>NC_091469.1:194015549-194673549 GCF_036971445.1 Narcine bancroftii | reverse complement strand
AAACCTCAGAAAATAGAGGTATTTGTATGCCTTGTTCACTGTAGCTTTGATGCTCTGGCTCCAGGAGAGGTTCTTTGATATATAAACTCCCAGTAACTTGAAAGAACTAATCCTCTTCACCACTATCTCATTAATAAACACTCTTCAGCTCGAAAGCCTATCTGCATTGGCCTCATGAATTTTTTCCTGTCATAATGATAGGTCTTTCTCTTATGTACACAATTGTACAACAATCTTCCTAAATCTCACAGACAGACCAACCCTTTCGTCCCAGGAATCATGTGATCTATACTGCCCTGATTTCAAGGTAAATATATCCTTTAGGTCGGAGACTAAAACTATACATAGCACTTCAAGATAGGTCTTACCAAGATCCCTCATTATCTCAACGGGAACATCAGGAGTTCTTGTGTATCTCTTAAGCAATCTCATTTAGATAGCACTAACATTGTAACTTTTGCTATGATATACAGAAAAGGTTGGAATACTTTGTAAGATAAATAGATAGAAAATTGGCCTTACACACCTCCTATTTAATTCCTTTCCATCCATCCAAGTTCTTACATACATTTTGGGATGAAAAAATAAATCTCCCCAAGCATCTACTATTTCCTTGTATAATATATACAGGGTATACAATTCCACTGAAATATAAATGGTGTACAGCTAGCCTTCCCCTATGCTACAATGCTGCAATATATGAGACAGCCTCTGCTAGCTATAGTGGAGAAAGGAGGAGCTGGATTCCCAATACCATTGTGAGCTTCTATTGCCAGCACTATCACAGAACTGTCCCCCACTTGGCCTACACTGAGAACTAATACTTGACCGCAGAGATCTGACATTCATCGTCAGAGTGCTAGCAAGCTGCCTTGAGTTGCACGGCTGTTGAATTAGAGAACATCACATACTGTATAACAGTCATTTGTAATTTTTGACGCATTGAAAGTAATTCAGTTTATTGTCTTTATTAGAAAACTGAATTTGAAACATCTTTCCAATGAATGAATGTTTTTCTTTGAAAGTTAATCACATTACAGATAATTTCTGTTGTTTCAACTAATTATCAATTTCTAAGGATAAAAAAAGTTTTAAACAAACCAAGAAAAGAGAAAAATTAGAATATCATGTGATTCTTTATCAGTCAAGAATGTGGTACATGATTTGACACAAACATTTAATTTTGAACACAATACTGTACTTTAATTGAGCACATAAAAATTTATACCTAAGTTATCAAAAATAAATAGAAATTGAAATCCTTACAATTGTAAACAGCCCTTCAGTGAATGATTCATTTCTTTTCTATAACCAAGAAGGAACCATGGTTTTCTAGACCACCTGAATGTTGACAACAATGAAGAAGTGCAATAGTCTTAAGAAATTAGAAATTTATCTTTGGACTGAAAATGTCACATCTTGCTTACTTGAATCAGGATTGCCTTCAGATACTTGGCTTTAATCCATTCAAGTCATTAGTAATCCTCTGAAAAGCAAAGCTGAAGAAAGGGAGATATAGTAATTACCTCCAAACTTATTGCAAACACTTCTGTTCTCAAAATAAAATATGCCGTAAAACAGAGGTTCTCAACCTTTTTCTTTCCACTCACATACCACTTTAAGTAATCCCGATGCCATTGGTGCTCCATGATTAGTAAGTGATCGCTTAAGGTGATATGTGAGTGGGAAGGGAAGGTTGAGAACCTCTGCTTTGGATCCAATTGTTACCGAAATATTTTGCTTGAGAAAAATTTTCATTGGCCCATTTCCTTTGGAGTTATGAAACCGTGCACATAACGAGTCAATTAGGGATGATTAAAACAGTGGTTTTCAAACCTTTTCTTTCCACCCACATACCACCTTAAGCAATCCCTTACTAATCACAGAGTGCCGATGGCATTGGGAATACTTAAAGTGGAATGTGAGTGGAAAGACAAAGGTTGAGAACCACTGCCATAAAACCAGATTGTTGAATGTAAAGCCAGCATGATAAACCAAAATAGTTGGGTTTGTTACAACAAACATGAGAAGAAATTCTTCTTGTAGCCAAAAAGAGTCAAAAAGCAGACATTGATCTGTGTGTTATTTCTTTGCAGCTCTGATGCTGCAGCTGAATTTGGCATTGAGTTTCATTTGAAGGGAAACAGTTAGCTGCCTTTGCCAAACATGCCTCTAAATGTGGCTCTAAGTAGATCCAGAGCCTGAGTCTCAGGCAAGCCCAGACCTAGGTAGATCTTTTGGAAATAGGCAGATATGTGCCAGGCAAGTAGCCATCTATCTATAATAGTGTGCAGCCGATGGATCTGCTCTTGATCCTTATGGCTACATAAAAATACAACTAAAGAAGTTTTATGTCTGCTTTTTTTGTGGTCCATTTAAGGTTCCTTAATGTCAGGCACAAATAAATGATAGCTACAAAGTATACATGTCATTCATTGATTCCATTTGGTATAGGAGTGAATTAGCATAAGACTCCAATTTACAAGGTTAAAATAGCCATGCAGCAATTTGTGCCTTTCCTTGTGACTTCAGATAGGCCAAGGACATCACTTGGAGGGCAGAGGTATATCTTCCCATCTCCATTACCCCAACTCCCTCTCAACTTACATAAGCTCCCATCAGCTGTCAATTTTTACAGAAGTGAAACAACCAGACACAACTTGAATATCTCTGTATGCGATGCGCGAGGAAAGCAATAAACACTGTGAAAGACTTCGCACACCCTTCATAAAATATGTTCTTCCTTCTGCCATCTGGTAGGAGGTACCGTAGCACTCGGGCCTTTATGTCCAGATTGGGCAACAGTTTTTTCTCCCAAGCCATCAGGTTCCTGAATTTCCAGAACATTTGTGAATAATGTCCCTTGGACTTTTATTGTCTATACCTTAATATTTTAACCTATTTAAACTTATATTTATGTAAATCTGCTCCATGGTCCTGGAGAAATGCTATTTTGTCTTTACTGTGCAATGCATGGTATGAACAATAAATAAAGGTGACTTGATTTGAATACCTGCTCCAGAGACCCTGGGATTAGCCTATGAAATTCAGTTATATGCAGGGAAAAGACTCCTCCCAGTGGCCATCTGGCGCAACTGGAATATCTACCACTTGATGACATTGCCTGCAGTTCCTTACAGAGATAAAAACCATTTTCAATTCAATTTGCTGCATTTTAAACTTACTTCCACTTATTGGTGGAGTTGACAGGTAAACTGCAGATTGATTCTAGAAGAAAAGAACATAAGAATATCTGAAAGCTAATAATAAAAATACTAATACCAACTACAAATTTGTTAATATATTTTTATTTTCCTTTTGTATTTATTATGTTTTTTCTTTTTATGTGTCACTTAAATTGTTGTTAGTGTGTTTTATGTACCAGGGAAGCTGCAGCAAGTAAGACTTGCATTGTACCTATACATTGTACTTATGTATATGACAATAACTGTCTCATTCATGTTGTCATTTATTTTAAGTGCATCCATACATAGCACCTAAACATAATGAATGGACCAAAAGTAGTAGAATTGGGTGAAATGTGAATTGATTTTCCCTATTGCTTTCCCTTATGTTGCATTCATTACATGTAAGTCTTTGAGCATACACCATTGTAAGAAACAAACTGAACAATAATTTCTGGCATACCCTTCTTCTTCACAACTTCGCCACACCAATAGACTTGTTATTTCACATGTAAAGTTGGGTCAATGCCCACTAAATATGGCAGTTAAAGATAGACAGGATCAATTCAGATGTAAATGAACTTCTGGTTGAGAAGAATATTAAAGCAAAAACTAGCGCATACAATTTAGGATGGGTCAGTGATAGGCCAGAGGATTCATCAGGAAGAAAATTGATTTTACTGTAAAAATTGATTTTGATAGAAAAATTAATAATAGCATGCTATATCAAAAAGAATAGTAAAAGTGTCAATGGCTATATAAAAAGGAAGAGAGGACACTGTTTGACCTGCTGAGTTTCTCCAGCATGGTGTTTTTTAATTCAACCATGGTGTGTGCAGATTTTCATGATTTACTCGTGGGGTTAAGGTTAATGCAGGACTTACAGAGAATGGAGCTGAGGAATTAATATCGGGAAGCAAGGAAACGCAGATACATTAAATTAATACCTTTTTTGCATTGGCTTTCTTCAATAATATCAGACAGGCAAGTTTCAAATAGCATGGAAGAACATGTAAAATTTCTCATCACAAGGGACAAGGCGTTAGAAAAATCCCGAGTTGAAAGTAGGCTACTCGCCAGAATCCGATGGGCTACACCCAATGATTTTAAAGGAATCGGCTGCAGAGATAGAAGACATGCAGGTTGAAGTTCAAAACTTACTGAAAATAGCAAATGTGACTCCCTTCTCCAATAAGGGAGGAAGGCAAGCACAGGAAACAAAAGGTTCATTAGTTTTATGTCTATCTAATCAAAGGCAGAATTGCTTAATCTAATCAAACTAAGCATATAATGTTTTCAGGAAAGGCAAATCATGTTTGATAAATTGGCTTAAATATTTTGAGGATACATCAGGCATAGAGAGGGACCTGTCGATAATGGGTATTTGGACTTCCAAAAGGCATTGACAAGGTGGCATATGAATGGCTGGTGCACAAGTCATGGGATTTTGTTAGCATGGATTACCATATAAAAAACAGTGCTGGAATAATTGGGTTCTTTTCAGGTCAGAAGGATGTAACTAATGGAGTACCACAGGGGTCAATTCTCGACCCTCAGATATTTACTATTTACTACCCAAGAGAGTTTTTTTTTGAAAAATAGGAGGATTGAATATGAAGGGATCTGTGCAGAAATGGATCTGAGGTCTTGGGTGGGGGAAGCTTGAGATCCAGGTGGCCTGCTCCTGCTCCTATTTTCATTTGCGGTAAAACATAATAACTGCCAAATATTTCTGGGGCAGAAAATTTATTTTTATCAGATATTGATCATTCCAAAAGTTATATTTTGTGACATTGACAGTGATGATGAAGGAATTGGCACTAGAATTGAATTGTTTATTGTCATGCACATCAAGATACAGTGAAAAGCTTTGTTTTGCTTGGCATCCAGGCAAGTGAACTTATCCTTGAGTACAGCAGGTAGTGAAAAATAAAACAAATGTTCAGAGTTACAGAGAAAAAGTTGTTAAAATAGTGCAAAGGCAGCATCATTTTACTAAGAGGACCATTCAATAAGTCTGAAAACTGGGGAAGAAACTGCTCTTGAATCTGATGGAACAGGTTTTCAAACTGATGTGGTGGGTGGGGGGGGGGGGAAGAATGTGGCAGGGATAGGATGGGTTGGCTGCTTTTCAGAATCAATGATAAAGAGCAATTTTCAAGTAAAATGGTGGATACCTGCATAGAATATAATCCAGCCTCCAACTTACAGTGATTTGCTCTTGGACTTATTTCTATTAGAATTAGAATCAGTCTATAGTTAGAATGTCTGGCGTGCCTTTTGAGAATTTCTCATGTGATAAGAATACCTTCCTCTCAGCAAGTTGTAATAGAAAGATTAACAGAAAATTAATAAATGTAAACTAAAAAATAGACTTTGGCCAATGAGATTAATTCCAAGAAGAAAATTGTATTATCTCATGATCTTGCAAAATGTACATAATGTTGAATATTGCACTCACATCATGAACAATCCTTAATTTCTCCCACACAGCAAATCAACAACAGATTTATTTATTGAGATTTCTCAACCATAAAAATCTAGGATTTCTATATCCAGTTTGTTCGGATTCTTGGTAATCTTGGATGTGACCCTCATAATCATCTACATTCTCTAATTGTTCACCAAGGAATCAGATTACCAATTTTGATTAAAATTCCAAAATTTGTATTTGTAGGTGTAAGTAATTTTTTGTTTGTGTCTGTTCCTGTAAGGGTTGGAATATGAAAGTGGTGAGTGTTATCAATTACAGGATAGGTAATGGTTCCCATTTTTGCCAGTTGAGGTCAGCAATGAGCCTAGCTAGTAGTTAATCAAAGTAAGATCTTTACTCTGCCACCACATTGGGCCAGATTTAGCTGTCAAAATGTCAATGAAGTATGACACTCACCATTACTTTTGCACAAATGGTCCAGCTTCAGACAAGCGGCAGATGCACACCAGAGCTCAAAGGTGAGAAATCACTGCATTAAAATGATAGTTAAGAACTGAGCTCACTTCTGAGAGCATTGAAGCAATTTCAAATTACTGTTAGTTACTGCTTGAGAATTTCTATGGAACACAAAATAGTTTCTTAGGTTTGTAATGGCACAGCAGGTGGTCACCTCACACATAAAGTCCATGTCAACTATTTCTCACTCTACTGTCCACTCTTAAAATAACTGACAATAACTTGTCAGCTATTTTCCCTTAAGTACCTGTTTGATTTCCCCTTATCAGATATTGATCATTCGTAATCTGATTCCTTGGTGAACAATTAGAGAATGTAGATGATTATGAGGGTCACATCCAAGATTACCAAGAATCCGAACAAACTGGATATAGAAATCCTAGATTATTATGGTTGAGAAATCTCAATAAATAAATCTGTTGTTGATTTGCTGTGTGGGAGAAATTAAGGATTGCTCATGCTGTGGTGCAATATTCAACATTTTGTACATTTTGCAAGATCATAAGATAACACAATTTTCTTCTTGGAATTAATCACATTGGCCAAAGTCTAGTTTTTAGTTTACATCTATTAATTTTCTGTTAATCTTTCCCCTGTTTTACACCACACTATGGGAAGTGAGCCCCAGATCATAAACACAGCTTGTGTGAATTACAAAGGGAATTTTACATTTTTTTTGGAATATTTTATTTTAATTTTTATAGACTTGTCAAAACAAACATTATAATTTTAACATTCATGTAACATACAGTCTGTATTTATCCACTCACACCCACCCCCCCCCGCCCCCCACCCGGACCCTCGTACAACTGAAAAGTACCATCAATTTAATTACCTTGATAACAAAACAAAAACACCCCATATATTCCCCCCTCCTCTTTTCCCCCTCCCAGTTTATCTTTACCCAATTCATTATGTATCTGAAATAATGTCTGGAGCCGACGGGCACAGTGAACCAATCAATGAACTTTACTAAGTATAAATCAAACACAATAACATGGCAGGGAGAGAGAGCCTGCAGCTTGACGAATGCTCTCTTCAAAGTACTCCTCTCTAGTGACCTCACAGTACCTGCACATGTGCAGTGCACACTTGTAGGTATGGAGGCTGCAGCGCGATTTCAGTGGGCATAGGACAGCTGATAGCAATGGCTGTCTACACTGCCCCCCCACCACCACCACCACCACCCTGGCACCAATGACCAAGCTCTTGGTGCCAATTTCCCCACCATTTTGAGACATGACCAAAGCACCCATCTATCACTTATACCTCCCTCCCTTTCCTTGAGCTCCCCATGTTCATTCTTACTTCTAATATACATCCCTTTCCCATGCATCCATTTCAGACTTATCCAATCTTTCTTCCACTCTCTCAATTCTCTCTTCCATTTCAGATACCTTTTTTGTCAAGTTTTCCAGGCTTTCTTTGATTGCCCCCTGCCCCGCCACCAGTGTCTTCAAAGTTCTTTTTATCTGACCAGTGGCCTCCAGTATCTCTCTGGCAAAAGGCATCAGGCCCTTCTCCCCCCTTTATCTGTCGTTCACCTCCCTGTAATGTCCTTCTTTTACTCCCTTGTTCTTCCTCTTCCTTTTCCTCCTCCATCTCACTTTCTGACTCATCCACCTTGCTTTCTGACTCCAGGCCATCCTGTCATGCTATTTTCCTACCAAATCACTTCTGGCCATGCTGCTCTTGGAGTCCTCCAGGCCTGACACCTCGAATGCTCTCCAATGCCTCGGACTCAACCTCTTCCTGCCCGCTGGTTGGAGCGGTCTTACTAGTTAAGTCTTTGTCTTCAACTTGACTTTTTCTTCCAGCCCGCAGGGTCTTTCTATCTGCGGCTGACTCCACCTTGACTTGGCTGCCCCAACCTCAGATCCCTGAATCTCCCATGCTCAACAGTACTCCCGTTGTCACCTATGTCACCACCAGCTCCTCCTCAGCTAGTCCCTCACAACCTTTGGTCTCAGTGTCTCCTGTGCTCGACAGTGCTCTCGTTCACATCCTTCCCCCGGCCCCCTCGAGATCCAACCTTATCGGGGCCATCCTGTCTCTCCCTCCCAGGAGAATCTCATTCCTTCGGGAAGGTGCAGGGCTCCATTGTCACTGCTCTCCACCTCCACCATGCGGTGAGTCTCTTCCTCCATCCTGTCTCTTTTCTTTCCCTTCTCACTCTTTCTTCTATTTGTATTCTTGGTTGTCTTCCTTCTTTTAGGGGTCTTTTTATTTTAGGGGATCTTCTTGTATCTGTTCTTTATTCTCTTTTCCTCAGGGAGTTCTTGGATCACCCTACAGGCCATTCGCCGCCAACTTGGATCTCTCCTGGTGCAATTTTACATTTTTCTTAGACTCCCCTAGATGGAGATCTCATCACCCTCTACTCTAGGTTGACCATCTTTTGAGGTAATTTTTAAACTGTTCCATATTTCTCTTTATTTAAATGAAAACATTTCTTTATTATCATACTGAACATCACTGGTTAGAGGCAGAATAATTGTTGGAGGTTGGATAACATTCCGTGTGCATTTAATGCAGTAAACCTAAATTTCAGTCAATGGTAAAAGTCTAACTCTGGGAACATTCCAAATCAAGAACTTCATTTAATTTGTTGACTTACCAGTAATTAACATTTGCAGGTGATTATTCTGTAAATTTTTTTGATGAGATATGGAACATTTTTTAATTGTTTAATTATTCCAAACAATGGTGTGAAAAATCGACTCTTCCAATCCAACAGGTATGTTGCTTGCTAATATCAGCACTGGGAATAGCTACTCATTGTTGCATGAAAATAAATGTGAGGTTACATTATTATTGTCCCCTCATTCTCTACCCAGCTATCATTGATGTATTAAAATTAGATGATGTGTCAGTGTGGAGATGCAATGAATTTTATTTTGCAAATGGGAATTATTTATGTGGTGATGCACTTCAGGAGGAGCAATGTAAAGATTTTTTAAATTGTTTTGAGCTGGTACAATCTGTCTGAGATGTCTAACTTGCCATTGTAGCTGGCTGCTATAAGCTTTGGCTCTGCGGAGCCTATAGGGCAGGAGAAGTTATAGCTGCATGCAAGTTAGCTCAGAAAGATCACACTGATCCCAGAAAGAATTACACAAACCCTAGTTGAGCTTTATTGGGTTCACAGCCCTACTTTTGTTCTCAAACTGAGCGGAGTGGTCAAAGCCCCCTCAGCGCTGACTGGTGCATTTGCGATCCGTTTTCATTGATAGGTCAGTTAGGCTCTTTTAGTTGTGGCCAATTGGAGGGCAGGTGCTGCAGGCCTCGCGCAGCCTGCTGGATCGTCGCATTCATCCTTCATTTTGTGAGGCACCTCGAGAGTGGTGCGAGGGGCCGCCACAACATCAGTATTTTACTGACGTGAGGTTGTGAAATAAAATTGTAAACAAGGCTATTAATATCACATTAAACATTTGATACCACAGTCATTTGTAATCACAGAATGCACACAGTCGTATTTGGTACAGATTTTCAGTTATGAGTTTAGAATAAAACTTTAGTTTGTCTCTTGATTCTAGGATCTCACATGTATAGATCGTTAATACAAAAAGGAGAATTATAATACTCATAGTAGTTGTTTTAAAAATGGTGTACTATCACACCTCTAGTTTGGTTGCAATAGCTGTTAATTAAATATAATACTCTAATAGACTTAACAGAAAAGGATTGTATTTTGTTTCATCTGGCAGTAACCAATCTAAGCAACTAGTTGCATAGAAATTATTTTGTGTTATTTGGGGCAACTGGTAGTGCCCATCAATTTATTGTACAGAAAATTTGAACGTCTCCATTATTGGAGAAGTTGCTGCGCCCCGATCGGCTAGAGGTGGATCCCCAAGTCCTGGGTGCATCGGAACTCTTCGAACAGTGGATCAGTTGTTTTAACAACTTTCCTGAGTAATGTTATTTCAGTGAAAATTATAACAGTGGTCCAGCAACTTTTTACATTGATTTACATTCCTTGACAACTCTAAAGTCCAATGCTCATGATTATTGAGGATGGATTTGCAACATTCCAGGTAAAAGAATATATCCTTTTGCATCAATCGTCTGCTTATTTACTCTCCAATTACACCAGCTTGAAAAATCTTTTGCATTTAGAATGAGATTTGATTGAGTAAGAATGAATTACACCCCCTCCCCACCCCCCCTCTCCCCCCCGACCCCCAGCACCAACCTTTCTATGTCTTATATCCATACTGAGCTTTCCTTCCTTGGCTCTTGCTCAGAAACTCTGATGACTCAGGGGTCCATCAGTAACAGCATTCTTATTGAAGTCTGAATAATGGATAGCAATGCAAAAGTTTGGGAAAATCCTGTTGTCAATGGTATATAGACAGTAGATTTGAAAAGCAACAGGTGACTCATTGAATCCTGTCACCATTTGGTTTAAGAAGGATGTGACAACCAGGAGCAGTAAGAGGTTATTGGTCTCCACAAGCTGGCTCTGGCCTTCAACAGCTTTATGGCTGATGCATTCCAAAAATCTACTTTATTCATAAAATTTACAATTATACAATCTAGGAGATTCATCTGTCACTTATATTTTACAAGCATTTTATTACACTCTTTTACAGTATTTACATTACATTTTCTATCTGTGAACATTTGAAAGCCTATTATGCAGGACCCACACGTCAGAATCCAATGGTGGAGCACCCTAAACTGTGGCCTTTCCTCACACGACCCTAGTAAAGATTGCTGTAACGTTATGGATTGTATATAGTCATTGGCTGGTAAAGGCACGGGCTGGCCCGCCCCCTGATGACGCTCCCTGGAGCCTAGGCCATAAAGATAGAGCCACCTCTCCCTTCCCTGCACTTCCCTAGTCTGGATCCGGGCCAACTCTGTACAATAAAGCCTATCGTTCCCCTCGGTCTTTGTCCTTGTGGTTATTGGGGCAACTGGTAGTGCCCATCAATTTATTGTACAGAAAATTTGAACGTCTCCAGTATTGGAGAAGTTGCTGCGCCCCGATCAGCTAGAGGTGGATCCCCAAGTCCTGGGTGCATCGGAACTCTTCGAACAGTGGATCAGTTGTTTTAACAACTTTCCTGAGGCTGCTGCTGGAGTGGTCGACTTGGATGAGAAGAGGCTGAAGGTTCTACAGGCAAGAGTTGGCCAGAGGGCTTTCCAGGCCATCAGAAGCAGCACGACCTACACCGAGGCGATGGCTGAGCTACGGGCGCTATACAAGCCCAAGATCAATGAGGTCTACTCCCGTTACCCCCTGACGTCCAGCAAACAGCAGCCTGGTGAGTCGGTAGAAGAGTTCGTCTGAGCCTTGATCACACTGTTTAGGGAACCCCACAGTCCCTGTGCCGGAGGCCCAGTGCGTGGAAGACCTGGTCCGGGACGCTTGCGTGTCGGGGTACAGGTCGGATTATATCAAACAACATCTCCTCAAGGAGAATCAACTACTGCTGAAATGGGTGATCCAACTGGCTAGGACTTTAGACTCGGCCCAGCACCATGCAGAGTAAATCGCAGGCAGAAGCAGGCCTATCCAGTACACGCTGCCACGAGGGCCGCCATCCTGGGAGTGACCCGACTGTGGCTGCAGTGGCGCCGGGATCCACGAGATGCCACTTCTGTGGGCAGGCAAAACACCTACAATGTCTCTGCCCCGCGAAAGGAGCTACATGCTCGGGCTGCAGTGAAAAGGGCCACTATCAACGAATCTGCAGGTCCAGAGCCCCATCTCAGAGCAGCGGGGCATGTATGGCTGAGGAACTTCCGGTGCTGGCGCGTGCGCAGTAAGGAGGGGTGCTATCTTACTCGCTGCTGCCCCCATCCTCTACGCAGTGGCAGCCCTCGCCGACGACATCACCTCCGCCCCCGATGACGCCACTTCCACCTTCTTCATTGATGTTGGCAGTGTGGTCAACATGGAGGCCGCCATCTTGGACATCAGGCCTCCCCACCAATGACAAAGACGACGCACCCATCCTGGCATCGATCACCTTGAACCAATCCAACCCTCACCTGATCATGAACTCCATGATGCAGATTGAGGTGAATGGACACAAATCAAACTGCCTCTTCGATAGTGGCAGTACTGAAAGTTTTATCCACCCTGAGGTGGCCCGTAGGCTCTCAATCCTCATATAGCCAATGGCCGTGTCAATGGTGGCGAAAGACCAGCGGACTTGTATCCGGGTGTACTGTGTGGTGTCTCTGACAGTAGGGGGGAATGTTATAATGACTTTTTGTTGATAGTTATGCCCCAGTTCTGCGCGCCGATCCTCCTGGGCCTCGACTTCCAGAGTCAGTTCAGGAATGTGACAATGGCATTCGGGGGGCCCAACCTCCGCTCACTGTTTACAACCCACAGCTCATAGACCCCTCTCCCCCAACTGCCTCTGGCACCGACCTGCAGCCTCACCACCCTGCGGGTGCCCTCCGTCACTATTTGCAAACCTCACCCTGGACTGTAAACCGATCACCACCAAGAGCAGGTGCTAAAGTGCTGTCAGTATGGCATTCATTCGGACCGAGGTTCGGCGACTCTTGGCAGAGGGTTTCTTCGCCCCTAGCTCCAGCCCCTGGAGGGCACAGGTCCTCATGATCAGAGGGGCAGGCAAACCCCGGATGGTGATTGACTACAGTCAAATTATCAACCAGTTGGATGCGCACCCTCTACCCCGGATAGCCAACTTGGTCAACAAGGTCGTACAATACTGAGTCTTTTCAACCATTGACCTCAAGTCGGCTTATCATCAACTCCCCCTTCGCCCGAGCGACTGACTCTACATGGATTTCGAGGCTGATGGCAGACTTTTTCACTTCCTGTGGGTCCCCTTTGGTGTTACTAACGGTATCTCTGCTTTTCAGAGGGTTATGAATTGGATGGTGGAGGACACAAGCTGACGGCGATGTTCCCATACCTTGACAATGTCACCATCTGTGGCCATGACCACGACGTGAACCTCGCAAAGTTTTTACGTATGGCCAAGTCTCTTAACTTGACATACAATAAGGACAAGTTTGTGTTCAATACAGATCCCCTGGCCCTTCTCAGATGCGTCGTGGCACATGGTGTCATTGCCCCGGACCCCAACCGCATGCAACCTCTTATGGAGCTCCCAGTCCCAAACACCCTAAAGGTGCTGAAGAGGTGCCTGGGGCTGTTTTCCTATTATGCACAATGGGTTCCCAATTACGCCGATAAGGCCCAGCCCCTGATTAAGTCCACAACCTTCCCGTTATCGGCGGAAGCCCAAGCTGCATTCTATCAGATTCAAGGAGACATCGCAAAGCCCATGATGCATGCCGTGGACGGGTTCATCCGGTTTCAGGTGGAGAGCGATGCCTCTCATTTCGCACTGGCCACCACTCTTAACCAGGCAGGCAGGACAGTAGCTTTTTTCTCCCGCACCCTGCACGGTCCTGAGGTACATCACTCCTCGGTCGAGAAGGAGGCCCAGGCGATCGTTGAGGCGATGCGCCACTGGCGACATTGCCTGGCCAGTAAACAGTTTATCCTGCTGACAGACCAGAGGGCTGTGGCCTTCATGTTTAATACTAAACAGCAGAGTAAAATCAAAAATGATAAGATTCTTAGGTGGAGGATCGAGCTCTCCACCTATAATTACGATATCTTGTAACGATCCCCCAAATGCCCTATCCCAGGGGATGTGCGCCAGCATGCATCTCGACTGCCTCCAGGCCCTCCACGACAGTCTGTGCCACCCTGGAGTCACAAGGTTGTACCATTTTATCAAGGTTCGGAAACTTCCGTACTCCACTGAGGACGACAGGTCCATGACCAGATGCTGCCAGATCTGCGCTGAATGTAAGCCGCAGTTCTACCGACCCCAAAAGGCACATCTCATCAAGGCCACACACCCTTTTGAACGGATCAGTGTCTATTTCAAGAGCCCCCTACCCACCGCAAATAGGAATGCCTACTTCCTGATGGTGGTGGACAAGTTTGCCAGGTTCCCCTTTGCTATTCCCTGCCTGGATATGACCTCAGCGACGGTAATCAAGGCGCTGCGCAGCATCTTCACTCTGTTCGGGTACCCCGATTATATCCACAGCGATCAAGGGTCCTCATTCATGAGTGAGGAACTGTGACAGTACTTCCTGGCCAGAGGCATAGCCACCAGCAGGACCACCAGCTATAACCCCAGGGGTAATGGCCAGGTGGAAAGGGAGAATGCCACTGTCTGGAAGGCAGTGTTCCTGGCCCTTAGGTCCAAAAATATGCCGGTGTCCTGCTGGCAGGACGTTTTGCCCGAAGCGCTCCACGCCATCTGATCACTCCTGTGCACCGCAACTAATACCACCCCATATGAACACTTGTTTACTTTCCCTAGGAGATCAGCGAATGGTTCCTCCATTCCTCCTTGGCTGGCAACCTTAGGGCTGGTCCTACTACAGAGACACGCGAGGGACCATAAGACGGAGAAGTGGTCCACCTCATACACGCCAACCCTCAATAGGCGTTTGTGAGATACCCTGATGGCCACGAGGACACTGTGTCTATCCGAGACCTGGTGATAGCCGGAGATCCCGAAACTGCCCTGTCTATCACCGACCACCTCATGGAGCAGACCACCCCACACTGGAACTCAATACTAGAGGCCAAGCCGCCCGGCTCTCCTCTCCAGGAATTGGTCCCCCGGGAGACATCAAAACACCCCCCCCCCATCAGTCATCAGCCTGACCTAGATAGTTCCCCTCCTGCACCCACCCACCCCCCCCCCACCCGGACAGCTTCCCCTCCTGAACAGCAGAGCATGGACACACCTGCCCTCTGTCAATCCCACAGAAGGAGGAAGTCACCGGCGCGACTGAACCTCTAGTTACACAGAAAATTTAGTTTGTTTGTGGGTTCCACCTCTGGAAAAAGATTGGGGGGGGGGGTTTCTGTTTAAAATGAAGGGGTGAATGTAATGATATGGATTGTATATAGTCATTGGCTGGTAAAGGCACGGGCTAGCCTGCCCCCTGATGACACTCTACCCTGGACTCCTCCCCTGTGGCCTCGGCCATAAAGTTCTCACTTCCCTAGCCAGAATCCGGGCCAGCTCAAGTCTTCTGTACAATAAAGCCTATCGTTCCCCTCAGTCTTTGTCCTTGTGGTTATTGGGGCAACTGGTAGTGCCCATCAATTGCACAAGGTTTCAGCACTTGGTCCTGCACCTTGGAAAGTGCTAGACTGCAGCATTTGATTCTGAATGTCTTCCTGCTTTGAAATACCAACAAGTTTTAGGCAGACCATTGATGAACTTCAGCCCAGAAAAATGCTTACTTCAGTGTGTGTCCCTGGAAATAGCCTGGAGAGCTCAGTGCTGTGTTGTCCAGTTGTCTGCACGTAATGCACCCTCCAGAAAGAAATGGATGATAGCATCTCCAACACCACAGCCACCTTGAGGGCAGCATGTTATGGGAATTTAGATTCCTGCTGTGTCTGTAGGATCTGCAAAGGCCCTTTCACTACCAGTCAGGAGCAAAGTGTTGATGCTTGTTTGAGAGCTCTGGTGCTGAGGCATTCTGCCAAATATCTTGGTGATCTGTTGAGGGAATAAGAAAGGAACCATCACCTTCTTTACCACATGGTTCATTGATATTGTATACAAACTGCTGCCTGATTAGTATGTAGTTAATGGGATTTTGCAGCACATTTCTTCCTTCAAAGGAAAGGTATTTTGTGGTCCAATTTCATGGCAACATGACCAAAGTCAACCTTAATAATACAGGGGATGGGTGGAACCTCTTCATGTAATAACATTTGTTGAATGTACTGCTTGATGTGGCCAAACACAAAGAACCATCAAGATTGGGGACAATTTCCATGCCTTTTTCTGGAATTTGGTACAGTGCATCCATTTTGAATCTCCAGATCATAACAAGCTTTACACATAGCCAAATATTACATATAGTAATTTACAACTAAACATTTTTTGTGGTTTTGGTAGAAAATTGAAAAGGGAATTAAAACATTGATTTATGTTATCCATTAACAGCACACATTCTGAATTCCAGCATGTTTTGCACTAGATTTTCCAGACATATTACTATCAGTGAGGACCAATGAATACAAAAAAACTTAAAATTCCCAAGAAAATTAAATGTTTTAGTATCTGAAGCAGTTGAATTCCTCATCGTCTTTTATCTCAAAAGTGAGCTAACACTGCAATCTGAACTCTTTCCTAAGTTAATTTTCCTTTACAGAATTAATCACATCACAATGAGTTTTCCACGATAAACCAAAATGTGTATGATCAACATGATAAAGTTCTGGGGAACACATGCTTGAAGTATCAATCTTTGATATAGTAGTGGTCTCTTGAGATGAGCTTCCCCCTCCCCCCTTCATTTACTTCAACTGAACTGAATGTCACCAGGGAAGTACAATGGATAGGCAACACCACAGTGCTTTATATAGTCCAAGTTAACAAAGATGAATGTTTTAGGCTTTCCCAGAAACCTTTAAAATTTTTTTTAAATTGAAATAAGTTACAAGCCATACATATAATATACATCAATCTACACAAAAGAGTCTGGAAAAACAACCAACTGAAAAACCTCACAAAGATAAGCGTATACAGAGCCGTTGTCATACCCACACTCCTGTTCGGTTCCGAATCATGGGTCCTCTACCGGCACCACCTACGGCTCCTAGAACGCTTCCACCAGCGTTGTCTCCGCTCCATCCTCAACATCCATTGGAGCGCTTTCATCCCTAACGTCGAAGTACTCGAGATGGCAGAGGTCGACAGCATCGAGTCCACGCTGCTGAAGATCCAGCTGCGCTGGATGGGCCACGTCTCCAGAATGGAGGACCATCGCCTTCCCAAGCTCGTGTTATATGGCGAGCTCTCCATTGGCCACCGTGACAGAGGTGCACCAAAGAAAAGGTACAAGAACTGCCTAAAGAAATCTCTTGGTGCCTGCCACATTGACCACCGCCAGTGGGCTGATAACGCCTCAAACCGTGCATCTTGGCACCTCACAGTTTGGCGGGCAGCAACCTCCTTTGAAGAAGACCGCAGAGCCCACCTCACTGACAAAAGGCAAAGGAGGAAAAACCCAACACCCAACCCCAACCAACCAATTTTCCCCTGCAACCGCTGCAACCGTGTCTGCCTGTCCCGCATCGGACTTGTCAGCCACAAACGAGCCTGCAGCTGACGTGGACTTTTACCCCCTCCATAAATCTTCGTCCGCGAAGCCAAGCCAAAGAAGAAAAAGAAGATATAAATGATACCTTAGGTTTTGTGATTTGTGAAGAGATTTATGCTTTTGTCACATGTAGTGCTACCACTATTGTGTATAGATGTATATAGGTGCCATATGGGCTGGTCCGCTCCCTGAACCTGTGACTTCACAATAATATTTCCAATTTTAAAGATTCTGTATCTCATAGCAATCTTTGATATTGCAAAGCTTCTGTAGATTCCTGCAGCTCAGAAAGCAAAGACATTTGTATCAAGTTCTCACTCATTCCTGATGTTACAAAGCTTTTGACCTGGAGTAAGTTGTGCTTCATTTGTAGAATTATTTATATGTGACATTCCACTACTAAAAGTTTACTGCCCCTGAATATTCAAACTGCCTTGCTAGAGAAAATAGCATCTGGTAAGCTCCAGGCATTCAAGGTGCATTTATTTTATAAATTCTACTCTAACTTTATCTCAGGACAATAGAGAAAGCCCCATTTGGATAAAATGTTGGAAAATGATCAAAAAAAATTAAGACCAGTTTGGATCTTTTTATCCACTATAACTTCATTGCACGTTTTTTTCCTTCCAGTTTTTTTCTTTTCCTTAATCTCAAAATCATCCCTTGATTTTACCAGGACTCTGATGGCTCATCCAAGATACCATTACATATAATAAGAGTAAAATTAAAGTGGGTTATTTGGTGCAGTTGGACTACAGACTTACTTGTATTTCATATGAGCCTCCTCCTGTCCTAATTTATCTAACCCTTCAGCATACCCAGTTTTGCGACATATCAATCCTTTCTCACACACGACAAGAAAGAAAGATTTTGAACCATGAGGTTCTTAGTTGCAATCTTTCCATTGTGAGCTCAAGTAACAGAAGAGATCTGTTGCTCTTTGCAACCAGTGACTCTTTATGTTGTCTCTGAAACTTAGTAGGAACCTAGTGACAGGTTTAGGTCACTTACCCTTTTGAATCTCTTCTGAGTTCTTTGAGTTTGTGCTAATCTGCATTCCATCAACATTTACCCACAATCATATTGTATCCTTTAACATTTTTGTCTGGATAAAATATTATTGATCATAGATGTAAAATTATTAATTGAGCTGGTATTCCACTCTTTTGAAGGAAAGTATTTCACACTTCTACCAAGTAATGGGAGATGAAACATTTCCCAACTTTTCTGCTGAATGACTTGGCTCTGATTTTAAAATATGCATTTTTTTTCACTAAACTAGAAGGATGACTTCACCCTATAATGAATGTGAATGCTTGTTACATTAGTCACATAAGACCTTTTTGGTCTTTTAACTATTTGCCTGAAAGAATAAAAATATATGAAATAATAAGATACTCATTTGCTTCCCCGTTTTGAGGCTTTGGTGAAAGGTGGAGAGACTGCAAGGATTTGAGCTTCTATATTATATTCATCAAAGGCACGGTTAAATGATTTTGCATGTATCTGCTAAACTTTCTCAACATTAATGACCTCCTCATGAAACAGTACTTGTAAATCTAATATTGATCTCCTCATTAGAGCAAAACTCCTCACTTCAAAACTCTGAAATCTCTTCAAGGGATGCCTACCATGAAGAAGTTCTCTTTTGCTCTCCAAAGGGAGTTCTGTGGGATTCTTTCTCACTGCTCCCCATCTGTAACCACTGCTGCTCTCAAATTCTACGACCATGTACTCATCCACATTCGATTCCACAGCCACGTTGCCTTCCTTGCTGCTTGCCTCTGCCTCCAGCTCTGATTCCAGGCCTCGCAGTTTGGCCCCCACAAGGATCTCAGGTTTCTACACAGCGTTGACTACTGCTCTCTCCGCTTCTCCCGATAACTCCTTTGCATCACCCTCGCCTCAATGCGGAGATACCAGAGGCAATTCACCTTCTTACTGCTACATCTCCGGACCTTGCTGGCATGGCCTGCAGCGGATCCCTCCTATACTGCATCTGTTCCCGGATCAAATATTGAACCGCCGGCTCTACACCAAACTGGCATCCATCAAGGATTGCGTTTGCCTCCCTTGAGACTGCAGCTTCTACGACACTCAATGTAGGTCCCCATCTCGGCCCCACCTACCTTCCCTCCGGAGCTCCCTACGTTTCTCCACCAACTTCAACCAGTGCCCTGTCTGCCCGTCGATTGGATCCACAGCTTTGGCCACCAATTCCAGCCCTGGCTATGGCCACTGACTCACTAGAGCTCCCAAAGCCAAGGCTGCTGACCTAACAGAGCTCCCTGAACACTGACCCTGGCCAATGACTTACCAGAGCTCCCTATGCCATGGCCATCGACCCAAATCCAACGGAGCTCCTGATGTCCCAGCCGCTAACCCAATGGAGCTCCCAATGCCCTAGCCGCTGACCTGATCGCCAACCCCAATCACCTAACCAATGGAGCTCCCGCTGCCACAGCCACCAACCCGACAGAGCTCCTGAAGCCACGACTGTAAACTGCAACCTGGGCCCCGATCACCTACTCACGGGAGCTCCTGACGCTTCGACCGCTGACTCCACCATTGACCCTGTCTGCCTACCTGTAGGAGGTCCTGATGCTGATGTCGCTGAATATCACCTGAGCTCTGACTGCCCTCGGACCGGTGTTTCCCACTGACTTCAACCACGTGGCTCCTGTCAGAGACTCCTACTGTGGCTCTGATCTCACTGCTGGATCCAACTTACTCATCCCCCTTACTACTCTTTACCCTTCCCTATTCCCCTACACCTCTCTCTACTCCATCTCCATCTCCCCCTCTCTGCCCCCCTCTTCTCTCCAATTCCCAAACCCTCAGATCTCATCTCCCTCTGGTTACCCCTATCCTCATTCTTGCCCTCTGACCTATCCCACCCTCCACATCCATTTCTGACATCCCCCACCCTCCACCTTCCCCTTCTGACTTCCTTCACATTCCACACCAATTCCCGGACTGACCCTGCTTGGTCTTTACTATCCCCTCTGACCTTTATCTCTCTGAGATGGAGCGCTCAGACCTCAGCAGAAGCTTTACCTTCATCCTCATCCGCCCACACATTAATGTGTTCCATGCACCGTCACTTGAGTCTCCAGTCCTACTTCTATTACAATGACTTACCTCCCCCCATCCATCCAAGACCCCTTATCCCACTTTAAACAATCTTCCTCCTCTTGGAGACCTTGAACTAACCAGCTGCCCGGTCTGGATCTTTTTACTCCCAACTGCCACTGAGACATCAACTACCTCAACTTCATCACCCTCCCCCCTCGTATTCTTATGTTACTTCCTCCAAACGCTCTGCCCTTCAATCTCTCTGCAACAATCCCAATATCAACATCAAACTAGCAGAATAGGGTGATGCTGTTGTGGTCTGGCGCACTGACCTCTATCTTGCTGAGGCCAGGTGACAGCTCTCAGACATGTCCTCCCATCTACCCTGACCACCACAGCTCATCAAGTGATATCTCCAACACCACCTCCAACCTCATCACCTCCCCCCAGGGCTGCTAACCTCATTGTCTCACATCTCCATACTGCTTGTCTCTATCTTCTCCTCAAGAGATAAAACCAAACCATCCGGGTAGACCCATTGTTTCTGCTTGCTCTTGTCCCTCTGAACTAGCTTAATTTTACCTTGACTCTATCTTTTCTCCCCCCAGTCCAATCCCTCCACACCTACATCCTCAATACCTCACATGCCCTCCATCTCCTCAGTGACTTCAGATTCTCTGAACTGGACTGCCTCATCTTCACGATGGATGTCCAATCCCTTTATACCTCCATCCCCCATACAGAAGGTCTTAATGCATTACACTTCTTTCTGGACCAGAGACCCAAACTGTCACCCTCTACCATCACCCTCTACCATCACCATCCACTTGGCAAAGCTTGTCCTCACTTTAAACAACTTCTCCTTTAACTCATCTCACTTCCTCCAAATCAAAGGAGTAGCCATGGGTACACATATGGGCCCCAATTACGCCTGTCAGTTTGTGGGCTTTGAGGAGCAATCCATGCTGCCAGCCTACACAGGAAAGGTCCCTCAGCCCTTCCTCTGGTATATTGATGATTATATTGGGGCTGCCTCATGCAACTACAATAAGCTTGTCAACTTCATTCACTTCGCAGCCAGCTTCCATCTCGATCTCAAACTCACCTTGTTCATCTCCGACAACACTCTCCCCTTGCTGGATCTCTCTGTCTCCATCTCAGGAGACAAACTTCCCACTGACTCCCACAATTACCTTCCTCGGCTCGGGAGTCACGTGATGGAGTAGTGACCGGTCGGGGAACTCCAGCCCTCTCCAGAAAAGTGAAAAAAAGACAGTGAAAAAACAAAGGCACAAACACAAAAACCAAAATAAAGTGAAAGTAAAGGTGTGGAGAAAGTGGCAGCGAAGAAAGAAAAGCCAAAAGCAACGGGAAGAAGAGAAGAAGAAAAGACGTCGGAAGAAGAAGGTGAAGGCCTTACCTGTACGAGGAGGCCCGCCGTGGACAGAGAAGCCTGCTCCCTAAGGTCAGTTGAAGCCCTGAACTCGGGACTACAAAAATGGCTCACGGAGCCAAACAAAAGTGTGCAACCGCGCATGCACGAGGAGTCGCGCATGCGCGATGCGCAAGACAAAAATAACACTGACGGGAGGGGGGACCAGCTGAGGAGTCGATCTCCAAAGCTGAAATTGACAACCACAACAAAGCAGCAAGAGGAAAACATAGAAAATAACGAGAACAAGAAAGAAGAAAGTAAAAAGAAATCAAAGAAACAACACCCAGAGGAAGAAGACCAGCAGCAAGACACTTCTAGTAAAAATAAGAAGACCAAAAATACCCAACAAAATAAAACAAACAAACCAACAAGAAAACCAGAAGAGAAAGAGGTAAAGGACACAGATCCTGGAGTGGACTCAGAAGAAGGAGAGGAAGAACACAGAGAAATGGAAGATGAAGGGAAGGGCAAGAACATGGATTTTTTTTAAAGAATATATGGAATCAGTAAAAGAATAGCAATCACAAGAATTCAGTGAAATAAAAAGAAGAGTAAAAAGTACAGAAGAAAAAATGAATAGATTAGAGATGATCATGTCAGATATAGGAAAAAGAGTAGACAAGGTGGAAGAACGAGAAATAGCCATAGAAATGGAAGTAGATGACTTAAAAAAGAAATTGGAAGAATCTGATAAAAAAGTTAAAGAGACACAAGAGCTGTTAGCTCAGAAGATAGATATAATGGAAAATTATAATAGAAGAAACTATATAAAGATAGTGGGCCTTAAGGAAGATGAAGAAGGCAAGAATATGAGAGAATTTATAAAAGAATGGATCCCCAGGGTCCTAGGAAGACCAGAATTACAGGAAGAAATGGAAATAGAAAGGGCACATAGAACATTAGCCCCTAAACCACAACCACAACAAAAACCAAGATCCATTCTAGTAAAATTCTTAAGATATACAACAAGAGAAAATATATTGGAGAAAGCAATGAGGAAAATAAGGGAAGACAAAAAACCACTGGAATACAAAGGTCAAAATTTTTTTTTTCTATCCAGATATAAGTTTTGAACTCCCGAAGAAGAGGAAGGAGTTTAATACAGCAAAAACGATCCTATGGAAAAAAGGATATAAATTTATGCTAAAGTATCCAGCGGTACTTAAAATAGTTATTCCAGGGCAGAAAAACAGACTATTCTTGGATCCGGAGGAAGCACGAAAATTTGCAGAACAACTACAAAACAGACAGAGAGATGAAGACATGTAACGAGAACAAAAATGACCACAAACTATATGTATGTGTGTATGTATATATATATATAAAATAGAGTATAGGTAAGAACTAAGAAGGGAAAGAAAGGGAAAAAAGGAAGTATGGGGGGAATTAAGAGAGTGACCTTTGTTATATATGAAGATTAAAATCTTTTCTGGGGGGGCTGGGTGGGGAAGAATTACGGTCACTGCGAAATCAGTTGATGCTTGCGAGTGAATTCACAAATCCAAATGGAGAGGGGAGATGTGGTTGCCCGACAAGGGACAAAGGGCAACTCAGGAAGGGGAGGGGATAGTGGGGTTAAAGGAATTTTAGATAGGAGAATAATGGAAATATTTTATGTTTTAGAAATGTTGTCTTATAATGTGTTCAAAAAAAAGAAAGCAGAAATGGATAAGAAGGAAAGGTGATGATGAGGAAACGGAAAGGAAAGATAAACAAAGTATGAAATGGCTATGTTGAACTATATGCCTTTAAATATTAACGGAATACATAACCAAATCAAAGGGAAGAAACTGCTAAATTTACTGAAAAAAGAAAAAAATTGATATAGCATTCATACAAGAAACACACTTAACTGAAGTGGAACACAAGAAATTAAAGAGAGATTGGATAGGACATATAACAGCAGCGTCATATAATTCAAAAGCTAGAGGAGTAGCTATATTAATCAGTAAAAATGTACAAATCAAAATAGAAGAGGAAATAATAGATCCAGCAGGGAGATATGTAATGATAAAATGTCAGATATATTCGGAGTTTTGGAATTTACTCAATGTATATTCACCTAACGAAGAAGATCAAAAGTTTATGCAAGATATTTTTTTGAAGGTAGCAGACATGCAAGGGAACACACTAATAGGAGGGGATTTCAACCTTAATTTGGATTCAAACATGGATAAAACTGGGAAAAAAATTAACAGAAAGAACAAAGTAACCAAATTTATAATTAAATCGATGCAAGAAATGCAACTTTTGGATATATGGAGGAAATAACACCCAAAGGAAAAGGAATATTCATATTATTCAGGTAGACATAAAACATACTCAAGAATAGACCTATTCCTGTTATCAGCTCACATGCAAGAGAGAGTTAGGAAAACGGAATATAAAGCTAGAATATTATCGGACCACTCACCCTTGATATTGACAATAGAGTTAGAGGACATCCCTCCAAGAATGTATAGATGGAGATTAAACTCCATGCTACTTAAAAGGCAGGATTTTAGAGAATTAATTGAAAGACAAATTAAAATGTACTTTGAAATAAATACAGAATCAGTGAAAGATAAGTTTATACTATGGGATGCAATGAAAACGTTCATCAGAGGGCAAATAATAAGTTATGTAACTAAGATGAAGAAGGACTACAATCGGGAAACAGAGCAGTTGGAAAGGGAAATAGCAAATATAGAAATAGAATTAGCAATGAAGGAAGACACAACTAAAAGAGAATTGGCAGATAAAAAAATAAAATATGAAACACTACAAACATATAAGGTAGAGAAGAACATAATGAAGGCAAAACAGAAATATTATGAACTAGGAGAAAAAAACGCACAAAATTCTGGCGTGGCAGCTTAAGACAGAACAAACTAAGAGAATGGTATTGGCATCAAGGAAAAAAGACAAACAAATCACATATAATCCAACGGAGATTAATGAAAACTTCAGAGAATTCTATGAACAATTATATCAAACTGAAAATTAAGGGAAAGAAGACAAAATGGATGAATTTTTAACTAAAATTGATCTACCGAAATTACAAACAGAGGAACAAAATAAATTAACAAAACCATTTGAAATAGAAGAAATACAGGAGATAATAAAAAAAACTACTGAATAATAAAACACCAGGAGAGGATGGATTCCCAATAGAATTCTATAAAACATTTAAAGATTTATTAATTCCTCCCCTTCTGGAAGTAATCAACCAGATTGATAAAACACAAAGCTTACCAGATTCATGCAAAACAGCAATAATTACAGTAATACCAAAGACAGGGAAAGATCCACTCGCACCAGCGTCATATAGACCAATATCTTTACTTAACACAGATTATAAGATAATAGCTAAGATATTAGCAAACAGATTAGCCGACTATGTACCAAAAATAGTAAATCTAGACCAAACTGGATTTATTAAAAAAAGACGAACAACAGACAATATCTGTAAATTTATTAACTTAATTCATTCAGTAGAAGGAAATAAAGCTCCAACAGTAGCGGTTGCTTTAGACGCAGAGAAGGCCTTTGACAGAGTAGAATGGAATTATTTATTCAAAGTACTACAAAAATTCAGCTTACCAGAGAAATATATTAATTGGATTAAAGCATTATATAAGGGGCCATTGGCGAAAGTGACAGTAAATGGATATATATCAAAACAATTTAACTTAAGCAGATCAACAAGGCAGGAAAGCCCACTATCGCCCTTATTGTTCGCGTTAGCCATAGAACCACTAGCAGAACTGATAACAGAAAATAAAATAAAAGGGATAAAAATAAAAGACAAGGAATATAAAATCAGTCTATTTGCAGATGACGTTATAGTATACTTAGCAGAACCAGAAATATCAATAAAAGAATTACACAGGAAATTGAAGGAATATGGAGAAGTGTTGGGGTACAAGATTAACGCAAATAAAAGTGAAGCAATGCCAATGAATAATGCGGATTTCTCAAAATTTAAGAAAGAATCACCATTCAGATGGCAAACGCAAGCAATGCGATACCTAGGTATACAAATAAATAAAAACCTCGACCATCTATATAAACTCAATTATTATCCACTAATGAAAAAATTACAAGACGACTTAGAGCATTGGAAAGACTTACCACTAACACAAATAGGAAGGATAAACTGTATTAAAATGAACATTTTCCCAAGGATACAATACCTATTTCAGGCATTGCCAATACACTTGATGGAGAAATTCTTCAAGGAGTTAAAGAAAATAATAAGGAAATTTTTATGGAAAGGGGGGAAACCAAGGATAGCACTAGATAAATTAACAGAATGGTATAAACAAGGAGGCTTACAATTGCCAAACTTTAAAAATTATTATAGAGCCGCACAATTAAGATACCTATCAGATTTTTATCAAACAAGGGAAAAGCCAGATTGGACTAGATTAGAACTAGATAAAATAGGGGAGAAGATACCTGAACATATATTATATAAATGGGATGAAAAATTGGTACAACGTAGGAATTCTACAGTATTGCATCATCTGCTCAACATTTGGAAGAAGATTCATGTAGAAAGGAATAAAACAAATTACCAACTACCAAAACTAATACTGACGCAAAATCAGCTAATTCCTTTTACAATAGATAACCTTTCCTTTAGAGAATGGGAGAGAAAAGGGATCAAAAGAATAGAAAATTGTTTTTCGGGAAATAAATTATTATCCTTTGAACAAATGAAGGATAGATATAATATAACTCAAGATACAGTGTTGGCATACTACCCACTGAAATCCTACTTGAAGGACAAATTGGGAGGCAGTCTGAGGTTACCAGAGGGAAGTAATTTTGAATATGTGATTACAGACACAATGATAATCAAAAAATTTGTAACAAACATGTATATTAAACTACAAGAAAAGGAGAATGAGGAAACAAATGGTAAAACTAAACAAAAATGGGAACAAGATCTAAACATAAAGATAAAGAATGAAACATGGGAGACGTTATGCTCCGGAACTGTGAGAAATACAATAAACACGAGGTTACTTATGATACAATATAACTGGATACACAGGCTATATATTACACCTCAAAAGTTAAATAAATGGGACCCAACAGTATCTGACAGATGTTTTTGCTGTAAAAAGGAAATGGGAACAACAATTCATGCAATTTGGACATGTGAGAAAGTGAAAAAATTTTGAGAAGATCTAAAACAGATATTAAATAAAATCACAAAAAGCAATATACCAAAAAACCCAGAGATCTTCCTCCTAAGTAACATAAAAAACAAAGAATTTGGACTCGATTTGGATGGAGCACAAAAAAGATTTGTTATGATAGCCCTAGCTGTAGCAAAAGAATGTATTATGTCAACCTGGAAATTAGAAGATAACTTGAGAATACAACAATGGTATATAGAAATGAATAAATGTATTCCATTAGAAAAAATAACCTATAATTTAAGAAATAACATTACAATATTTGAACAAATATGGGAGCCATACATGAAACACAATAGAGAAAACCTACCATGGACATCTACCACCTAAAATGACAGAAGGAGAAGAGAATGAAAAGAACTGACTCAGTGGAATTCCTTGTTTATTTTTATTGAGTGACAACATTGTTTGATGGGTTTAATGTATCTTATATTCTGAACTTTAAATAAATGGGAGGGGAGGTAAGGGAGGGAGGGGAGGAGGGAAAGTGGGGGAGAAAACGACACTATATATTTAAGAAGGAAAATGTATGTATCTTGATCAATATGGTTTATAGTGTGAAAAATAAAAAATTTAAAAAAAAACAAAAAAACTACACTTCCTCACACCCCGTTCACTGCAAGGATTTGATCCCTTCTCTCAATTTCTCTATCTCCACCACATCTGTTCCCAAGATGAGATCTTCCAGTCCAGACTTTCCAAAATGTCTGTCTTTTTCCACAAACGTGGCTTCCCCTCCACCATCATCAAACCAGCCCTCACCCGCATCCCCTCCATTTCCCACTCATCTGCCCTGGCCCACTCTGCCCCCAGATGCAACAAATATACAATCCTCCTTGACCTCATCTACCACCCCATCAGCCTCTACATCCATCACATTATCTCTGGAATTTCCAGCACTTACATCAGGATCCCACTACCAGACACATCTTCCCCTCTCTGCCTTATGTAGGGACTGCAACATCCATGACTCCCTTGTGCACTCATCCCTCCTGACCAATCACCCCAACCCCCCCCCCCCCCCCCCCGCACCTTCCTATGTGACCGGAGGAAGTGCAACCTTGCACCCACACGTCCTCCATCACCACAGACCATGGCCCCAAAAAGGCCTTTCAAGGGAAGCAACACTTCACTTGTGTATCCACAGGATTGATTTGTTGCATCCAGTTCTCCCTTTGTGGTCTCTCCACATCGGAGAGACTGGGTGCAGACTGGGAGATCATCGCTTTGCTGAGCACCTTCACTCCATCCTCACCAGTGACAGAGACCTCACAGTAGCCAATCATTTCAGTTCTGTCCCACACTCTCATACTCACAAGTCTGCCCATGGACTCATGTTCTATCCCACCAAGACCACCCATACATTTGATTTTCTATCTGGGCACTCAATAGATGGCATTAACATTGACTTTTCCGGTTTCTGCTAACCTTCTCTCCTCTCTCTCCTTCCCATCCCCCTTTCAGCTCTTCTTCCCCCTTCCCTCTCTATACACCCAGCCATCCCTCCTCCCCATGCTTACTGCTGTCCCATCCCTCCCTACCTATAACCTCCTGCCTTTGCGACCACACCTTCCTCCCCCCACCAACTCTTTTATTCCATGCCTTGATAAAGGACTCAAGCCCAAAATATCAGTTATGTGTTTTTACCTTTGCTACAGACACAGTTTGACCTGCTGTGTTTCTCCAGCATGTTGTATTTTATAATTTTCCAAACTTTAACTCAAAAAGTAATCAACGTTATCAGTGTCAATATTAACAATATCAGCATTGACTACAGTTTGGGTCTCTGGTCCAGAAAGAAGTGAAATGCATTATTTATGGTGTTGTAACCATCAATTATAAATCTTGGTAAAGTTTGTTCAGTTTGATCTGAGACTGTTTCTGGATAAACTGAAAGCCTCCATTGTGTTTTTGCAAGTTAGCTGCACAGTTGGTGTGATGGGCGACACAGTTGGCATAGCATGTAGCATAACACCTTTACAGCGCCTTTGGTCGGGACCGGACCTGGGTTCGAATTCCGCATTGTCTATAAGGAGTTTGCACTGTACATTCTTTTTGTGTGTGCGTGGGTTTTCTCCGGGGATTCTGGTTTCCTCCCACCCATAAAAGTGTACTGGGGTGTAGGATGGTGGGGTGTAAATTAGGTGGCATGGACTCGTAGGGCCAAATTGGCCTGTTGCAGTGTTGTATGTATAATTTTTTTTTAATTTAAAGTTCTACTCCGCTCATGTTTATTGCTGTATTTCAGATGATTGTTCCCTTCTGAAAATTTTGCTGCAAAAAAAATCAGTTCCCAGCAATGAAGAAAAGGAACCTTGTGAATTGTTGAACAATCTACACTACTTCACCATTGGCTTCAGAAAAACAGGATCTTAACCTCATCTTCCCTGTGAATTTCACGGAATTATTGAGTTTGCATATTATCTGACCAGTAAACTTGACATTCCAAGCATAGAAATTAACAGTGGAAGGGATTTAACTACATTGTGGCGGCCCTTCACAGCTCCCCAACGGGGCCTCGCAAAATGAAGGACGAACGCGACGATCCAGCAGGCTGCACAAGGCCTGCAGCGCTGCCCCCCAATTGGCCACAACCAAAAGAACTTAACTGGCCTATCGGGGAAAGTGGATTACAAACACACCAATCAGTGCTGAGAGGGTTTTAACCACGCCCCACATCTTGAGAATAAAAGCAGGGCTGTGAGCCCAATAAAGCTGAGTGTGTTAACTATACCCAACTGGGTTCGTGTCGTTCTTTCTGGGAACAACATGTTCTTTCTAAGCCAACCTACATACAGCTATAAACGTAGAGCCATAGCTTGTAGCAGCTAGCTACAGTGGTGACCCCGACGGACCAGACGGCATTCTGGACACAGCAATGGAGACAGATCCTGCAATCAAATTCGTGTCATTGAAACTGCCGAACTTCTGGGTAGCGCAGCCCAAAGTATGGATCCAACAAGTCGAGGCACAGTTCGCCCTGAGGAAAATCATTTCCAATGACACCCATTACTACCACGTGGTGGGCACCCTTGAAGAAGCCACAGCACCAAGATCACAGATTTGTTGAAAAAGCCACCACGGGAGGGCAAGTACAAAATCATCCGAGAGCTATTGACTTGCACTTATGGGCTGCCTGAGCGCAAGCATGCAGCCTGTCTGCTGCATATGGACAGGTTGGGGGATAGGGCCCCATCCGATCTAATGGGCGATGTGCTCGCCCTACTTGATGGCCACGCCTCCTCCTCGCTCTTAAAGGAATTGTTCTTGGAAAGGCTGCCACAAAACGTTTGGATGATGGTCCAGGAAGACGACTTCAGCAATCCACGAAAGGTAGGAGAGAAGGTGGACTCCCTGATGACTGAGAGGGAAACAGCTTTCGCACTCCACAAGATGTCCATGCCCATCAAACACGATGCTGCCCCAGCACTGGAGCACGTGGGCAGGCTATGGCAGCAACGACCCAACCGCCGACCAGCCGACTGACCAGCTACGAGGACAACAAACACCCCCAGTGAGCGATACTGTTGTTATCATCAGCCGTGGGGGGTAGAGGCCCATCGATGTCTCTCCTTCTGCAAATTCCTGGGAAACATCAAAGCCGTCCGTTGTTAATGGCTGCGACGGATACCTTAACAGCCTCCATGTCCAAGACTCCCTATCCGGCTGCCGTTTTTTAGTGGACACCGGAGCGGAGATAAGCCTGCTCCCCCTGGCCAAAACTAACGCCCACAACAGCAAAACAGCCCAGTTATAAAGGCCGCCAACAATTTGGACATACAAACTTATGGCACTTGCACCATCCACCTCTGCTTTGGGAAAGCCATTTTAGATGGACCTTCACCCTAGCAGCAGTTCGATAGCCACTCCTGGGCGCAGATTTTCTACGAGCCAACTCACTGCTAGAGGATATTAAAGGCCACAGATTAGTGCATGCCACAACATTCCAGATCCTCGAACTAAAGGGGAAGGAACCCGCCTCCTACCACCTGTATTTGGTGACGCTGACTGACAATGAGTTTGCGCAAATCTTATCCAAATTTGATGCCATTATTTACGTCATCCAAGGCCAAGCATGGGGTGAGACACCATATTCTTACTACAGGCCTACCCCTTTGTTCCAGAGCGTGCTGCCTCCCACCAGAGAAGCTCAGCCTCGCAAAGAAGGAGTTCCATAATATAGAAGAACTGGGCATAATACACCACTCTGACAGCCCCTGAGCCTTCCCACTCCACATGGTCCCTAAAGCCATGCGAGGACTACAGATGCCTCATCGAGGCCTACAGACGCCTCATCGAGGCCACACCTGACCGCTACCCGGTACCCTAAATTCAGGACTTGGCACATCCACAAGGGGCACGATCTTTTCCAAGACTGATTTAATCTGAGGCTACCACCAAATCCCGGTCCACCCAGAGGACATAGTGAAAACAGCCATTCGGCTTATTTGAGTTCTTGAGGATGCCTTTTGGACTGAAAAATGTAGCCCAAACATTCCAACAAATAATGGACACTGTGGGCAGGGACCTCGACTTTATTTTCGTCTACTTAGGCAATATCCTAATTGCCAGCCATGACCGAGCTGAGCACACCACTCATTTAAGACTGCTGTGCAATAGACTGAATATGGACTGACTATCAATCCAACTAAACGTGAGTTTGGAAAAGAGGTAATTAACTTCCTGGGCCATCGCATTGACATACGCGGTGCTCTACCCGAAAAGGTAGAGGCCATTACACCCTTCCCACAGCCTACGAAAATTAAAGGCCTTCAGAAATTCATAGGGATGATTAGTTTTCATTATAGATTCATACAGGCAGCAGCCCATATCATGCATCCCCTTTTCTCTCTAATGTCAGTTGGCCAAAAAAATCTGAAATGGAATGCAGAAGCCTCAGAGGCCTTCCAAAACGCTAAGGATGATGTGCTGCACTGTTAGCCAGAATCAGACACACACAAAGATAAAGACTATACAACAGGCTTTAATCCACAAAGACTTCCACAGAGCCAGGCTGGCTGTAGCTGCAGCAACTCTGAGTGAGGCCTCGGGAGGCCGGCGCAGGCTTATATCCCAGAGAGTGATTGACACCCGACCAGGTGTTGTCCTGTCCCCTTACACTCCTGCAGGTGTAGAGATTGCCCCCTGCAGTAGACCGGTGGTGTACCACCACATTCACCCCCCTGGGTTGGGGGGGGCAGTAACAAGGAATCGCACCCACTATATACATACAATATTTATAGTTCTTTTTTTCAAAATTTATTTATAGTATCTCTATACATTCATTTCAAATTGACTTAGTATAATATTAAATAATAGAATCTAAATAATTTTCAAAATTTCACCCCCCCCCCACCTCCCCTAACCCCTTAGGAAACCACCTAGTGGTGGTTAATTCCCAAAAACCCAAATGGGTGTGGTATAAACCACAAGTGGCATATGACTTTCGGGAGCAGAAGTACCACTCCCTCTCCCCCCCCCCCCCCCCCCAGGCAGACAAAATACACGTATAAACCGAAAAATCATCATTTCTTATATCCATAAAACCCCGGTCCATCAATTTAACCAATCTTATTCATAAACTCTTTTTTTTGAAAATCCAAACTTGATATTAAATTTTGTACCCTTTCCACCCTCCCAACACTGAGTTAAACATTGTTTACAGTCAATAAAAGTTTTTTTTTTAAATTTTTTTTCAAGTCTTCCTGAATTTCATCCACTGAATTAAAACAACTCTGAACATCCCAGTTCAACACTGAATCTTCCATTCTTCTCAGTCTCAAGTTGAATTTGTAGCTTACTTTCAAAAAAAGTTTTTTTCAAATCTTTTAAAATTTTCTTGAACATAATTCCTTCGGTCTTGATCTTCTAAAGCATCAATGTTATTCATAAGTTCTTTCTTCTGTGTTTCCCAATTTAATACCAAATTTTCCACTTTGTCAATCTTCTCAATGTTAAGTTGAAATTATTGTTTATTTTCAAGAAAAACTTATTCAAAATTTTTAACTCTTCTTGGACATTGCTCCTTCGACTTTAATTTTATAAATCATCAATCTTGTTCATAGTTTCTTTCTACTGAATTTCCAAATTTAATAATAAAGTTTACGTTTTTTCCAATTTTCTCAATATTAAACTGATAGTTTAAAAAAAACCTTTTCAAAACTATTAAAATCTGTTTGCAATGTATGCATACTCACAGATATTAAATTCACTCTTCCAATATTCCATCCAAAAAAAAATCACTGATAAACCTTATTGCAGGTCAAGGAATTCCATATATATGTTTATCTTCAGAAAATATTTCAAATATTTCAAATCAACATTCGTCGCCATCTTTCAAAAAGGAGTCCGAAATCAATTTTAATAAGTTCTGTTCTTAAGAAAATTCCAGCACCAACTCCGGCTCTGTCTGGGCAAATAGGTCAAATTTCTTCCAAAGTCAAAGAATATAATTTTGTTCTGTATTTATAGATAATAAATTCATCCTTCCGATATTCCATCCAAAAAAAATCACTAATAAACTTTAATGTTATCCGGATTTTTAAAACTCACGGGCAACCAATGCCAATTACTGCAATTTATCTTCATAAAACATTTCAAATCAATATTCATCACCATCTTTCAGAGGGGTGTCCAAGACCAGCTTATCCGACAGTCCAATTAATGAGCTCCGTTCTTAAGAAAATTCCAGCCTTGACTCCGTGGTTCTATCTGGGCAAGTAGGCCGAGTTTCTTCCAAAGTCGGAGAGTGTAGTTTTGTTCTGTATTTGAACTCTATTTTCCTTAATCTTTGTTGCCATTTTAAACTAAAAACAATTGATAAACAAAACAAAGACTTTTAACAGAAAAGAAATATTCTTAAAACAGGTATTTATATAACTGCCTGGGGGAGACCGGGAATGCACGTCCGCTCCCTACGCCATCTTGCCACGCCCCCCCCAATATTTATAGGTTAAGACGACTCGGCAGCCGCCGGGGTCTCTGTGACCATCGTAGGACTGGCTCCTGGTCACTGGTCAGAGGGGAAGTGGGGGGGCTGGTGACAGGGGTGTGTGTGGCTGGTGTGGTGCCGCCCGGAGGGGTGGCCGGGGTCGACGTATGCAGGTTGTATTGGATGGGTAGGGGGGGTGGGTTTGTCTCCTAAGGCTGAAGCGGGCCCCTGGTGGTCAAGGAGGCCCTGCGTGCCCCATAGCTGCCTGGGGACGGGGATGTATGCCCGGTCAGCGTCGTCTTGGGTTGGAGGGTGGTGTGGTGGGTGCTCCTGCTGGTGCCAGGTCCCTGGTTGAGATGGTATCCTCCCTGCCACTGCCGAACCTAATGTAGGCGTAGTATTGGTTTGCATGAAAACCTGTTCTACCAAGGCTTCGGCCTTGTGTGTCCGTACATACTTACGCAGAAGCACCGGTCCCGGGGATGTGAGCCATGCTGGGAGTGACATTCCAGTCATTCCTGGGGAATGAGAACAGGCGTTCATGAGGGGTCTCGTTGGTAGCCGTGCACAGCAGTGACCGAATGGCATGGAGCGCCTCGGGTAGGGCGTTCTGCCAGCACTCAACGGCCCTCCCTTTTGACCTGAGAGCCAGGAGGACTGCCTTCCAGACCACCCCATTCTCACGTTCCACTTGCCCATTGCCTCGCGGGTTATAGCTTGTCGTGCAACTGGTTGCAATGCCCCTCGCCGTCAGGTACTGGCACAGCTCGTCGCTCATTAAACTAGACCTCCCCTCCCCGGTTGCTGTGGATGAAGAGATGGTAGCTAAACATGGTGAAAATCTGCCCCAAGGCCCTGATGACAGTGGCCGTGGAGGTGTCCGGACAAGGGATGGCGAAAAGGAAGCGTGAGTACTCGTCCACTACCGTGAGGAAGTAGACGTTTTGGTTCCTGGAAGGCAGGGGCCTTTTGAAGTCCATGCCGAGATGCTCAAAAGGCCGAGTAGCCTTTACAATGTGGGCCTGGGGTTGGGGGGTGGGGGGGGGTGGAAGAAGTGGGGTTTACACTCCACACAGACCTGACAGGCCTCGGTCATGTCCCTGACATCCCTGATGGTATAAGGCAGATTTTGGGACTTAACAAAATGGTACCTGGGGTCACCTGGTTGTTTTATGAAGATGGCAGAGAGACTCATGCAATGCCTGCAACCTGTCGTCATGCATAGACACGCAGGTGCAAGAGAGGGCATCAGGGGAGTCGTTAAACTTCCCGGGGCGGTACTAGATGTCGTGGCTGTAGGTTGCCAGCTCGATTCTCCAGTGCAGGATCTTGTCGTTCTTGATCTTGCTCTTGTGGGTAGTGTTAAACATGAACGCCACAGCCCGCTGGTCTGTGAGGTGCGTGAATCTCCTGCCAGCCAGGTAGTGGCGCCAGTGGCAGACCACTTCCACAATTGCCTGGGCCTCCTTTTCAATGGTGGAGTGCCCTAGCTTGGATCCGTGGAGGGTCCTGGAGAAGAAGGCGACGGGGCACCCCCCTTGGTTGAGGGTAGCAGCGAGGGCCACCTCGGAGGCATCGCTCTCCACCTGGAAGGGGGAGTCCTCGTCCACAGCCTGCCTCGTGGTGTCCGCGATGTCTTGCCTGATGCGGGTGAAGACTGCCTGTGCCTCAGGTGGGAGGGGAAAAGTTGTGGCTTGGGCCAGTAGGCGGATCGTTGATCTGACCCACACCAGGACCCACAGTACTTACAGGGGCGCCGTACACCTGCTGCAGTGACATTCTCCTCCCCAGCTTGACCTGGGGCTGCAGCTGCAGTGTGAGAGGTCCATGAGGGAGCCTGGGGGAACCTGGAATTGAAGGCTTCAACGTACATGGCTGCTGCTTCCAGGGTTTGGACCACTTCCACAGTTCTGATTAGGGCATAGATGTTGTCTTCCAGCAGCTTCTGCTGGATGGCCCTCGAGCGTAGCCCTCGGACGAAAGCATCCCGGATCAGCCTCTCGACCTCCTCTACACCTACCCCGGGTTCAGCCAGACACAGTCGGCCCAACTCTTGCAAGTGTCCCAAGTAAGACTCAGCCGTCTCCCTGGGTTGCTGGGCTCGGGTGTTGAGGAGGTACCTTGCATAGACCACATTCATGGGGGGCTTGTATAAGTTCTTGAGAGTGTCCATTGTGCTCTTGTATGTGGAGCAGCCTTTGGTTACCTGGAAGGCGCGGGGACCCAACTCTGACCGGAGTAGGCCAACCTCTTCCGATCTGAGTCCAGGATGTCACCCTTGTGTGCCTCGATGATTGCCTCGACCGTGTGCTGCCAGATCTCAGAGCATGTCTGGGCTTCTGGGTGGTGTGGGTTGACTTCGAGGCTCCCTGCGCACAGGTGTTTTTCTATAGCCATCGTGGGAAAATTTTGTGGATTAACTTGTGGTGCACTGTCAGCCAGAATCAAACACACACAAAGATAAAGACTGTACAACAGGCTTTAATTCACAAAGACTTCCACAGAGCCAGGCTGGCTGTGGCTGCAGCAACTCTGAGTGAGGCCTCGGGAGGCCGGCGCAGGCTTATATCCCGGAGGGTGATTAACACCCGACCGGATGGGGCTTGATCCATTCAGGCCGACTGATTGACAGCTGGCCAGGTGTTGCCCTGTCCCCTTACACTCCTCCAAGTACAGAGGTTGCCCCCTGCAGTAGGCTGTGGAGTACCACCACAGATGATTTAGCAAATGCCACAATCCTGGCCCACCCACAATCAGAGGCACCCACAGGCCTCATGGTTGATGCCTCCAATACAACAGTTGGAGGTGTATTAGAACAATTAATTGATGGACACTGGAGACCTCTAGCTTTCTTCAGTAAACTCCTGCTGCCCTCTGAAATACAATACAGTGCATTCGACAGGGAACTGCTTGCACTGTATCTGGCCATAAGACATTTTGGTTACTTACTGGAAGGAAGGAGATTCAAAGTGTTTACTGACTACAAACCACTCACGTATGTTTTCAAAAAGGTCTTGGACCCTTGGTCGGCTAGACAACAACGTCACCTTTCTTATGTCTCAGAATTTACCACAGACATTGAACATATTGCTGGCAAGGTGAATGTCGTGGCAGATGCGCTGTCATCCCCAAGCGTGCTGGCTGTTCATACCACTCCAGGCATTGATTACAAGGCCCTGGCTGAGGCACAGTACTCCAATCCCGACATTGCAGCCTACAGAACAAGGATGTTCCCTTCAGTGCAGGACATACAACTTTACTTTGCGACACTTCAACCGGTAAGCCCCGTCCCATTATCCCCATCACATGGAGGAGGCAGATATTCCAATATGTACACAATTTAGCCCATCCTGCCATCAAGACCAAGAAGGTGGCCAACCATTATTTCTGGCATGGCTTTCGTAAACAGGTCACCAATTGAGTCAGAACACAGTGCCAATTCACTCGAAAGTCCAGACACACATTAAAGCCCCACTCCAAATCTTTGAACTTCCGTGGTGCAGGTTTAGCTATGTTCACGTTACCAGTCTCCCAAGGTGTTTGTTACCTACTCACTATGGTAGACGGGTCTACCAGATGGCTGGAAGTCATTCCCCTACCTGAAATATCCCCTGAGCACCTTACATCAGACCAGGGAACCCAGTTCACCCCCAGTCTTTTGGCGGCCTTAGCAACAACACTTGGGACACAGCTGCCTCACACTACAGCCGACCATCCCCAGACAAACAGCCTATTGAAGAGATTCCATACGCACCTAAAAGCAGCTCTGATGGCCCGACTCACTGGGCCCAACTGGGCTGATGAGTTACCTCAGGTATCTGAACCATGCCGAAAGAGGATTTAGAAGTCTCATCCGCTGAAATGGTATACAGGGTGCCGCTGGTCATCCTGGGTGAATTCCTGGCCACCAACAGGGGAACCGAAGAACAACCCCCCCCCCCCCCCCCCCCAGGGAAGCGCTAGAGTGAGCAGTTGGGAACCCTGGCCCCTTTACCACCCAAAGCCCATGGCCAGCCACACACTTTTGTCCCCAGAGATTTTCAGAACTTCATACACGTTTTTGTAAAATGCAGAGCGCACGGACCCCCGCTGCAGAGACTCTATGAGGGGCCATACTGCGTTGTCTGGAACAATGGTTCAACCTGTGTAATTGACATCGGAGGCCGAGAAGAGACCTTTACCATTGACAGGTTGAAATCAGCCCATTTGGACATCACACAGCCAATTGACCACCCTCCCCTCTGCAAAAGAGGCTGGCCTTCCAAGAATAACAATATTCCGATCGCTGGTTCTTGAGAGGGGGTCGTTTGGCAGCCCTTTGCAGCTCCCCATGGGGGCTCACAAAATGAAGGACAAATGCGACAATCCAGCAGGCTGCACAAGGCCTGCAGTGCTGCCTTTCAATTGACCACACCGAAAAGAGCTCAACTGGCCTATCGGGAAAAGTGGATCACAAACACACCAATCAGTGCTGAGAAGGCTTTGACCATGCCCCTCAACTTGAGAATAAAAGCAGGGCTGTGAGCCCAATAAAGCTGAATGTGTAAACTACAACCAAGTGGATTTGTGTTCTCTCTGGGAATAGTGTGTTCTTTCTAAGCTAACCTGCATACAGCTATAACCTCCCCTCTGCTAGACTCTGTAGACCCATAGCTTGTAGCAGTTAGCTACAAATTGATAATTTTCAATGACTGTTAAGTAAGCTCTATAGGCTATACGACCCAAGGACCTCGCTGCCACGTCCCAGCTTGCTTGGCCACGGCACACGAAGCATGGGTGTAAAGGGTGGGGCCAGTACTGCGCACACTGCACTCCACCTAAAAGCTCCTTTGGACAGGTCCACGTCCTCCCCCTCCACGTCCTCCCCCTCCACGTCCTCCCCCTCCACGTCCTCCCCCTCCACGTCCTCCCCCTCCACGTCCTCCCCCCCAAAAGATGCTCACAAACCACCAGCGTTGTCTCCGCTCCATCCTCAACATCCATTGGAGCGCTTTCATCCCTAACGTCGAAGTACTCGAGATGGCAGAGGTCGACAGCATCGAGTCCACGCTGCTGAAGATCCAGCTGCGCTGGATGGGTCACGTCTCCAGAATGGAGGACCATCGCCTTCCCAAGATCGTGTTATATGGCGAGCTCTCCACTGGCCACCGTGACAGAGGTGCACCAAAGAAAAGGTACAAGGACTGCCTAAAGAAATCTCTTGGTGCCTGCCACATTGACCACCGCCAGTGGGCTGATATCGCCTCAAACCGTGCATCTTGGCGCCTCACAGTTTGGCGGGCAGCAACCTCCTTTGAAGAAGACCGCAGAGCCCACCTCACTGACAAAAGGCAAAGGAGGAAAAACCCAACACCCAACCCCAACCAACCAATTTTCCCCTGCAGCCGCTGCAACCGTGTCTGCCTGTCCCGCATCGGACTTGTCAGCCACAAACGAGCCTGCAGCTGATGTGGACTTTTACCCCCTCCATAAATCTTCGTCCGCGAAGCCAAGCCAAAGATAGGCTATAAAAAAAATTCTCAAGATAATTTTGGTCTCTCACCAAATTTTTTGTATAATTGAAATGATTATTGTATTTTGTAATTTATATAATTACATGTATGGATAAATTTTTAAATAAAATTTTCAAACAAAAAGCTAATTTTGGTGAAAAATTAAAAATAGCAACATTTATATATTTCTCTGGCTTGTTTCATTTGACCCTTTTGAATCAAATTTTAAACCAAATCCATTGAGCATTTGATGTAACAATAATTTACGCATCTCATTCATTCATAGTTTAGTTCTCAATCCTTATTTTTTTATTAGATTAAAGAGATACACTGAACTCCCACATCAAATGTAGCCCTTCTCAAATCAGCTCACAGTATATTTTATTTAAAGATGAGCTGTAAACTGTTGAAAACAATCCTTAGCACATTGATCTTATACAAAACTCCTGAGTAACTTGCATTATTGTTGATTTCATTTCAGATTATTTTTATTCCATCTGCTGAGACTGCCTGATCTATTTAAGTACTTCTGCTTATATTTCAAATTTTCACTTTCTGCAGTGGTTTGCTCATGCACCCTATACTTAATTATTTTTAATTTAGATAAAAGGTTTCCAAACTTTGTTACGTAGATCCCTGGTGGTCTACTAGATATCACTGGGGAGCCAAAGAAACATAGAGTGTAAATACTCTGGGTATAGACCTTAATTAAAGCAATTAATACAACCATCTCTTGAGATGAAGTAATGATGTTAGAATTTTTTTTAAGTGAACCGGTATGGACTTGAAGGGCCGACATGGGCTGTTTCCGTGCTGTATACGGTTATATGGTTATGGTGTGTAGAATTACACAAAGATGAAACGTTACAAAGGCTCGGGCAACTCACAATAACTATATGTTCTCAACTACAAAATAGAGAAAATGAATCCATACACTTTATCATTTCTGGCAACGGTTGCTAATGTTGATGTTGCAGTTTAAATCTGAGAAATGTTTGCTCAGAAATATGTCAAGTTATAAAAGTGCTTTAAGTGAAAGAGAAGTGTATATGATCAAGTGAAAGATTGGGGAGGATTACATTTACTGTAGTTTCGTGAGATACCTGATCAAAAGGAGAAGATCAGATTGAGGTGCTGTTGAAAAAGGAGAGCAAGATTTTTAAAAAATGGACTTTCTTGAAAACACTGCAACAAAACAGAAAATGTAGCGTTCTCATTATTTGATTCTTTCCCCAAGAAGAAACTGGTCCAGGGAGGCGCCCCGGCGGCGTGGGGGAATCCGCAGTAGTTCCAGCCTCCTACCGGCAGGCGGCGGTGTGTCTGGCCGGTGGGCGCGCTTTGGCGGCCGGACAAGGGTGGGCTCATCCTTCAGGCAGCCTTTCCTTTTTAAAAAGTCATTTGTTGTCGGCGCTGTCCTCCCGTGGCTGGAAAAATCCAGGCTGAGTGAAGTGCAAGGAAGGGAGAGCGGGCGAGCGATTGCGAGCCACCTCAGCAGGGGCAGGGGCAGGGGCCAAGTTCGGACATCATGGGGACCGAATGAGCGCCGTTTCTGTGCACCAGGAGAGCCGCGGGCTGGAGTCGGGAAATGTCCGGCAAGCTGGAGAAACAAGGTAAGCGAGAAACGTGGCTGGAGGACCGGGGAGGGGCGGCTGTGAAGGTCACAGAGCCCCGAGCGGAAGTTCGGGCCACCCCTCTCTTCGTCGGAGAGTTCGAGGCCTTTGACGATCGGTAGGCCCCGCTCGGCAGGCTTCGGTTCCCGTGCAGCTGCTCTGGCGCATCATTTATTTATTGACATCATTACAATTGTGATGTGATTCGTGGGTTTGTTTCACAAAGGCCTGTAAAGAATATTTCTCATTGGGGAAGTCGGCTCGCCGCTAACTGTTCATTTTTAAAGAGACTGCCGGGGAGCGCCAGTCCTCTAGCTTTGCATCCGTGCCATCTGGACTGGTTTTCCTGACACACGCCCCCCTGTCTGCCTGGTCCAGTGCATCACTTCATCGGAAGCAGGCGTTGGACGTCCCTTTTCTCAGAAAGAAACGTGAATGAGGGGCAAAGATGTGGTGGTAGAGGGTCTGGGAGGGTGAGGTTGTGGGGTAAGTGAAAGGGAAGAAGGGGATGCCCACCTCGCTTGCAGATTTATGAGGAGCTGGACTCAGACATTTCACTTCGAGATTCTGTGCTGCCTGTTCAAGCCCTAATGTTCTGTACAGTTCGTGTATCGCTATGTACATAGGGCAAGGTTGTTCTGTCTCCGATTCATTGTGTGGGCAGTGATCTTTCCTTACTCCCTCATACTTCAGGCATAGTTTCAGTTGCATTTTTCAAGTTCCATAAGGAACCAAGGAATGATGCAGGATAGCAAGCTGCCATTTGTAATCAATTGTTTTGCTTGAAGTTCTGCATCTTATTCATTATTCATCTCGATGGAAAATAGGTTTAATTTATTTTCCTTGTGACTTTTAAAATTTACTAAGGAATAGTGAACTCCTCTTTTCACTTGTTGAAAGATCATAGCCAGTATTCGTCAGTCAAAATTTGACAGAGAGGAAAGTCAGCTGATTTATTTATATATCTAACAGGATGACATTATGCTTTTGTATATTCATGGTTTATAAAACTTGCCATAATTTCAAAATGTATAATTTACTCCCAATAAGTCAAATCCGATCCAAGCCTGATGCTTCATTGAATCGTTTGAAGATATTGGTGTACTTTGTTGCTAGATCTACTCGTGATATTAGACAGCTGGTACAGATGTTCAAAATTGGTTGCTTTTACATTTATAAAAATTTACCAATCTGCCTGACTGCTTCAAGGAGAAGGGGGGGCCCTTAAACTTTGCTCAAAGAGTCCAACTGGAGCTTGAGAGTGTAACTGCATGTGGTCTCATGTTTATCACACTTGAGATACCTGATCATGAAAAAAAAAGGACCAAGATGCAATAAACTGATACCTCTGGATTTGCAATATTCCATTTATAAGCAAAGTATACATATAGTTTATTTAAAAATTTGACTCACAAGTATCTATTGTCATGTGGCCTCTGCAGATTATGTGGAAATGGAGCTGGCTGTAGATAATGGATGTTTATTGTTCCTTAATAAACATTCAGGTCATCATATCCATATCTAATCTATTAGAGCAACCAAATCACACAGTCCATCTTGTTAATGCTCTATATCCCTGTTTTCTGTTTTCATTTTAAATGTACTGGTATATATTTGTTCAATTTGCTTTCTTAGTAACTAAGATATTAACAGCAACTTTTAGGATGAATCATGATGTCGATGAAATGGCACTATCCTGTTAGGCCATTTTCAAGGTGGATCATAGCAACAAATTTAAGTTCCTGGCATTGTATTTGTGTTTTTATTTTATTTTTTACTTTTAAGGTTCAGTGTTTATCCAAGATAGATAGGTATTATTTAATATGCATTTAATGCAGAAAATAATTTCAAGTTCATAAATGGGAGTTGACACTGATCTTTACTGTTCCACTCACACAATTGACCTCTGGAGAATGTTGAATTCTGAATGTAAAGCTTTTGATGTCGTAGACAGTCAGAAAGGCAAGAGACAATTTGTGGGCTATTGGTGGATTGCCTGTGTGCTTATTGCCTGCTTTCTTATTTGTGGTTGTGAAAGCTCAAGTAGATGGGCCACACTGGGTAATGAGTCTTGTCAATCAGGGATGCTGTGGCTACCAATACTAAATTCTGGATAGCTCATGGAGGAAAAAGTTCAATTTGTACCATTTTTAAAATGCATTGGAGAATCAGTTTGCATCCTGATAGCCTTAAATTTCTGCAGGATAAGTCTAACATCTTGAAAATTTGGGTTAAATGTATTTAAGATATAATACATTTGTATGTCAAGTTTATTGTCATCAGATTGCACAAGTACAACCCAATGAAGCGGTGTTTTCTGGTCCTCAGTGCAAAACATGCACACACACACCAGATATAACACACATACAAACAAACAATACACATGCAGTATTCATATATACAATTAAATATTGATTTGGAAATATGAGAGTCTTGGATGGTTCGTTAGAGCATTTCCTTTAGTTGTTCAGCATTCTCACTGCCCATGGAAAGAATCTGTTTCTCATCCTGGTGGTGCTAGTTCTGATACTCCTGTATCTCTTTCTCGATGGGAGCAGCTTTATTGGCTTTATTTGGTGTGGAAGGGGTCCTCAGTGATTTTGAGTGACCTCTTCAGTCAATGATCCCAGTAGATCATGTCGATGGAGATTATGTCATGTCTAGTGATCCTCTTTGCCATGTTTATGGTCCTGTGGATTGGCCTCCAATTTATTTCTCTGCAGCAATCATACCACGATGCAGCTGGCCAGGATGCTCTCAATAGAGCTCCTGTAGAAAGTTGACATGATAGTCGCCGGTAACCTTGCCTGCTTCAGTCTTTTCAGGAGTTACTTTCAAGTGAAGAGATGTGTGTCCAGGATAGGTCACTAGTTAAGTGAACTCCAAGGAACTTGAAACTTTCCACTCTCTCCACAACAGAGTTGTTGAGGGTGGACGATCCTGGTTCTCCTGAAGTCCACAATCATCACCTTCATCTTGTCCATGTTGAAACTCAGGTTGTTTCTCTCGCACCATTTCATTAGATTTTCCACCTCTTCTCTGTAATGTAGGCTGAGCATCAGGTCACCCCAAGGTTGTGTGCTCAACCTGCTCCTGTTCACGCTACTGAGCCACGACTGCAATGCCAGATCCAGCTCCAACAGTGTAATCAAATTTGCAGATGACACAACAGTAATTGGCCTCATCAGCACTACTGAGAAGAGGTGGAAAATCTCGTGAACTGGCGTGAGAGCAATAACCTCATCTCAGTGTGAACAAGACAAAGGAGATGATTATGGACTTCAGGGGGACCAGGAATGACTACCCTCCACTACATATCAACAACTCAGTAGTAGAGAGTGGAGAGTACCAAGTTCCTTGGAGTTTATTTAACTAGTGACCTATTTGACCTATTGTGGACACTCAACATCTCCTTGCTTGTCAAGAAGGCACAACAGCAACTGCACTTCCTGAGAAGACTGAAATGGGCAAGGCTACCAGCCACCATTGTGTCACCCTTATATAGGAGCTCTGTCGAGAGCAACCTGGCCGGCTCCATCACAGGCTGGTACAGTTGCTGCAGAGAAATGGATTGGAAGTCAATTCATAGGACCTTGAGGATCCCTTCCACCCTTCTGCATCTTTCAGCCTCTCCTGTCAGGGAAGTGTCAGAGCCATCTGATTCAGAAGTATCAGCCAGTACCACCAGGCTGAGGAGCAGTTTCTTTCTGCAGTCAAAGTAACCGAGACTCTCGTTGTTCAAAACAATATTTATTTATTTTTATAGATATAATACTTGTCCTGCATATGTCTTATTTGCCTGTATGTGTGTTAGATTTGGTTGTATGCCTGTGTTGCACCGAGGACCAGAGAATGCTGTTTCATCGGGTTGTACATGTACAATCAGATGACAATAGACTAAACTCTGCTGCTGTTGTGTCTTCTGCAAACTTGATGACACTCACAGTAACTTGAACTTTTCTGACCTATTGCTTCCAATTAAATGCCTGGTATTTTATAATACAAGACTAATATTATTGGAATCATCTTCAACATTTTGCAATTGACCTGGCAAGATTTCTTCATATCAATTCAGTCCCATTTCTACTTCATAATGCAAATAGTTCTTTTTTTTTCTGATGTACTGGCCTCTTCAGTGATTTTGCATCAAAATCCACAATTGTTTTTTTTTCCCCTCCGTCACTTTCTAGCTGCACATTATCCCACAATTATCAGAGGCTTCATGATCTTTCTCATTTCCCTTTAGTTTTGTCAGAATGACCACATCCTTCCAAAACCCAGAGTGTCCACTTTACTGAACTGAGAACTTCCCAATTTGAACCTCATGATTAAGAATTGCATCTAGCTTGTAATTTATCGTTTGTTTCAAATGCTTTCAACCACACTATCCGAGATTTGAATTTGTTTCAACATCGCAAATACTGGTGGGAATGTCACATTGCTTAACGAAACATAAATTTCAACAGAACAACATGCCTTGGTAAAATTAGCAATTTGTTTAATTCAGTTTCCCTGCTGCAATATAGAAAAACATGTATTGGTTGATGGATTACAATTAGTTTGAGATTGTTGTAGATTACACGAGGTAGTTGATCCGTTATCTTTGTATTCTTGTATACATTTTTATTTGGGTTGTATGGAATTGCTCAATTCCAGTACAAGATAAATTTAGAATTGCTCTTTGTAGCTTCCTTTGCTGGTCAAGTGGCCCTTTCAGCAGCTTTCACTTTATTGGCTTTGCTACCAAATGTCTGGTGTATTCAGTTGTGAATGGCCAATTTTATTTTTTAAATGATTGTTCTAGCTTCATGACTCACCTAAGTTGTGCAATACTTGCATTGTGAATTCGTTTCTTTTCATCGTTCATTGTTAAAGCAAGTTGTTGGTTCTGGTGATTTTCATGATCCTGCTTGGAATTGCAAATGAATGCATTGATTACAGACTTTTAAAAAGAAGAGTTCTGATGAAAGGTCTTTAATCTGAGTCATTAACTCTTCTTTATACATGCTGTCTGACTAGCATTTACTATTTTCATTTCATTTGCCAGTATCTGTATTTTTTAGTTTTTAAAAACTTCTATTTGTATAATGACCCCAGATGTGTCCAGCGTTTTACCTAATGGAGTTTTTTTTTGTGCTATTGTAATGTAAGAAATATGACATCTCTGACAAATACAGGGGTAAAGTCAAAAGATCTGTTCAGTGATGTTGATTGAGGTCAGGACTTCAGCATGTTGTGTACTATCTGTGGATAAGTCATTCAAACATTATCTCAGTTCAATTTTCACTGGTGCTGATCTGCTGAGTACTTTGAGCATTTTTAATCACAGAATAATTAACAGCCCTGCTCTTTACTTTTTTTGATATATTTGGATTTTTACTGGCCATGCTCATGAATTTAAATCATCTGAGAGGATTAGCAATCAACCACATTCATCGATCTTGTATTGCTTTTTGGGAGACCTGATATAGATGTCAGATTTCTTCATCCAGAGGATTGCAAGATCTTTTGTATTTACTGAAAAAGTTAAAGGGATTTTGTTTTATGGTTTCTTTAGTAAGATGGTATTTCAGGTAGTGTACCTTGTGACCTTAAATGTTTGCTTTTGTGTTATTGGATTGGGATTGAGCCCTCAGCTTTCTTATTTAAAAGCCTGTCTATTTCCAAGTCAGCTACTGCTGACACCTGATTGACTAACATTCTGCAAGATAATAAGTGGGTATGCTTCCTAAATGGGGCTATTTGTAGTGTTTCACATCTTAAATGATTTTTTTCATTGTGTCGAATGGTTCACATTTAAATATTGTGGTTTTGTATTTAGGCTGTTGCTGGAATGCAATCTCATTCAAAAGCACAAGTTCTATTGATTGTGAGAAAAGTAGTGAAGCTCCCCTCCATTGGTGATATCCTGAATTTACCACATTTTAAATGTCCAAACTGTCATTCAATTCTGAGGCAGTTGTTAAATGACTCTTGGGTAACCTTCAAGAAGGCAGCATTTTCAAACATTGAGCTTAATTTTGATGTTCATTGTGAGATAAAAATGAGATAAAATGTTTGCTTGCCATTGCCACGGTATTTATGTATTTCTTATTCCTCTTCCGAAGATGCTGAGTGAAGCAAGAATGTTGCACTGCAGTTGATTTTTTTACATATTTCACTAAATTTACGCTAATCCCATGAGAGCAAACTTTTAAATGGTTTCTTGCTGAAGTCTGATCCATTTGTGCTCCCTCTGCATGTGTACTCAATGTATAGGCCTTTTCTGTTTATTAGTCCAGTCCAGTGCCAAGTAAACCAATTTGTTTTTTTTGAACAAAGTAAAAACCAAAGATCAAAATTCAGCTTGCTGCTGCAAACTGATAGCCTTTGTTATGTTAATGTTACTCTAGTAAACAGAACTGTTCATGTACTTGCTGTCCTTGACACCCACTTTGAAAATTCCCATGGCAGAATTAGAGTTAAACTCATAGTCAAAAATAGATTCTGTTGCCACATTCACTTACTGACCTGGAATGTGGAATAATGCTCTGACTATTAAGACAGGTATGTAAAAACTCCTGCATCTTGTACATAGTCAACGTGATTTAAAAAAAAATTCTAAATGAAAATTCAGCAAAGAGTGTATGATCAGGCATATTTGAAGATTAAGCAGCAGAAAGGAGGAATGTTGTGACTGTGAGATGATCAGACAGGTGGGGAAGATTTTTTTTAGAAGGGAGCAGCCAATTCTCCTATATAGAAAATGGGATGAAATGGAGCCAGCATTTGGTGTTAATTTATCAATATGTATGTATTGTAGGCATCAATTAATTTATCTTTGAGTGGTACACTCAGGCTTAGTCTTAATAAATCAACCTTTCACCACTTGATGGTGATGGTTCTTGACATCTTGATGAAAAGTTTCAAGGCTCTCCCTCTGGTGACATTATCCACATTTGTTAGTGGAATGTACACTCACACCCTGGTGAAATTTCCAGACATACTTCATTATATTTGTTTATATTCATAGAACTTTTGTTTGTCCTGTTTGTATTTTATGAAATTGAGTTTGAAAAATGCTGCTTAGAGTTTGATGGATTTTACTTTGGTATTTCCATGGGTTCAGAATGATTCCATACATGTTCCCGACAAGCCGCTTTGCTTGCTGAACATGAAGAAACAGGAAAGGATAAAACAGTTTAAAACTGCTACACATCCTGACCCATGATTTCCTAGTCTTCAAGAGACTATTTTCCCACAATTCCAACTATAAATTTGATAAATTAATTGACTTGTAAAATAGGAAAATGAACAGCATTTTCCTTGTAAAAAGATATTATGATATTGTTTTTACAAGAAAATTTATTTGTCAACTACCAGTATATATCCAATAGTTGGTACATTGAGTTTTTACCCTTTCTATTATATGTCAGGACTAGTATATTACAGGTATATTAAAAATGTTATTGAATATATCATTGTTGTTTTTGTAGTTTTGTTCAAATTTAAAAAAGTCTTCCTTAATTCCATTTAGTAATACCTGTATATGCAAACCATTATTTGAGCAAATTGAAGCCATGGGACCCAGCTATGACTGACTTTGGTCAGATTTGTAGTACAGTTCCTATTCCAATCCTATTTGTTAGTACCACTCCCCATTCTTTCTCTGCTACTTGACAACTGTCTCATTCTGCTTTTTGTACCGGTACATAACTCAAATATTTCATGAACTTCACTGCAAACTTTTACCCTTTCCTTAAGTTTCATTAAAGTTGTTTCTGACATTTCTTTCCCCTTTTTGTGCCTCTCTGTCTCCATCCCAGGAGTCAAATTATTCAGACATCTATTACAACTCACTAAGTTGAAGGATTGGGGTCGCATTTGGTGATCAGTGCAACATAAGAATAAATAGGAGCAGGCTATTTGGTCTGTCAAGTCTGTCCTGCCGTTCAATAAGATCATGGGCCGACCTGTCTTTTTGGAATCACCTGACATGCTTAAAGATGGTCGTATAGTAAAATAAGAAATGCAAAGGTATTTTCCTTTTCAATTAATGATTTGGATTTGTTCAATGCTCTTATTGTACTAATAGCCTTTAAATTTGGATTCTCCCCAGATGCAAACCTCTTTTTAAATATGACATGAGAGTTTATTATCATAACCATCAGTACATTGGTATAGCTTCATCCAAATTCTTACTCGCTGCAGCCACACATCTACCCTGATCTCAACTTCACTTGGTCCATCTCTAGCAACACTCTCTTTCCTTGATCTCTGTCTCCATCTCAGGAGACAAACTCTCATCATCTTTTATAAACCCACCAACTCCCACAGCTACCTTGACTACACCTCTTCCCACCCTGACCCCTGTAAGGATTCCATTCTGTTCTCTCAATTTCTCCATTGCACGTGCACTTAGGATGAGGATTTCCATGCCAGATCATCAGACTTGGCACACATCTGCATCTCCTCCATTACCCACTCATCTGCCTGCCCCCCCCCCCCCACCCCCATGCACAACAGGGACAGAATTCCTCTTGTCCTCACCTACCACCTCACCAGTCTCTGCACCCAACACATCCTCCTCCACCTTTTCTGTCACCTACTAAGTGATCCCACCAATAGACATATATTCCCCTCTCTGCTTTCCGCAGCGACTGCTCCGTCTGTAACTCCCTTATCTATTCCTCCCTCCCCACCAATCATCCCTTTGGGACCTACCCCTTTGACTGCAGGAGATGCTTCACTTGCACCCATATCTCCTCCCTCAGCACTGTTTGGGGCCCCAAACAGTCCTTTCTAGTGAAGCCACATTTCACTTGTGAATCTGCAGGGGTCATCTAGTGCATCTGGTGCTCTTGCTGTGGATTCCTCTAAATGGAGAGACTGGATGCAGACTGGGAGATTGCTTTGTTGAACTCCTCGCTCTGTCGTTGCAATAGCGTGAATCTCTCAGTGGCCACTCATTTCATTTCTCCATCCCATCCTCTTACTGACATGTCTGTCTGTGGTCTCATACTGCCAGACTGAGACCACCCGTAAATTGGAGGAACAACACCTCATCTTCCGACTGGGCATGTTCCAACCAGGTGGCATTAATATCAACTTCACTGGCTTCCGAAAATAAAACCCATCCTCTTCTTCCCCTGTCTTCTTTCCATTCCCTGTCTCCTTTCGCACAGATATGATAAATTCTACTTAGTCCCTTATCACATCCAATCCCATATCACATCCAATTAACACCTTTTGTTGGTCTGGATTCCTCCCCCTTTGTTTGAATTCTGAGACTTTCTGATATATCCTGCTTCTGCCTTTTCTGATTTTTATTCGCAACCCCCCTTCCCCTTGAAGGAAGGGCTTAGGCCCAAAATGTCAGTATATTCTCCGCCAAGAATACACCTGCAGAAGTGGAAGTGGCCCTTTGAATTGCCGATCAGGTGGCAGCGTTAAAAGTGCAGCGCTGGCCACCTGAAGGGACAACTGCACTGGATGTGCCTCTGAACACACTCCAGCTCCTGTCCCTTTGGGCTGTCAGGATTGGGATGGCTGGCTGTCAGAGCTGCGGCACCCGGCATAGGCTGTCAGCGCGGGACGTCCCCACACTGATTCCACTGCCCTGCCCAATATGTCCCCACACTGTGGGGCAGCCAGCGTGGGCTGGCAGTGTGGGGACGTCCCTCCCACAGCCCAATATCAGTCCCCACAGATATCGGGCTGTTGAGAGAGAGCAGAGTAGCGGGATCAGTGTGGGGACATTCCGTGCTGACAGCTCACGCCGGCCGCCCCACAATGTGGGGACTGATATTGGGCTGTGGGCAGAGATCGGGGTAGTGGGATCAGTGTGGGGACGTCCCGCGCCGACGGCCCATGCCGGCTGTCTGCGCCGGGGGGCTGGGGGGCAGGGGTAGTTGGGAGGGGAGCTGTTAGGCACTCGCCAGCTGACTGTCATTCCCTTAGCAGCTGCTTTCAGGCGGCTGCATTCATGTCCCGGGGGGGGGGGGGGGGGGGGGAACCTCAGTGCTCTGGCGATTATCCCTCCCGGAGGAGGGTTACAAAGTTTGCCTCACATGCGCCTCCTGCGCTTTCAAGTGGCCTCCTGACAGCCGCATATGTGCATAATATGCGGCTTTCCATCAGGGGATTTTGGCCACCTGAAAGTGCCTATTGTCTCCTATAGATGCTGAAAGAAACCAGCTGAGTTCATCCAGCATTTTGGTGTGTTTACTACAATCACAGTGTCTGAAGCATATGATGTTTCACATAAGATGCACCAACTACACTAATAGATATTAAATTACCAAGATGCCACACGAGATAGAAAATTATACAGTAAATATTAAAAAAAGATAAATATTAACAGTTGAGGTTAGTGTAAGGAAATAAAAAGTGCTGTTTCATTAATGCAGACAAATCTTTTGGTAGTCCTTGAGTAGTTTTGGGTTAATGTAGCACACTGAGGGTTCAAGAGCCCAACAGCTGTTCGTGGTGGGGGTGGAACTATTCCTAAACCAGAGGTGTTTTCACACAGAGAGTGGTGGGTGCATGAATTCACTGCTGCCAACAGTGGTGGAGACAGGTACAATAGGATTTTTAAAGAGACAATTAGATACATGGAATGGAGAAAAATGGAGGGTTATGCAGTAGAGAAATTTCAGGTTATCAGGTTGGCACAACTCTGTGGGCTGAAGAGCCTGTACTATGCTGTAGGTTTCAATGTTCTATGTTAAATCACAGCTACTTATAACCCTGTCTCTTATGAAGATGATGCCTAATATTGTCTAATTCCTCCACTGCATCTGTTCCTGGAATAATCCCTTCCTCTCCATGACATCCAAAATGTTCTCTTCAAGAAATGTGGTTTTCCCCACTGCTGTAATTAGGCAAAAAAGTCCTTTGCTTCATTTCCTCCATTCCTTGTACTTTGGTTCTCACCCCACCTCTCACTTGACAGGACAAGGATAGAGTTCCTTTGGTCCTCACTTTCTATACCCTATCCGCCTTCGCATTTGACATATCCTTCTCCACAACTGGCACCAACTTTGAGTTCCTGCAACCAGCCATACCTTTCCTGCCCTAGTTCTCATTCCTTTTTGCAGGGATCAGTCAAAAGATTAGACAACATCCGTGGATAGAAGTTGTCAGGCAACATTTCAGTCTGGGTCCTTTTATCCTGGTTTGATTTTTCCTTCCCATCCACCTTTCCACTTCCTTGGGCACTTCCCACTGCCACCGCAGAAAATACAAAGCTTGTATCTACGTCTCTCACCTCATCTCTTTCCAGTGGCACAAACAAGCCTTCTAGTTAAGGCAGAGTTTTGCATGCATCTTGTTCAACTTAATCAACTGCATTTAGTGTGGCCTCCTATATCAGTGAAACAAAATGCAGATAGGATGACTGCTTTGCTGAACACCTGAATTCTTTCTATAGATCTAAGCTAGAACTCTCAGTTGTTAGTCATTTTAATTCTTCTCACAATTCCCGCACAGACATGTATGTCATCTGCCACATCGATTGCCAGGGAAAGGTGAAACATAAACTTGAAGAATAACATGCCATATACAGCCTTAAATCCAATGGCACGAATGTTGAATTTCCGATTGTTAAGTAATTCCACCTCTATTCTGTTCCACTGTTTCCATCCCTTGTTTATCTGCTCCTATTTTCACTTTTCTCTCTAATCTTCCCTTGGCCTCCTTACCTACCTGTCTCTTGACAGGACCTTGTCAATTCTTTGCTCATCTCCTAACCTCTCTTTCTTGCCCCGCTTTCTCTTTATATACTTACCATCTTCCCTTCCCATTTAAGCCTCGATAAAAGGACCCAGACTGAAATCTTGCCTGACAATTTCTATCCACGGATGTTGTTTAACCTTTTGAACCCCTCTGACTTTTTAAAGAATTGCTGGAGGAACTCAGCAGGTCAGACAGCATCTATGAGTAGAAATGGTTAGTCAGCATCAGGACTGGACCCTTTAGATCACCGGTGGCCAACCTTTTAATTTTTAATTTGGATAATCGGCAGGGTAACAGGCCATTTTGGCCTGTGAGTCCGTATCGGGGGTGTAGGTTAATTGGGCGACGTGGACTCGTGGGCCGAAATGGCCTGTTACCCTGCTGTATGTCAAAATTAGTCTGCTTTAGACTAAAGGGAAGGATCCAGACCTGAAATGTTGACGATTTCTAACCATGGATGCTGTTGGACCTGCAGAGTTCTTCCAGCATTTCTTTGCCTTCTCAATATTCCTGCATCCGCATCTTTTGTTTCCCTTCAGTTTCTCTTTGTTCACTCGGATTCTAACAGCTGGAGTTTTTTGTTTACCTTCAGCTGTATGAACAGCATGAACTCTTATCTATTTGTGAAAGAGTACTTAAGGGATGCATTTGTGTTAAGTTTTTTTGCTTTCTTTACAATAAAAATATTGCTTGTAGCTACTGTTCTAAGTGAGTATTGTACTAACATGCACCATGAAGAGAACAAGTAGCCAGAAGGCATAAAACTAGTTGAACTGGGTGGTGCTTTGATTGGGCTGTTAAGCAACATTTCAGATAATGTGTGCATCAAACTATTTTGCCTTTCTGTAAAGAATAAAAGATGTCTTGCCCAGATTTCCCAGTTATTAAACCATACTTTTAAAAGATGTGACATTACATGTTCAGTTTATTTTTTTTTTCTCTTTGGCTTGGCTTCGCGGACGAAGATTTATGGAGGGGGTAAAAAGTCCACGTCAGCTGCAGGCTCGTTTGTGGCTGACCAGTCCGATGCGGGACAGGCAGACACGATTGCAGCGGTTGCAAGGGAAAATTGGTTGGTTGGGGTTGGGTGTTGGGTTTTTCCTCCTTTGCCTTTTGTCAGTGAGGTGGGCTCTGCGGTCTTCTTCAAAGGAGGCTGCTGCCCGCCAAACTGTGAGTTTATTACAACAATTGCTGATCTAAAAGTGTTCTATAACCATATAACAATTACAGTACGGAAACAGGCCATCTCGGCCCATCTAGTCCATACTGATTTAAGTGATCTCTAATCCCACTTAACTACACTCTGCCCATAACTCTCCAATCCCTTCACATCCATGCACCTATCCAAATTTTTCTTAAATGACAAAATTGACCTTGCTGCAACCACTTCTTCTGGAAGGTCATCCCAATCAGCTACCACTCTTGGAGTGAAGAAGCTCCCTCTCATGTTAATTCTAAACAGTTGTCCTCAACCCTTAACTCATGACCCCTCATTCTGATATCACCTACCAACAAGGGAAAGAGCTTATTCACATCTACTCTATCAATCCCCCTCATAATTTTAAACACCTTTATCCAATCCCCCCTCCCCCACTCAACCTTCTGTGCACCATTGAATAAATGCCCAGTCTAATTAATCTTTCTTTGAATTCTAGATTCTACAATTCAGGCAACATTTTAGTAAAATTTTCTACGTACCCTCTCTACCTTATTGATATCCTTCCTTTAATTTGGGGGCCAGAAGTGCACACGGCATTCCAAATTTGGCCTCACCAATGCCTTGAATAGTCTCAACATCACTTCCCAACTCCTATATTCTATGCTTTGATTTATAAAGGCCAGCATATCAAAAGCCTTCTTTACTACTCTATCCACATGAGATTCTATTTTCAAAGAATGATGAACTGTTATTTCAAGATCTCTCTGTTCCTCTGCATTCCTCAATGCCCTCCCCTTCACTGCATATGTCCTGTTTTGATTATTCTTCCCAAAATGAAGCATTTCACACTTATCGGTATTAATCTCTATCTGCCATCTTTCAGCGCACTCTTCTAAGCAGTCCAAATCCTTCTGCAATCTCTGAAAACCATCTTCACTATCCACAACTCCCCCTATTTTTGTATCATCTACATATTTACTAACCCATTTTACCACTCCATCATCCTAATCATTAATGTAAATGACAAACAACAAGGGACCCAACACCGATCCCTGAGGCACACTACTCGTCACCAGCCTCCATCCTGACGGACATTTATCCACCATGATTCTCTGGCATCTACCTTCTAGCCACAATTGAATCCAACTGACTATCTCAATATTAATACCTAGCACCCCAACCTTCCATGTGGAACCTTATCGAAGGCCTTACTAAAATCTATATAGACTACACCTACTGCTCTACTCTCATCAACCTTCCTAGTCACCTCCTCAAAAAATATTCAACAAGATTTGTCAAACATGACCTTGCCCGCACAAACCCATGTTGGGTGACCCTGATCAGTCCCTGCCTCTCTAGATACTTATACATTATTATCTATAAGAATATTCCATTAGTTTACCGATCACCGATGTCAAACTTACTGGCCTATAATTGCTGGGCCTACACCTGGAGCCCTTTTTAAACAGAGGAACCATGTTTGCAATATGCCAATCCTGCGGCACCATGCCCCCCTCTAGTGATTTTTGAAAAATCACTGTCAGAGCCTCTGCTATTTCCTACCTGACTTCCCTCAAGGTCGTGGGGAAAATCCCATCGGGACCCGGAGACTTATCCACTTTTATATGCCTAAAAAGTTCCAACACCCCCTCTTTCCTAATCCCTATATTTTCCATAATCACCCCTTTTGCTTCTCTTATCCTACACGATTCCATATCCTTTTCCCTTGAGAATACCGAAGAGAAGAACTCGTTCAATATCTCCCTCATCTCATTCTGCTCTGCACACAGTTGTCCGCTCTGATGCTCTAACTGATCAATTTTATCCTTCACTCTCTTTTTGCTATTTACATAATTTTAAAAACCCTTCGGATTTACTTTCACTCTGTTCACTATAGCCATCTTGTACCTTTTCGCTTTCCTAATTTTTTTCTTAAGCTTTTTACAATTCATGTATTTTCCAAGCATCTCATTTATATCTTGTTTCTTATATTTGATGTAGGCCTCCCTTTTAATTCAAACCAACTTTCTAATCTCCCTTGAACTTTTGGCTTTGCTTTTTAACCGAACAGGAACATAAAAATTCTGCACCCTCAAAATCTCACCTTTAAAAGACCTCCAAATTTCCTCTACCTCCTTCCCATAAAACAAATCAGCCCAAACCACTCCTTTGCAAATCCCTTCTCATTTCTTCAAATCTGGCTTTACCCCACTCAAAAACCTTAATTTTTGAACCAGACCTATCCCTTTCCATAATTATATTGAAACTAATGGTACCATGATCACTGGATCCGAAGTGCTCCCCAATACACACCTCAGCCACCTGATCTATCTTATTCCCCAACAGTAGATCCAACACTGCTCCTTCTCTAGTGGCTGCAAAAAAACTATCCTGTACACATTTTACAAATTTTAATCGATCCAACCTCATCACAGAATGTGTTTTCCAATCTATATTAGGAAAATTAAAATCCCCCACTTACACAACCCTGTGCTTATTACAAATCTATGCTATTTCCTTACACATTTGCTCCTCTATTTCTTGCTCCCCACTAGGTGGTCTATAATACACCCCTATAATTGTAACTTTTCCTTTGCCATTTTTTAATTCCACCCATACCGCCTCCTTTGACGAGCCCTCCAATCTACTTCTCATCTGCACCGCTGAAATATTTTCCCTGACAAGCAATGCCACATCCCCTCTTACCCCTCCAATTCTATTACACCTAAAACAGTGAAATCCTGGAATATTTAGCTGCCAGTCACAACCCTCCTGCCACCATGTCTCACTAATCGGCATCACATTATACTGCCAAATGTCTATCCACACCTTCAGCTCGTACACCTTTCTTGTAATACTCCTAGCATTAAAGTAAATGCATTTCAGAGATTTGCCACATCTTTCCCTCTGTTTGTCCCTATCTTTACAGTCAACTCTATTACTTAGTACCATCATCCCCCCCTCCATCACTGCATCGATCATTTTCCTTCTCGATCACCTGTCTTTCCACCCCAAACTTTGTCTACAAGCCTTCTCTATTTGTGGACAAACCGTCTCTTTGCTGCTCTCCTTTATATGGTCTCTTTCCCCCAACCATATTAATTTAAAGCCTCCTTAGTAGCCCTAGCAAATGCCCCTGCTAGGATCCTGGTCCCTTTAGGATTCAGATGCAACCTGTCCATTTGGTATAGGTCCCACGTCCCCCAAAAATGTCCCAGTGATCCAAGAACTCGAATCCCTGCTCCTTACTCCACCCCTTTAGCCACGCATTCATCCTCCACCTGACACTATTTTTGCCTTCACTATCGCATGGCACAGGAAGTAATCCAGAGATTACCCCCTTTGCTGTCCTTTTTAGCACTCTACCTAACTCCCTGTATTCATTTTTTAGGACCACTTCACTCTTCCTCCCTATGTCATTGGTACCAACATGTACCACGACCTCTGGCTCATTATCTTCCCCACCCCTTAGGATGTCTTGGACATGAGAAGCTGCATCCCGGACCCTGGCACTAGGGAGTCAAACCACCATCCAGTTTTCTGTATCGTATTCACAGAATCACCTATCTGTCCTCCTGACCATTGAATCCCCTATAATTATTGCCCTCCTCTTCCTTTCCCTACCCTTCTGGGCCACCGAGGCTGACCTTGTGCCAGAGGTACAGCCACTGATACTTTCCCCAGCTTGACTGTCCCATGCAACAGTACTTAAGGAGGAATACCTATTGTTGAAGGCTATAGTCACAGGGACCCTCTCTTGTACCTGTCTCTTCCCTTTCCTTCTCCTAACTTTAACCCACTGATCCTCCTCCCATGTCCCTGGTGTGACCACCTGGCTATAACTCCTATCTATGACTGCCTCACTCTCCCCGACCAGAGCGAAGTCATCGATCTGCAGCTCCAGTTTCCTAATGCTTCTAATTTAAAAAAAAGTATTTTCCTGGTCGTTGGCTTTATGAATGTTGGCAGTTTATTTTTGACTGGCTGATGGTGGGGCACCCTTGTGCATTGAAAGCATGTTGCAGTCAGGAGTTGCAATCTAAAGTTTTAGCTTTGGTGTTTAGATCAGGGAGTGGTGGGGAGAAAGTGTGCACGTGCAGTTAAAAATAATTTCTGAGATTGGTACAGGAAAAGCCCATGAATGTTTTCATGTTTCCTTAATTTGAGAAGTTTACTCTAAGCAAATGAGAGAATTTAGATAATATTTCAACCTTGATCCAAGATTGAGTTGTATCCCTAAACAAGAAAGACTACAGATGCTGGAAAACTGGAGCAGCATATAAAATACTGGTTAGGCAGCATTCATGGACAATCAACATTTTGGCCTTAAACCTTCATCTAATTAAGGATATGCCTTGAAGCATGATTATCTATTGTAGCCCAATGTAAACTCTCTACCCACCTCCAACTTGCCTTTTCCCTTTCCATTTTGGTGGAACTTGTAATAAAATTAAAGCATCTTTTAACAATCGCAAATGGCACTCATTTTACAGTGGTATGTCATTGCTTGACCTTTGTAATCTGCAGTACCTGATAGCATGGAACACTTCACCCACTTCAATCATATGCACTGTACTTCTTATCCTGACAACAGTGTGAGGCTGAGCCATACTGTTTATAAACTTGGTGAGACTTAACTGGTGGTACATAAAGCTTTCCCAACTGATGTGGGCTGCAATTCTGACCAAAAGATCTTTGGTAACTGATAGACAAATAGCTAAGAATTTATGTTCTCTATAAACTTACCTGTATACCTAATTAATGTTATGGGGTTTTAAATAGCAATCAATTTTGTGTTTGTATTTGAATAAATATCTAGTTTATTATAATAGAGTAAATTTGCAATATTTTGAAAAAGAAATAGTTTTCAAAATTGGATCAGATCAATTTTGAATCTGATAATTCAGTGGTGACAGTATTAATGGTGAGTTTAGCTTCAAAAAGCTGGAGGTTAGAGGAAAGAGGAGTATTAAGTATGGACTTCTTGGTCATGGGAAGTAATTAGGACATTGGAATCCTTTGGACTCTGACCATTTTTAACCTTGCTCTGGACTGGGTCCATGGGTAAACTGCAGTATGAACACCAGTGTGTGCCAGCTGGTGGTTGGGTAGAAAATAATCCCATAAAACTGAATTACAGAGTATATGTGCTTGTTGGTAGTCCCGGAAAACTGGGTCACAGAGTCCAAAGGATTAACATTGGGGATGCGGTAGAATATAAATTATGGAGAATGAGAATGATATTAGAAAGTAAAGCACATTAGATCATAAGATATTGGAGAAGAAATAGGCTATTCAGCCTATCGAGTCTGCCCTAGCATTAAATCTTGAGTTGATCCATTTTCCCACAGCCCCACTAACTGGCCTTCTCCCCATAACCTTTGATATCCTGGCTAATCAAGAGCCTTAAATACATCCAATGACTTGGCTTCTAAATTCCACAGATTCACCACCCTCTCCCTGAAGAAATTCCTCTGCTGTTTTAAGTGGATGCCCTTCAATCCTGAAGTTGTGCTCTCTTGTCCTAGACTCCCTCCATGGGAAATGACTTTACTACAGCTACGTCACAACCTTACTACATCTTCTCTGTCCTTGCCTTTCAACATTCGAAATGTTACAATGAAATCCCCACTCATTCTCCTAAATTCCAACGAGTACACGTCAAGAGCTGTCAATCGCTCCTCATATGGTAATCCTTTCATTACCAAAATCATTCTTTTTTTTAATTTTTTTATTTTTCACACCATAAACCACACTGACCAAGATGCATACATTTTCCTTTTCAAATATATAGTGTCATTTTCTCCCCCCTCCTTCCTCCCATCCCACCCTCCCTACCTCCCCCCTCATTTATTTAAAGTACAAAATCTAAAACACATTAAACCAGTCAAACAATGTTGTAATTCAATAAAAATAAACAAGAAATTCCACTGAGTCAATTCTTTTCATTTCCTTCTCCTTTCGTTAATTTAGGTGGTAGATGTCCCTGGTAGATTTTCTCTATTGTGTTTCATGTATGGCTCCCATATTTGTTCAAATATTTTAATATTATTTCTTAAATTATGTTATTTTTTCTAATGGAATACATTTATTCATTTCTACATACCATTGTTGTATTCTCAAATTATCTTCCAATTTCCAGGTTGACATAATACATTTTTTTGCTACGGCTGGAGCTATCTTAACAAATCTTTTTTGTGCACCATCCAAATCAAGTCCAAATTCTTTATTTTTTATGTTACTTAGGAGGAAGATCTCTGGGTATTTTGGTATATTGTTTTCTGTAATTTTATTTAATATCTGGTTTAGATCTTCCCAAAATTTTTCTCCTTTCTCACATGTCCAGATTGCATGAATTGTTGTTCCCATTTCTTTTTTACAACGAAAACATCTGTCAGATACTGTTGGGTCCCATTTATTTAACTTTTGAGGTGTAATGTATAGCCTGTGTATCCAGTTATATTGTATCATACGTAACCTCGTATTTATTGTATTTCTCATCGTTCCAGAGCATAACTTCTCCCATGTTTCCTTCTTTATCTTTATATTTAAATCTTGTTCCCATTTTTGTTTAGTTTTACCATTTGTGTCCTCATTCTCCTTTTCTTGCAGTTTAATATACATATTTGTTATAAATCTTTTGATTGTCATTGTATCTGTAATCACATATTCAAAGTTACTTCCCTCTGGTAACCTCAGACTACTTCCTTATTTGTCCTTCAAGTAGGATCTCAATTGGTAATATGCCAACACTGTATCTTGAGTTATATTATATTTATCCTTCATTTGTTCAAAGGATAATAATCTATTTCCTGAAAAACAATTTTCTATTCTCTTGATCCCTTTTTTCTCCCATTCTCTAAAGGAAAGGTTATCTATTGTAAAAGGGAGTAACTGATTTTGCGTCATTATTAGTTTTGGTAATTGGTAATTTGTTTTATTCCTTTCTACATGAATCTTCTTCCAAATATTGAGCAGATGATGTAATACTGCAGATCTCCTACGTTGTACCAATTTTTCATCCCATTTATATAATATATGTTCAGGTATCTTTTCCCCTATTTTATCTAGTTCTAATCTAGTCCAACCAATCTGGCTTTTCCCTTGTTTGATAAAAATCTGATAGGTATCTTAATTGTGCGGCTCTATAATAATTTTTAAAGTTTGGCAATTGTAAGCCTCCTTGTTTATACCATTCTGTTTATTTATCTAGTGCTATCCTCGGTTTCCCCCTTTCCATAAAAATTTCCTTATTATTTTCTTTAACTCCTTGAAGAATTTCTCCATCAAGTGTATTGGCAATGCCTGAAATAGGTATTGTATCCTTGGGAAAATGTTCATTTTAATACAGTTTATCCTTCCTATTAGTGTTAGTGGTAAATCTTTCCAATGCTCTAAATCGCCCTGGAATTTTTTCATTGGTGGATAATAATTGAGTTTATATAGATGCCTGTGATTTTTATTTATTTGTATACCTAAGTATCTGAATGTATTTGCCATCTGAATGGTGATTCCTTCTTAAATTTTGAGAAATCCGCATTATTCATTGGCATTGCTTCACTTTTATTTACGTTAATCTAGTAACCCAACACTTCTCCATATTCCTTCAATTTCTTATATAATTCTTTTATTGATAGTTCTGGTTCTGTTAAGTATACTATAACATCGTCCGCAAATAAACTGGTTTTATATTCCTTGTCTTTTATTTTTATCCCTTTTATATTATTTTCTGTTCTTATCAATTCTGCTAGTGGTTCTATAGCTAATGCGAACAATAAGGGTGATAGTGGGCATCCCTGCCTTGTTGATCTGCTTAAATTAAATTGCTTTGATATATATCCATTTACTGTCACTTTCACCAATGGCCCCTTATATAATGCTTTAATCCAATTAATATACTTCTCTGGTAAACTGAATTTTTGCAATACTTTGAATAAATAATTCCATTCTACTCTGTCAAAGGCCTTCTCTGCGTCTAAAGCAACTGCTACTGTTGGCGCTTTACTCCCTTCTACTGCATGAATTAAGTTAATAAATTTACAAATATTGTCTGTTGTCCGTCTTTTTTTAATAAATCCAGTTTGGTCTAGATTTACCATTTTAGGTACATAATCTGCTAATCTGTTTTCTAATAGTTTAGCTATTATCTTATAATCTGTGTTAAGTAATGATATTGGTCTATATGACGCTGGTGCGAGTGGATCTTTCCCTTGCTTTGGTATTACTGTAATTATTGCTGTTTTACATGAATCTGGTAAGCTTTGTGTTTTATCAATCTGTCCTTTTTCATCTTGGTTACATAACTTATTATTTGCCCTCTAATGAACGCTTTCATTGCATCCCATAGTATAAACTTATCTTTCACTGATTCTGTATTTATTTCAAAGTACATTTTAATTTGTCTATCAATTAATTTTCTAAAATCCTGCCTTTTAAGTAGCATGGAGTTTAATCTCCATCTATACATTGTTGGAGGGATGTCCTCTAACTCTATTGTCAATATCAAGGGTGAATGGTCCGATAATATTCTAGCTTTATATTCTGTTTTTCTTACTCTATCTTGCATACGAGCTGATAACAGAAATAGATGTATTCTTGAGTATGTTTTATGTCTACCCGAATAATATGAATATTCCTTTTCCTTTGGGTGTTGTTTCCTCCATATATCTAAAAGTTGCATTTCTTGCATCGATTTAATTATAAATTTGGTTACTTTGTTCTTTCTGTTAATTTTTTTCCCAGTTTTATCCATATTTGAATCCAAATTAAGGTTGAAATCCCCTCCTATTTATATGTTCCCTTGCGTATCTGCTATCTTCAAAAAAATATCTTGCATAAACTTTTGATCTTCTTCGTTAGGTGAATATACATTGAGTAGATTCCAAAACTCCGAATATATCTGACATTTTATCATTACATATCTCCCTGCTGGATCTATTATTTCCTCTTCTATTTTAATTGGTATATTTTTACTGATTAATATAGCTACTCCTCTTGCTTTTGAATTATACGACGCTGCTGTTACATGTCCTACCCAATCTCTCTTTAATTTCTTGTGCTCCAATTCAGTTAAATATGTTTCTTGCACAAATGCTATATCAATTTTTTCTTTTTTCAGTAAATTTAGCAGTTTCTTCCTTTTGATTTGGTTATGTATTCCGTTAATATTTAAAGTCATATAGTTTAACGTAGCCATTTCATACTTTGTTTATCTTCCATTTCCGTTTCTCCATCATCACCTTTCCTTCTTATGCATTTCTGCTTTCTTGTTTTGAACACTTTATAAGACAACATTTCTAAAACATCAAGCATTTTCCTTATTCTCTTATTTAAAACTTCTTTAACCCCATTCTCCCCTCCCCCTCCTGAGTTGCTCTTTATCCCTTGCCGGGCAACCACATCTCCCCTCTCCATTTGGATTTGCGAATTCACTCGCAAGCGTCAACTGATTTTGCAGTGACCGTAACTTCTCCCCACCCAGCCCTCCCCAGAAAAGATTTCAATTTTCACATATAACAAAGGTCACTCTTTTAATTCTCTCCTTACTTCCTCTGTTCCCTTTCATTCCCTTATTAATTCTTATCTATACTCTGTATTTTCCTCTAATTACGGATACACTCATGTACACACATATCTACATACACACCTATATATATATATATATATACACACATACATAGTTCGTGGTCATTTTTACTCTCATTACATGTCTTCATCTCTCTGCTTGTTTTGTAGTTGTTCTGCAAATTTTCTTGCTTCCTCTGGATCCGAGAATAGTCTGTTTTGTTGCCCTGGAATAACTATTTTAAGTACCGCTGAGTACTTTAACATAAATTTATATCCTTTTTTCCATAAGATTGTTTTTGCTGTATTGAACTCCTTCCTCTTCTTCAGGTGTTCAAAACTTATGTCTGGATAGAAAAAAAATTTTTGACCTTTGTATTCCAGTGGCTTTTTGTCTTCTCTTATTTTCTTCATTGCTTTCTCCAATATATTTTCTCTTGTTGTACATCTTAAGAATTTTACTAAAATGGATCTTGGTTTTTGCTACGGTTGTGGTTTCGGGGCCCTCTCTATTTCCATTTCTTCCTGTAATTCTGGTCTTCCTAGGGCCCTGGGGGTCCAATCTTTTATAAATTCTCTCATATTCTTTCCTTCTTCATCTTCCTTAAGGCCCACTATCTTTATATTATTTCTTCTATTATAGTTTTCCATTATATCTATCTTCTGAGCTAGTAGCTCATGTGCCTCTTTAACTTTTTTATTAGATTCTTCTAATTTCTCTTTTAAGTCCTCTACTTCCATTTTTACGATTATTTCTCGTTTTTCCACATTATCCACTCTTTTTCCTATCTCTGATATGACCATTTCTATTTTATTCATTTTTTCTTCTGCATTCTTAATTCATTTTATCTCATTAAATTCTTGTGATTGCCATTCTTTCACTGATTCCATATATTCTTTAAAGAAAGATATATCCATTGTCTTGCCTTTCTCTTGCATTTCTTTCTGTTCTTCTTCTTCTTCCTCTGGGTTGACCATCTGTTGTTTTCTTGTTTTCTTTTTACCTTCTTTCTTGTTGTCGTTATTTTCTATGTTCTGCAACTGTTGCTGTGTTGCAGCTGTCTCTCTCAGCTGTGGAGATCGACTCCGCAGCTGTTCCCTCCTCCTGTCAGTGTGTTTTGTTTCATGCGTATCGCGCATGTGCGACTCCTCGCGCATGCACGGTTGTGCACTTTTACTCGGCTCTGCGAGCCATTTTTGTAGTCCCGAGCCCGGGACTTCCACTGACCTGAGGGAGCGGGCTTTTCTCTCCGCGGCGGGCCTCCTCGGACAGGTAAGTCCTTCACCTTCTTCCAACGTTCTTTCATTCTTCTCTTCTTCCCGTAGTTTTTGACTTTTCTCTCTTCACTGCCATTTTCTTCTCACCTTTATTTTTACTTTGTTTTAATTTTTACTCTTGTACCTTTGTGTTTTGTGCGTTTTTTTTCAACTTTTCCGGAGAGGGCTGGAATTCCCTGACCGGCCACTACTCCATCACGTGACTCCTCACCAAAATCATTCTTGTAAACCTCCTCTGAACCCTCTCTAATGTTAGCACATCCTTTCTTAAATGAGGAGCCCAAAAACTGCTTACGAAACTCCGAGGTCTCACCAGTAGTTATAAAGCCTTTAACATCACATCTCTGCTCTTGTATTCCATTCCTCTATCAATGTTTCCATCAATTTTTAATTAAAAAAAATAGTATTCAAGAATTTTAAAATGTTGCCATTGAGTGTAAAGTCTTCACGGAATAGAATTTGGCATTGTTTGATTTCAGAGTTTCTGCTTCATTGTCTTTTCTCTATCTCTTCCACCCCACTTATGCTTAACAGGCAGGTGATATCATCTTTCTTTTCAATTAGTTCTAATGTTTGATGGTGGAAAACTATTAATTTGCTTAATGCAAAGCAAAAAAAAACTGCATATCTCAGAAGTCTGACTATAAAATTGGAAATAGGAATTCAAATGGCATCTCTGGGGAATGAAAAATAATTAAAATTTCTGGCCAACAATCCTTCAGTAAAGCCTAAAAGAGAGAATGGATAAGGGGTAGAAGAAGTGCCTGTGAGAGGGCGGAGACGAAGAAAAACTAAATTAAGCATTTGTGGTGGTGCTAGCTGAAAAAGGGTGTTGAAGCTGTAATTGCAGTGTACTTGGTGCCAGTCAAGGGAGAATTAATACTGAGAGAAAAGAGAATAGGAACAAAGAGCAGCAACGGTGAAATAGAGAACACTGCTCAAAATTTGAAATAAAAGAAAATGCTGAAAATACCCAGCAGATCAGGGAGTATATGATAGAGGGGGGGGAAAAAAGTCAACACATTTGATGATCATTCAGATCTGACACAAACTTAAAAATACCTGATATCCAAAATCATTGAATTCATATGGGGAACGAAGCATTGGAGCATGTCTGGTTGAAACATGAGATGCATTGGATTTTGATGGATATATCCACAGATCTCTTTAATCTTGCACTCAATTGATTGCAATTCCTATTTGCTTCAAGAAGGCCACCATTGTATCATTACCAAAGAAAAGCACAAAAGGAGTGAATAACTATCAACCAGTGGCTCAGGCATCCACCATCATGAAGTGCTCTGAGATGCTGGTCATGGCTCACATTGACTCAGCCTACCAGCCAGCCTTGACCCACTTCAGTTTCCTACTGTTTGAACAGTTCTTTGGCAGATACTATCTCTCTAGAACATCAGGATGTCAAATTTGCTTTTGTTAGACTAATATTCAATACCATAGACATAGAAAACTCATTCCCAAACTTCGGGATCTCTGCCTCAGTGCCCACCTCTGCTGTTGTCTAACAGATTGTAATTAATGAACCACATCTCCATGATCACACTCAATATTGTTCCTTCTTAAGGGCATATACTCAGTCTTCTACAGTACTCTCTCTAAAGTCATGACTACAGCCAAATACCTTTCCAATCTTCTAATTTGTTGAAAATACCCCAGTAGGGGGCCAGATATCATATTATGATAGAATACAGGAAAGAGACTGAAATCTAATGGCATGGTGCAAGATAACAATCTCTCTCTGGTCAGTAAGTCAAAAGAGATGATCATTAACTTCAGGAAAGGGGGAAGAGATCACACCCTCTGTTCAAATCAATGGTGCTGAAGTGGAAAGAGAAGATAACATTAAGTTCCTTGGAATAAATGTCTGATCTAACCTGGGGCAACTTGTTGACACAATCATCAAGAAAATGCACCAATCTTAGATGACTAAGAAAGTTCAGCATGCCCCTCTTGCCCCTCTGAACTACACCATTTTTTTAAATTAAATTTTTTATTTTTCACACCATAAACCACATTGATCAAGATACATACATTTTCCTTTTCAAATATATACAGTGTCGTTTTCTCCCCCCACCTTCCCATCCCACCCTCCCTACCTCCCCTCCCATTCATTTAAAGTACAGAATCTAAGATACATTAAACCAGTCAAACAATGTTGTCACTCAATAAAAATAAACAAGAAATTCCACTGAGTCAATTCTTTTCATTTCTTTCTCCTTCTGTCATTTTAGGTGGCAGATGTCCCCAGTAGGTTTTCTCTATTATGTTTCATGTATGGCTCCCATAGTTGTTCAAATATTTCAATATTATTTCTTAAATTATATGTTATTTTTTCTAATGGAATACATTTATTCATTTCTATATACCATTGTTGAATTCTCAAGTTATCTTCTAATTTCCAAGCTGACGTAATACATTTTTTTGCTATGGCTAGGGCTATCCTAACAAATCTTTTTTGTGCACCATCTAAATCAAGTCCAAATTCTTTGTTTTTTATGTTACTTTGGAGGAAGATCTCTGGGATTTTTGGTATATTGCTTTCTGTAATTTTATTTAATGTCAGGTTTAGATCTTCCCAAAATTTTTCTACTTTCTCACACGTCCAGATTGCATGAATTGTTGTTCCCATTTCTTTTTTACAATGAAAACATCTGTCAGATACTGTTGGGTCCCATTTATTTAACTTTTGAGGAGTAATGTATAGCCTGTGTATCCAGTTATATTGTATCATACGTAACCTCGTGTTTATTGTATTTCTCATCGTTCCAGAGCATAACTTCTCCCATGTTTCCTTCTTTATCTTTGTTTAAATCTTGTTCCCATTTTTGTTTAGTTTTACCATTTGTTTCCTCATTCTCCTTTTCTTGCAGTTTAATATACATATTTGTTTTAAATTTTTTGATTATCATTGTATCTGTAATCACATATTCAAAATTACTTCCCTCTGGTAACCTCAGACTGCTTCCCAATTTGTCCTTCAAGTAGGATTTCAGTTGGTAGTATGCCAACACTGTATCTTGAGTTATATTATATTTATTCTTCATTTGTTCAAAGGATAGTAATTTATTTCCTGAAAAACAATTTTCTATTCTTTTGATCCCTTTTTTCTCCCATTCTCTAAAGGAAAGGTTATCTGTTGTAAAAGGGATTAACTGATTTTGCATCAGTAATAGTTTTGGTAATTGGTAATTTGTTTTATTCCTTTCTACATGAATCTTCTTCCAAATATTGAGCAGATGATGTAATACTGGAGAATTCCTACGTTGTACCAATTTTTATCCCATTTATATAATATATGTTCAGGTATCTTCTCCCCTATTTTATCTAGTTCTAATCTAGTCCAATCTGGCTTTTCCCTTGTTTGATAAAAATCTGATAGGCATCTTAATTGTGCGGCTCTATAATAATTTTTAAAGTTTGGCAATTGTAAGCCTCCTTGCTTATACCATTCTGTTAATTTATCTAGTGCTATCTTCGGTTTCCCCCCTTTCCATAAAAATTTCCTTATTATTTTCTTTAACTCCTTGAAGAATTTCTCCATCAAGTGTATTGGCAATGCCTGAAATAGGTATTGTATCCTTGGGAAAATGTTCATTTTAATACAGTTTATCCTTCCTATTAGTGTTAGTGGTAAGTCTTTCCAATGCTCTAAGTCGTCCTGTAATTTTTTCATTAGTGGATAATAATTGAGTTTATATAGATGACTGAGGTTTTTATTTATTTGTATACCTAGGTATCGTATTGCTTGCATTTGCCATCTGAATGGTGATTCTTTCTTAAATTTTGAGAAATCCGCATTATTCATTGGCATTGCTTCACTTTTATTTGCGTTAATCTTGTAACCCGAAACTTCTCCATATTCCTTCAATTTCTTATATAATTCTTTTATTAATAATTCTGGTTCTGTTAAGTATACTATAACGTCATCTGCAAATAAACTGATTTTATATTCCTTGTCTTTTATTTATATCCCTTTTATTTTATTTTCTGTTCTTATCAATTCTGCTAGTGGTTCTATAGCTAACGCGAACATTAAGGGTGATAGTGTGCATCCCTGCCTTGTTGATCTGCTTAAGTTAAATTGCTTTGATATATATCCATTTACTGTCACTTTCGCCAATGGCCCCTTATATAATGCTTTAATCCAATTAATATACTTCTCTGGTAAACTGAATTTTTGCAATACTTTGAATAAATAATTCCATTCTACTCTGTCAAAGGCCTTCTCTGCGTCTAAAGCCACTGCTACTGTTGGAGCTTTATTCCCTTCTACTGCATGAATTAAGTTAATAAATTTACAAATATTGTCTGTTGTTCGTCTTTTTTTAAAAAATCCAGTTTGGTCTAGATATACTATTTTAGGTACATAGTCGGCTAATCTGTTTTCTAATAGTTTAGCTATTATCTTATAATCTGTGTTAAGTAAAGATATTGGTCTATATGACGCTGGTGCGAGTGGATCTTTCCCTTGCTTTGGTATTACTGTAATTATTGCTCTTTTGCATGAATCTGGTAAGCTTTGTGTTTTGTCAATCTGGTTGATTACTTCCAGGAGGGGAGGAATTAATAAATCTTTAAATGTTTTATAGAATTCTATTGGGAATCCATCCTCTCCTGGTGTTTTATTATTTGGTATTTTTTTTATTATCTCTTGTATTTCTACTATTTCAAATGGTTCTGTTAATTTATTTTGTTCCTCTATTTGTAATTTTGGTGGTTCAATTTTAGTTAAAAATTCATCTATTTTGTCTTCTTTCCCTTCGTTTTCAGTTTGGTATAATTGTTCAGAGAATTCTCTAAAGTTTTCATTAATCTCCGTTGGATTATATGTGATTTGTTTGTCTTTTTTCCTTGATGCCAATACCATTTTCTTAGCTTGTTCTGTCTTAAGCTGCCATGCTAGAATTTTATGCGTTTTTTTCCCTAGTTCATAATATTTCTGCTTTGTCTTCATTATGTTCTTCTCCACCTTATATGTTTGTAGTGTTTCATATTTTATTTTTTTATCTGCCAATTCTCTTCTTTTAGTTGTATCTTCCTTCATTGCTAATTCTTTTTCTATATTTACTATTTCCCTTTCCAACTGCTCTGTTTCCTGATTGTAGTCCTTCTTTATCTTGGTTACATAACTTATTATTTGCCCTCTAATGAACGCTTTCATTGCATGCCATAGTATAAACTTATCTTTCACTGATTCTGTACTTATTTCAAAGTACATTTTAATTTGTCTTTCAATTAATTCTCTAAAGTCCTGCCTTTTAAGTAGCATGGAGTTTAATCTCCATCTATACATTGTTGGAGGGATGTCCTCTAACTCTATTGTCAATATCAAGGGTGAATGGTCCGATAATATTCTAGCTTTATATTCTGTTTTTCTTACTCTATCTTGCATACGAGCTGATAACAGAAATAGGTGTATTCTTGAGTATGTTTTATGTTTACCCGAATAATATGAATATTCCTTTTCCTTTGGGTGTTGTTTCCTCCATATATCCAAAAGATGCATTTCTTGCATCGATTTAATTATAAATTTGGTTACTTTGTTCTTTCTGTTAATTTTTTTCCCAGTTTTGTCCATATTTGAATACAAATTAAGGTTGAAATCCCCTCCTATTAGTGTGTTCCCTTGCATGTCTGCCATCTTCAAAAAAATATCTTGCATAAACTTTTGATCTTCTTCGTTAGGTGAATATACATTGAGTAGATTCCAAAACTCCGAATATATCTGACATTTTATCATTACATATCTCCCTGCTGGATCTATTATTTCCTCTTCTATTTTAATTGGCACATTTTTACTAATTAATATAGCTACTCCTCTTGCTTTTGAATTATACGATGATGCTGTTACGTGTCCTACCCAATCTCTCTTTAATTTCTTGTGCTCCAATTCAGTTAAATGTGGTTCTTGCAGAAATGCTATATCAATTTTTTCTTTTTTCAGTAAATTTAGCAGTTTCTTCCTTATAAGTTGGTTATGTATTCCATTAATATTTAAAGTCATATATTTCAGCTTAGCCATTTCATACTTTGTTTATCTTCCCTTTCCGTTTCTCCATCATCACCTTTCCTTCTTATCCATTTCTGCTTTCTTGTTTTGAACATTTTATAAGACAACATTTGTAAAACATCAAACATTTTCCTTATTCTCTTATTTAAAACTTCTTTAACCCCATTCTCCCCTCCCCCTCCTGAGTTGCTCTTTATCTCTTGCCGGGCAACCACATCTCCCCTCTCCATTTGCAGAACAACTACAAAACAAGCAGAGAGATGAAGACATGTAATCAGAGTAAAATTGACCACGAACTATATGTATGTGTGTAAATGAACTCCACAACAGTTTCTTGATGTTAAATATTTCTTTTCATTGCAAGTCTATACCTTGTAAATTGTGCTCTATACATGAATGTATGAATGTTAGAAATAATCTGTTAGACTACTTGCAGAGGAAAGAAAACCTTTTCACTTTACCAGGTATAATGTGACAAATAATATCAAGAAGCTAAAGAGGGAAGTCAGAGTGAGAGGAAGGTGGAGTATTTATGTGGGAGGCAAATAGAAGCTTTGGGTTATCCTTTTGGCCTGGATGGAGATGTTGTGTATTGCAGACACTTGATCTTTATTGGATTTCTCGAATCTACACATTGAGCTCTGAACGTAGTATATTAGTTGGAAATGAGAAGGAATACAAGTAAATAACTATTTCACTTGGAAGGGATGTTTGGATCCCTGCACCATAGGAAGAGGAGGATAAAAGAACCAGTGTTGTATTTCCTATGGTTGCATGGGAAGTTGTTGAGAAGTGTGCTCGTGGTGATGGAATTGTGAACCAGGAAATAGCAAAGGCCATTTATTGAATGCTGATGACAGCAGGTGTTGGAGATGTATCTGATGAAGAGATGCCATTGGATGCCGAAGGAATTAAAAAAAAAAGTTCTAAGTGCATACATTACATCACATACAACCCTGAGATTCTTTTTTCCTGCAGGCCAGGCAGAATTTTTACTTAGCAGAAGGGCAAAAAACTACTAAAGAAAAGATGCATATGAAAAAGAGACAAAAGTAAACAAACTGTGCAATACAGAAGAAAAAAATAAATATTAATTAATAAATCATTTGCAAACTCCTTAAATGAACTTCTTGTTTAGGAACTTGAAGGTGGATGGGTAGCAACTGTTCCTGAATCTGCTGGTGTGACTCTTGTGGCACCTATTCCTCTTTCCAGATGGCATCAGAAGGAGCAGAGTATGCCCTGGATGGTGTGGATTCTTGATTGCTGCTGTTCTCTGAGATCTGGAGGATCTGTTGAATTTGGAGATTTTTTTTTGGGGGGGTGGAGGGAGGGAGAGGATGAAGGTATGGCAAACCATATCCTTGCTTTGAGTGGTAGGAGAATTGATTAGAGGAAATAAAATAGACATTTCATATTTTTGTCTGGTAGTGAAATGTTACAATATGGAAAATAACTGTTAATTGTCAGTAATGATTCAGGTGGTCTAGGCCACCAACAAAAGCTTGAATGCTTCAGTTTAATGACCAAAAGAGATACATTGGCCTCCACAATGTTTGGGGCAAAGAACTTTTTTACCCCTTTATTTAAACCTGCACTCCACAGTTTTAAAATTTTAATCAAACATTTCACGTTTCCAGATTTTATTCAAGGTTTATTTGTGTACATTTTGGTTTGACCATGTAGAAATAAGAGCACATTTTATACATGGTTCCCCCATTTCAGGGCACCATAATGTTTGGAATATTTGGCTTTACAGCTGTTTGTGAGTTTAATTGTTTCATTGGTGCAGGTTTGAGAGAGCTAGGCTTGCTGCTAAGGTTTTGATCACCTTTGGAGTCTGTAGTTGCCATTTTTCAACACGAGGACCAGAGTTGTGCAATGAAAGTCAAAGAAGCCATTTAAAAGACTGAAAACAAGAATAAAACAATAAGGGTCATCACCCAAATCTTAGGATTACCAATATCAACTGTTTGGAACATCATTAAGAAGAGCGTACTGGTGAACTCAGTAATTGCAAAGGGTCTGGTAGGCCAAGGAAGGCCTCCACTGGTGATGACAGAAGAATTCTCATCATAATGAAGAAAAATCCCTAAATGCATGTCTGACAAATCAGAAATACTCTTCAGTGGACAGGTGTGGATGTGTCATTGACGACTATCTGCAGAAGACTTCACAAACAGAAATACAGAGGCTACACTGCAAGATGCAAACTCCTAGTTTACCACAAAAATAGTATAGCCAGATTACAGTAATGTTAAGAGCAAAGTGTGGAGATGTAAAGGAACTGCCCAAGATCCAAAACATACCAAAACATGGTTGATGGTAAGGCCTGGGCATGTATGACTGCCATTGATGATGTCGCTGCTGATTGTAGTAGCAACATGAATTCTGGGTTGTATAGAAACATCTTATCTATTCAAATTTGAGCAAATGCCTCCAAACTAATTGGATGACACTTGACGCTACAGCAAGACAATGATTCCAAACGTATGCTAAAGCTACAAAAGAATTTTTCAAAGTTAGACTGGAAAATTCTTAAATGGCCAAGTTAATCACCCAATCTAAATCTAATTGAGCATGCCTTCCATATACTGAAGAGAAAGCTTAAAGGAACATGCTCCCGAAACAAGCAGGAGCTGAAGATGGCTGCAGTAGAGGGTTGACAGAGCATCACCAGAGAAGATACTCAGCACCTGATGATGCCTGAAACACAGTCTTCAAGCAGTCAAAGTACTAAACATGATAAACTAGTAATAGGGGATTCCATGGATGAGAGGTTCTGTGGAAGATAGTATCCTAGATGGTATGGTGCCTCCCTGGTGCCAGGGTCTGAGATATCTCCGATCAAGTTCATGGTATTCTCAGGAGGGAAGGTGAGCAGCCAGATGTCGTGGTCCATGTAGAGACCAATGACATGGATAGGAAGGGGAGGCGATTCTGCAAAGAGAGTTCAGGGAGTTAGGCACTAGGTTAGAGGAAAGCACCTCCAAGGCATTGATCGTAGGATGTTACCCATGCCACGTGCTAGTTGTGTTAGAAATAGGAAGATAATGCAGGTTAACATGTGGCTAAAGACATGGTGTAAGAGGAAGAGTTTCAGGATTCTGGATCATTCGACTCCCTTCCAGAGAAGATGCGACCTGTTCCGAAAGGAAAGTTTGCATCTGAACTGGAAAGGGATCAATATCCTTGGAGGAAGGTTTCCTAGTGCTGCTCCCTTGGGTTTAAACTAGATTTGCAAGGTGGGGGGGGGGGTGGGGGAGAATCAGAGTGCTAGAGCATTTAGAGGAGTGGAGGAGGGAAAAATGTATGCACTGTTAGAAGTCAACTTGTTGAGTGGTGGAAGTGTTCTCAGGTGCATCTATTTCAATTCAAGGAGTATTATGGGAAAGGCAGACAAGCGTAGAGCGTGGATTGGCATGAGGAATTATATCATTGAGGCCATTAATGAAACGGTGGCAGGACTGGCACCTCAGTGTTCCGGGCTTCTGTTGCTTTAGATGCAATAGAATTGGGCAGGGGGAGGATGCAGGGGGTAGGAATGGCATTGCTCATCAGGGAAAATATCACAGCTGTGCTCAGGCTGGACAGACCAGAGGGCTCATCAACTGAGGCTATAAAGGGTTGTGTTATTGACTGCCCAGTAGTCAGCAAGAATCAGAGGAGCAAATCTTTAGAGCAGGGGTGTCAAACTCAAATTCACAGAGGGCCAAAATTAAAAACTTGGACTAAGTCGTGGGCCAAACTAAATATTTATTGAAAATTTTCAATAACATCTGCATGTTTTCTCTTCTTTCAACATATGTAATGTTAAACTTTTTCTTATTAAAATAAATGTTTAATAATAGCTTTGGTTAAACTCTTTCCAGAAGAAGCATTAACAAATGAGAAATAAAATATTCAATAATATTTCTCTATAGCCTTTAAGCTCCTTTTAAATGTATCTTTTTTTTTCACAAGCCAACAAGTCAAAAAAATAACAACTTGCTTCAATGAAAATCCAATCTTTCAACTATGAACAGTCCAAAGTTAACCAAAGAAAATATGAATCCAAGCTTAGCTTGCTACACTGTGATTTACTCTGATGCACCTGGGTCTAAACCAGATACTTGGCATCTCTTCTTAGATGCAAGTTCATCAAACTGTGGGGTCAGAGTTTGCCTCCCACCTGTCTTGAAAGGTCCTGTTTTCTGTCTTTCGTTTGGCCATTTTTCGTAAGGGGTTTATTACATGTGAGTTCGGCGACAGGTCGCAGATGCTAATGAAAGTAAAGAGAGGAGGTGGGGGCGATTAGCGGGCTGACGCCAACACATTTGCAAAGCATTCTGGGATTTGCAGTATTAGCTGTGCATGCGCTATACTGGCACGGCGGCCAGCGGGCCAGCTCTAATACATATTTGATATGATCTTGCGGGCCAAATATAATTATATCACGGGCCAAATTTGGCCCGCGGGCCTGAGTTTGTGTGCTTTAGAGAGATAGCAGACAACTGCAGTAAACACAAGGTTGTGATGTTAGAGATTTTAACTTCCCACATATTGACTGGACTCCCATAATGTAAAAGGACTGGATGGCTTGGATTTTGTCAAATGTGTTCAAGAATGTTTTCTAAATCAATATATAGTGGTACCTACGAGGGAGTGTGCAATACTAGATCTCCTATTAAGGAATGAGACAGGACAGGTGACAGAAGGTTTCTATAGGTACATTAAAAGTAAAAGAATAGTGAGTGATAAAATTGGACCCCTTGAAGATCACTGAGGTAGGCTCTGTGATAAGTCAGAGGAGATGGAAGAAATTTTAATTTTTTTTTTCTCTTCGGTATTCACTAAGGAAAAGAATATTGAGTCAGATGAAATGAAGAAATTTGGTAGGAAGATCATGGATAATATAAGGATTAATAAGGAGGTAGTGTTGGATATATTAAAAAAAGATCAAGGTGGATAAATCTCCAGGTCCTGACAATATTCCCTAAGTCCCTGAAAGAGGTTAGTGAACAGGGACGTTGACGGAAAAATTTAAAATGTCACTGGCTATGGGGGAAGTGCCAGATGACTGGAGGGTGGCTCATGTTGATCCACTGTTCAAAAAAGGATCCAAAAGTAAACCTGGCAATTATAGGTCTGTAAGTCTGACATTGGTGGTGGGTAAATTAATGGAAAGTGTTCTTGGAGATGGTATATACAACTATTTGGAAAGACAGGGATTGATTCCAAGTAGTCAGCATGGTTTTGTATGTGGTAGATCATGTTTAACACATCTTGTAGAGTTTTTTTGAGGGGGTTACTAAAAAGGTTGATGAGGGGAAGGCAGTGGATGTTGTCTATTTGGACTTCAATAAAGCTTTGTACAAGGTTCCCCATAAGAGGTTAGTAAGGAAGGTGGAAGCATTAGGTATTATGTGGAAGTAGTGAAATGGATTCAGCAATGGTTGGATGGGAGATGCCAGAGAGTAGTGGTGGAAAATTGTTTGTCAAATTAGAGACCAGGGATGAGTGGTGTGCCTGAGGGACTGGTACTGGGCCCACTGCTGTTTGTCATATATATTAATGATCTAGATGATAAGGTGGAAAATTGGATTAGTAAATTTGCAGATGATACAAAGGATGGTGATGTGGATAGCGAGGAAAATGATCAAAGCTTACAGGGTGATATAGGACAGTTAGAAGAGTGGGCTAAAAGATGGCAGATAGAGTTTAATATTGATAAATGTGTGGTGCTACATTTTTGGTAGGACTAATCAAAACAGGTCATACACGTTAAATGGTAGAAAATTGAGGAGTGCAGCGGATCAAAGGTATTTAGGAGTTATGGTACATAATTCCCTGAAAGTTGAATCACATGTGGATAGGATGGTGAAGAAGGCATTTAGTATGTTGGCTTTCATAAATCAGAGTATTGAATACAAGAGTTGGGATCTTGTGTTGAAATTGTATAAGGCATTGATGAGGCCAAATTTGGAATACTCAGTGCAGTTTTGTCGCCAAATTACAGGAAGGATATAAACAGAATATAAAGTGCAGAGGAGGTTTATGAGAATGTGGCTAGGGTTTGAGTTACAGGGAAAGGTTGAGCAGGCTGGAGCATAGAAGATTGAGGGGCGATGTGATAGAGGCATTCAAAATTATAAGGGGAAAAGATAGAGTTAATGTGAATAGGCTTTTTCCATTGAGAGTAGGGGATATTCAAACAAGAGGGCATGGATTGAGAGTAAAAGGGGAAAGGTTTATGGGGAACATGAGGGGGAATTTCTTCACGCAGAGGGTGGTGAGGATATGGAATGAACTTCTGGCACAGGTGGTAGAAGCGAGATTGATAATAATATTCAAGGAAAGGTTGGATAGGTATGTGGACGGGAGAGGTGTGAAGGGGCTGAATGTGGGTTAGTCGGATTAGGTGGGAGAAGATGTTTGGCACAGACTAGTTGGGCCGAACTGGCCTGTTTCTGTGCTGTAAATGGTTAAATGGTTATAAGTACGTGTAGGTTAACATTTTGAGTCCAGTGATCATAATGTTATTAGTTTCATGTTAATTGTGGAGAAGGATGGGCCTGTGCCTTGGGTTGAGATTTTAAATTGGAGAAAGACCAATTTTGAGGAAATGAGAAAGCATCTAGAAGGTGTGGATTGGGATAAATTGTTTTTGTGCAAGGATGTGCGAGGTGAGTGGAGGACCTTCAAAGGTGAAATTTTGAGAGTACAGAGTTTGTATGCTCCTGTCAGCATCAAAGGCAAGGTAAGAAGGCATAGGGAACAACCTTGATTTTCGAGGGATATTTGGGATCTTGTTAAGAAAAAGTGAGAGGTGTATAATAGGCAACATGGAGCAAATGAGGTACTTGAGGAGTATTAAAAAAATTGCAAGAAAAACCTCAAGAAAGAAATCAGGAAGGCTCAAAGAAGACATGAGGTGATTTTGGCAGACAATGTGAAAGAAAATCTTAAGGGTTTCTACAGTTGTATTAAGAGCAAAAGGAGAGCAAGGGACAAAATTCTTCCACAGGAAGATCAGAATGGTCAGCTTTTGTATGGAGCCAAAAGAGATAGAAGAGGTCTTAAATGTTTTTTTCATTCGTATTCACTCAGGAAAAAGGCATAGTTGTGGGAAGTAAGGAAAATAAGCAGTGAGGTCATGGAACCTATACAGTTTAAAAACGAGCAAGAGCTTGCTGTCTTAAAGTAAATAAGGGTGGATATATTCCCCAGGGCCTGATAAGATATTAATTCAGACCTTGAGGGAGGGTGGTGTAGAAACTGTAGGGGCTCTGGCAGAAATATTTAAAATGTCCTCAGCCATGGGTGTGATGCTAGAGATTTAGAGGGAAGATCACGTTGTTCCATTGTTTTTTAAAAAAAAGTCTCCAACAGTAACCCTGGAAATTATTGGCTGGTGAGCCTGACCTTAGTAGGTGAATTATTGGAAGGTGTTCTAAGAGATTGGATAGCCATGGAGTGATTAGGGATAGTTAACATGGTTTTGCGTGTGGTAGGTCGTGTTTAACCAATCTTAAGAGTTTTTCAAGCAGGATACCAGGAAAATTGATGAAGGAAAGGTTGTGGTTGTGGACTCCGTGTACATGGTCCCACATGGGAGGTTAGTCAGACGCGAGGTATTCATGGTGAAGTAGCGAACTGGATTCGACAATGGCTGGATGGGAGAAGCCAGAGAGTAGTGGTGGATGATTGCTTCTCAGGCTGTTGGCCTGTGACTAGTGGTTTGCCACAGGGATCAGTGCTGGGACCATTATTGTTTGTCAACTGTTATGGTTTTTGTGAATCTGCTGCGTAACAGGAAATTTTTGGAAAATTCCTGCAATGCAAGCTGTGTAAAAAGTTTGGAATGGAAAGGAGTGACTCATTCTCATTTGGAAATTTTTCCTGCAGCACCCCTAGACATTTCTTCAGAATGCCTGCAGTCTAAATTGAGCTGCAGGCAGTCCGCAACATTGGGTTAAGGAATAGTTTGTGCTGCCTCTTTACTTACCACACTTCCAGTATTCATTGTAAACTCGCATAAGGGACCAGGAATTTTGAGTTTGGGTTGTTCGTGGGTGAACGACCACACTGGAAGGTAGGAAAAACAAATTTAAATGGGGGAAAAAAATCCATAATTTCTGGATCTGGATGTTAATGTGGTAAATTGAATCAGCAAGTTTGCAGATGATTGGAGGTGGTGTGGACAGAGAAGAAGGTTTTCAAAGCCAGCAGAGGGATCTGGACCAGCTGGAAAAATGGGCTGAAAATGGCAGATGGAATTTAATGCAGCATTTTGGAAGGACAAACCATGGTAAATGCAGATAGATAATTCCCTAAAACTGACGTCATAGGGTTGTAAAGAGATCTTTTGGCATATTGGCCTTCATAAATCAAAGTATTGAGTACAAGAATTGGGACATTATAGTAAAGTTGTGTAAGGCATTGGCGAAGCCAAGTTTGGATTATTGTGTGCAGTTTTGGTCACCTAACCAACAAGATAGGAGTGCAGAGAAGATTTACTAGGATGTTGCCCAGACTTCAGGAACTGAGTTACAGGGCAAGGTTCTTCCCTAGAGTGTAGAAGAATGAGGGGAGATTTGATAGCGGTCTTTAAAATTATGAAGAATAAATGTAGATAGGCTTTTTCCACTGAGGGTAGATGGGATACAAACCAGAGAACATGGGTTAAGAATGAAAGATGAAAAGTTAAGATGGAGCATGAGGTGGGGCTTCTTCACATAGAGAGTGGTGGGGGTGTGGAACCCACTCCCAGCTGAAGTGGTGAATTTTAACAGGAATTAGGACAGTTATGTTTATGTGAGTGGTATGGATTGCTATGGACTGGGTGCAAGTTATTGGGAATAGGCAAAAAAAAGCTTTGGCATAGTTTAGAAGGGCTGAAGAGGCCTGTTTCTGTGCTGTAATGTGTGGTTTTATAACTACTTTAAAATACATACCATTGCTCTGTCGCAATATTATGGGGGCCTAAAATGAGGGGATAATATATAAAAAGTGCTGTAAAACTATATTATCAAAGCAAAATGTACACATATACCCTTGAATAAAATCTGGAATGTGCACTTGAATCACATGTGAATTGTTTGCTTACAAATTTAAAACTCTGGAGCACAGGAGCAGATAAAGGAAAAAAGTGTCTTTGTCCCAAACATTATGGAGGGCATTATATGTGTGGTGAGAGTAAAATTCTAATTACTACACGTTTACCTCTACCAGAAATGCGATAATGTTCCTAAGCACTAGTGTGCTAACTGGAACTGCAGTACTATTTACATGTAGAAGGTATGAACATGTTTATTTTTCTATCTAAGTGAATAATGAAGATTTAAAAAAAGCATGCAGAATTATATGTTTAAATGTGAAAATCAAACAAGATTAAAGAAAAATATAAAATGACAAAAATGAACAGAGTAACAGAATTAGGAATCAAAGTGGACAAGGCAATTAGGGATGAGCAAGCTGTAGTTCATCCTACCAAAATGGGGCATTACATCCTCTTTGAAGAGTTAACCGTCTTCTCACAAAGATTTTCTCTGTGCCTGGAGATGTTGCTGAGCACATTCACTGAGGAACAACACTGACATTCTCTGAAATGGCTCCTTTCCTTTCTCAACCTTTGCAAAGCCTTTCATCTCATTATTCTGGGTTTTTTCCCAGAGATCTTCCTCCTAAGTAATATAAGAAATAAAGAATTTGGACTAGATTTGGATGGAGCACAAAAAAGATTTGTTATGATAGCCCTTGCTGTAGCAAAAAAATGTATTATGTCAACCTGGAAATTAGAAGACAACTTGAGAATACAACAATGGTGCACAGAAATAAATAAATGTATTCCATTAGAAAAAATAACATATAATTTAAGAAATAACATCACAATATTCGAACAAATATGGGAGCCATACATGAAATACAATAGAGAAATCCTACCATGGACTTCCACCACCTAAAATGACAGAAGGAGAAGACAACGAAAAGAACTGACTCAGTAAAATTTCTTGTTTATTTTTATTAAGTGACAACATTGTTTAATGGGTTTAATGTATCTTATAGATTGAACTTTCGGTGAATGGGAGGGGGGGTGAGGGAGGGAGGGAAGGGAGGGGGGAAAAAGGGGGAGAAAATGACACTATATATTCAAGAGAAAAAATGTCTATGTATCTTGGTCAATATGGTTTATAGTGTGGAAAAAAAAAGACATTCTGGGTTTTTTCAAATGGAGTTCCCAATTTAGTGTTTAGTGAATGTTTTTTGGGGTAATTACATAATACATTATTATGGTGAATATTTGAAGAAATGTTGGCACTGATAAATTTACTGGAGATGATGCTGCAACATTCATGAAAGTAAACAGAAGGATAATTATTCTGGTAAGATAACACCTCAAGGATTTTAGTATGCCTGCAACACTGCAATAGAATGGCAACCTTGGTTATAAATTAAATGACTGGCTTTGAGCATTGCCAATAGAGTCATGATGCCCTTTTATGCTAAACTCTTTGGTCACATTTATTACATTGCACCTTCTACATTGTGATTTGCTGCAAAGTTAATAGAAAATTGACTGAAGGATGAGATAAATCAGGTTTGTAATGATTACCTGGAGAAGTAAGTGGCATTTAAATGTCCTTGTTTTTTTCACCAAAATCTTCTAAACTAACGAGCATTTGGAGTATTTCCATAAAATTCTTGATTAAATAAATGTTACACCCACCCAGTTGCCTGTCATTTCTTGATGATCTGCCATTTATGACCTCAAATGCAATGAACTATTTGCAGCCAACTATTGTTGAGATTATCCATTTTAGAACATCCATCTTCTCAGACACTCCGTGTTGGAATAGGAGCAAAGACCTGGAAAACGATGATTTCCTTTGTTTTATTATCATCAAATGATTGACTCACGGTTTTTTTTTTAATCAGTACTTTAAACTTGGATCAAAGTTTTCTTAATATTAACTGTATGTTGTGGGATACCTTCAGTATTTATTTTACTTTTCCAGATACTCAACGCTCCCACCTGAGCTCATTCACCATGAAGTTAATGGACAAATTTCATTCACCAAAAATAAAACGAACACCATCAAAAAAGGGAAAGCCAGTGGAAACAACTGTAAAAACCTCGACAGAAAAACCTCCCAACAAGGTTAGTTTCTCTTATTGGGCATTTTGCAGTGGAAAAGTGAAGACAAATTCTGCTTATATCTATATTTTAACTTTAATTTACAGACCATGCATACTAAAGTTAAGATATTATTATCATAAAGGTTATAAAATTGTTTTCATCAGAAATTTTACTTTTAAGAGTATTCTAAATTTAGCTTCATTTTTGTTTCGTATTGGTTTTTGTTTTCATCTAATTCAGGCTGTACCATTGAGACATTTTATTCAGTCAGCAGCGAGGCATTTCCTGTTGCTGGTAGACGTGACTGCTACATTTGTCTTTGCCAAGTTCACTTTCTTCATGCAAGCATATGATTCTTGTGGCAGAAGTTCAGTGAAGATAACAAGGAAATCAGCTAATTGGTTCGAAGATTGGAGAATCTTTGATTGATTATGATTTGAAATCATAGCTGGCACCTGAGCAAAGCAATACAGTGTACCTCCACACAAGGACAGTTCAGGTAATGAGTAATTCACAGATCACTGCCAAAAACATTTAAGATACAAAATAAAAATGCACTCTAGTGGTATTTATCTGAAGGAAAAAACACACACCAAAATGAATTCCGAGAACTAAATTGGTTTTCAGGGCAGCAGTCAGAGTTTCAAGGACAGCATTAGTAATCTGGTTCCAGCGTCAGCTCAAGAACGAATGTAAGAGGGGGGCATTAGCGTGTTGGGTGGGGGGGGGCACAGTACAAGGCTCAAAAACTCACACTGGGGGTGCAGGGTGATGCTGTTACCATCATCCGCCCCTGCAATGTAGGAGACGGGAGCACTTCTTTTATGGCATCAACCGTCATTTGCCACAAGTGACGCTTGATTAAGCTAGTGACGCTGGAGAGGGTGGGGGCAGGTCTGAAGGTGAGCAATGGCTGTGACTGTATGGGGGGGGCACAGCAACTCGCTTGGGGGGCAATGCCTGCGGATGCCCCCACCTTGGTGCTGACCCTGGCTAGTTCGCAGCTGGAGGCCACTTCAGTTTGCTTTTGAAATTGACAAGGCAATCTCTTCTATAGATATTTGTCCATTGATAGTTTATCAATGCAAGATCCAATCTAAATATTAAGGCAGATACAGTAACAGTCCACAGTACTCTATCCACAAATGTTCTGGGAGTTCAGGAGTCTGATGGCTTGGGAGAAAAAGTTGTTGCCCAATCTGGACATAAGGGTCTGAGTGCTGCGGTACTTTCTACCAGTTGGCAGAAGGAAGAACAGTTTGCAAGAGAGGTGTGTGGAGTCCTTGACGATGCTTATTCCCATTTTCTTTATTGAGTTTTGTATATGTCCTTTGCGGTAGGAAGAGAGCCCCCAGTGACCTTCTTTGCTGACTTTACTATCCTTTGCAGGGTCTTGCAGTCTGAGGAAGTACAGCTTTCAAACCCTGCGGTGATGCAGTTGCATAGTATGCTCTTGATACATCCTCTGAGGACTGCAGTGAGGATGGAGGGTGCGAGATGAACTTTCCTCAGCCTTGACAGGAAATAGAGGCGCTGCTGTGCTTTCTTGGCTATGGAGCTTGTGTTAAGGGACCAAGTGAAATTCTCTGCCAAGTGCACACCAAAGATTGATACTCTTGATGACCTCAACAGTGGAGCTGTCACTGGTCAGCGGAGTATTGTCCCCCCCCCCCCACCGGGCCCTCTTGAAGTCAACAACCATCTCTTGATTTTTTTTAACGTTCAGATACAGATTGGCTGTACACCAGTTTGTTTGCGTTTGCATTTCATCTCTGTACGCTGACTTGTCATTCTTACTGATCAAGCCCATCACGTCGTCAACGAACTTGATGATGTGGTTCGACCTGTGTTTAGCTGCACAGTTGTGGGTCAGCAGAGTGAATAGCAGTGGACTCAGCATGCAGCCCTTGGGGGCCCCCGTGCTCAATGTGATAGTCTTGGAGGTGCTGTTACCGATCCAGAAAGTTGCAAATCCAATTGCAGAGGGAGGTGTTTAGACCCAACAGGCTCAACTTCCTTATTTGTACTGTGGTATGATTGTGTTAATGCTGAGCTGAAGTCAATAAATAGCATTCGAACATGCGAGTCCTTTTTTTTCCCAGGTGGGTGAGTACTAGATGGAGGATGGTGGTGATGGCATTGTTCATAGAGTGGTTGAGTCTGTATGCGAACTGCGGGGGATCCAGTGATGGGCAGCAGGAGCTTGATAAGCCCCATGAAGAGCCTCTTAAAGCACTTCATGAGGATGGATGTGATTGCGACAAGATGGTAGTCATTGAGGCAGGACACAGACGACTCCTTCGCCATGGGGACAATGGTAGCGGCTTTGAAGCACGTTGGGACCATGGCACCTCTCAGGGATGATGAGTTTATTGTCATATACAATGTATATGAAACTAAAAATCTTATTTGTTGCAGTTGAACAGGCATTTTGTTTAAAAAAAATTACAATGGCAAATTAAAAAAATTGTTAAATTAAGAAGTGACAGTAAGTTTAAAAAAAGATAATTAAAAAAATGACATGCAAAGTTATTTTTAAAAGAAAGTAGATAATAAATTTTAGACAAGGTGACAACCATTACTCTTCTGCCTTGGTTATAGTCAGGATTCTTCTGTTTATAGACCATGCATCCATCGGGGGCATTTTTATAAAGAGAAAAACATCCCATTGGAATACATCTCCACCTGGGTTCACGTTACATAAAATTGCAACATGGGCGTTTTTCTGGGAATGTCTTCATTGGGTTAACTTAATACTGGCGCTAGTTGTAGATACCAGTCCTAGACAGACCCCGACTTAAAAGTTCAGTGCCAATTGGTCTTGAGGTTTCCTTCAATTAATGTCTGTCTCATTACATTAACAACATTTTCAGTCTTCAGCGCTCTGCAATTGGTTTTCACTTTTTATATTGCAAGTTGTTAATGATTGTGTTTGTTCATTTTCCATTTGGATTTTGCTGAAGTTTATTCAAGTATGGTTAAGTACCATTGCACTGAAGATATGTGAATCCCTTTATACCTTGTATTATAAGCTCCTGTTTCATTTAGTGTGAGTATCACTTTAAGGACTTGCACCGGCTGCAACCATTCCCAGCTGTGGAGAGACTGGGTGGCAACAACTAGTACAGACTGGACCCTTCTCTACTTTGGAGAGGAGAAGGAACATTTGTTGCTTTTTCCAAGGACACAGTTGGTGAGAGAGCCATGTGAAATACTGAAAAAGCAGGACATTATTGACCACCAGCCATCTCATGGAAGACTGAGGTGGAGTGACTCCGTAAAATGGACAATTTGGCTGTTTCTCCCTGTCAGGGGAATTATTGAACCTCACTGTGACCAAAGGAAAGGTCATTTTGACCTGTACCTGGATTTTGGATGCATTGAGGAAGTCACTCATTTTGTTTCCCCTACGCAAGGAAAAGGGGAGTTGTGACAATTGCTCTTTTGAAAGGATCTTTTCTCTGGAAGAAACTGGATGACGATTTGTGAGTTTTTGGAAGTCTGGTCACTAGGTCTCTCCCACCTCCTTCATGATTACTTCTCTGCATCAGTTTAAAAGTCTGCGTTTTGACAATGGATTTCAAAGACTGAACTTTGGAATAATTTCCAGAATTGTGCCTCAGCTGTAATAGTTTGGGTATTAAATGTGCACACTTGGGGTTGATTTGGCTAATGTGCTATTATTAGTAGTTAGTAATAAAAATTGTGTTTTAAAAGAAAAAACATAAAATTGCCTGGGTGAATTTCTATTGCTACTGGTCTGTGATGTAACAAATTGGGGACTTGTCTGAGAAAGACCAAAATTAGAGCTTATTGATCGATTGATTTTTGATTTGATTGATAGAATTCCCTTTTGCAAGCCAATTAAAAGGCTTGTGTGGATGGGAAAACAGCAGCAATGGATATTGAGTTTTTGAAATTGTCATCCTCTGTGGGTTTGCAGAGGGTGAAAAAGGATGAGTTGGTGGTTATTGCCCAAAAGTTGTGAGTTGGTGCGATAAAACCGTCTCGGAAAAAGGCGGAGATCCGGATAATTACAATAAAAAATTGTATAGCAGCAGGGAAGTTTGGAAAGGAAAAGTTAGAACTGTTTCCCCAAGGGAAAATCCCTTGAGCAGTGGTTACTGTTGGAACAGATATGAGTTTAAAAAAAAACGTAGATTTGAGGCAGAGAGAGAACAAAGACCATTTGAGCTACATGTATTTGAATTAGAGGTAGAAAAATGTAAATTTGAGGCAGAGGAAGCAGAGAAGCAAAGGCAGTTTGTAGAGAGAGAGAATGAGAAATGGAGTTCTAACTTCTGGCCCAAGTGAGAGGTTTATGACGAGTAATGAGGTTAGGTTAGTTCCTCCATTTGATGAGGCTGAGATTGATAAATACTTCCAACATTTAGAAAGTTGCTGAGAGTTTAAAGTGGCCACAAGACCATTGGCCCCTCATATTACAAAGCATGATTAAAGGGAAAGCCCAGCAAGCTTACAACTGAACAAGCTGCTGATTGTGAGACTGTAAAGCAATCTGGTTTCAAACTTGCTGATAACATTAGGGATGAATTCAAATATTTTGTGTCAGAGGGTTTGGTTTCGGTAAAGGAAGAGTCACCACAAGTGACAGTGAAAATCCTTCAAGATGCTGGGGCTGCCCAGTCACTCTTGTTGGAGATTGTTTTGGAGTTTGGTGATGAGACTGCCACGGGTGAAATAGTGTTGAAATCAGGATTAGTTGATGGACATGTTACGATAGGGGTCCGATCAAGTTTGCCAGTGGAGGGAGTTTTGTTGTTATTAGAAAATAACCTTGCAGAGGGTAAAGTTGTCCTTGCGGTGCAGTTGGCAGCAGAGCCAGTCATTGATGAGACAAAGACAGATTCTGATATCTATCCAGCCTGTATAGTGACTCGTACTATGGCTAAAAACTTGCCAGTGCTGGCAGTTCTGTGCAGTCTGATTTAATGGGGACTGGAATCTGTGATATTACAAAACAGCATTCTGGTTGTAATGACCCATCAAAGACTGCCACCTCTTTTATTGGTCCAGAGTTCTGGTGTTAAATCCAAGTGTAAAAAATTGTCATTATTCCGAAAAGCAGGGCATAACAGGGATTCTGATCTTAATGAAGTGAGAGATAAGGCTCTCACTGATGATGAAATTAAGAAAGTGCCAATTGGCTTTTATTTTTAAGGAACAATGGGTTAATGAGGATGTGCAGTTGAATTTGTTAGATTATGTTTCAAAATTTAATGATCGTTTGCAGAAAGTCTGTAAATTAGCTAAAGAGAATTTAAAAACAGCTCAAGGCAAAATGAAGGTCAGGTATGATTTTAAAATAAGGCTAGGATGAGAACTTTTTAAAAATATTTTTATTTTAATAAAGAACTTGTACAATAAGATGATAAATATCGTTATACAAGGTTAGTAAAACTATCAGTATATTAAAAAATAGAAAAGTTGTAGATTATACAGGCAGGAGACACAGAGTGACCTTAAAGAGCGTTATAGAGTCAATGGAATAGACTGTTCTCTGACCCAAAGAAAGCCCAAGAATTTGTTGAACGTTTACAGGACTGGAGAAGAGAGGAGGAGGAGTGACAAGAAGGATGCCCGGCAAGAAAATATACAAGTGAACCGGTGCGGACTCGAAAGGCCAACATGGCCTGTTTCCGCTCCGTAAATGGTTATATGGTTATATTCATATTTCATATTCCAAGTTCTATATATTAAAATAAAAACTAATAACAAGGAAAAAAAGGAAATAGTAAAAAGGACAGACGAAAGGAAAAACGTAAAACCTTTGCCTAACAGTGTTGCCAGATGCTATATATCATTCGCATTAAATGAAAAACGAAGGTAGAAAAAAAATTGAGGAAGAACATGGAAAAAACACAAGCCAAACAATTCAATTACATTGAAATAAAATTATAAAGTAAGAAAGTGAGTCATAAATGACTCCCACAGGGTCTGAAATCTTGTATTTGAATTGTTAACTGAATAATGAATCTTTTCCATGTTCAAGCAAGACATAATGTCATGCGACCATGGATGAGTAGGCAGGGCAGCATCCTTCCATTTATGTAAAATCACACGCCTCGCCAAAAGAGGCAAAAGAAATAGTACAACTGTGAACCAGAGGCAAAGAAGAATTATTTCCTCCCATTGTACTGGAGAGGTCCACCAAAGATTCAGTATTAAATCTATATTAATTTTTTTGACAAATTATGGAAAACCTCTCTCCAATATTTTTCTAGATTAGGACAAGTACAGATCATAGGAATTAATGACGCTTCTCCACTCTTACACTTGTCACAAAAGAGATCCATATCAGAGTAAAAACAAGACAATTTAGCCTTAGGCCTGTGTGCTCTATGTACTACTTTAAATTGTAATAGACAATGATGACCTGTCTAACAAAGAGCTATTAACCAACTTAAGAATTGTGTCCCAATCCACCTTCTAAATGGTCAAATTTAAATCCTCTTTTTAATTTTAATGGATATTAAACTGTTACCAAAGATATTAAACTAAAGGACTCATCTACAATATTTGATTTAGACTCTTTTGGAAAATCAGATAATTGTGATTCATGAAAATGCTAGACTTGCAAATAATGAAAAAAAATTGAGATTTGGGCAGGTTAAATTTAGCAGAAAGCTACTTAAATGATGCAAAATATCCATCAATGAACAAATCCTAAAAACTTTGAATACCCTGTCAATCCCATCTCTGAAAGATAAAGTTGATTCGATACGATAGGGCTTGAGAGAAATTATGAAATGCAAAATATTTTCCAAACTACTTAAATTTTCATAGAAAATTAAATCATTGGATTTTCTATTAACTTAGTTGAAAATGGAAGTGAAGTGCCAAGAAGCACTGAATTAGGAATTTTTTTTTGGGGGGGTGGGGAGAATTCAGCTCGACTGATAGCCATAATGAGCAGTCAGAATCAGTATAGAAAAAAAATGGCCAAAACATAAAACTTTGTATATTGACTGCCCAATAATAAAATCAAAAATTAAGCAGACTAATTCCACTATCTCTCTTAACTCTCTGTAGAAAAACTATATTAAGACGAGGATGCTTACCCTTCCAAATGTAAGACAATATAGCCAAATCAAGTACCAGTAAGTTTTAAAAAAAAAGATTTAGGGACAAAAATTGGAACTGACTGACAAAGATATAAAAATTTAGGTAGAATATTAATTTTAATAGAATTTAACGACCAACTAAAATTGTAGACAAAGGTGACCATTCGGTCAGGAATGTTTCACTTGTTTAAGCATAGCAAGATACTTCTCCTTAAAAAGATGTTCATGATTCTTTGTAATTGTAATACAGATGCCTCACTTTTTATCCGGGATTGTCAGGACTAGACGCCTGCCTTTGTTCGAAATCTTCTGGATTTTGGAATAATTTTGATTTCTGTTCCTTTAAGCACACCCAAGTCACGCTGCCGTCTCTGTCCCCACTCACCCCCCAAGTCGCGCTGCCATCTCTGTCCACCCTCTGCCACCTGAGTCGGGCTGCCATCTCTGTCCCCTCTCACCCCCTGAGTCGCACTGTCGCCTCTCCATCCCCCCTCAGCCGCCTGAGTAGTGCTGCCTTGCCATCCATCCTTGGTCACCCAAGTCGCGCTGCCACCTCTCTGTCCCCCCCTCGACCATCTGAGTCGTGCTGCTGCTGTGCTATCTCACTTCCACTACACCCCCCTGCTGTACCAGCACCAGTAGATCGACTCACCTGTTGGTTTTCCTTCACTGGCGCAGCGGTTTCAGCTGCATGGGGTTTTATGGGTAGTGTCAAAGCCATTGAGCAGTCGCCGGGCCAACTGAAAGTGTCGCAATGTTGGATGGGCGTTCGTATAGGTGATTCAGAGGCATTTATAAAGTAGCAGAATATGACCGGGTATACGGGAGTTGAGCAAGGGTCAAGTTGGGTCATGCTTGATGCCAGACTCCATTTCTGATGAGCAGATGTCATCTACTAAAAAAAGTGCTGTTTTTGGAGGTTACCGGTTTTTGGAATTCTGGATAAAAGGTTAGGCATCTGTACCAAGATAGGCGTTGATTTTTAACAATCTTAAGAGGAGAGTCATCCTATACTGCTGTAGGGGAATTCAGTGGGAGAAGTTCAATTTTATGCACATTCAATTTATATTCTGAAAATTGACTGAATTGTGAAAGTAATGACATCATATGTTGGAAGGAGGCAACTGGGTTCGAAATGAAAAGTAAGAGATCATCCATATAGAGGAAGATCTTATGTTCCAACCCTTTCCTCCGTATCGCCAGATGTCTTTGCACTCACAAAATGCAATTGCCAATAGTTGAATATCAAGATCAAATGATAAAAGACTTAACAGGCATCTTTAATTAGTACCATATTGCAGATCGAAAGGCTGAAATTGTTGTAAATTAGTAAGAATTGTGGCAGATGGCTGTGAATACAATAATTTAACCCATGTAATAAAATCAGAACCCAAATTAAATTTTTCAACAGTTGTAAACTGATATGCCCATTCCATTCAATCAAAAGCTTTTTCTGCATCCAATGAAAGAATACACTTAGGAGTTTTTCCAGGGCAAATAAAGTATAACTCTGTTTATCTGAAAAGGTTGGATTGGACCTATGTCAGATAAATGTTTTTTTTTCCCAGAGAACTGGTCATTTTTAAATAATACCCCAGTAGCAACAGCAAATCACTTGTTGTTTGTTGTTGTTTAAACATTGATACAAGTGAAGGTTTTTAAGCATTAAAATACCGTTTAATTTTCACCAAAAAAGTTCTGGCTGCCTCCAGTCACTGAGATGAACCAAACGTGGCTGCTGATCACTATGACCTACCTAACCACTGCCACTGATCCCCGACACGAACCTGTTGCTGATCCCCGGGTAGTTTTCCCGGGCCTGTTGAACACTCAATTGCGAGTTGGCTGGCTTCTGTTCCCCCGGTCAGAGTCCCGTCTCTGAATCCTCCCCTAGGCCTACCGCACACTGGGGAAGTAGTTTGAGGGGAAAATTTGGAGTTGGCGTCCGGTGTGCTGAGGAGGGAGGGAAGGGGTGGGAACGCCACTGAGACAGAGGTCCCGCTCCTGCATGGGAGCTGCTCTCCTTGATGACGCCAGAACAAGGGATTCTTCCGACTGCTTGCAGCTAGGAGACAGTGGCAGTTTGAGAAAAGTCAATAGGGGAAGGTAAAGGAAAAAATGGAAAAAGAGAGGGAAAAGAGTTACCTCAAATGAGGACAAAATTAAAAAAAATTTTGACAAATTAGGATTTTGGAGAATCCAATTTTGGATAATTGGATTGTACTGTATGTAATATTCATTAAGCAATGAATATTAAAATGGGAATATTGGTTTTTAATAAACCTTGTCTGATCTTCAGAAATGACTAATGGTGAAATGTTTTCTATCCTATTGGCTAAAATTTTAGCCAAAAATTTAGCATCAACATTCAGTAAGGAAATTGGACTATAGGAGGAACATTTGATTGTGTCTACTTTTCTTTGCAATTGAAGATATGCAAGCTTCATTAAATGAGTCTGGAAGTTTTACCCTGTTTTAATGAATTTGCAAACACCACATTCAGATAAAGTGTGAGCAATTGAGAAAATAATTTTTAAAAATTCCACAGGAAACCTGTTGGAACTGGGGGCCTTCCATATTGTAATGAAGAAATAGCAACCATTATTTCCTCTTGCAAGATAGATTCATCCAGTCTATTTTGACCATTTGAAGTAATCTTGGGAATATTCAATCTGTCCAAAAAAATTTTTCTTCAAATTACCATCATTCATACGTTCAGAAGAGTATAGTTGGGATTAGAATCTTTTAAATGTATTGTTCATCTCAAGACAATGTGAAGTCATAATACCATTTTCTTTATGAACTTTTCTAATCTGTCGCTTAGTATCTAAACCTCTCAATTGGTTAGCCCAGTGATTCTCAACCCTTTTCTGCCTTAGGCCCCACTTTAAATTTTCAAAAAAACGTACACCCCACCATTAGTGGAAAAAAGTTGTATATTCAAAAGAAGTTTTAATTAAATCATTTACTGCAAGTGTATTTCAGTGCAATTAAGGATGGGAATACACTGGAACGCATATTTCATATTCAGCTACTACTTCAATATGTCTGCCATGTCAAAAACACATTCAACAATTGTAGTCACTTCAGTGGGAACCTTGCCCCTGACACTGGCTGCATATTTTTTTGATTCGAGGGACTAATTTTGTTAGTTTCAACCTTAAATCTCAAGATTTGTAACTTCCAGTTGGTTTCTCTTAGTTTGCAGCAAATCACTAACAGCACTGAAGCCACATTCTACTAAATAAGATGATGGAAAATATATCAGTAGTTTCCCTTGCTAAAGTAGTCGAGTTTGGGTATTTATTTTTGATCTCATTAGACAGCCACATTATGGTTCCTTTAACTTTGAACAGAGTTTTCACAGATTCATCATGTTGCAACTCAAATAACTCCTCTTGGTATTGGACTGGAACTTCAGGTCAGTCCATCAGCAATGGCTGAGTTAACTATGATAGAAAATCCATTGCCTTTAAATCACAAAATCTATCATTGAAGTCGGTAACTAACATTTTCAAATGGACGACAATGACGCTGTAGCAGCATTAGTTCCCTCACACTTATTCAACCAATAGAATTGACTGAAATTTCTTGCAGAAATATTCTTTTGGCATAATTCTAGAAGTGTCGTGAATCCAAATATCTTTGATTTTGCATCATTGAGCATCATATTTGCTTCTGAGAGTTGCTTGTTCAATGTACTTAGTTTCTCAAAAATATCCCATCAATTAACTCACATAAGCTTTGCCATCTGTTGTTAGCAAGAGCTTCATTTCAAGGTTTGTCCTTCAAAATCTTGCTGAGGAGATCAAACAGTTTCATAAACCTTTTGAAGCAGTTTCCTTTTGACAGCCACCTTACTTCAGTGTGAGGCAATAATCTCACATGTTCTGCATTTTTATTGACACTAAACTGCTTAAACAGATGCTCACATTTGGCATTAGCTTTGATGGCATTGATGCACTTTATCACAGAATGCAATATCTTGGGTAGAACAAGGGACACTTTCTTGGCAACTAAGTTTTCTCAGTGGATTACACAATGCACAACCAAAGTGTTTGGATTTTCATCCTTCATTAATTTTAAACATCCTGTTTTTTTTTATCCATCATAGCAGATGCACCATCTGCAGCATAAGGTACAATGTTTCCTTTTGGTAATTCATTTTCATCTAAATTATTTTTGAGCTTGCTGTAGATATCATCTGCAGTAGCGATTGTTTTTAATAATTCACAAAACAACATCTCTTCTTGAAACTTCCTGATCAATATATCTCGTGTATGCCAATAACAGAGCCTCACTGTCCCGTACGGTAGATTCATCCAGTTGTATTGAGAACTTTCGTGATTTCATCTTCTTAATGAGCTGTTTTTCAATATCTTGACTTGTGTCATCTATTCTGTTGCAGACAGTACTATTATTCAATGGCATTGCTTGAACATCTTTGTCATCCTTTTGCAGAACTGTTTTGAGAAACAGTGATATTGTAGGTTTAATCAGTTCCTCCCCAATTGTATGAATCTTTCCATGTTTTTCTATCAGCAGAGAAATGCCATAACGAGCTTCAAGGGTACGATTCAGGGCTGTAGTTTGCGGAGCGAATAATGAAGTGATTTTTTTGATCCATTTTCAAACTTCTCTTTCATTGATTTAAAATATTCCAATTTAAAATTGACATGGTTAGGATATTCTACCTTCAAATAAACTTCAAGATAGCCTCCTTTCATTGATTCATTTGTCAAACTCTGTTGACATAATAGATACAAATGTGCATGTTCATTGTGTACAGCAGATATAAACCCAAATTTCAAGATCTCAACTGAATATTGACAAACCTTTTGCTTGCTTGGTCTGCTCATTTTGATTACACAACAGCATGAGTTCCCTGAAACAGATTAATACAGCAGTGTGAGGTCCCTGAAACAGATTAATACAGCAGTGTGAGGTCCCTGAAACAGATTAGTCAATATTTTATCATGTCTTAGAATTTTAAAATGTAATAAAAGTAATGATCAAATCAAAGGAAGAATACTGACCCTGAAAAAAAAACTAGCACAGTTTCTGACATTTTTTTCTCAGTGTATCAAAAGTACACTAGCCTTGTACTTTACTTTAAGGGGTCCCTAATTTATTTTTTCTGATTTTTGGCTGGCACCTGGGATGGACCCACCCACTCTTTTCTTTCCCCTGCCCCCCCCCACCCCCCAATCAATACACTAGTGCACAAAGATAGATCCAGATACAGGCCTCTCCCACTACTGAACTGAAAAAGTAAAGGGGTATGGGCAGAGACATGATTGTTCAGATGATTTGGAATCCTCGTTGCCAATGAGATAATTTGGAATAGATGATAATAAGGCTGGTCAGAAAAATATTATTATTATGTTAACCAAGGATAACAACAGTTAAAATAAGAGAAACAACGGAGAAAAAACATGTTATGAAAATAAAAAGAACAAAGTGATTTTACTTGGAAGTTGCCATAATTGCGTTGTACTGACAGTGTTGCCAAGTCACATCTTTCACACCAACATAGAGTTTATTTTTTTGAAACCAACTTTTTAATTATTTCCCAAAAATAATTCCTACACCCCACTAAAATATTTTCAAGTCTCATGTCCCACCAAAATATTCCCATGCCCTACCATGAGAATCTATGGGTTAGCCAATAACTTTACAGATTTATCACCCTAAATGTAAAATTGACGTTGGATTTCAAAAGTTGGCATTTAACTGGATATGTTGAAAGAAGTCTTTATTAGTTTTCCTTTTTTATTAACAGTATACAAAATGATTTTCCCCCTAGAAAAGCCTTCATAGTATCCCATATAACTAAACTAGAGGTCTCCGAGGAGACATTAGTGTCAAAAAAAGAAAACTATCTGTCCTTCCATAAATTTAACAAAGTCCTTATCTGATAATACTGAGTTAAAGTGCCATTGTCTCTTATCTTGAGGAAAATTAGGAAGAGTCAATGACAATGTAACAGGGGCATGATCAGATGTTACAATACTGTCATATTCACAAGAATGAGTTAATGGAATTAAATGATTATCAATAAAAAAAATAATCAATAGACGAGTAAGTGTGATAAATTTGGGAAAAGAAAGAATACTGTTTATTTGTAGGATAGGAAAAAAAAAGCCAGACACCTGAAATGCCATAATCTGATAGAAAAGAATGTATTAATAAGGCAGATTTGTTTAATGTAACTGAAAGCCATTTTATGTCACCAGCCTATGCTTAAGTTACCTGACTTTGAGAAGCCATTTTCTTTAGCAGTAGATGCTAGTGATGAAGCTGCAGGAGTAGTGTTAATACAAAAGATATTGACCATCTAGCGGCTTGCTTATCCAAGAAATTCAATAAACATAAAAAGAATTATATGAAAGAATTATAATCCATTGTACTGGCTTTCCATCATTTTGAAGTTTGCATCTGCACAGCTCAGGGACCACTTGTTGTGTATATTGACCGTAATCCTTTTGTGTTCTCGAGTAAAATTAAAAACAAAAATAGATGATTGTTAAACTGGAGTCTAATTCTGCAGGAATATGATTTAATGATAACGTATTAGAGGCAAGAATAATGTAATTGCTGATTGCTTTTCATGATGTTAATGTTTTGCAGCAAATTGAAACTTATTTGTATTCGTTGCTGAAAAATGTTATATTTGTCTGCATTATATCATGTATATGCATGCCAAACTGCATGAGTTTTTCAAGCTCTGCTGGGACCAAGGAAAGCTGCCTCAGGACCTTCATGATGCCATCATCATCACCCTGTACAAAAACAAAGGCGAGAAATCAGACTGCTCAAACTACAGGGGAATCACGCTGCTCTCCATTGCAGGCAAAATCTTCGCTAGGATTCTCCTAAGTAGAATAATACCTAGTGCCGCCGAAAATGTTCTCCAAGAATCACAGTGCAGCTTTCACGCAAACAGAGGAACTACTGATATGGTCTTTGCCCTCAGACAGCTCCAAGAAAAGTGCAGAGAACAAAACAAAGGACTCTAGATCACCTTTGTTGACGTCACCAAAGCCTTCGACACCGTGAGTAGGAAAGGGCTTTGGCAAATACTAGAGCGCCTCGGATGCCCCCCAAAGTTCCTCAACATGGTTATCCAACTGCATGAAAACCAACAAGGTCGGGTCAGATATAGCAATGAGCTCTCTGAACCCTTCTCCATTAACAATGGCGTGAAGCAAGGCTGCGTTCTTACACCAACCCTCTTTTCAATCTTCTTCAGCATGATGCTGAAACAAGCCATGAAAGACCTCAACAATGAAGACGCTGTTTACATCCGGTACCGCACGGATGGCAGTCTCTTCAATCTAAAGCGCCTGCAAGCTCACACCAAGACACAAGAGCAACTTGTCCGTGAACTACTCTTTGCAGATGATGCCGCTTTAGTTGCCCATTCAGAGCCAGCTCTTCAGCGCTTGATGTCCTGTTTTGCGGAAACTGCCAAAATGTTTGGCCTGGAAGTCAGCCTGAAGAAAACTGAGGTCCTCCATCAGCCAGCTTCCCACCATGACTACCAGCCCCCTCACATCTCCATCGGGCACACAAAACTCAAAACGGTCAACCAGTTTACCTATCTCGGCTGCACCATTTCATCGGATGCTAGGATCGACAACGAGATAGACAACAGACTCGCCAAGGCAAATAGCGCCTTTGGAAGACTACACAAAAGAGTCTGGAAAAACAACCAACTGAAAAACCTCACAAAGATTAGTGTATACAGAGCCGTTGTCATACCCACACTCCTGTTCGGCTCCGAATCATGAATCCTTTACCGGCATCACCTACGGCTCCTAGAACGCTTCCACCAGCGTTGTCTCCGCTCCATCCTCAACATTCATTGGAGCGACTTCATCACCAACATCGAAGTACTCGAGATGGCAGAGGCCGACAGCGTCGAATCCACGCTGCTGAAGATCCAACTGCGCTGTGTAGGTCACGTCTCCAGAATGAATGACCATCGCCTTCCCAAGATCGTGTTATATGGCGAGCTCTCCACTGACCACCAAGACAGAGGTGCACCAAAGAAGAGGTACAAGGACTGCCTAAAGAAAGCTCTTGGTGCCTGCCACATTGACCACGTCTCCAGAATGAAGGACCTTCGCCTTCCCAAGATCGTGTTATATGGCGAGCTCTCCACTGACGACCAAGACAGAGGTGCACCAAAGAAGAGGTACAAGGACTGCCTAAAGAAAGCTCTTGGTGCCTGCCACATTGACCATCGCCAGTGGGCTGATATCGCCTCAAACCGTGCATCTTGGCGCCTCACAGTTCGGCGGGCAGCAACCTTCTTTGAAGAAGACCGCAGAGCCCACCAGACTGTCAAAAGACAAAGGAGGAAAAACACAACACCCAACCCCAACCAACCAATTTTCCCTTGCAACTGCTGCAACCGTGTCTGCCTGTCCCGCATCGGACTTGTCAGCCACAAACGAGCCTGCAGCTGACGTGGACATTACCCCTCCATAAATCTTCGTCCGCGAAGCCAAGCCAAAGAAAGAAGATATCATGTAACAATAATGAATGTGTAGTGGTAACTAAACGGAGACAGGAAGAACAAGACCAATAACCAGAGGGCTCATTCGCACTCTGGTTGTTTATTGAAACTTCCCGCACCACGCCTTATAAGGCCATGGGTAAGTCCCACCCTCGCGCTGGAAATGACATCATGATGTTACCCCGCATGCAAGCGACCCAACCCAGCCGGTGGAAAAGAAGACTCTGGCAGCGCCATTTTGACGTGGCTGCTCCACTGCCGCGATAATAACACGCAGAGCTGGTTCGCCTGCAGTCAGTGATGTGCATTGCCACAAAGGTATTATTTCAGTTATAGTAGGTTGAGTTAAAATTTTGCTCCTGCAGCTTGAAATTTTCTTTGTTGGAGGAAAGTATTACAAGTTCCCATTTCATTTAGTGTGAGTATCACTTTAAGGGCTAGTAGTGGCTGCAACAGTTCACAGTTGTGGAGCAACTGAGTGGCAACAACTAGTACAGACTGGACCTAGCTTCTCTACTTTGGAGAGGAGAAAGAACATTTGTTGCTTTTTCCAAGGACACAGATGGTGAGAGAGTTGTGTGAAACACTGAAGAAACAAGACATTATTGACCACCAGCCATCTCATGGAAGACTGAGGTGGAGTGACTGTAAAATGGACAATTTGTCTGATTCTCCCTAATTATTGAAACTCATAGTGACCAAAGGAATGATTACTTTTATTGACCCATACCTGGGTATTGGATGTATTGTGGAAGTCTATTTAAATATGTAAGGTTAGAATGCTGCCATGAAATCCACTTCTGATTAGTTTTCAGCAAGGCTGTAGAAGTTGTCTGCAGAAGTGAAATGAAATGCATTCCAGACCGGTGAACAGAATCAACTTGGATGTTATTTTTGTTTCAGGTATTGGAATTAAAGAATTTATTAATAGGTGCACATAATTGCTCTCTGTGAATAAAAATGAACTGGCATATTTCTCCATGTTGGTGGATGACAGGATCTCTACCTTCAGCAGTGTAGTGACTACTGTCTATAAAAGGCACTTAGAAGCTAGGTGAGGCTCTACTGTGGCGCATTTTGATATAATTCTCTACTAACATCAGATGAGTTTTTTAATGGATTATTAATTAACACAAAAGGACTTGTTATGTCTGTGGCAACGTTCTTAGTAATATTTAATGTGCTTTCTAACAGTAACACATAACGACCAGTCTCTTCGGTAACGTAATGTTCAATCCACTTGGTAACAATCAACAGAAAATATGCAAGCATCATTCACCCTCCTAGTCTCTGTTGATAAAGAATTCATGCCCCAACAATCCACACCTGCACCAACCGTCCCAGTACGTGAAACCCTCGTGCATGCACCAACCGTCCAAAGAGAACAGCGCACTCATGGAAGCAACATGGCACTGGAAAAGGGCAATGTCGATGGGAACAGCCACAGAAACAACGGCAGCAGCCAGACATTGCAGCCTTCAGACCCTGGGGCACTACCAATGCCCTCAACTAACCCAACAGAGGTAAACAATGAGCCTTTCAACAATAGGCCCTTACAGGTGGGCCCTCCACCTTGAGAGCAGCGGCAGGAGCGCATCTTAACTTGCAGACTAAAAGGCTGCTGCAGTGTTGCCTGGTCCATCTGAAAGGGCCTATTCATATCCAGAGGCACCTTGTAGCGCCTCCGGATCTGATGTTGGCGGGGCGACTGGTGCCACAGCACCACCAGTCATAAATATGCAGCATAACAATGGCCATCTTCCTTACCCATAATCCCCCACGCAGGTGGAACCACTCTGTTTCTCACACAGTTCCAGCTGGGTGGGGGATTATGGGTGGGGAAGACAACCATTACTATGCTACATTTTGAGCTGCAGAGAGCGGCCCAAATGCAGGAGTGGCTAGCTGGGCTGTGCCAGCCTGCACCGGCCGTTCCCCCCACCCCCGACATTCCCCCTCTGGCTGCTCCTCCCCAGAAGGGCAAGGTCTGTCAGGCAGTAGGGCGGGGGGGGGGGGTCGGCTGTCAGGTAGGGGGACTGGGGGTAGATGTCAGGCAACGGGGCGAGGTCCAGCAATCAGGCAGTGGGGAGTTGGGTCGCCAGTTGATAGAATAATCGGCCCGCTCCTGGCCCACTCTGCCGATTAACCCTCCCGGAGGAGGGTGGTGTTGGCGCCTCGGAGGTGCTTTCGGAGTATTCAGGTGAGTATGTCTAGTCGCATGGTGGGGAGATTATGTGGCTTTACAATGGGGTGTTCAGGCCACCTGAAAGGGCCTAATGACTTGAATTAGCCATGTGGCTTACCATTTTTCAGCCGTGACTGGAACAGTAATGTTTTGTGGTGCAATATATCTGAAAGTTTGTCATCCAAAACTTGATTCTCTTTAATTAAAGTCTGCCTTCATTATTTACCTTCTACTGGTGATCTTCCCTCCACCCTCTGTCTTGATACAGGGTCTGTAATGAAATATCAACCCATCTGTTTTCCTTCACAGATACTGCTTGACCTGCTCATTTCTGCCAGCAATTTGAAATCTGGCTGCTTTTTTAAAATATATTTCTTTAGTTCATCAGAAATTATACCATCTATCGTGAGCAATAGTTTAATGTGTTTAACTATTGAATGCAAATAGCTCAGTTCAATGTATTCTCTTCAGAATCATAATTTCATATTTAACAAGTAAATACTGTATCATAGAGCTATTATTTTGGATTGCTCCTCTTTGAAATCAAGCTTCTGGTTTCCAAAAAAAACAAATTGTTTGATACTTTGTCTTTTAAAATGGGGTTTTAAAATAAAAGGAATTTTTTTAAAAACTGAAAAGAAACCAGAACATGTGAAAATCCTTTCTATGTAGAAAGAGGTGTCTCTCAGGATCCTTTAAAATTATTCTACTCTCACTTTATTTTATGCCCTCTAGTTTTAAACTCCCCTACCCTGGGAAAAATAATGACTATTTGTGTTATAACCATGGCACTCATCATTTTACGTACCTCTTTAAGGTCTCCCCTTAACCTCCTACATTTCAGGGAAAAAAAGTCCTAGTCTGTCTCGCCTTTCCTTGTAATTCAAACCTGCCAGTCCTGATAACATTCATGTGAATCTTAACTGCACCCTTTCCAGTTTAATGATATCTTGTAGCGGTTCGCTGGGGGTGGTGGTGGGGGGGGGGGGGGGGAGGAGTGGGCAGAAGCAGCACTAACAGCTCCAAACTCATGATAGCTAGACACAACAGGCTCCTATCTATTGGCAACTAGCCACTATAGCCTCGAGGCATAGTAGGTCTATGGAGAAGCCCTAGCCTACTTATTAGCGTGATTGTCATGACGCCAGGTCACTTGTTGTTTGTCTATATCAAGCCTGACAGCACATCAGTAAATGCTTTTGATCTTCTCTGGCTGAAACGTGAGGTATGGTCTTGTTATTCATCCTATTTCAACATGATGGCATATGTTGATAACTTGCATCTGCCACATTGGTGACCCCGATAAGGGTCTAACTATGCAATGAACTTTGCAAGCCTGAGTAATGACTGCAAATGGCACATCGGTTTCGCTCTCCCTGCACAGTTCTACGCAATACATCTGCACTTGAACAGAACTGCTGAGCCAGTTGGTCGCTTACCACTAGTTCTGGAGGGAGCTGTGTAGTGGTACGCTGTGGGGTGGAGGGGGGGAAGTAGGGAGAACCAGCACTAACAGCTCCAAAATCATGATAGCTAGACACAACTAGCCACGAGGGATAGTGACTCAGCAGCACCCATAGATCTACGGGGAAGCCCTGGCCTACTCAATGTGAATATCATGAGGTTGTACGTACTCTAGATGTCATCTCGCCAGGTCACCTGTTGTTTGTCTATATCGAGCCTGACAGCACGTCAATAAATGCTTTTGCTCTTCTCTGGTTGAAACTTGAGGTGTGGCCTTGTTCTTCTCTTCTTCTTGACTTGGCTTCGCGGACGAAGATTTATGGAGGGGGTAAATGTCCACGTCAGCTGCAGGCTCGATTGTGGCTGACAAGCCCGATGCGGGACAGGCAGACACGGTTGCAGGGGAAAATTGGTTGGTTGGGTGTTGGGTTTTTCCTCATTTGTCTTTTGTCAGTGAGGTGGGCTCTGCGGTCTTCAAAGGAGGTTGCTGCCCGCCGAACTGTGAGGTGCCAAGATGCACAATTTGAGGCGATATCAGCCCACTGGCGGTGGTCAATGTGACAGGCACCAAGAGATTTCTTTAGGCAGTCCTTGTACCTCTTCTTTGGTGCACCTCTGTCATGGTGGCCAGTGGAGAGCTCGCCATATAACACGATCTTGGGAAGGCGATGGTCCTCCATTCTGGAGACGTGACCTACCCAGCCCAGTTGGATCTTCAGCAGCATGGACTCGATGCTGTCGGCCTCTGCCATCTCGAGTACTTCGAGGTTAGGGATGAAGTCGCTCCAAAGAATGTTGAGGATGGAGCGGAGACAATGCTGGTGGAAGCGTTCTAGGAGCCGTAGGAGATGCCGGTAGAGGACCCATGATTCATCCTATTTCAACATGATGGCATATGTCCATAATGTACATCTGCCACAATCTTACCTACAGCTGAGTGAGCAGATCTGCCCACAGAACTCCAAGTGTGGTCTCAACAATATCTTGTACAGGGTGCCGGTGCATTGTGTACAAAATCTGCCGGGGAAGGAAGTGTACAATCAATTGGTAAGCCAAAAAAGAATAATTGGCAACACGAATAAATAGTCTATAGTGCCAATCCCTACGTCTGCTAGGAAAAAGTTTAGAAGGTCTCGTAGCAGCTGAAGCCTGCAATGTCATGCAGGAGCTGGTAGGTAGCACTCTACGGAGTGATCATCCGTTGCTGCTCAAAGCTTGTGGTGTCATACAGGAGCTGGCAGGTAGCGCTCTGCGGAGTGACAGCAAGAGCCGCAAAAAATTTTCTGGCTGTCCGCCTGGCGTGTAGGCAATGCTATGTCGAGCAGGAGACCAAACCCTGTTGCAATGAGCTTTGCCTGCAGTTCGAGGTCTCAGACAGGTGGCTTTATTTAAAATGTTTTATTTCACAGGACAATACCTGGATCAATCCTTCCATCGGGGAAGTGTGGGGTGACTGTCTTCCCTCCGGAACACGTGATAGTCTCTCAGGGGAGTTAATAGTTGTCCCTCAGAACTCGGGCTTCTTCTCTTGGGTAGGGGTCGAGTAACTGGTTGAAATATGGGTGGGGGGGGCCTCCCCCCAGTCCCAGCTAACTGACATACAAACGACTCAAGGTCTGAAGAGGCAAGTTTGAAAAGCCTGTGTTGATGACAGTAGATCTTGCTTATTTATGACCCCTTCAGATACTGGAGTTCAGGGAGTGTAAACAGTGCAAAACTGTGGTTACCATGCTCTGCTTTGTCGAGCATTTACACGCAGCTTTTGATGTATACAAACAGTTTCCCCTCGTCGTTGCAGATAGTTTCCCAATTTGTGAGTCAGAAAACAACAGTTTAGGTCACATAGTTTTGTCTTTCCAAACCTGCTGCATGTTCAATCGAGCATGTAGGGAAGCACTGTCCTCTTGCTTGCTTGATGTCTTTGTTGATGACCTGCTGAAGTTGTTTGTAAAATCTATGGTTGACCAGTTTGTGGCAAGCAAGCCATGTTTTGCAGAAATGTTGCAGTTGTTGCTTAGGCTTGCGACGGGAAGAGACTGGCAGCGCGAGTCGGGCCGGCGATGGGGAGAGACTAGCAGCGTGGACCGGCGACGGGGAGAGACTGGCAGTGCATCGGGCCAACGACGGGGAGAGACTGGCAGCGCGAGTCGGGCCGGCGACGGAGAGAGACTGGCAGCGCGAGTCGGGCCGGCGACGGGGAGAGACTGGCAGCGCGAGTCGGGCCGGCGACGGGGAGAGACTGGCAGCGCGAGTCGGGCCGGCGACGGGGAGAGACTGGCAGCGCGAGTCGGGCCGGCGACGGGGAGAGACTGGCAGCGCGAGTCGGGCCGGCGACGGGGAGAGACTGGCAGCGCGAGTCGGGCCGGCGACGGGGAGAGACTGGCAGCGCGAGTCGGGCCGGCGACGGGGAGAGACTGGCAGCGCGAGTCGGGCCGGCGACGGGGAGAGACTGGCAGCGCGAGTCGGGCCGGCGACGGGGAGAGACTGGCAGCGCGAGTCGGGCCGGCGACGGGGAGAGACTGGCAGCGCGAGTCGGGCCGGCGACGGGGAGAGACTGGCAGAGCGAGTCGGGCCGGCGACGGGGAGAGACTGGCAGCGCGAGTCGGCAACGGGGAGAGAGACCGGCAGCGCGAGTCGGGCCGGCGACGGGGAGAGACCGGCAGCGCGAGTCGGGCCGGCGACGGGGAGAGACCGGCAGCGCGAGTCGGGCCGGCGACGGGGAGAGACCGGCAGCGCGAGTCGGGCCGGCGACGGGGAGAGACCGGCAGTGCGAGTCGGGCCGGCGACGGGGAGAGACTGGCAGCGCGAGTCGGGCCGGCGACGGGGAGAGACTGGCAGCGCGAGTCGGGCCGGCGACGGGGAGAGACTGGCAGCGCGAGTCGGGCCGGCGACGGGGAGAGACTGGCAGCGCGAGTCGGGCCGGCGACGGGGAGAGACTGGCAGCGCGAGTCGGGCCGGCGACGGGGAGAGACTGGCAGCGCGAGTCGGGCCGGCGAGGTGGGGGGAGACTGGCAGCATGACTGGAAGGGGATGGGGGTAGATTCAGCAGGATTCGGGTGGGTTTAAATCTGGCTTTCTGAAATCCAGAAAAATCTGAAATTCCGAACACACTGTCCCCCAAGGGTTCCGGATAAAGGATTGTGTACCTGTACCATGGTAATATGACGTTGTTCCTCCTGTACTCAATGCCCCAACAAATAAACACAAGTGCCAAACACTGCCTTAACCATCCAATCTACCCACGTTGCCACTTCCATGAAACTTTGAATCTGTACCCCAAGGTTATTTTTTGAACAACACACTCCAGGATCCTAATGTTTACTACCAAAGTAAAACACCTTTCATGATTTTAAATTTCATCTGCCATTCCTTGCCCCACTCATCCAGTTTATCGTTATCTTTTTGTAATGTCAGATAATCTTCCCTGTTCACTATGCTATTAATTTTGATGTCATCTACAAACTTCCTACATTGCTAACGACATTGTCATCAAAATCCTTAACATAGATGACAAATATCACAGCACAGATCATGGCTGATTGCCATTGGTTACAAGCATCCAATATAAATATCTATAATCTTCTGACTCAAACCATTAAGCAAGTTCGATATCCAATTGGCTATTTCACTCTGGATCCCATGCAATCTGACCTTCTAGACTATCATACCTTGTGCAGGACCTTTCTCAAATCCATAGATGACGATCTTACCCATAATCATCTTCTTGGTCACTGCATAATATTACCAACAAAATTGAATTCTGTGTAAAGGTAACACTTTTAATTGAATTTTAAATAATTTTTGATTACACATCATATTAAAATCTAAGTTAAATGTTTGAATTTCTTCATTTTTCACCCATGCTACTTTCATGGTTACCAACTGTTTCTGAATTTCATTAATCTAATTTTCTTTTATTTTTTTTTCAGACTTTAAGCCGGCTGGAGGAGCAAGAAAAGGAAGTGGTCAGTGCCCTGCGGTATTTTAAAACCATTGTGGATAAAATGGTAATTGACAAAAAAGTACTGGAGATGTTGCCTGGATCAGCTAGCAAAGTTCTAGAAGCCATTTTGCCATTAGTACAAGTGGACCCACGCATTCAACAGAGGTAAATAAATAACACAGCTTCAAGAATTGAGACATAAACAATTCATTGTTGAAAGAAAGTCAGTGGAGAGTAGAGACTTGTGTTATGTTCCTGGCACAGCAGCTTGTAGCAGATGCCTTATTTTTACAAAAAGAGATGTTTAACCTTTGTGGACCAAGAGGAGTTGTAATGTTTCCATCAAAAATTCCTGTATTTACAATGATATTCTTGTTGACCTACCTTTTATAATTACATAATTATAGTGTCCATTCTGAATAACAACTCAATTGGTATCTCTCTGGTTTTGTGAAGCTATTATAGTTCTGCTATATAAAGATAATGTAAATATTTTTATATCTAAAAATCAAAATACTATTTTGCATTTCTATTCCTTCAGTCATACTCAGTACCACACATCCAAATGCAAAACCTTTTTCCAGGCACTTGGCATGTATATCACTTGTAGGCTTGTTAGCTTTGTATTGCCAGCAAATTGTGCTACAATTCATTTGGTCCTTCATCTCAGTCAGTAGACTGTAAATAGTTGAACTTTAGTACTGATCCCTGCAAAATGCAATGGAGGACAAGATCATGGAATGTATTTGAGATCAAAGGTTGGAATTTAGAAGAGTGAGAGGACATCATATCCTGAGGGTCTTGACAGATTAGATGTTTTCTCTTGTAGGAGAGCCTAGAACTAAAGTCACTACATAAAAATAAGAGCGAAGTCTAACAAGACTTTGTTTTTCTGAATCTTTGGACAGACCCTTGAATATTTTTGACAGGACGTATTTAGATTTTTGATCAGCAAGAGGATGAAAAGTTACTGTGGGTAGAAAGGAATGAAGAGTTAAGCTCAGTCAGATCAGCCATGCCCATATTAAAGGCAGTGTATGCTCAAGCAGCTAAGTGACCTTCTGTTCCCATTCAGGATGTTTTATTTTTTTTTCATGTGAACATTTTGCCATCTTGAGAGTGGCCTATTTATTCTAGCTTTGGTTTCTGCCCCTGAGGCTCAGAAGGGAAGGAGGGATAAGAACAGGCTAATTATGGTTGGGGACTCGCTTGTCAGAGGGACAGATAGGAAGTTTGTTGGATGAGATCGGGGATCCAGGTTGGTCTGTTGCCTCCCTGATGCTAGGGTCAAGGATGTCTCTGATTGAGTTCACAGAATTCTGCAAGGGGAAGGTGAGCAGCCAGAAGTCGTGGTCCATGTGGGGACTAATGACTTAGTTAGAAGTGGGGATGAGGTCCTGAAACAGGAATACATAGAATTAGGCAGGAAGTTTAAAAAACAGGACCTCTAAGGTAGTAATCTCTGGATTGCTGCCGGTGCCACGCGCTAGAGAGGGTAGTAATAGGAGGATGTGGAGGATGAATGTGTGGCTAAAGAGCTGGTGCAGGGGGCAGGGGATAAGATTTTTGGATCATTGGATCTCTTCTGGGGAAAGTCAGATCTGTACAAAAGGGACAGACTCCACTTGAACTGGAGGGGGACCAATATCCTGGCAAGCAGATTTGCTAGAGCTGTGGGGGAGGGTTTAAACTAGTTTGGCAGGGGGCTGGGGAGCAGAGTTTGCGAGCAGTGTCTAGGGTGCATGGCCACCTAGTTTAGAATGATAAAGATAACAAAGGAAGGATGGAGGTTAAGGTAAAAGGTAGAATAGGGAATATATGTGAAGGTCATTCTCTGAAATGCATGTACTTTAATGCAAGAAGTATAGTGAACAAGGTAGATGAGCTTAGAGCATGGATTGGCACTTGGAATCATGATGTGTGGCAATTGGTGAGACCTGGTTACAGGAGGGTCAGGACTGGCAACTAAATATTCCAGAATACAAATGTTTTAGATGTGATAGAACAGGTGGTAAAAAAGGGGGAGGCGTTACTCTGCTTGTTAAGGAGGACATTACTGCCGTGAGGTGGCAGAATGGTTTGGAGGGATCGTCCAGTGAGGCTGTTTGGGTGGAATTGAGGGGTGGAGGAGGCATTAGGGTACTAATAGGGGTGTATTATAGACCACCAAATGGGCCAAGAAAATTGGAAGAACAAATTTGTAAGGAGATAGCATATATGTGTAATAAACATAAGGTAGTGATCATGGGAGATTTTAACTTCCCTCACATTGATTGGGATACCCAGACAGTAAGAGGGCTAGAGTTTGCCAAATGTGTGCAAGATAGTTTTCTTAATCAATATGTAGAGGAACCGACTTGGGACGATGTAATATTGGATCTCCTTTTAGGGAACGAGATAGGTCAGGTGTCTGAGGTTAATGTTGGAGAACAAATTGGGTCTAGTGATCACAACTCTTAGTTTTAGGGTAGTTTTAGGGAAGTGCAAAGAAGGGCCTAAAGTTGAGGTTCTGGATTGGAGAAAAGCAAATTTCGAAGGAATGAGAATGGCTTTGGGGAGTATTGAGTGGGACATGATTTTTTCAGGGAAGGATGTAAATGAAAAATGGAGAATATTCAAAGAAGAAATTTTGAGAGTACAGAGTAGATATGTTCCAGTGAGGATCAAAGGAAAGGCTTGAAGTCATAGGGAGCCTTGGTTTTCAAGGAATATTAGAAATTTGGTTAGGAGAAAGAGGGAGGTGTACAAGAGGTATAAACAGCAGGGTGATGAGAAATTGAAAGAGGACTACAAGGAGTGTAGAAAAAATCTTAAGAAATTAGAAAGACCAAAAAGAGGCACGAAGAGGCTTTGGCAGGCAGAGTAAGAATAAATCCAAAGGGTTTCTATAGGAATATTAAAAGTAAAAGATGAGTGAGGGATAGAATTGGACCCCTTGCAGATAGGGAGGGTAGGCTATGTGAAAAGTCAGAGGAGATGGGGGAAATTTTAAATGATTTCTTTTCCTCGGTATTCACTAGGGAAAAAAATATTGTACCAGTTGAAGTAAAGAAAAATAATGGTGAGGTCATGAATCATATAAGGATACTGAGGAGGTAGTGATGGCAGTGTTAAAAAAGTTAAAGGTGGACAAATCTCCGGGTCCGGACAATGTATCCCCAAGGACACTCAGGGAGACTAGTGTACAGATAGTGGGGTCATTAACAGAGATATTTAGGATGTCACTGGTCACGGGGGTAGTGCCAGAGGATTGGAGGGTGGCTCATGTTGTTCTGCTGTTTAAGAAAGGGTCCAAATGTAAGCCTGGAAATTATAGACCTGTGAGTCTGATGTCTGTGGTGGGTAAGTTGATGGAAAGTGTTCTGAGGGATGGCATTTACAAATATTTGGAAGAACAGGGATTGATAGGAAGTAGTCAGCATGGTTTTGTCAGGGGTAGATCTTGCTTAACAAACATTATAGAGTTTTTCGAGGGGGTTACAAAAAAGATTGATGAAGGGAAGGCTGTGGATGTTGTCTATTTAGACTTTAGTAAAGCGTTTGACGAAGTTCCCCACAGGAGGTTAGGAAAAAATGTGGAGGCATTAGGTATAAATAAGGAGGTAGTGAAATGGTTGGATGGGAGGTGTCAGAGAGTGCTGGTAGAAAATTGTTTGTCAAATTGGAGGCCGGTGACTAGTGGAGTTCCTCAGGGATCGGTCCTGGGTCCACTATTGTTTGTTATATATATTAACGATCTGGAAGAAGGGATGGTGAATTGGATAAGTAAGTTTGCAGATGTTACAAAGATTGGTGGTATTGTGGACAGTGAGGAAGAATACCGTAGCTTAAAAAGAGATATAGGAAAGCTAGAGGAGTGGGCTGAGAAATGGCTGATGGAATTTAATACAGATAAGCGTGAAGTGTTGCATTTTGGAAAGGCAAATCTAAACTGGTCATATACATTGAATGGTAGACAATTGAAGAGTGCAGAGCAACAAAGGGATTTAGGAGTTATGGTAAATAGTACCCTCAAAGTTGATACTCAGGTAGATAGAGTGGTGAAGAAGGCATTTGGAATGTTGACCTTCATATATCGGAGTATTGAATTCAAGAATTGGGATGTTATGATGAAATTGTATAAAGCATTGGTGAGGCCAAGTTTGGAATACTGTGTGCAGTTTTGGTCACTGAATTATAGGAAGGATATAAACAAAATAGAGAGAGTGCAGAGAAGGTTCACGAGAATGTTGACAGGATGTCAGGGTTTAAGTTACAGAGAAAGGTTGTGCAGCCTGGGGCTTTTTTCTCTGGAGCGTAGAAGATTGAGGGGGGATTTGATGGAGGTGTTGAGAGAGTCAACGTGGATAGGCTTTTCAAATTAAGAGTGGGGGATATTCAAACTAGAGACCATGGTTTGAGATTGCAGGGGGAAAATTATAAGGGGAACAAGAGGGGAAATTTCTTCACGCAAAGGGTGGTTGGGATGTGGAATAAGCTTCCGGCAGAGGTGGTTGAAGCAAGGACGTTATTTACATTTAAGGAAAGACTGGATAATTACATGGAGGGGAGAGGATTGGAGGGGTATGGACCAGGTGCTGGTCAGTGGGACTAGAAGGGTGGGGATTTGTTCCGGCATGGACTAGTAGGGCCAAACTGGCCTGTTCTGTGCTGTATTTGGTTATATGGTTATATATGGTCTGTTGGTTAGCTAATCCTTTGCTAACATTATACAGCAAAATTCCCAGTATCAGAAATTCAAGCAAATGGCAAAAGAAAAAGGAAATAAATATATTTAGAATACAGGTACATGATCCTTTATCCGGACATCTAAAATCCAGAAAGCTCCAAAATCTGGCAAGTGGGGAGAGAGGCGGGCGGGCGAGGGGGTGGGGGGAGACCGGCAGCGCGAGTCGGACGGGCGAGGGACCGGCAGCACGAGTTGGGCGAGCGAGGGGGGGTGGTGGGAGATGTCAGGGGGACTGGAAGGGGGTGGGGGTGGATACAGCAGCACAATTCAGGTGGGCTTAAATCTGGCTTTCTGAAATCCAGAAAAATCTGAAATTTGGAACACACTGTACCCCAAGGGTTCTGGATAAAGGATTGTGTACCTGTAAAAGTTTTAAATTGTGCAAGTAAAGTTCTCCGAAGAAACACACAACCACTTGGTGAAGATGGGAGCAAACATTCAGCCAACAGAGTGGCCCAGTCATGCCCCACCTGTAGCAGCAGTTTGAACAAAGTTTGAATAAAGTTGCATTTGAATAAAATGATGCCACCCAGATTAAAGAGCTGGACAATGCCGCTGCTGCCCCTCCCTTAGCAGCTGTTTGAACAAAGTTTGAGTAAAGTTGCTTTTGAATAAAATGGTGACGCCAGGGTGAAGACCCAGTCAATGCAGCTCACCATTGGGGTGACTCTTACAAGGTGTCTCCCTTAACCCTGCTTAGTAAGTCTTTATTAGTATTATGTATATTAGTAAGGCTTTCTCTATAACTGGGGAAAGATTAATTATGACAGCGCACATGGTTAACCCAATGCTGTCACTGCATCAGTAACTGTGTTTTGAATTTAAATTTAGTAAGTTATGGGAATCACCTGATTAAAGTGAACTTTACATAATTAAGGATACAATACTGACTTTTTTCCACATTAATTTACATTTTGCACTGTCATTTGTCTTTTATACTTTATTCTTTTTTTTCTCCCAACTATTTTATGCTCCTCACAATGATGTGTATGGTGCTGACTCTTCCATTACGTAATAAAACATATTTATTGGAGTTAAGCGCAATATCAGACTGTAATCCACTCACCTGGCACACCTAAACTTCTGAATTTATCTGCAACCTTCTATTGTCTTAACATCGCACTGATTTTGGTATCTTCAAATTAATTTTGAAATGCCCATCATTTCTAGGTCATTAATGAAGACCAAATCCCAGTACTCAGGGTACTACAGCATGATCTTCAGTTGTAACCTGGTGTAAGAACCCTCACTAAAAGCTTTTTTCATCCCAATGTGCATCCAGCAGATTTTCCTCCCATACTTTGCTCATAAACAAGTTCACTTCTAATGTTCTGGAAGAGATATTTCTGATTATTTGCTCATTTTCCAAAAACAGCCAGGTAGCAAACAATTATGTCAGGATACGAAAATCAGATTGATTTTTGACAGAGCAAAGATAACCACTCTCTCAACATCAGAAGGAGATGCTTTCACCACTGACCACATTAACATTGCTGAAGTGGATAGAGTAGATAGATCTAATTTCTTAGGAATACACATCTGCAATGACCTGACCTGGATCAAGCATGTTGACGATGGTCAAAAAAGCACACCAACACCTATTTACCAGTATTTAGAACAACAATGAGTTTTGCCATGTTCCCCTTTTCCTTCAACAACTTCTGCAGGTGTACCATCAAAAGCATATTTGGATCATGGGATGGGATCTGCTGTGCTCATTATGAGAAGAAGATGCAGAAAATAAGTGAACGCAGATCAGAACAGGAGTTACCTTTGGTAACCTTGATAATGAAGTAATACTACGAGTTCAGGTCAGCCTTGTATAACATATAGCCCAAGAAAGTTACTGTCCAAGTAACACCTACATTTAAAAGGATTTCAAATGGGACTTCACACTTCATAATACCAAATATAAATTCATCATTTAAGACTGATCTTTTCTGATCATAAGGGTGGCATGGTTGACGTAGCAATTAGCACAACACCTTTACAGCACCAGTGATCGGGACCAGACTGGATTTCGAATCCCGCGCTGTCTTTCAGGAGTTTGTACATTCTCCCCGTGTCTGTGTGGGTTTTCCATGGGGGCTCTGGTTTCTTTCCACCATTCAAAATATACTGGGGGTGTAGGTTAAATGAGCTGTAAAATGGGCGGTACAGACTCGTGGGCCGAAATGGTCTATTACCATGCAGTATGTCTAAATTTATATAATTGTAAAAATTCTTCTTTTTTTCTACTTTGGCTTGGCTTCGCGGACCAAGATTAATGGAGGGGTAATGTCCACGTCAGCTGCAGGCTCGTTTGTGGCCGACAAGTCCGATGCGGGACAGGCAGACACGGTTGCATGGGAAAATTGGTTGGTTGGGGTTGGGTGTTGGGATTTACCTCCTTTGTCTTTTGTCAATGAGGTGGGCTCTGCGGTCTTCTTCAAAGGAGGTTGCTGCCCGCCGAACTGTGAGGCGCCAAGATGCACGGTTTGAGGCGATATCAGCCCACTGGCGATGGTCAATGTGGCAGGCACTAAGAGCTTTCTTTAGGCAGTCCTTGTACCTCTTCTTTGGTGCACCTCTGTCTCGGTCGTCAGTGGAGAGCTCGCCATATAACATGATCTTGGGAAGGCGATGGTCCTCCATTCTGGAGTCGTGACCTACCCAGCCCAGTTGGATCTTCAGCAGCATGGAGTCTACATCACCTTTGTTGACCTCACCAAAGCCTTCGACACCGTGAGTAGGAAAGGGCTTTGGCAAATACTAGAGCGCCTTGGATGCCCCCCAAAGTTCCTCAACATGGTTATCCAACTGCACGAAAACCAACAAGGTCGGGTCAGATACAGCAATGAGCTCTCTGAACCTTTCTCCATTAACAATGGCGTGAAGCAAGGCTGCGTTCTCGCACCAACCCTCTTTTCAATCTTCTTCAGCATGATGTTGAAACAAGCCATGAAAGACCTCAACAATGAAGACGCTGTTTACATCCGGTACCGCATGGGTGGCAGTCTCTTCAATCTGAGGCGCCTGCAAGCTCACACCAAGACACAAGAGCAACTTCTCCGTGGACTACTCTTTGCAGATGATGCCGCTTTAGTTGCCCATTCAGAGCCAGCTCTTCAGCGCTTGACGTCCTGTTTTGCGGAAAGTGCCAAAATGTTTGGCCTGGAAGTCAGCCTGAAGAAAACTGAGGTCCTCCATCAGCCAGCTCCCCACCATGACTACCAGCCCCCCCACATCTCCATCAGGCACACAAAACCCAAAACGGTCAACCAGTTTACCTATCTCGGCTGCACCATTTCATCGGATGCTAGGATCGACAACGAGATAGACAACAGACTCGCCAAGGCAAATAGCGCCTTTGGAAGACTACACAAAAGAGTCTGGAAAAACAACCAACTGAAAAACCTCACAAAGATTAGTGTATACAGTGCCGTTGTCATACCCACACTCCTGTTCGGCTCCGAATCATGGGTCCTCTTCTGGCATCTCCTACGGCTCCTAGAACGCTTCCACCAGCGTTGTCTCCGCTCCATCCTCAACATTCATTGGAGCGACTTCATCACCAACATCGAAGTACTCGAGATGGCAGAGGCTGACAGCATTGAATCCACGCTGCTGAAGATTCAACCAATTGTAAAAATTAAATTTAAATTAAAAAAATTTAAGTTGAAAACTTAGGAGCACTGATCCTCCAGATTTTCTCACAAAATAAATTAAATTCAAGAGCCCTCAGGTTGTGCAGATGATGCACCTTTAAAAGGCAATATCTTTTTCTCACTACTTTACAGTAAAATAAGGCAACATGCTGCAATAATACAACTTTGTCGAGTGCTTCTTCTGGCTTACTGTGAGTAACATTACGTGAGGTCGATTAGAATTTATTATTTTGATTGAGAGGCTGCTGACTGGGACAGTTTGCAATGACCATGTGAGAAAGTTAACCTGCCAGTAATTAGCATCATAGTTCTCCCCAGCTGTACCAAATGAACACTTACATGTACAATCTGACTTAACACAGAATAAAATACAGAATGAGTATACAGTAACATGGTGCCAATAGTTGCAGCTTTACATCTGATATATCATAACATAACATATAACATAACAATTACAGCACGGAAACAGGCCATTAGGCCCTTCTAGTCCGCACCGAACCAAACACCCCTTTCTAGTCCCACCTCCCTGCACAATGCCCATAACCCTCCATATTCTTCTCATCCATATACCTGTCCAACCTTTTCTTAAATAATACAATTGACTCCGCTGCCACTATTTCTCCCGGAAGATCATTCCACACGGCTACCACTCTTTGAGTAAAGAAGTTCCCCCTCATGTTACCTCTAAACCTCTGCCCCTTAATTCTTAACTCATGTCCTCTTGTTTTAATCTTTCCTCCTCTTAACGGAAATAGTCTATCCACATCCACTCTGTCTATCCCTTTCATAATCTTAAATACTTCTATCAAATCCCCTCTCAACCTTCTACGCTCCAAAGAATAAAGACCTAATCTATCCAATCTCTCCCTATACTCTAGATGCTTAAACCCAGGTAACATTCTGGTAAACCTTCTCTGCACTCTCTCCACTCTGTTTATATCCTTCCTATAATTAGGTGACCAGAACTGCACACAGAACTCCAAATTAGGCCGCACCAACGTCTTATACAATCTCAACATCACCTCCCAACTCCTATATTCCATGCAATGATTGATAAAGGCCAGCATACTAAAAGCCTTCTTCACCACCCTATTCACGTGAGTTTCTACCTTCAGGGAACGATGTACCGTCACTCCTAAATCTTTCTGCTCTTCTGTATTCCTCAATGCTCTCCCATTTACCACGTATGTCCTATTCTGATTCTTCTTACCAAAATGAAGCACCTCACACTTATCAGCATTAAATTCCATCTGCCATTTTTCAGCCCACTTTTCTAAGCAGCCCAAATCCCTCTGCAATCCTTGAAAACCTTCTTCATTATCCACTATTCCACCTATCTTAGTATCGTCTGCATATTTACTAATCCAATTCACCACCCCATCATCTAGATCATTAATGTATATAACGAACAACAATGGGCCCAATACAGATCCTTGAGGCACACCACTGGTCACCGGCCTCCAACCTGACAGACAATTATCCACTACCACTCTCTGGCCTCTCCCTTTCAGCCAATGTTCAATCCATTTGACTATCTCAAAATTTATACCTAAAGACTGCACCTTCCTAACTAACCTTCCATGTGGTACCTTATCGAAGGCCTTACTGAAGTCCATATAGACAACATCCACTGCGCTACCCTCATCCACATTCCTAGTTACCTCTTCAAAAAATTCAATCAGATTGGTCAAACATGACCTTCCTCCCACAAATCCATGTTGAGTGCTCCTGATCAGACCCTGTCTATCCAGATGTTTATAAGTACTATCTCTAAGAATTTTCTCCATTAATTTACCTACCACAGACATCAAACTTACAGGCCGATAGTTGCCAGGCTTCCTCCTTGAACCTTTTTTAAATAACGGAACCACATGCGCAATGCGCCAATCCTCCGGCACTATCTGTGCTGTAGAACTCTATAATAATGCAAACCTCCTATTTAAATAACTAGCATTGGGAAGGTATTTTTATATGCCATTTTTTTTTAAATTTGAAGTAATAAAGCGCTAACTAATAGACTGATCAACAGACCTGAATGATGATGCCACGTTGATAATAGAGGATTCTTTGCTGTTGCAGTAATATCCTTTCTGATACTTTAGCAGAGTATTTCACTTCTTATCAAAACACAACATTCAGGATTTTGCTTTGCAGCTGTTATTTCTCTAGGATTTAAGAATGTCCTAATAGATACCAAGGCACTTCACAAAAAAACTACATGCCTTAAGAAGGTAATACGAGATATTTCCACAATGCAGGACTGGTTTCTGGATAGAGAATTCAAGTGGCCAAGCTGGTCTCTGTGGAACGCTGGGAGACAGGTCTATCTGTGAAAATCATTGAATGCTCTGGCAATGATCAGCCTCCTGACTTCACTGGTTCAACCTCCTATTTCATATAACTTAGCATCCCGTAGAAAGTGACCCATGGGGTAATCATTGATGTAGCCATTGCCATCCAGACACTGAATTCCATCCAGGGCGACTTTGGTAGCTGTCTCTGCAGCATAAAGGATTACACCTGCACAATCCTTTGCACTCATGAGGCCCACGACACAGGCTCTTGCCACATTGTACACATACTGTCTGCATGCACTCAGACGTGTATACATGTCAGCCATCTTGCCTTGTAAAAGCTAAAACTCTCCATTCTTGCCAAAAGCCTCTCGAACATGCAAGTAAGGAATGGCATTGTCTAGGACTGTCTGCATGATGCCGAGAGGGCCACCAGCCAGCACCAGCCGCTCCAAGTCCAGACCACTCATCAGCACATAAACACCTTTGTTAAGTTCTCCCAGGATGTTGCTGACTGGCACTTTGCAGTCCTCAAAGATTAGCTCACATGTATTTGAGCCTCTCATTCCCAATTTGTCAAGATTTTGAGCCATACTGAATCCAGACATACCCTTCTCAACAATGAAAGAGGTGATGCCATGAGATGGCAACTTGGCATTAATGTTTTAAACTTTATTCTTAATGCAAGTGCGTTAGTTAGGCTTTGTAAGAATGTGTCTCAGGCAATGGGAAAATTCACCTATCCAGCATCTGCAATCCCCATAGGTGCTGGATACCAGGGATTTTACGATAGTAGTGTTTCTCTATGAAGTAGCCTTTTTTTTTTAAGAGTGTCTTCTGGGAATCCAAATGCACGTTTCTAATTCTCCTTTACCTACCCTGTTTATTGTATTTTTCAAAATTTTAAAATTTGCTGAGCAACTTTCCCTTTGCTGACTCTGAACTGTATTTTAACATCTAAATGTCCTGCTGCTACTTACCAAAATATGGATACCAATAGTTTCCCAATAATGACTGTTGGGCTAAAGTATTACCTCATTCGTCCTTGTTTAAGGATGTCAGATTTTTTTGGGATATTTTCAAATGAAGAACATGTTGGAAGATTATTATTGAACGTTCCATATCCCCAATAGTATCTTTAATTTCTCTTTTTGGTGTCTGGATACTTTTTTGGCCACAGGTTGTGTTTTTACAATCTGTAGCTTCAATTTAAGGGCAACCCGCTCTTCTTCAATACGTATTCTTATCTCCATTTTAATGGTCTCTACAATGTCTTTATGAAGTTGCATCAGCACTGCTAGCTTTAGCTGCTCTAAGTCGCTTTTCTTCCTAGTCTGACATTGAGCTGCTCCAGGGACAGGATCAGGCAAGGCCCAGGGTTTAGTATGCGAGGTAGGGTGCTGCATGCTGTCTCTGCTTTTAGCCTTCCTTTCAACATTTGAAAATCCACCCCTGTAACTTCAAGTTGTTGCCAACTCTAATCAAATGGTAGAACACTGCCTGGATTGCTGTTAAATAATACTTTATTCAGAATATTTGTATTTCTCAGCATTAAATATAATCTCTGACCCATCTCTGCCTGTCCTAATTGTCTGTATCTCCAAGTCTCTTTCTATCTTGCAACTTCAAATTTTATGCCATTTGCAGATTTGGAATTTGTGCCTTCTACACTGATATCCAAATCATTAAAAAAAAAGTATATGTGTATATATATATATATATCTATATGTTTGGCCTGGAAGTCAGCCTGAAGAAAACTGAGGTCCTCCATCAGCCAGCTCCCCACCATGACTACCAGCCCCCCCACATCTCCATCGGGCACACAAAACTCAAAACGGTCAACCAGTTTACCTATCTCGGCTGCACCATTTCATCAGATGCAAGGATCGACAATGAGATAGACAACAGACTCGCCAAGGCAAATAGCGCCTTTGGAAGACTACACAAAAGAGTCTGGAAAAACAACCAACTGAAAAACCTCACAAAGATAAGCGTATACAGAGCCGTTGTCATACCCACACTCCTGTTCGGCTCCGAATCATGGGTCCTCTACCGGCACCACCTACGGCTCCTAGAACGCTTCCACCAGCGTTGTCTCCGCTCCATCCTCAACATCCATTGGAGCACTCACACCCCTAACGTCGAGGTACTCGAGATGACAGAGGTCGACAGCATCGAGTCCACGCTGCTGAAGATCCAGCTGCGCTGGATGGGTCACGTCTCCAGAATGGAGGACCATCGCCTTCCCAAGATCGTATTATATGGCGAGCTCTCCACTGGCCACCGTGACAGAGGTGCACCAAAGAAAAGGTACAAGGACTGCCTAAAGAAATCTCTTGGTGCCTGCCACATTGACCACCGCCAGTGGGCTGATAACGCCTCAAACCGTGCATCTTGGCGCCTCACAGTTTGGCGGGCAGCAGCCTCCTTTGAAGAAGACCGCAGAGCCCACCTCACTGACAAAAGGCAAAGGAGGAAAAACCCAACACCCAACCCCAACCAACCAATTTTCCCTTGCAACCGCTGCAATCGTGTCTGCCTGTCCCGCATCGGACTGGTCAGCCACAAACGAGCCTGCAGCTGACGTGGACTTTTTACCCCCTCCATAAATCTTCGTCCGCGAAGCCAAGCCAAAGAGAAAGATATATAGATATATCTATATATATCTATAGATATCTATATATAGTTAATTTCCTCAAGTCAGAAATTTGGAGATTACTACCTTTGAGGTATGACGTGATCCCTTTCCTAACTTCCTTTAATCTGCCTGCTGTACGGATTCAGACCAGGACATTTAGCTGTTCCCTCAGTTCTGCTAAAATATTCTGAAGCTGTGCACTGCCATTCTTAACCCTGTCACCAAGGAGGCAACATTTTATCCTGGAATAGAGTCTGCAACCTCAAATACCAGTCTAATTTTGTAGTTGTTGAATTTTCCTTTAACTGTTGCTTTCTTGATCGTTTCTTCTTCCTCCTTTCATCTTGGTTTTGGCTGCATTCTTGGGGGATTCTCTTCTCCAGTACTCCAGAAACACACCCCAATCACAAAGTTCTAGAGGATAAAATTGAGAGAGCAAGATATCCTCACACCATCTAGCGATCTGATTGCTCCTGTTTTGTCCTTTTCTTTATATTCTAGAGTTGTGGAAGACTGCCTCTTGAAATGTTGAAGCTTCAAACCATTCAGTCTTATGGTGAGACTATGGTGATATCAGTGATTGAGATCACTTCCTGCAGCTGTGGTTGTCCAAGACAAAAAATATTCTTGAGTATCCCGCATGGCTGCTGCTATTCACTTCATGGGTCAGATGTGATTTTACATTCCTTTGTTTATTAAATAACTATTACTGCTAAATTTATTTTGTATTTATCCTGTAAAAACTCTTAATTCCCCATTTCTATATTGCAACTAAATGCATGTTTAGATTCACTAGGGTCTGTCACCAGTGCACCTTTTACTTTACCAATTACACCCCTTGCAAATACTACTGCAATTTTGTGCCTCTGGTTCCAGCTTCAGCAATGCTCTTGGTAACCCAGTGGGCTAAACTTGGTGAGAGACCAACTGAACTCTTTACCCCATTTCATTGCAAGACTAAGGCCCAAAATGTTGGTTATATATCTTTACCTCCTATGAACGCTGCAAGACCTGCGGAGTTCTTTCAGAATTTTTGTTTTTACTACAATCACAGCATCTGTTGCCTTTTGTGTTTTACTTACAAAATATATTTCACTTTTAAATTTCCCTCTTCAAAATGCTTAAAAATAATCCTGCATGCCTTAGATTCAAGTATTATTTTTTTCTTGCTGACCTTCCCCCATTCATTGCTGGTGATATGTCCTCTCGTGAATTCCAAACACGTATAAACCTGTTGTTGGAAGCTGCACTCTTTGCTCTGCTTTAGTGAATGAGATCATTGTCTTTGTTTTCAAATCCCTCAGTAGTCTTACTTATGAATCACTATCAGCTTGTATGTCATTATTCAAGTTCCTATATCAAGTCTACCAACCCTCTTGAGTTGAACCCTGAGTTGTAGATTCCAACAAGACACTGTGGGGGCTGAATTGAACTCTCAACCCAGGCGCAGTTCATTGCAGGACAAAGCTTTTTCATGTGACAAGTATTGTTCACTAGTATCGTTTTCCTGTATACTTCCTATCTTCATAACTTTATTATATTGGATTCTTCCTCTGCATCTTTGCTTTTACAGTTTTCCTTCCTCCCTGGAGCTATCCTTAATTCACCTTCAAAATCTGTCCCTCAAATTTCGCTTCTTTAAGATCCTCTATTATAGCTCTAACCAACATTATGAAATTCTTTCTGAATTCACCTTTGTCTGAACATGCTTCAGTCTTTGGGGACTTTTTGTTTGATGTATGATGTTAAATAGAAGGCAGTGGTGGTGTTCATCTCATGCTGTGTAAAGATTCTTGAAAAGTGATTTTTCAAATTCTGTTACATTTATGCATGTTTGTATCATCTGTGGGTCAGTTGGTGTAGTCCAAGTCCCAAACAGATATTGAGTAGATTTAGTGTAATATTGAGGAACTGCTACATTAAAATATTATCTTTTGGAGAATAACAAAGCAAAGGCCTTTTTGTTGAGAATGTGAAAGATCCTGTGGATCAGAGGTGTCAGGGCAGTTCCCCCTGATGTCCTGACCAATACTTAACCCTCAGATGACATAGCTTAAAAAAACAAATGATCTTGTCTGTAGCATACCTGATTGTGCAATTTTGTGTCTTAATTGGTTGCTACATTTCCTAGGTTCGTTGTTGATTAGCTCTTTAGGACATCATGAAAGGAGCTATCCAAGATTTTTTTTAAATAAGGTGATTGCTCAACTTGCTCTGTTCTCTGGGCTATTTAATTGAATGATATTGGATTATTATTGTACTTGTATTTATACAAGTAAAAAAAAAATTTTTTTGTACTGCATTTTATGATGTTTATATAAATCTTAACCATAAATAAATTAAGTATACAAGATAGCCATTAATTAGGTAATAGTTTTTTTCTCTCTTGGTTTAATAGAAAATTTATTTTGGGGAAAATACTGAGGTCATTCAAAACCGGCTTCCGGAGACAAGAAAAATAAACTTGGCTTGGATGTTTGTGGGTAGGTGCAAAGGATAATGAAAACCATGATCAGCAACTTGGTTTGACCAACCTGGCCTGTTCCAGAAAAGTAGGGCACATGAATGTAGAATGTGTTTAGTATTGGTGGAAGGTTTGTACCCATAGACTTAAGTTTTTCTTTGTTTCTTTATTTCTCATTTACAGAAAAGACTGGATTGTGAATCTTCAAATTTATTTTCACTATTAGAATCTTTTTAAAATATTTTTGCTGATTTTAATAAATAACTTGTACAAACAAAAAGGGTACAATATCTTATTTAGTTCAAGTAACTATTCAATATTAGAATTAATGTATTCCTGCATAAAATTCCCCTTGAGTAGTTTTAAGATTCTTGTACATGAAACTTAGCTATGAATGGCTCTCAATTGAGGTCTTGGAAGTGGCACAAGGAAATAAAAATACACATTGTTGCGTGGTACAATAGTGAAAGACCCTATTATTCGATCAGGGTAAACTAGTTTTATTCAAGTGTCCATGCCATGATTGTACTTGATATTACAATTTTTCACTATCTTCAGTGTTCATTTGAATAAACTATTACAGGACCCTATTAAACTATCAGGATACTAACCAACGTGAACAAAGTAGTATTTGTGGGCTGAAGCAAATGATTATTTTGCTAAAAGTTATGCAATTCATGGTGTTCTGATGTTGAATCTGTAAGGCTGAGTGTTCAAGACAGACTGCATTTGTTATCTTGGAAGCAATAGTAAGTCTGCAAATATAGATGAATATAGTTTCTACATTATTTATAATAACTAGAAAATGCAGCTAGAAAATATAAAGGATGATTTTAATGAATTAACAATGACATTGTAGATCTTCTAAAGGAATACAAGTAGTTTATATAGAAGCACTGACATGATTGAACAGTAAACAAATTTTGAAGTACAAGGCATGAGTTTTATTTTGTGTGCTTTTGTAATTGAAGAAATGGCAAAGTGAATACACAAAATTGCCAGAGAAACTCAGTAGGCCCTGTAGCCTCCATAGGAGGCAAGGGTATAAAACCAATATTTTACCAATATTACCAAAAAGGTAGGGAGGAGAAGAGGCAGTGGGAGGAGCATTGACCAACAATCAACAGGTCATAGGTGGACATGATTGGCAGAGCAAGGGCTTAATGGTTAACTTTGTCTGGAAACAAAAAGGTTGTGGTCCAGCTTTATTTTTTGTGTAGAATTGGGAAATAAAGGCGTAAAGGATTTTCCTGGTGGGATGGGGTAAAGATGTAGACCAGGGGTGGCCAAACCACAGCTTGCAGAGGTATTTTGGTTGTTCAATGGGTGTGGCTTGCGATCACGCGACCGTGGTGCAGAGTATAAGTGTAATCCAGGCCGCAGTCTGCAGTACTGGCAAAATGGCTGGCTGCCCGCCACCCAGAGCTCTCGATGAAATGACTGGCCACTTGCCCTTCGGAGTACCCGAAGCTATGGCCGTCTTCTCTCTGGGGCATCTGACGCCTGCCCTCCCATTGTCTCGAACGCAGTCTTATCACCTAAACCTTAACAGTTGCCCATCCAAGCTCCAGATGCTTGAAACATCTCCAGTACCTACTGTGGTCAAAAGTTGTATGTGTGTAATCTTTGGCTTGGCTTCGCGGACGAAGATTTCATCCTAAAAATTGGTCCACAAAATGTGACTATTACATGAATGTATGTTGTGTACATTTTGATTATTGAAACTAATACAAATTAGCAGTTTAAAAATGACATACATGAATAAGTATTACATGCATGTATTTATTAATGTTTATAAAATTGTTTGTAACAAAATGTGCACGTAGGAGTAAAAACATGCATGTATTTTTTTCCATATCTTGCCACTCTCATTTGAAGTTTATCATATGTGCCTTTTACCTTAAGAAAGTTTGGTCATCCCTGGTGTAGAGGAATTTTTTAAAGTGGAAACTCTTATCAGTGATTTGATGAATGCATTAGTTAGAATTTTCTCCTGTTTAAAATATTCATATTTTCAAGGTATCCATTGTTTCATACTTTTTTTTTCCATCAAAAATCAAAAATTTGATTATTTTCTAAAAATGCTCAGTTTAAATTTCTTCCTAGGTGTCTGTTTGGAAAAGAGCTTGTGGACTGGTAATATTCTAGATGGAAATGCACTTCATGTCAGTCAGTATCTATAGCAAAAAGATGAATGTTTCTGGCATGCAATATTTAATTAGAACCATGTCTGACAAAGGGCTGTATAACTCCTCAGCAGATACCACCTGATATATGGATTTCCATATTTTCTGGATTGGAGCTTCACTGTAATGCAAAAATGGCATTAGTCTTTCTCCTGTTTTTCAGCTCTGCCATCACATCCTGTTTAAATCAGGTATATCAAAGCCTGGCCAATCTGATTCGCTGGTCTGATCGGGTAATGCTAGAAGGTGTGAATCTAGATGAAAAGGAAATGATTAATGCTATGATTAAGGCAGTGCTTGATGGAGTAAAGGTATGTTACATAAAATAATTAAATCTGAGTAGTTGTATCTTTTGAGTTCCAGTATTTTCATTGAGAAGTGGGAGTAGAAGACTATCACTGTTTGAATCTTTATACCATAAAAGGACATCATCCCCAGAATATTTCTGTACATGATTGCCTTCACTTCCCTTAGGCAAAATACCTGATCTTGAGGAGCAGTACCTAAAGCAGCAGGATTGAGTATGCAGTGAAACCTCATTATAACACTTCAGAATCGTTTATAGCGCGGGTGTCTGTGGACCCCAAACATTGATTTTAGGATGCAAGGCTAACAGCCACAAACTCAAAAATTGACTCTTATGACGGGCAAGGGGGGGGGGGGTGGAAACGGGCAGCGCGAATCGGGCGAGCGGTGGGGGGGAGATGGCAGCGCGACTGGAAGGGGGTGGGGGTGAGCTTAAATTCTGTTTTCCTGCTTCCTGAATCATGACATGTATGCATCTGATCTGTGACTCGGCTGTAACGCATTATGAAATCTTGGTCCCCAACTACCGTGTTCTAACGAGGTTTTACTGTATTTCTATGAATTATGGGTGGAAATGCTTCAGTTCTCATTTGCATCCATAAGAAAAATTGTAGTCGTAATTTGACATGCTTTAAAAGAAACACCGTCTTAATGATATTCATAAATTGTAAAAAAAATTCTACTTTGACTTCAATATAGTTTTAAACAAAACTCGATACATCCCCCGATCCACCTTTGCAAAACTTAAAATTATCAATTTTCTCTCTTCACCAGGTATAGCAAAGAAGCATTGATGTGAAATTTTACCTCTTTCCACAGATGCCCCCTGACCGACTGAGTGTTTCCAGCATTTTCTCCTTTGATTTCAAACACAGAGCTTTTTAAATCAATTTCTTCTAGCAATTTGTTTGATATGTTCTCCAAAATTGAAAAATTAATTGTAATTCATGAACAGAGTGAACTGATTAATCCTTTAAGACGACAAATCTATTTTTGCCATAAATGAAGATTTATTTCAACATTCTTATAACATGTACGTATCTATCCTCCCCCTCCATCCCCTATCCAATAGCCAATCTCTCTAATGCCCAATTTTGCTTTTCGTATATTTGTACCCATCTCCCACTACACTATCTCTAAACTTTCCTTTCCTCTTATCCATGGATCCTCTCTGCCCAACATCCCTCACATCACCTGGTTTCAGCTATTACCTGCCACTCCCTACCTCATCACTCCTTCTCATCTCTTCATAATGACTATCTACCCTCTATATTCCCAGTTTGATGAAGGACCTTGAAATAAAATGTCAACTATCCCTTTGCTGCTTAACTTGTTGAATTCCAGTAGAGGTTTATTTTCTACTCCAAATTTCAGATTTTGCAGTCTCTTGTCTCCAAGTCTTTTTCAGTTGCTTGTTACAATTTAATCAGACACTTTCAGAATTTTTGCACTTTCTGTGTTTACCGTATTAGTCATCTCTTTTTTGATGTAATTTTGACTTTAATGATGCTTAAATATGCGTGATGTTCTTAAGTAACTATCAGTAAAACGATGCTTGGTTTGCTGCTTTTGTATAGGAGCTTGTGAAACTGACGATAGAGAAACAAGAACAGCCATCTCCCACCTCTCCAGTGAAACCTACCCAGCCAACCTCTAAAACTGACAAGTAAGAATTAATTCATTAAGACCATTACATAGATAAGTAACCAATTTGAATCTTGTTCTTCAGCATAAATTAAAAAAAAAGTCATTGCTTTGAAAAATCTGAATTGTGAATTAAATGTACATTTTACCCATCACATCTTAGTGAAAATGCTATTTTGAATTTGTTTATCCATCTGAAGATGTTAGCTTTGAAAGTTAGCTTTGAAAATGAATGCAATTTTGGAAAAATTGTTTTCAAAAATACTTTATTTTAGATTTTTAAAAAATCTGTATGGAACATGCTGAGAAATTTGATGTTGCTGCAGATAAAATATGCATGGTACTTTGACCATTTTAGGAATTTTGTCCTTGCTTCTCACTTCAACATTTTCAATATTTGGTTTTTCTCTTTGCTTGCACCTTCCATAATAATAACTTTGTAGCTTTAAAAAAAGATGCATTTTTGAGGGTAAACCAACAGCATTGTTTCCGACATACTTACCCATTGTTCAAGCTATTTCATTACACGTTGTGCAAAATGTTCTGATTGATGAAAGTTTTGAAATTTTTTTTGAGCAGATTGGCTCAATCTCCTCTGGTTTGTTCTTTCTAATAACTTCTGATTTTGTATATTTTTATTCATCTTCCAGCTGTTTTTAAAAGAAAAACTGGTATCCTGAATTTTTCCTCTTCATTCCACAAACAAGTCTGATTTTTGATAGTTATTTTGTTGTGTGTATTCTGTGCTCTATTTATCAAAAATTAATTTGTCAACTGAATGGAAAAATATTTTGTGTTTGTCTATTGGTCAGCAGAGATTCAATTTAAATATTTCTGTGACATGTCTGATTTCGCCAGTCCTTATTTCTGAGTCTGAATCCATCTTTGATCAATGATTTTATGTTAGTCACCATATGGGAGTCCTTCTCACAACCATTAATTCTAATCCACAATGATTGCCGGCTGACATTTTTAGTTTTTTTTTCAATTATTGCACGATTGCTGATCAATTGATTAATTACATTTAAATTTATCAGTGTTTTATTTGAATGTCAAACACTTACTAAAGCGGACATAATAGCTGATTAAGACTTCAGAGTTGGGGGGCGTGGCAAGATGGCATAGGGAGCGGACGTGCATTCCCGGTCTCCCCCAGGCAGTTATATAAATACCCGTTTTAAGAATATTTCTTTTCTGTTAAAAGTCTTTGTTTTGTTTATCAATTGTTTTTAGTTTAAAATGGCAACAAAGATTAAGGAAAATAGAGTTCAAATACAGAACAAAACTACACGCTCCAACTTTGGAAGAAACTCGGCCTACTTGCCCAGACAGAACCACGGAGTCAAGGCTGGAATTTTCTTAAGAACGGAGCTCATTAATTGGACTGTCGGATAAGCTGGCCTTGGACACCCCTCTGAAAGATGTTTAAAATGGCAACAAAGATTAAGGAAAATAGAGTTCAAATACAGAACAAAACTACACTCTCCGACTTTGGAAGAAACTCGGCCTACTTGCCCAGATAGAACCACGGAGTCAAGGCTGGAATTTTCTTAAGATCGGAGCTCATTAATTGGACTGTCGGATAAGCTGGCCTTGGACACCCCTCTGAAAGATGTTTAAAATGGCAACAAAGATTAAGGAAAATAGAGTTCAAATACAGAACAAAACTACACTCTCCGACTTTGGAAGAAACTCGGCCTACTTGCCCAGACAGAACCACGGAGTCAAGGCTGGAATTTTCTTAAGAACGGAGCTCATTAATTGGACTGTCGGATAAGCTGGCCTTGGACACCCCTCTGAAAGATGTTTAAAATGGCAACAAAGATTAAGGAAAATAGAGTTCAAATACAGAACAAAACTACACTCTCCGACTTTGGAAGAAACTCGGCCTACTTGCCCAGACAGAACCACGGAGTCAAGGCTGGAATTTTCTTAAGATCGGAGCTCATTAATTGGACTGTCGGATAAGCTGGCCTTGGACACCCCTCTGAAAGATGTTTAAAATGGCAACAAAGATTAAGGAAAATAGAGTTCAAATACAGAACAAAACTACACTCTCCGACTTTGGAAGAAACTCGGCCTACTTGCCCAGACAGAACCACGGAGTCAAGGCTGGAATTTTCTTAAGATCGGAGCTCATTAATTGGACTGTCGGATAAGCTGGCCTTGGACACCCCTCTGAAAGATGTTTAAAATGGCAACAAAGATTAAGGAAAATAGAGTTCAAATACAGAACAAAACTACACTCTCCGACTTTGGAAGAAACTCGGCCTACTTGCCCAGACAGAACCACGGAGTCAAGGCTGGAATTTTCTTAAGAACGGAGCTCATTAATTGGACTGTCGGATAAGCTGGTCTTGGACACCCCTCTGAAAGATGGTGATGAATATTGATTTGAAATGTTTTATGAAGATAAATTGCAGTAATTGGCATTGGTTGCCCGTGAGTTTTAAAAATCCAGGTAACATTAAAGTTTATTAGTGATTTTTTTTGGATGGAATATCGGAAGGATGAATTTATTATCTATAAATACAGAAAAAATTACATTCTTTGACTTTGGAAGAAATTTGACCTATTTGCCCAGACAGAGCCGGAGTTGGTGCTGGAATTTTCTTAAGAACAGAACTTATTAAAATTGATTTCGGACTCCTTTTTGAAAGATGGTGACGAATGTTGATTTGAAATATTTGAAATATTTTCTGAAGATAAACATATATATGGAATTCCTTGACCTGCAATAAGGTTTATCAGTGATTTTTTTTGGATGGAATATTGGAAGAGTGAATTTAATATCTGTGAGTATGCATACATTGCAAACAGATTTTAATAGTTTTGAAAAGGTTTTTTTAAACTAAACAACAAGATCAGTTTAATATTGAGAAAATTGGAAAAAACGTAAACTTTATTATTAAATTTGGAAATTCAGTAGAAAGAAACTATGAACAAGATTGATGATTTATAAAATTAAAGTCGAAGGAGGAATGTCCAAGAAGAGTTAAAAATTTTGAATAAGTTTTTCTTGAAAATAAACAATAATTTCTACTTAACATTGAGAAGATTGACAAAGTGGAAAATTTGGTATTAAATTGGGAAACACAGAAGAAAGAACTTATGAATAACATTGATGCTTTAGAAGATCAAGACCGAAGGAATTATGTTCAAGAAAATTTTAAAAGATTTGAAAAAAACTTTTTTTGAAAGTAAGCTACAAATTCAACTTGAGACTGAGAAGAATGGAAGATTCAGTGTTGAAATGGGATGTTCAGAGGTGTTTTAATTCAGTGGATGAAATTCAGGAAGACTTGAAAAAAAAATTAAAAAAAACTTTTATTGATTGTAAACAATGTTTATTTAACTCAGTGTTGGGAGGGTGGAAAGGGTACAAAATTTAATATCAAGTTTGGATTTTCGAAAAAAAGAATTTATGAATAAGATTGGTTAAATTGATGGACCGGGGTTTTATGGATATAAGAAATGATGATTTTTCGGTTTATATGTGTATTTTGTCTGCCTGGGGAGGGGAGGGGGAGGGAGTGGTACTTCTGCTCCCGAAAGTCATATGCCACTTGTGGTTTATACCACACCCATTTGGGTTTTTGGGAATTAACCACCACAAGGTGGTTTCCTAAGGGGTTAGGGGAGGTGGGGGGGGGGGGGTGAAAATTTGAAAATTATTTAGTATCTATTATTTAATATTATACTAAGTCAATTTGAAATGAATGTATGGAGATACTATAAATAAATTTCGAGAAAAAAAAAAAGTCTTCAGAGTTCTTTGGATGCATTATTTACTTCAGCTTTTGGAAAATTATGATTTTCTTGTTATTTATCTTGAAATCTCAACAAATATTTAAATTATTCTGATTCTTGCAGTGTAACAGAGCTTCCTTTGACTGACCGTGAAAAGGAAATTCTAACTAAAACTACTCCAATGACGAGATCACTGGAGATACTTCCAGATTCTGTAGATGGGGAATGTGCTCCACCAAAGCCACCACTGCCTGGTATACGTATCTTGGAGCCTGGGTAAAGTTACACTATATTTTATATGTGTGTGTTTTGAGTTTGTGACTCTGGCATTTGCACTAGGCTCTGGACTAATATTGGATAGGCATAAGTGCTATCTTTAGAGCCAATTAAACCCATAGCTGGCCTATCCTACGTCACCATATAAATTAACAAGGGCAATAATAGAGTTTCCATCGATACCCTCAATTATTATCGTTTTTTTTCCCTTTGGGACATGAGGCAGATGGTTTGAAACTTTCCCTTGAATTTAGTTTATTTTTTGTTATGTTCTTGCTTGAGTGTGCTTTGCTGAGTGCACCAAAAAGGTGGTCACAATACCAATTGGATTTGCAAATCCACTTTGACAACTGCTGAAGGTCTACACCAGAGATTCACTGACTTTCAAATCTATTGCATGTTATTTGCAAACATGCAATAGCATTGGGGCAAATTTAAAAAAAAAATTCAAAACTACTTTTAATATTTCAACTCGTTTAGTCATTTGAAATTTGCTGATCAAAAATTACATAAGAAATAGAAGCAGGACTAGCCCCTCAAACATGCCAAATCATTAGCCCTTTTTCCACTGGCACCTTGTCCCAGGAATTAACTGGGACAGGGTCCAGTGGAAAAAGAAAAATCTTGGCACACTGGCATCAAATCACGTCAGGGATTGACTGCCTCGACCCCTACTCATATCTCCAGCGTCAGCTGATGCCAGCGTTCCGATTAAACCAGTGGAAAAAGAACAGCAGAAAGTCCTCCATTTCTGATTGAAAGTAGATGCTCCTATCTCTGGGAATGAATTATGTTCAATGGAAAAGCAGTCAGTTAGAGGTGTCCCAGTGAAAAAAGCACAAATGGCTTCCTATCCTGGGACTCTGCACGGCCAGTTAACTGGGATGCCAGTGAAAAAAGGGCTGTTCAATATGATCATAACTGAACAATAAAACTATTTTAGATGGGGGGGGAGAATTCTGGCTACTGTTTTCTCTCATTCATTTGAATGAGTACTGTTATGCTGCTGTCAGGTCTAATTTGGTGCAGACTCCACTTGGACTGCAGCTGGTTGTGGGTTGGAAGGTGCCACTAGTAGCTCAGGCCAGCTTTGGCAAGGTGCTGGTATACCTATGTATGTTCAGGTTTCAGCAATTGTGCTGGACAGATAATTTGTCCTGTTTTAATGTATGCACCCCTTGTCATGTGATTCAGCCCCCATCTTGTACCACAGAATGAAAAGTGAAAAGTATTTGCTGGTGTTGTGCATGTCTATTTGTAGAAATGATCAATACATCAGCTGCTAATTATCCAAGTTCTGTCATTAATATTTTTTTTTGGTCCACTGCGTGTCTTCTGGAAACTGTTCAGTTTTGATGCTTTTTTTTTTGCTTATTGACTATTGATTTTTTTTAAATGACTGACCATCTCCTTTATATTCTTTTTAAAACAGTGAACAGTTTGCCTATTGCTATGCTTTCATATTTTTTTTTCCCAGTTAACCATTTTATTTACTGCCCTATAGTCACAATAAGTCCAGAATGATGCAGATTAAATTATTACTTTCTTTGGCCTGCAGCAGTCATATTCCTCCAATCTTACCACCTCTACCACCCAAGAAAAGGCAGTCTGCTCCCTCCCCAACCAGAGTGGCAGTGGTACCTCCCATGAGCCGAGCTGCAAGTGGATCTAGTATACCAAATGCCAAGCAGGTATGGGAAGTTTTTGTACTTTGAGTAGCATTTGACCAGATGAAATAATTTTCACACTTGCTAAAGAACAATCAGTGAACAAAAATATGCAAAAAAATGTATGTTAAATGCTGTATCTGATCCTATTGTTGAACTAGTATTTATATTTTGATGGCTTCCAGCCTGTCTTTGAAACTATGAGCAGAAAATTTGTCATTTAATTTGTTTTCTTTTACTGCTTTGTATAATGGAAGAACATTTTTTGTTTGGCCATGGCCAAGATTATGAATAATGTTTTGCCTATATAAAGCACTTCTCAAACATCCCTATTGTTCTGCTTCTCAGAACAATGATAAATAACACAATTGTGTATGTTTGTTTGGATCACAATTTGAGCATTGAAATGTTATAAAGGAAAAAAAAACATGGATTTGTCAGAATAATGACCAATTTGTATCTGTAGAGGCTCGATCAAAAAAAAATTTCAGTGAAGCAGAAGATGTAACTTGTGAAAATGTTGTTCAATAAAACATTAATTTTATTTGCTTGGAGTTGGTGATTGAATCAAAATTGTGCACCTGATCAGAGAATCTTTTCAGTATGGGCTCAATTGACACAAGGTAATTGAATCAAGGGATCATTGCAACTTTTAAGGGTACCATTTGAGAGAAATTAGAACAAATAGAATGCCTTTATGCCTTATATTTTTGTGGTTCTTGCTGCTGAGTTAAGGATGCATCTTCTTATTTTGGTATGTCAATGACTTGTGATCACTGCACAAAGAGAGTAATGTGGGTTATATCACAGTTTTAAATTTTGCATTGTATTTGTTGATACAGTCGGTGTGCCCAATTTTCAAATTATAATAATCTGGAAGTGGTATTTTTTTTTAAACACAAAAGGATTTAATTTGTGCATCAGGAGTTTATAATTAATGAGCCACAATGTTTGCATCACATATGAAGAGAAAAAGGGAAATTGATTTGAATGTGAATTATTCTTGTATTTGAAGTGCCAAGGGTAATAGTAAAGCAATTAATGTCTTGTATGTTTAGGAGTTTGATGGCTTGGATTGTTATGTACAAAGACGGCTGTCTGGTGGCAGCCACTCCTATAGTGGTGAATCACCAAGGGTATCTCCCTGTAACAGCATAGGAAAGCTGAGTAAATCGGATGAACAGCTGTCATCACTGGACAATGATAGTGGACAGTGTTCACAGAACACAAGCTGTGAAACACTTGGTAAGTTCGCATTTTTTCCCCCCAATATATAATTATTAAATTGAAGCATTGATTATTTTCTTGGCCTTTGTTTAATTTATCTTTTCTCCATTTAAATGCTGTATTACTTATCCCTAACATCATAGATCAATTTCTAGTTGCTTTAAGTGATTGTAGGTTTCTGGTGCCATTGCTGTTGTGCTACTGCTTCAAAGCATGTTGAAAGATGTTCAGGAGGAATATTTGTTTTTATTTATATCTCCGACCCTAACCTTCTCTGCCACTAAAATTGCTTGGTATTTACATGGCTTAAATTCAATGATAATTTCCAGTAAATTAATAAAAATTATTTCCTATAATGACAGGTTAATAAAAAGCAAACACAAATTTGAGGATTGGCAAAAGGGTCAGAGAGGACCACAATGAAACTTTTTATCATAATGATTTTTTTATGATCTAGAAAACCTTGCATGGAAAGTCAGTAGTGGTAGAAATGGGGGTCAGTGGGGATAAGTATTTGAATAATCATCTACAGGTTTATGGGAATAGAATACATGAGTTTGATTAATTAGTTAACTCTCCTAAAGAGCAATGCACAGGCACAATGGACTGAATAGTTTCTCCTGTCTTGGATAATTCTGATTCTTCTATGACTATTTTAAATTTAGACTTACAGCACAGTAACAGACCCTTTGGTCCATGAGCCTGTGCTACCCAATCACATCCAATTGACCTACACCCCCTGTATGCTTTGAACAGTGGGAGGAAACTGGGGCACTCGAGGAAACCCATGCAGACATGGAAAGAATGTACAAGTTCCTTACTGACAGTGTTGAATTTGAATACCGGCCTATGGCACTGGAAAAGTCTCGTGCTAACTGCTATGCAAACTGTGCTTCCTGTTGGTCATAGTAACAAGGGCAGGGATTGTAGGAAGTAGTCTGGCTACCAGCCCAATTTTAACAGGTCCCAACTCTATATATTTTTCAGTGGCTTTATATAGGTCAAGATGATTTGCTTAATGTTAAAGTAGGTGCCCTTTGTCCTCTATGTGCAATAGCACTTTGCATTTGATCAAGTTTTTATTCCTATTTTTCTGAATATTTCCTTGGAGTGAATTGGCATTGGGCACTTCAACCTCTGTCAGGTTTGGCTCAGCTTTAGCTGATTGTTGAGGTCTGACTGGGTATAACATTAAACAGAGAGTAGTTTAATGGAAAAATAGAAAGCGATCTACAAAATATAAAGTGCAAATTGCTTGGTGGGAGCAGGTTAAAAGTTCCATAAAAAGCGATGCTAGACCAGATTCAAAATGTGCATGACTTGAGAATTGGAACTACAATTTGAAATGTTGCCATGAGCATCAAATTAGATGTATATTTAATCATAAGAAAGGGAGTGAGGAAATATAAGATGAAGTTTGCACTCATTCTGCAAAGATTTTTTCATTTCAGTTATGGTTGATAGTAATCCAGCTTTGTTAAAGGTTATAGAGAATGCATGAATAAAACACTAAAGTCTGCAGACACCGCGATTGAAGTGAAAACAATGCTGGAAAAACTTTACTTGGATCCCAAATATCTCAATTTCTGGCAAAGACATTGCAAGTTGAAACAGAATAAAACTATTATTTCAGAGGGTAGCTTTTGTTAAAATTTGGGGTTATACTGTTTGCTTTCCTTAAACACTTCTGGTTTCAATTATTGTTGCTGTTGAATCAATTATTTACATGACTAGGTATCTGATACAGAGTTAAAAGGTATCTGTGTGTCTTGATGAATCTCACTCTTCTTGATTACTTTTCACTTTTTCTTTGCAGACAATCCAGAAAACTATGATCCTGATTATGATTTCCTGCATCAGGATCTTTCAAACTTGGATCATAATCCACAGCACATTTCAGGCATGCTAAGCCCACTACCAGAATCAGCAGTAGAATCCAGTTCGCCTCTTCCGGGGCAGACATTTACTTCACAGTTTTGTACTTCACAAGTAGTGCCTGACTGGCGGTTTGGGCCTCAGACTGGTGCTCAACCTATGCAAATACCACCAGCATTACCAGAGAAGAAACGTAGGAGTGCTGTTTCATCAGACAGTTCAGGATCTAGGGTCTCGTATGAGAGATTTCCTTCACAGTATGACAATATTTCTGAAGAGGAAATGCCGAATTCTGTGGTGCCACCAGTTCAATACCCTCCATTTGCTGTTGTGTCACCAAGGCAACAAGGAGTTCCATCAGTTGGACTTCAGGGTATTGATAATACAGAAGTACCTGAGAAGCCACCTCCGCTCCCAGAAAAAAAGGCTAGGCACAGTGAGTATTTACTTGTGAATTATTTAGATGTTAACTTTAACAAAATAAAAGTGTAAAGTATTCTACCTGTGAATATGTGATGTACATTTAACACTATGCCTTTGGGCTACTCTCTGCAGATGGCATGTTTTAACATGTGCCTTGGGCATAGTATTCTGTTTCTGATAATCATAATTGTTTCTTTTTCTGGACAATTTTTGACTAAAGTGTAATTCAGTTGAGTCTTTGGTTTTTAAAAAATTTAAAATAATAATTCCAAACATGAACCCCTATTGAAGGATGAATTTTGTAGTTGGGATTTTTATAAGAACAAAAGAAATAGGAGCAAGAGTTGGCCATTCAGCCTATTGGGCTTGTTCCGCCATTCAATAAGAGCATGGTTGATTTGGCCTTGGACTCGGCTCCATCTACCTGCCTTTTCCTTATAACCCCCTAATTCCTCTACTATGCAAAAATCTATCAATCTGTGTTTGAAATCTATTCACTGAGGTAGCCTCTACTGCTTCCCTAGGCAGAGAATTTTATAGGTTTTACCTCTTGCTGGGCAAAGCAGTTCCTCCTGATCTTAGTCTAAAATGTACATGAATTGTGAGGCATTGTTCCATTTTTCTGGACTCACTTGCCTTTTAAAATTATGAAAAGAATAGATGTGTTTCTATATGATTCCCTCTGAATTCCAGCAAGTATAGCCCCAGTCAACTCAATCACTTCTTATAGGATAGCCCCCTCATCTCTGGAATCAACCTGGTGAACCTCCTGTGCACTGCCTCCAAAGTTAGCACATCTCTTCTCAAGTAGAGAGCTGCTCACAGTACTCCAGGTGCAGCCCAACCATTACCTGTTGCAGTAGAATCTTCTTGCTCTCAAACTCAATTCCATTAACAATGAAGGCCAACATTCCATTTGCTTCCTTGATAACTTGTTGCATCTAAAAAACAACTTTTGTAATTCTTGCACAAGCACTTCCATGTATTTCAAGTAATAATCTCAAGTTTTTCCGCCAAAGAGGATGACCTCGCATTTATTAATATACTACTTCATCTGCCAGACCGTTGCCCATTCACTTAAACTATCTGTATATCTCCCTACAAGCTCTCCACATCTTGCTTTTCCACCCATCTTAGTGTCATCAACAAATTTTGGTATGTTACACCCTGTCTCCTCTTCCGAATCATCAATATATACTGTCAACAGTTGCAGGACTCCTGTGGCACTCTGCTCACCACTAACTGCCAACTAGAGAAACATTAATTTATCCCAACTCTCTGCTTTGTTGGTTAACCAATCTACCATCTATGCTAATAAATTAAACTCCATGCATCCTTAACTTGTGGATTAATATTAATCTTGTATGTGACACCTAATTGTACATCTTCTGGAAATCCAAGTGCTCAATATTTACCTGTTCCTTTCCAGCCACTGCTCTGCTCAAAGAACACCAGTAAGTTTGTTAAACAGGGCCTGCCCTTCCTGAATCCATGCTGCATCTGCCTGATGGAACCATTTGTATCCAAATGTCCTGCTGTTTTTTTCTTTATAACAGTTTCAAGCCTTTTCCTGACAACAAACGTTAAGCTAATTGGCCTATAGTGAACTGTCTTTTGCTGACATGCATGTTGTATAAGAAGTTCAAAGCAGCATTATTCTTCAGTGAATCTTGATTACAATAGAAAACATAAACACTTAACCTCTAAATAGAAGAACTATAATGTGAAATAAACTTCCTACCTACTGTAATTGATAGTGTCATGTTTTAATGATTCCTGCCATGTGACTAAAGTACAGTAGTGACCATTGGCTACAGTGGAAATGACACTAGTATAAATAAAATGACATTTATTCAACAGGAAAGCTCACTTAGATTTTTTTAAAAATCCAGTGGGTTGCTTGTTGTACGTGTATTCATTTTCAAGCCTGTTTATTTTACAATAAAAACTGCACTGTTGTTTTATACAGAAGTGGTGGAGAAACTCACCAGGTCATGCAGTATCATACGAAGTAAAAGGCAGTCAATAGTTCAGGCCTGAGCCCTTCATCAGACCTGGGTCCAAATAGTCAACTTCTGTTTACATCCTATAAAAGCTGCGTGACCTGCTGAGTTCCTTGCACTTTTGTGTATTTCACTGGACCCCAGTATCTGTAGATTTTCTTCTTTACCTGCATTGATATCTTGATATTTGGATCTTTTGGATATAAAAGCATATTGCAAGTTTCTATCATATTGTGGCAGTGAGAGAGACACAACCACCACGTTGAGGGTTGTTAACGACTGTTTTTATTCAAATTCAGCGCGCCCCTTTAAGGGCAGCATGAGGTCAGTCACCTAGTGCATTGTGACATCATAATCGCTGCTCAGGGTGTGCACTGGAAGGGATGCTGGAGTCAGAGAGTAACCTCTGACGATGCCATTTCCCCATGACTACCCCAGCACATGGCGATACAAGCAGGGCCGGTTCGCCATGTTGTGCTGCCACACAACCCCCCCCCCCAGTGTCCTGTTGTTTTGGCGGCCGGCCCCAGTGCTTGGACGCAGCCGTCTGCACCGGCTGTGATAAGTCCAGATGGCGGTCCACCGTAAAAAGTTGCTGACTCCCCCCAATGTCTAGGGTGAAGGTTCCTCTGGTCCGCTGCAAGACTTTGTACAGCCCCTTGTACAGTCACTGCAACAGTGCGCCCTGCGGCCCCCCCTTTGAACGAAAACTAACTGAGTTCTTTGGGAAGGTGTATTGGCCGGGTGCCGTGGCGTGTTGGGGATGGGGGAGTCAGGGAGTCCAGTCTCCTGCAGAAGTCTGCCAGCAGGTTTGCATTGGTGGCCGCAGTGTCGGGGGTCTGAGCCGAAAGACGTACCCGGTAGGGAAAGCAGTGCACCATACACCACCTCTGCCGCTGAGGCTTGTGGGTCCTCCTTGGGTGCTGTCCTAATCCCAAGGAGGACCCAGGTTAGCTCGTCCACCCAGTCTGGTCCGGAGAGCCTGGCCATGAGTGATGCCTTCAGGTGCCTGTGGAACCTCTCCACCAACCTGTTGGAATGAGGGTGGTATGCCGTGATGTGGTGGAGCTTCAGCCCCCAGGAGTTTCGCCATCTGGGTCCACAGGGCGGACGTGAACTGTGCGCCCCTGTCGCTGGTGATGTGCGCTGGGACTCCGAATCGAGTGATCCACTGGTTGACCAGAATCCTGGCTCACATCGGGATAGCCTCTGGCCACCTTGTGGCGCAGTCGATCGCCATGAGGAGGTAACGAGCCTCCCTTAACACTGGCGGTGTCCAACAATATCGACGTGTATGTGTTGGAACCGGCGAGCCGCCGAGTCAAAGTTCTGTAAGGGAGCCTGCGTGTGTCAGTGGACTCTGGAGGTCTGGCACCTGGTGCAGTTCCTGGTGAGCTCCGCCACCTCTCTCTTGAACCCATGCCATACGAACTGCTCTGCGACCATACGCACCGTTGTCTTCACTGCTGGGTGAGCGAGGTTGTAGACTAGACTGAAGACCTTCGCTCTCCAGTGCGGCGGGACTACCAGACGTGGCGTACCTGTTGACACATCGCAGAGCAGTGTGTCCGGGCTGCTGGGCAACTGGACGTCTTTGAGTTTGAGGCCCAAGATAGCAGTCTGCAAGGCCTGCATCTCCGCATCGTTCCTCTGGGCCTGGGCCAGTTGAGCGTTATCTAGGCCGTGGGCGAGAGTGTTGATGGCGGGTCGTGAGAGTGCATCTGCTACTACATTGTCCTTACCAGCCCTGTGTCAGATATCGGTCGTGAACTCCGATACTTATAAGAGATGGCGCTGTTGTCTGGTGGACCACAGATCCTTGGCCATCGCCAGTGCCTGGTTGAGAGGCTTGTGGTCCGTGAAGACTGTGAACTGCCCTTGAGGAAGTAGCGAAAGTGGCGGATGGCGAAGTACAGCACCAGGAGCTCCCAGTCGAAGGCGCTATATTTCAGTTCTGGTGGACACAGCAGCTTGCTGAAAAAGGCCAACAGGCTCCAGTGTCCATCAAGCCACTGTTCCAGGATCCCCTCCTCCCCTCGCTGTAGCCGAGGCATCTACGGAGAGCGCATTGTGCGCCTCTGGCCGTGGGTGCACTAGTAGTGTTGGCTATGGCCTCCTTCGTCGCGATGAAACTTATTCGCCTCTTCAGGCCAGGATGGAGTCTTTGGTGGCCATCAGCGTGAACAATGGGCGCATGGTGCGAGCAGCTCTGGGGATGACATGATGGTAAAAGTTCATTATCCCCACGAACAAAGGTCTTTTAGGGTGGGGGGTTTGGGGAAACTTTCTCCGGTGCTGGTGTGGCCCTGGCCACCGATTATGGTGTGCCTCAGGAACTCAAGGGTCTCCTTGCCGAACTGGTATTTGGCCACATTGACCATGAGGCCAAAATCCATCAGGCGAGCAAAGAGGGTGCGGAGGTGGGTGTTTTGTTCGTCGCGGCTGTGACTGGCAATGAGAATATCATCCAGGTAAATGAACACAAAGCCCAAATCCCTCCCTACCGCGTCCATGAGACGCTGGAACATTTGGGCCACATCCTGCATACGCAGGAACTCGAAGAGCCCGAAAGGGGTGATAATGGCCGACTTACCCACGTCGTCTGGATGCACCGGGATTTAATGGTATCCCCACACGAGGTCCACCTTGGAGAAGATCCGTGTGCCGTGGAGGTTTGTGGAGAAATTCTATATGTGGGGCACCGGGTACCTGTTGGCTGGTGGTAGTCCCATCATGGTCTCCAACCCCCAGACAATTATGGGACCATATGAACCAGTGATGTCCAGGTACTGTCTGAGCGCCGGACGATTCCAAGTTCTTGGAGTCTGGAGAGCTCCACCTTTGCTTGCTGGAGCTTCTCAGGTGCCAGCCATCTGGGCCTAGCATGCAGCGGGGGGCCTTGAGTGGCGATGTGGTGGAAGACCCCATGCTGGGGCACAGCGGCATTGAAACGTGGCTCTAGGATGGTGGGGAACTTGTGGAGGATGTTGGCGAATTCATCTCTGGCAGTGACTATGGTGGCAATTTCAGGCTTGCAGGCATCTTTTGTGTCCAGTTGTGTGAAGAGGAACGTTCGGGCATTGACCAGCCTCTTGCCCTTCATGTCGACCAGGAGATCGTGAGCCCTCAGGAAGTCAGCCCCCAACAGTGCGGTGCCTACGGAGGCTAGGACGAACCTCCAGTGGAACTTCTCCCTTCCTAACTAGATCTGTGCCCTGCAGGTCCTGACGGTGGAGCTGTTGGCCACCTGCAGGATTGGACCGCGAGATCGGGTGTGAGTCTCTAACTTGGTGGTGGGGAAGGATGCTCAGCTCAGGAATCGACGGCTGGTGGACCTGTCCGTCACATGAAGGAGGCTGTTTGTGCAGCCAGCCGTCGCAGCCATTACAGCGGCTGGCCTGGTCGTTTCCCTGAAACCCACGGTGTTGGCGGCACTTATGGACTTGTGCTCCCCAGCGCTGGTGGTAGAAGCACTAGGGCGACTGGCCCTCCTCTGCCTTGGTCTTGGAGGCGGGCGCCGGTCTGCTAGTTCCCGGACATGCCATCAGGTTGAGGGCTGCCTCGTTCTCCCTCTTCGTGAGTCAGAGGGCGTCTGCACAAGCTCCTGCCTTTTGCGGGTCTGAGAAGTCCTCATCCGTAAGGTGCAGCCGAATGTCCTCTGGCATTTGCTCCAGGAATATTTGGCGAAAGAGAAAGCAAGCCTTGTGGTCTTCCGCCAGGGCCAGCATCTCATCTTTAAGTGCCGAAGGACTATGGTCTCCAAGCCCATCCAGGTGTAGGAGCCTGGAAGCCTGTTGCTGGGGGGAGTGAGCCCAAATGTTCCCAGCAGCAGATTTTTAAGGGCGGTGTACTTGCACACAGCCGGTGGTGGATGATGTCGTCCACCCTCGGGCTGCCATATCAGTCCAGAGCGCTCACAACGTGGTAAACATTGTGGCGTCTGTGGAAATGTTGCAGTGTTGAAACTGGGCTTCCGCCTGCCTGAACCACGTTCTCGGTCACAAGATCTAATTTTCTATACCATTTATTTGTTGCTGTTGACTGTATAAAAAGAATCTCTATTTTTAATTTAAAAAATTTCAGCTCACTCCAACTTATTTCTTTACTATGCAAGAAAAAGGAAGTTTATCATTTCTGGAACAAACTTGTAGATGGTTCTTCCCAATTTGTTTTCTCCTAAAATATTCTCCTGTAATGAACTTAGTGATTGGTGTGTTCTTTTCCCAATCAAGTGCAGTTTGTAACACAAGTTAAGATAAGAATCGGAGAGCAGAGATTTGGTTGTTGCTTTATTTTTCTGTTCCAATTTGGTGAAGTGCACCAGCCACACACTGGCTAACAAACACAAGTTGGATGCTGGGTATTATTTGGATACTGACTTATCTCCTGACACTGCATTACCTTTCCACCTCATAAAAGGCACATCAGGAGTGTTGGAATGCACTCGATTTGCCTGGAGCCATGCAACTACGTTAGCATTGGAAGTCTGACAATATCTAGGACAAATAATTAACTTATTTGGGTCTCCATCATTCTGTGTATTCATTCTTTCCTCCACTGACCCACATTTATGTTTATGCGTAGACTTTGTGTCATTTTACCAGTCTGAAGAATGTCCGACATCTCTGCATTGGTTGTTCACTCGCGAAGTTTCTTAACGCGAGTTTATGCAGCATACCAGAAGTGTGGAAAGTAAAGAGGTGGGACTTGCAACGTCACTGCCTGTTGTACGCAGAATTCCTGCAGTGCACTTTAGGCTGCAGGTGTTCTGGGAAATTGAAGAGAGAAGTCTAGGAGGTAAAATGTTGGAATGGGAATGGCATCCTCATTCCCATTCTGAGCTTTTTACAGAGCATGCACTTCAGGAAAATAGGAATATTTTCCTAGAACGTAGTGGCTTTTTTATTTTAAAAAAAATCATAATTGGTAGCAGCAAATACATTAGCTCATCAAACACACTCTGACTGTATTTCTAAGTGATGATTACTATAGTTTTGAAGCAAGGGCAGTAAGCACATCATTTGTAAGTGAACAGTGCTTCTTGGATATGGGTGTGTTTTGGTTGCAGTCTTTTGAGCACATCTAGTTTAACTTTGAGATTGTCTTTTGTATTAATGTGCCTTGATCAATCTATTGACCTTAAACATAATTCTCTGATCTAATCAAGAAATATGAAGCCAACTGTCAGTTGGACTGTTCTCTAAATGGAAAGTGTATAATTAGTGGCAAAAGAATAAACCCCCTTGGGAAGCTTTTTAAAAAAAAAAAGCCTCTGAAGCGATGCCATTTGATATATCGCATATTTTGGCGTACAAGTCAACCCCCATTTTCTGGCTGCCTGAGTTGGCCTGTTGATCGGTGTATGTCATCCCTCAAAACTTTCAATGCCTGAGATGGGCTGTTGACTGGCGTATACGTCAACTTCCAAAGGTAGTGTAGATTAATCTGCTGGCCATTGGCTGAAAGTTATTGCTATCATGGAGGGACCATCGACACAATGCAACTTGCAAAGAAAATATGAAGCGAGCTTTAAGTTGAAAGTGATAAAAGTGGCCAAGAAAACCAACAACTCTGCTGCAGCAAGAAAATTAGATGTATATGAGAAGTTGGTAAAAGATTGGAGGAAGAAAGAAGAGATTTTAAGAAAAATACCAAAAAGGCAATGTTCATTAAGAAAAGGAATCACTCGGCCAGAGTTGGAAAATCACGTTGCAGAATGGGTACGTGAACAGAGGCAAGATTGCTACATGCTCACCAAAAATAAGAACATTTGCACTGCAGTGGGCAAAGTTCCATCCAGACCTCAGTAAAGATTTTGAGGCTCTAGTTGGCTGGTGCAATCATTTCATGAACAGGAAAGATCTGGTATTACACTAAAAAAAACAAAATTTGCACAGTAGCTACCAAGAGATCTTGATCATAAAGTTGTAAGTTTTCACCAGTTTATTATACATAACTGGTAGAAACACCAGTTTGCATTTGTAAATATCTGAAAAATGGACGAAACCCCCTTGAATTTCAACACGGTAGGCAATAGAACTGTGGAATGGAAAGGTATTAAAACTGTGCAAACCAGAAGTACAGGCCACAAAAGGACCAGGTTTATTGTGGTGTCTTGCATGGCCAAAGGGATGAAGTTAAGACCCATGGTAATCTTAAAACGCAAAAGTAAATCGAAAATAAAATTCCCTGCAGGTATTTTTGTACATTTTCATGAAAAAGGATGGATGAATGAAAATGGTATAAACCTATGGATAGACAATGTGTGGAACAGGGGGTTTACTCAAAGAACGGAGTTTGTGAGTCTGGGATATGTTTCGTAGCCACTTAACTGAGAAAACTAAAAGTAGATTCGCACTAAATAACACTTACATGGCAGTTATCCTGGGTGGTTTGATATCTATATTGCAACCTCTTGATGTCTGCTTGACTAGCCATTTAAAGACCATGTGTGCGAGGAATGGAATACATGGATGTTGAGGGCAGAAAAGTCATTTACAAAGGGCAGGGCAATGCGTGCTGCATCAATTGATGTGCTATGTGACTTTAGGCTCAAGGCATGGGACAAAGTTAGGGACTGTGATAAAATCACTTAAAAAGTGTGGTATTTCTTCTGCAATTGATGGCACAGAAAATGATTTATTGTGGGTCACTGTTGACAAGGCTGGAACTGCTTCATCAGATACAGACTGGGACCCATATGATAACTATTTAAACAGTGAGAGTATGAATGTGCTTGCCGCCATCTTTTCTTCAGACGGTGATAGCAAAAGTGATTTTAAAGGATTTTAATTGTGTTGTTTTTAATAAAAATCTCAATGAAAATCTGTTGCTGTTGGGTTTTATCAAAGGTCGACTTATGTGCTGGATTGGCGTGGATTAGATTTTGAACTGAATTTAAGGTCTCAAAAGTATATCTGGTGTATAAGACAGATTTTTTGTTGAAAATTTTGTAATTTTACAGACTCAAAATTTTACAAACATCACAGAGGATCACTCCTCCTCTTACAGATCAATTTATATTGACCCTTTATTTCCTCTCCTCTCCTTCCCTTCTTTTTCCTCATCCCCTTCTTTCATTCCCCCCCACCCCCCCCCCCCCCCCCCACTCCAACATTAATAAAGAAAGACATGGAACAATTACTAAACACTCTTGGAGGGGAGAAAAAAGGAAAATGGGGAGAGGTGCCAGCCAGGCTTCTAATTTATTTCCTCATTCTTGACATTCCCAGACTTGAATGAGCCTATTGTGTGGACCTGTTGTCCACTATTTCCTTGTGAGAGTGATGTTGGGAGGGTTAATTACATTTGCACCTCAATGTTTTGCAACTATGACTGTCATGCCTTATTGAATATGTCGTGTCTCCCTCTCAAGTTGTAGATAATTTTCTCCAGGGGAATGCAGCTCAGCATCTCCGTGTTCCATTGCGTTGTGCTTAGCTGAGAGTCAGATTTCCAAGTGACCATTATGCATTTCCTGGCCACTGCCAATGGAAACTTCCTCGGACATACATTCATAATATCCCCCAACAAGAACAGCGCTGGATCCTGTCAGTCCTCCATCTCTGTAATTTTTTTCCAGAAAGTTCTCCCATTCTACCTAGAAGGGTCTCACCTTGGCACAAAGCCAGGTTGAATGCACAAAAATTCCTGTCTACGCTGCATCCAAAACAATTTTGAGATTTCTAGTTTAAACTTATACAATTTTTGCAGCATAAGGTAAGAGATTGTATTGCACCAGGTTGTATCTGGTATTAATAACTACCGTCATGCTGTCCGGACAAAAGTCAGACCAGCATTGTTCTGAAATTGTTGTTCCTAGTTCTGACTCCCATCTTTGCCTTGATTTATGGAGACCTGGATTTGGGCTCTCTTTGGAGCAGGGGATACATAGCCGAGATGAATTGGCGTGTGGTCCCCTTTTGAATTAGAGCCTCCATGTCACTACACAATGGCCTAACTTGTTCCTCAAAAAAGATCTTAACTGAAGATAGCAGAAGAAAGTCTTATTTGATAGGTCAGATTTATTTTTTAATTGTTCGAATGACATGAGCTGCCCCTTATAACAGTCCTTGATGCACCTGATCACTTTCTGGCACCAATTGTCCAGGATCCTATTACCCATGGTCATAGGAATTTATTCTGGGTTAGGGACGTTTTGGAGGACAGCCCTACTTTTAATCCAATAATCTGGTTTATCTTTTGCCACGTTTGAATTATGTGCTTTGTTTTTTGGGTTATTAATTTAATATCCCATTTATATACAATTTCTCCTGCTATCTTCTCCCCTACATTTGTGGCCAGGAGGGTTTACCACCGTCCTCAAAGAATGTGTGATAAACCTCGACTAGGCAGCCCAATAATATTTTTTGAAGTCTGGGAGCCTCATTTCTCCATGGAGACTCTGGCCACCTTATTCCTCCAGAGAAACTGTCTGACACATCCATTGTATCTTAAAGAATCTCTGGGGAAATGGCATGGGCAAAGATAGAAAAAAAGTATTGTAGCCTTGGCATCACATTCATTTTAATGCAGTTGACCCTGCCCACCAATGTTATGGGCATGTTTGTCCATCTGCATAGGTCCTCAATCTTCCTAAGAGGTGGAGGTAATTCAGTTTATATACATTTTGTAGATTTTTGTCCACTTTAATTCTGAGATACTTATTCTCCTTTTGTGCCCACTTGAATTTACTTTCCTATTGGTATTCCTCATAATTCCCTTTTGTTAGTGGCATTATCTCTTATAATTGATTTTGTATCCCCTGATTTTACCATAATCCTCCAGTATGGTCTGTAACTTGGCCAATGACCCTACTGGCTCTGTCAAATATATTAACACATCATCCGCAAATAAGTTGATTTTGTGCTCTTCCTGGCCCACTCTAAATCCCTTAATGCCCTTATTCAGGTGAATGGTTTCTGCTAATGGTTCATTGGCTATTATGAATAGAGCAGGGGACATTGGGAAGCCCTGCCTGCTAGACCTAGTCAGTGAGAAAGCTGAAGATATTTGCCCATTGGTAGCAATCTTGGCCTTAGGTTTATGATATAGTGCTTTGACCCAATTATGAATGATTGTCCCAACCCAAATTTTTCCAACAATTTAATCAAGCATTCCCACTCTTGTCTGTCAAAGGCTTTTTCCACGTTCAGTGCCACAACTATACTTGGGTCTGCCCTTGACTGTGCCAGATGTATTATGCTAAGTAATCTACATATGTTGTCTGCCGATTGCCTTTCCTGCATGATCCCCCACCTGATCTGGATTTATTAGCTTTGGCAAATACAGAGCCAATCTATTTGCCAGAGCTTTGGCTATTATTTTATAATCCATGTTTATAAGTGAGATTGGCCTATAGGAGGACAGCTTTAGTGGGTCCTTATCCTTTCTAGGAATTACTGTAATTATTGTCATTGAAAAAGTTTCCGCAAGAGTATGGGTCTCAGCCGCCTGTTCCACCACATCCGTGAACAATAGTATCACCAGGTCCTTAAATTCTGTGTAGAGTCCTGGAGGGAACCTGCCCTCTCCCGGAGACTTATTGGTCTATAGCGAGCTCAGTGCTTTTACTATTTCTTCCTCGGAGAAGGGATTATCTTTCCTGCTCCTTGGGCTCTAAATTTGATAATTCCAAATAAGGCAGAAATTCCTCCATTTTATCAAAATCACCCATTGATTTGGATTTATATAATTGCCTAATGCTTCATTTATTTATTTTGGTTTATAGGAGATTCTGTCTGCCTCTTTTTGGATTGCATTAATTGCCTTTGCAGTTTCCTCCGCCCTTATCTGCCAAGATAATACCTGATGGGCTCTTTCTCCTAGCTCATAGTACCTACGTTTGGATTTCAGTATCACTTTTTTCCATTTTATATGTTCGCATAGTGTGGTACTTGAGCTTTTAATTTTTTTAGCATTTTGTATTCTTCTAAAGAGCCTGATTTTTGATAATCCTTTTCCATTTGAGTTATTTCTTGTTCCAATTCATTGATCTCCCTCATATACCTTTTTTTAATGCCTTTAGTGTATCCAATTATTTGTCCTCTCAGATCATCTTTTAATGCATCAAATTTGTTGACAGTGGAGGTACAGTTTGCCTTGCAAAATATTTCTATTTGAGCTCCAATGGAACTACAAAATTCTGGCTTTTTCAATAGCAATGGGTTAAGGGACAACCTGTACGCCATAGTTTGTCTGTCTGGCATGACAATAGTTAAAGTCAAAGGTGAATGATCTGATAATAGCCTTTCCGTGAATTCAGTTTCTACAAATCTGCCCTCGAGTTGGGCCGAGGCTAGAAGCAAGTCAATTCTGGTATAAGAATCATGTTGCTTCAAGTAGAAAGAGTAATCCTTCCTCAGATGCTATCCATCAGATTTAACTCTTTCTTGAGAGCTAGGGTTTTTTTTTTTGCTGCCCTGACTCTTGTTGCTTTTTCTGCCAATTTATCTAATGCCAGATCCAGGCAGAAATTAAAATCCCCTCCAATTAAGACTTTTTTCCGCCCTTATGCCAAGTGTAAAAAAAATTTTGATAAATTCTTCATTGTCAAAATTGGGTGCGTATATATTCATTAGTGTCCAGGGTTCAGAATATATTTGACAGTGTACCATTATGAATCTTCCCGCTGCAATATTGACTGTGTCTTTCACCCTTACTGGAATATTTGACCTTCATTTTTTGAGAATTTTGGGGTTTCACCACTTTGCTTGTACGCCGAAGTATATGGTAGTTGTCTTTAGATTCTAAGTGAAGGTAACTTTTGACTTGGAACACTTCCATGAAGTACATATAGTTCTTCCTGCTTGGTCTTTACTATCCCCCTCTGACCCCCCCCCCCCCCCGACCGAGACAGAATGCACGGTTCTTAACAGAGTACTTACCGTCGCCCCCCTCCACCCACACCTTAATGGGTTTTGGACATGCCATGATATCATACTCTTCTTCCATCACCTCTGGCCTCACTTCCATGACCATGACTGTCTACCCTTTCCGGGGGCCCCCCCACCCAAGACTAATTCTCCCACTTTAAGCTGCCTTCCTGCTCCTGAACATCTCGTCCTGGCCAGCTTCCCACTCTGGACCTTTTTATTTCCAACTGTCAATGAGACATCAGCTGTCTCAACTTCATCACCTCCTCTTTATTCTAATCTTTCTTCCTCCAAACGCTCTTCCCTCTAGTCTCTCTGCAACAATCCCAACATCATCATCAAACCAGCAGAATAGGGTGGTGCTGTTGTAGTCTAGTGCTCTGACCTCTACTTGCTGAGGCCAGATGACAGCTCTTAGACACCTCCTCCCATCTACCTTGCCCACAGGACCCCACCAGTGCTCATCAAGCCACTGACTCCGACACCATCCCCAACCTCATCACCTCCCCCCACTGCTGCCAAACTAATTGTCTTCCATCTCTGCACTGCTTGTTTCCATGTTATACCCAAGATACACAAACCCAACCATCTGGGTGGACCCAAGTTTCTGCTTGCTCTTGACCTACTGAACTAATTTAATCTTAACCTTGACTCTATCTTTCCTCCCCAGTCCAATCTCTCCCCACCTACATCTGCAATACCTCATATCCCCTCCAACTCATCAGTAACTTTAGATTTCCCGAACTGGACTGCCTCATCTTCACGATGGATGTCCAATCCCTTTATACCTCCATCCCCCATACAGAAGGTCTTAAAGCACTTTGCTTCTTTTTGGACCAGAGACCCAACCAGTCACTCTCTACCACCACCCTCCTCCACTGGCAGAACTTGTCCTCCCTTTAAACAAATTCTCCTTTAACTTATCTCACTTCTTCCAAATCAAAGGAGTATCCATGAATACCCGCATGGGTCCCAGCTAAGTCCAGCATCTGCAGACATTGTGTTTCATTGGATTACCTAAATAGAACATTGCAACACATGAATAGACCCTTCAGCTTTCGATGTATGCTCTAAACATGATGCCCAAATTAAACAAAACCTTGACCTTTACTCTCAACACAGTTCAGGAGTTTTTATAAATTTGTTTGGCACTTCACATGGCATGCTGAAAGCAGTGAATATGACTGTTCATTCAAATATGTCAGGAATTTGTACTTGAGCCAATACAAAAAACATTAGTTGTATAAACATGATAAGTTAGGTAGCTGCTATAGTATTGAGCAATTGCTCAGGAGACAGTAGATTCTCTTCTTCACTCCTGTTGAATTAATGTTTGCAATTTTTTTGCTGTGATTAATTGTTGAGACAAAAACATTTGCTTGATTGCCTTCTCTCACAAGGATACCTGGAAAGTTTAAAACATTCCATGTGTATTTTGAGAGCTGAATATAAAGTGGTAGGAAACTGAAGCAGTACAAGCTTGAAAAATAGGAAAGGATAACTGAGATCAATTTGTATCAGTCACTTAAGATGCACTTATTTTACTGAAGTGGAGCCCTCAGAAAACTGAAAGCAAGAGTTTGTCTTGCTTTCCTGGTAGCCAGTTTGCTCATAGTTTCTTATTGGCAAAAGGTAATGTGATGGGACAGTGCAAACCCCTACTCCAATCAATAAACTAAACTAATGTGTTCTCTCAAATAGATGATGGAGCGTACGGATCAATTTTCCTTCTGTGTTCCATGCACAAGTAACCTCAGCTAACTAATTAAAAGTGAATTTATGAATCCTGACCAAATGCCAAGGATGAGTCAAATTAAGATGCATCTTCTGCTTTGGGTGTACCCTGAAACCAGAAACTGTTCTTGTTTTAATGTGACTAGTTAAGGGTTACTAAATAAATTCCAAGAAAATTAAACTACGTGTTTAGTGAGAAGAAAAATACCCAAATGATGAAATTGGCCATTATATTGCTTCGGGCTGAGAAATAAGAGAAAAATAACTGCTTGGTCCAAAACAATGTTTTGTCCGTCAAATTGCTTTGAAATACATTATATTTTGTAGTAATTTCTTAAATTCAGTTTTAAAATGACCCATTTTAACCATTGGGAAGATGTGATATCTGTTTCTAGCTTTATTATGTAAAGAAAGAAAACAGCCAACTGCATCGATGCTGGAATTGCTAAATACTGAAATATTTCTATTCTAATCCTTGGGAGCTTGACTCTTAGTGGCAAGTTAAAAATGTTCTAGGATTTTTCTTTTTAAAAATATTTTTATTAATATTTAAACAATTGAACAATACAATTATACAACGTGCAACATAATTAAAATAAAAGTTTTTTCCCAAATATGAACACCAAAAAAAACAGAGCTCATTTATCGAAACATAACATCAAAAAAATCAAACCGAAGGAGAAAAAAAGGAAAGATAAAAAAGATGAAATTATAAATTCTTTCAAGTTATAAAATTAATTTTTATATAAAAAGTTTACAATTCTCTTTATAATAATTTTATTAATGTTTACATTATTTGCAATTGAACAAAATAGTTATCTATGATCAAAATCAAAAGGAAAAAAGAAAAAAAAACCTTATAAACCAAAACCCCAACCAGTAAGCAAGGTTTAAAAAAAAAATACACAGGAATCAAGCGACACCAACCTGGAACCAGACAGTGCAGCACCAAAGCATCTAAATACTCTAATTCTTTAGGTTGTGATAATAGTCAATAAATGTGCCCCATGTCTCAAAGTATGCCTCATTATCAGATTATCAGTCAGTTTGTATAAATAAGAGGATTAAAAAAAAGACTCTAGAATTGCCAACATAGATGTGCTTTTAGTAAAATTCATTTCCATTTCTACCCATGAAGGACAGTCAACTAATTTACCAAATTAACAAAAGAAGCAAATTATGTATATGACTTGGACATTAACCCCTCCATAAATCTTCGTCCGCGAAGCCAAGCCAAAGAAAAGAATAAAATCTAAAATTAGGAAATGCCTATTTAGTTTCTGGGACTTTAATTAAAAAAAATTGTACCACATCAATTTAGGAGCTCAACGTTTTGCGTGATATTAGATCCTACAATGTTGTTCTTGTCAGTCACCTTGCATTGATGAAAGGGTTGGGCACTTAACTTTTAAAATACAAGTTGTAAATCTAATAGGAAAATCATTTAGAATTGAATTGAATGGCTCCTAACTTTTGAATTAAATTTAAAAGCCTTATAATTTGAGTTTTAGAATCAAGATTAAAAGTTTGTATCCATCAACAGTTGTTTTTCAAAATACATTGAATATTAATGGGGCCAGTTTTAAAAAATGTTAGAAGTTGTGCATTGACAGACGAATTATTCCCTCAACTCTGATACATAATTTCTTTCATTTTCCTACAATAGATATTGCTGAATATTAATGTAAGAATTCTGTGGGTACAACAGCCAGTAGATTAGGTGTAGGAGAATGGGGAAAAGATCTGCTTCCATTTTTAGTATATGTTAATATGGTGATGAGCAAAGAAATTTAATTAGTTCTTAAATTTCTCATTTTTCAGGAAACAACATCCAAGGCCCAAGTATTTAATCTGCTGATGACTGAGCATTTTCTGAGCCCAGTGATGAAGTTGCTCTAACTGACAAGTGTGTTCATTAGTTTCTCCCTGGACTATTAAAGAATATCATTCAGTATGGAGTTAAAATACTAACTGCCTGCTAATTATGATTCATGAAAGCATTTTTCTTCTTCTTAATTATAAAATAAATTGAACTGAATACATGTGGCATCTTTACATCGAGATATGTGACCTAATCAATGGATAGGAGGAACCTTTAGGGAATTTCAAAAGGGAGGACAATTCAGAGAAGCAAAAATTAGTGGAAAAACAGAGGACTGGGAAACTTTTTAAAAACTTACACAAAGAGGCAAAGTCATTAGGAAGGAAAAGATGAATTATGAAAGGAAGTTGAGAAATAACATACAAAAGGATACTGAGTTTTTAAAAAATATATGAAGAGTACAAGAGAGACACTGGTATAGGACTGATTGAAAATGACGTTGGAGAAATTATAATGAGTAACAAAGAGATGGCAGAGGAACTAAATGAGTATTTTGCATCAGTCTTCACTGAGGAAGACAATAGCGATGTACCTGATAGCCAGAGGTCTCGGGGAATAGGATTAAATACAGTGGAGATTACTAGAGAAAGAGTGCTTAGTAAGGTAAATGGACTAAAAATAGATAAGTCTCCCGGACCGGATGAGGTGCACCCACAGGCAGAGCCTCTGAGAGGAATTTCATTTGGGGGCACAAAGTTTCTTTCAGGCCCCCTTCCCTTCTCCATTATTAATCCTGCTTTTATCCATTACGATTTTATGCCTGTAAGGCCAAAAATGACAGGGAAGATTAGTGAGGGATGGAATGGAGAGCTCTGTTGATTTTCTGCATTGGAGACCTTATGCTTCTATACTCCTTTCATGATAAATATAAATAAAATAGAAGGGTCAGAGAGAAGAAAGCACATTTGTTTTGAACATATTTGTTGAGGCTACAATACAGATAAGGAGTAAGAATTCACATTGAAACATACTTTTATATGATCAGAACATTAGAGGACATAATCATTAGTAAAATTTTTGTAAAAATCTTAACAAAAAGATAGGTTTAGTGTTTGCTTTAAAAAAAATGTTTTCTTGGCTTTGTGAAAAATTTGGAATCACAGCATGAAAATTCATTGTTTTGGCAATGTTTGATTGAATACTTAGCCTAGGCAAATCCACAAGACATTCCTGAGACATTGTAGACCTTAAATAATTCTTAATCAGCTTGAGTTGTCTTCTCTGCAGAAGTTACTGTTGCTCAAATTGTTAATAGCATTCCTTTTTTTGAATATTTTATTTATAATTTTCATACAGGCTTGTAGTCAAATACCGCGACCTGCCAACGATGGCAGTTCACAATCTCCTATATATGTACATATATTCCTTTTCTCTATGTCTATAATCTATATACAAGCCCGTGTCATTGTCCTCCCCCCACCTATAAAACTAAACAATTAGTTCATACTACAATGTCGATATCAATAACAGACACTAACATTAAGAAATGAATAAGAGTACAAATAATAAAAAAAGAAACAGGGACTAACACGGCTCAACGGACGGCTTCCGGGTCGGTGCTCATTCTTGACTTTCCTTGACGGGATCAGTGCGGAAGAGAGGGAGCCTCAGCAGGGAACGGTAGAACAATCACCTCCATGCACCTATGTAGTGTATGTATGGCTGCCAAATCTTCCGAAAGGTGCTGTACTTGTTTCTCAGATTGTAAGTTATTTTCTCCAGGGAAGCCCAACTTTGCATTTCCTTGTTCCATCGCTCGATACTAAGAATAGAGTCGGACTTCCAGGTCACCACAATGCACTTCCTGGCCACTGCCAATTTGATTAACACAAATTGGATTTGAAATTTGGACAGCTTCATTGTAAGCCTTATGTCCATGATATTCCCCATCAGGAACACCTCTGGGTCCTGAGGGAACTGTTTACCTATAATTTTTTCCAGGTCTTGGACTAGATCCACCCAAAAGGACCTCACTGTGGCACATGACCAGGTTGCATGTACAAATGTCCTGGTTGCAACACCACACCTGAAGCATTTGTCCAGGAATTCTTGCTTTGATCTATGGATTTTTTGCGGCATTATGTACAACTGGTGCAAAAAGTTAGACTGGACCAGCCTGTACCTTGCACTAATGACCGTGGATGCTTTTCTGGCACAGGTCAGACCAGCACCTCTCATTAATTGTAATACCCAAGTCCGACTCCCATCTTTCTCTCGACCTATGAAGGCCCAGTTTGGGTCCCTCTGATTGGAACAGGTAATATATTGCTGAAATAAATTTCTTGCCGATCCCCCTTCGAATCAGGGCCTCTATGCTACTGCAACGAGGTAGGACTATACCTGGACCTAATACGTCCCATAGAAAAGACCTTATTTGAAGATAGCAGTGGAATGTTTTAATCGGTAAATCATATTTATTTTTAAGCTGTTCAAATGACATAATTGCCCTTGCTCATAACAGTCCTCTATACACCTGACTCCATTACAGAGCCAGATGTCCAGAATCTTGTTACCACTGTCAGTGGTATTCATTTATTCGGAGTCCAGGGTGTTTTTGGTGACAGCCCCATCTTAATATCCAAATACTGGTTAATTTTGGCCCAGATACTAATTACTTGTTTTAATATGAGGCTGCACTTCTTCCCTGTCAACAATTTATTGTCCTATTTATAAATAAAATCCTCTGCTATTTTCTCGCCCACCAGGGGCACATCAATTTGTGCCCAGGATGGTACATCTCCTCCCTGAAAAAAGGAGGCAATGTATCTCGACTGAGCCGCCCAATAATATATTTTTAAGTCGGCAATCTCAATCTGTCTAGACTATAGTCCCATGTTAATTTTTCCATAGAGACTCTTTGTACCTTACCATTCCAAAGAAACCTCCTAACCATATGTGATAACTGTTTGAAGAAACCTGGGGCAATGGCACAGGCAGTGTTTGGAAAAGATATTGGAATCTTGGCAACACATTCATTTTGATGCAGTTGACCCTGCCTACCAGTGTGATAGGCAGGGGATTCCACCTCTTTAAGTCCTCCTTGACTCTTCCCAGCAGGGGGACATAATTTAACTTGTATAAATTATTCAAGTCACTATCAATGTTAACTCCTAGGTATTTGATCCCCTTCTGTGGTCACTTGAAAGTATTAATTCATTTAAATTGATTATAATTACCTTCAGTGAGTGGCATCACCTCGCTCTTATCCCAATTGATCTTATATCCAGAAAGGTCCCCATAGTCCTCCAGTACCTCATGCAGCCTAGGCAAGGAAGTCACAGAGTCTGACAAATATTAGTACATCGTCAGCGAACACATTAATTTTATGTTCCTCCTGGCCCACTCTATAACCTTATTTGTTGAAAACCTTCATTGATTACCAACAAACCCCTTGTACAACACCCATCAACTCCTTTCCCCAACTCCTGAGCTCACCAGGAAAAACTACTATTACAGCTTTTCATTTGTTCGGTCTAATCACTTTCTCAACTTCTGTATTTATACAATTTAAATAACATAAAAAAGCATCATGTTATTAAAGTCCAAGGCATATCTATATCCCCCTATGGGTCAAATTTGTTACTTATTAAAACTACTGCAAGCGGTCCCCTGACCAGACTTTACATTCTCTTCGTGCTCCCCAACGTGGGTAATCCTGCGGCATATTCCTGGGCATTTTGCGGATCTGTAAAAAAATTTCTTTGCTCCTTCTGGCAATTATATTTTCAGGGTGGCTGGGTACCTCAACACACATTCATATTTCTTCTGCTTGAGCAGTCTCTTAGCTGGTTTAAATGCCTTCCTGGCCTTCAGGAGTGCCGAGCTAATATTTGGGTAGAAAAAGATTTTGTTCCCCTCTAACTCTAGAGGGGATCCCCTTCTCTTTGCCCCGAATGCTGCCGCTCCTAATATTTTCTCCCTGTCCTGGTACTGCAACAGCCTCACTAGAACAGAGTGTGGCCTTTGTCCGGGACCAGGTATGGGGAAGAGGGACCTGTGTGCTCTCTCCAGTATCTCCTTATCCAACACCTCAGGGATTCAGATTTGAAAGAAGCGTGCTGGGTTCTGACCTTCCACCCCCTCCCTTAGCCCCACTATTTTAATATTGTTCCTCCTGCTATAATTCTCGAGGGTATCCAGCTTCTTCCAGATGCTCTCCCTTTCATTTATTAACTTTTCTATTTTATTGAACATAATATGGATATTATCTTCATTCTTATTTATTCTTTCTTCTGCCTCAGTCACCCTGCCCATTAGCCCAGATAGGGTGCTCTGGATCCTGTCCAGTTTTCCCCCATGTCCTGGGCACTTTTGTCCACAGATAGGAAGAGCCTGCCCTCCATCTGCCCTAGCTCATTAATTACATCCTGCAGGGAGGGCTCTGAGCCTCCCTGCTTACTTTTCCTTAACAGTCCTTTTCCCCTGGGGCTCATAGCTTCACAGGGTCTCCCCTGGCCATTGGACTCTTTCTCCTCCAGACTGCAGGACCCCTCTTCACTGCTGCTGGTGCTCCCTGCCTCCTCTGATCCAGCGCTGGACTCACATGCTGCTCTGCATCCTCTGAAGTTGCTTGCTGTTGGGACTCTCGCTGATACTTGCAGTTTCACTCTTGGCCCACTGCCAGGGCAGAGGTAAGTTTCACTCTCTCCCTTAGTGCCGGCAGCAACGCCAGTTTCTTGCAGTTTCCTCTTTTGTCGGACAGGTCTGATCCCCACGGGGTTGCCACTGCTGCCCCGCACGCCAACTTCACCTCGGGCCTCACACCCGCCACGAGCGCGTCCAACTTTGCGATCCTGCTGTGGGAGGGGGGACCCAGCCCTTCTCTCCAGGGGCTTCCAGAGGGATTTCCCTCTGTACCTGTCAGGCATCGTTATTAAAAATTACTAATTAAGAGGAATGGATAAGATAGAAGAGGTGGATGGAAAATTATCCATAAATGGTTTCCAAATATTCTAAAAATTTTCAGCTCGATTCCTTAAACTATATGTAATTTTTTCCAAAGGTATACATTTTTGTATCTCATCATGCCATCTACTTCATAACACTTCTCTATCATCTTTCCATGATATCACCAACATTTATTTGCAGTTGCTACTGCAGTACTTAAAACATTTTCTTGGTATTTGTCTAATTTCAATTTTATATTCTTTTCATAAATATCTCATAGTAAAAATATTCTTGAATCCTTTGGTATCTTTATCTTACAGCTTCAGTTTTGATTGACGCTTCTAAGATGGTGTCAACTCCTGCCCAGACAGCAGGTGCCTTTCTAGTTCTTACCAAGCTAGCTATCCATCTCTGTGACCATTTCATGTTTTGGCATCCTGTAGGAAAGTTTTCGCCACTTCCTATTAGAATCCCAGCCTTCAGCAGGCTTAGACACAGAAGTGCTAGTTTTGACTGTCTTGTGTCAAAATAATAGGCGTGGAAAGCAATATAATGCTTGTTTCTGTTGACTCCAGAAAAGCCTGTCTCTTAAATGTAGTTCGTCATTGATGCTTTGAAATTTCAGTATGCTTTCTGGGAAAACATGATTGCAGGGATCTTTTGGTAATGTTTTAGGCAGAGGGTTGTGACCATTCATAACATAATTTTCCACTTCCTTTTGAGATGGAAACTCAGTTGTGATACATCCAATGTCAAGGCCTACATTATGATTATTCAAATTCACTTTCACATGCACCTGTATGTCTGTTTCTTTCTGTTTTCCATTTTCATTTTCTGCATCTGCCCCTTCATCAAAATCCTGTCCATGATTATCCAAATCATCTGCTCCTTGTTTGGGGATGAGGTTTCCAACAGTTTCTTCTTGCTCCAATTCAAGAGGTGAGTTCAAAGAAATTTTTTTTGAACCTGCACGTAATCCAAATGGAAAGAGTGTTTGTTGACCCTTTATTTCATTTTCCTCTCGTTCTTTCTGGTCTTTTCTGGGCACCTAATTTGTGAGAATACATTTTGAAGAGAGGATTTAGAAATTTATATTTTCATAAATATAAAAATAGGTACACAATCCTTTATCCGGACATCTAAAACCTGGACAGCTCCAAAATCCGGCATGTGGGGAGAGAGACGGCAGCACGTCGGGTGGGTGGGATTGGGGGTGGTGGGGAGACCGGCAGAACGAGTTGGGCGGGTGGGAGACCGGCAGCGCGACTCGGGCAAGCAAGGGGGGAGACCGGCAGCGCGACTCGGGCAGGCGAGGGGGGAGACCGGCAGCGCGACTGGAAGGGGGTGGGGTTGGATACAGCAGCACAATTCGGGTGGGCTTAAATCTGGCTTTCCGAAATCTGGAAAAATCCGAAATTCGGAACACACTGTCCCCCAAGGTTTCCGGATATCTGTAGTAGTAGTAATGTTATAAAAGTAATCTTTGCACATTTAACAAATTGGTAAAAAGTTATCCAATAAAAAGGACCAGTAAATTGTGGACATTTGAATCATGGTGACTACATGAACAGCTCTTCTTTTGTTGCTCTGCACAATGAAAACCATATCAGCACTAACATGGACATGAGGCTTGTTGTAATGGAATAATTTTGAAAAGATTTGTGTGTGAGGTCTACATTTTCTTTATCAGATTCTCACCAATAGCTGCAGATGTGGTAGCGTTATGCTTCCCACACATCGCGGCTTTGTGCGCCGCCATCATACTTCACCTCATCACGCATGCTTGATCCAGCACTCACACATGCGCACGAGAAGAAACATGGCCGCACATATCAAATTAAAAGGTAAATGCCTTTTCTGCCCCTTAATTTGTGCCCCATTTGAGAGTGTAGGGACTGCACCCCCAAATGGAGGACAAATTAACATCTGGCTCGAGGTGGCGCTGGATGGAGGACAGAGGGCTCAAAGCCAGACACTCCGGCCTAAAGCTGGACATCTGGCCATCCTATTCCCCATAGGCGAAGGGGGATTTTTTTGGTTTAGGGGATATGGAGGGGTTGATTTGCCCAAAATTTTAGACATAAAAACACAAGTATTTTCATCATTCAACAGTACACAGTGAGCACACAGTCACAGGTGCAAACTGGATGGTCGTCTGCACCGCTGGAGTGAGTTCTCGACAACATATGAGAGGGGTCTGCCACTGGTCGGGGTCTGGGAGCCGCACCTGCCACTGGTCAGTCGGACCGTATCCGCTGCAACCCGCCAACCACCACCACCACTCTCCCTGCAACCTGTCCACCACTCCCCCATCCCCCCCACACCTGACAGCACTCGCCATGTGTTGCCTTCTACATGAGATCTTGTTCTCCCTGGCTCTGACCTCAGAACCTGGCTATGGTATGCCACTGGCTCTCACCCCCCCCCCCCCCCCCCACCACTCCCTTGTTCTGGCCCTCCTCCCCTCCCTTCTTTTCTGGCCTACTTGCTTATCAGCACTACTCCAGTCGACGAGGAGTCAACAACTGAAACACTGCGACCACTGGACTTTGCGCCAGAAGTCGGTTAGGTGTGCTAACATTCCGGGTCCATCGCACATGCACCTGCCAGTTTGGCTGGAATCTGGGGAGTGGGCTCCTGTTATGAGGGAAAGAGGGAAGGTGAGATTGGGCAGAACCAGGGAGAGGGAGATCTGAATCGTTCAGATCTCCATCTCCCCAGGATTGCCTGATTTTTTCCCCCCACTGATTTGCCCAGGATCCTGGGCCCTCTTTTGTACCCTGGGCCTGCGTATGATGTACCCCCTGCACCACCCCACCCCCTCTCATAAGCACTGCCCACAGGTTCTGAAGGAGGTGACTTTGGAGATTGTGGAGGCATTGGAAATTATTTTCCAAAAATAAATAGCCTCTGCCATGGTTCTGGAGGATTGGAAGGTCGCAAAAGTAGTTCTGCTGTTTAAGAAAGGAAGGAGGCAGAAATAAAGGAAATTTTAGGCCTATTAATCTAGTTGATCCTCAAGGACAAGGTTTTGAAATACCTCGAGGTACATGACATGATGGGTCCAAGCCAGCACTGATTTCCTGAAGGGAAGATCCTGCCTGACCAACCTATTGGAATTTTTTGAGGTAATCTCAAGTAGGCTGTAGATGTCGTGTATTTGAATTTTCAAAGGGCCTTCAATAAGGTGTAGCATAAGAGGCTGCTTAATAAGTGAGAGCTCATGGAATTACAGGAAAGATATTAGATTGAGTGGAGCATCGGCTGATAGGCAGGAAGCAAAGGGTGGGAATAAAGGGATCCAGTTCTGGTTGGTTGCCGGTTACTAGTGGTGTTGCACGAGGGTTGGTGTTGGGACCGCTTCTTTTTACAATGTATATTGTATGATTTAGATTATGTATTAAATGGTACACACCATCTGTACAGAGGACTGATAGAAATATAGTTGATTTCAATATTGAATACATATTTCATTTGAATTAATTCTTGTCCCAGAACACCAGCTCTTCCAGTTTAGTAGCTGAAGAGGAATAAACATTAATAATTAAGAATTTATTGACATTCCTTAACCATATCAAATTTTGAAAATGTTTAGTTCAAGCACAGCATGTGACGTTCATATGGTATTAGTCTCACTGAATAAATAGCAACTTTAAGGGAAAAAAATGCTATTTATTCATTACTCTGAATGCTGAAATGACAGACAAAGCTAAATTTTCTCTGGTGAAATTAGTGGTGTGCAAATTTTTTTTTAAATGCAACATTTTTTTCAAATAAAGGAACTCATAATATTGTTAGATTTGCAGATTGAGACCCAACCATAAGGAAGAAATGGAAATTTACTTTCAAGATTTACTTACTCTGAAATCTAAATTAATAAATCTCAAAGTTGGAATTTTTACCACTTGAAGGGGAATTAGCGCGTAATGATCTTCCCATATTATGTGGTTCCTACATGAAACAAAAATGAACTATTGTTAGTTGTTGCTTGGGGCTGTCAATGAGTTTGGAAAAGCAGAACCCATATTTTAGCACATTATGGTGCAAGGATATTTGCCTTACTTTGTTCTAACTGATCTCTCTTTTGGATTGTGGGGAAAGGTGCAATCTGCAAAGTTGCATTTTGGGATTTCATTAACAAAAAAGAGATGGGTCTTAAAAATGCAATGACATAATTTGTAGATATGTAGCTAACGTGTACAGAATGAATAAAGGAGAATTGAGCATATTTGAGGTCTATGAGACATGGCAAAATAACAAGCAAATAGAAAGTATTCTATATTGGGGAAACAAATTTAGAGAATTGAAAGAAAATGTATGAAAAACAAGAAACGAGACTGCCAGTATCCCTCTCATTTAATTCCTCATCCAGAAATATCAAACATCCTCTCTCAAGTGAATGTAAAATATCCAGTGAGACTACAGGTATTTTGAAGAGAGGGACAGTTATCTCTGATGTCATTTCAGATATTTATTTGTCATTATTTTTCCTAAATAATCTTGTTATTATCATAAGGCTGTTTGTGAAAGTTTGATGTGTATTTGCTGTTATGTCTCCTTGTTAACAATGACTGCACTTAAAGGTCTTTGGTCATGTAAGACACCAAGTGTAACTGCATTTTTGAATTAATTTAGCAAAGCAATGAACTGTAAATAATGAAAGCTGATGGATAAATTAAAGGCTAATTTTGAATCAAAATGTCAGTCTGTCACTCCTACCACACATGAAAAACTACAAATCTGTGTTCCTCAATACACAAAAAAATATTCCATTTCAGGTACGGAAAGGGGTTATAAAAACAATTTGGAAATGGATTGTCATGATCAGTTAAGTAATCGAGACATGTCCTGAGAGGAATGCGAAAAGTAAAACAATTTGTTCTTTTTGGATTCTAATGGATTAAATAAAATAGATTATGAATGACCTTTTCTTGTTATACAGAATAATATGTTGATGCTTATGGACTGCATGTCAAAGTGCAAAGTCAAAACCAAGCAAAAAGAAAAATCTGCCCGTTAGAAATCTGAAATATAAAAAGGAAATATTAGAGTACTCAGTGGGCTTCGGGGTGGCAGAGGAGGCGAGAAGAGTTGATGTTCCAGTTGATTTGTTTCTCTCTCCACAGATTTTGCCATAGTTGATTGAAGACCAATTAGCTAGATTTTGATTTTCAGTAATCTAGCAATTTCAACAGTTTCATGTTTATGAAGCAGCTTTAATAAATGAAAAAATAAATAAAAATTGGAGATTGGGTTGATTAGTTCAACCAAAAGACATTATGGATACAAATCAGAATCTGGGTCTTTGTTATTAATTTCCCTATCTCCCTTGCCTCCCCATCCCCACATCTTTCTCCACCAACCAGTTGCAAGGTGTAGATTGTGAAGTGATGTATTTTGCAGTCAACTAATGATAAGATACAGTAAATGATCAGGCAATAATAAACAGAAACACCTTGTGTTTAAATCCATGAATCCCTGGAAATGGCAACATAGGTGCATATGTGGTTGGATTCCACTTGGAATATTGTCTGTCTTATTGGTTGCCACACTATAGGAAGGACGTAGTTGCTTGTGTCGGAGAGATTGCATTTACCTGATTTCATAAGATAAAGGATCAGAAGTTGGCCTTTTGGCCCATCGAGTCTACTCCACCATGAGCTAAACCATTTCGCTTCTAGTTCCAAAATTGGAGTTCAAGCCTGTGACACAATTCCATTGTATAATTGAAAGATCACAAGAAAAAGGAACAGAAGTAGGCCATTTGGCCCATCGGGTCTGGTCCGCAACTGCACCTTGAGCTAAATCGTTCTCATATTTAGTTCAAAATTCCAGCCTTTCCCCATATCCTTTGATACCCTGACTATTTAGATACCTATCAATCTCCTCCTTAAATTCCCCAATGATTGGGAGCTGCATGTGGCAATGAATTCCACAAATTCATAAGCCTCTGGCTAAAGGAATTTCTCCTCATCTCTGTTTTAAATGGATATCCTTTAATTCTAAGACTGTGCCTTCTTATTCTGGGATCACTCACAAAGGGAAACATCTTATTCACATCTACTCTGTCTATAGGTGACACTTTCCTTATTCTAATATATCCTAATTTCAAAGTATCATCTTCCAAACCATGAGCTGGGATACTGCAAATTTAGATTTCTTTAATCCAACAAATCAAACTCTGTGGCTGTTACTATATATAGTTTCAATTCATTGATAAAGTGGATAAACATTTTGCATAGCTTTGCATTAAGACTTTCATAATGATGAATAACAAAGTATTTACTGTATAATGATACAAAAGCCTTTAAAGAGATGCACAAATTCAAAAAAAATTTTCTTGTTCTCGTGCTTCCTTCACATCTTGTAGAATGCAAGAGCAAGCCATTAGCCTGGGTGGATATTATGACATATTACATCATAGTCACTATGGTAACACTACAAACAATAGTTCTCTTAAAGAGACAGGCACAAAATTAACTAAGAATCAAAAACCTTTACACTGTCCAATCCTTTCAGCTTTCAAAATGTTTCTGTGACATCCCCTCTCGTTCTTCTATACTCCAATGAATACAGTTCATGAGCCGCTAAATGTTCCTCTGTACTCTCTCCAAAATTATTACATCCATTCTAAGATAAAGGGCCCAAAACTGCACACAGTACTTCAAATGAGGTCTCACCAGTGCCCCATAAAGCCTCATTAACACTCTTATACACTATTCCTCTTGAAATTAATGTCAACATCGCATTCACTTTCTTGACTGCTGATCCAACCTGGTGGTTAACCTTTAGGTTTATCCTGCACAAGGACACCCTCAAGTCCCCGTATTTTGAATTTTCTCCCCTTCCAAATAATAACATGCTTGTTTTTTTTTCCCCAAAATGTACAACTGTACATTTCTCAACATTGTATCTCATCTGCCATTTCTTTGCCTACTCTCCAAAGCTGTCCCAGTCTCTCTGCAACCTTTTGGTTTCTTCAACATTTCCTGCTCCTCCACCCATCTTGGTGTCATCTGCAAACTTAGTCACAAAACGATTTAATACATAATCTAAACCATACAATATACATTGTAAAAAGAAGCGGTCCCAACACCAACCCTCGTGCAACACCACGAGTAACCGGCAACCAACCAGAACTGGATCCCTTTATTCCCACCCTTTGCTTCCTGCCTATCAGCCGATGCTCCACTCAATCTAATATCTTTCCTGTAATTCCATGAGCTCTCACTTATTAAGCAGCCTCTTATGCTACACCTTATTGAAGGCCATTTGAAAATTCAAATACACGACATCCACAGCCTACTTGAGATTACCTCAAAAAATTCCAATAGGTTGGTCAGGCAGGATCTTCCCTTCAGGAAATCAGTGCTGGCTTGGACCCATCATGTCATGCACCTGGAGGTATTTCAAAACCTTGACCCTGAGGATCAACTCCAATAACTTTCCAACTACTGATGTCAGATTAATAGGCCTAAAATTTCCTTTATTTCTGCCTCCCTCCTTTCTTAAAAAGGAGAACTACTTTTGCGACCTTCCAATCCTCTGGAACCATGCCAGAGTCTATTGATTTCTGGAAAATAATTTCCAATGCCATCACAATCTCCAAAGCCGCCACCTTCAGAACCCATGGGTGCACTTCATCCGGTCCGGGAGACTTGTCTATCTTTAGTCCATTTACCTTACTAAGCGCTCTCTCTCTCTAGTTATCTTGACTGTACTAAATTCTATTCCCTGAGACCTCTGACTATCAGGTATATTGCTATGGTCTTCCTCAGTGAAAACTGGCTCAAAATACTCATTTAGTTCCTCTGCCATCTCTTTGTTACCCATTATAATTTCTCCACCATCATTTTCAATTTGTCCTCTATCACTTGTGCCTTTTTTACTCTTCATATATTAAAAAAAACTCTTAGTATCCTTTTGTATGTTATTTCCCAACTTCATTTCATAATTCATCTTTTCTAATGACTTCAAGTTTCTTTTTGTAAATTTTTAAGTTTCCCAGTCCTCTGTTTTTCCGCTAATTTTTGCTTCCTTTAAGGCCCTCCCTTTTACCTTTATTTTAGCCTGAACCTCTCTTGTTAGCCACATTTGTTTCATTTATCCATTCATAATTTTCTTTTTTCAATTAAGAGGAGAGATTGGATAGGCTGTGCTGAATTTTTCCTGGAGCAAAGGAAGCCAAGCAGTGGACTGAAGAAGGGTAGATGGTCAGAATTTTTTCTCCGATGAGAAGGTTATCAAAAATCAGGAGACGTAGATTTAAGGTGTGAGGCAGAAGTTTTAAAGGGGATATGAGGACAGTTTATTTTTCATATAAAGTGGTTGATATTTGAAGCAAACTGAGAGGTGGGGGTGAATTAGTTACAATCATGATGTTTAGACCATAAGACATAGGAGCTGAAATAGGCTACTCTTTCCATTGAGTCTGCCTCGCCATTTAATCATGAGTAGATGCATTGTCCAGCACCACTGCCTGGCCTTCTCCCCATAACCTTTGATACCCTGGTTAATCAAGAATCTAGCAATCTCTGTTTTAAATTCAACCAATGACCTGGCTTCCACAAACGTTTGTGGCAGCAAATCCCAGAGTTTCACCACCTTCTGGATAAAGAAATTCTTACGCATTTCTATTCTAAGTGAATACCCTTCAATTCTGTATTTGTGGCCTCTTGTCCTAGATGCATGGAAAACAACCTTTCTACATCTACTCTGTACATGCCTTTCAATATTTGAAATGTTTCAATGAGATCTTCCCCCCCCATTCTCCTAAATTCTAACAAAAACAGGCCAAGAGTTGTCAAACGCTCTTCATGCTCAGAATGCTCTCAATACACCCTCTGTAGAATGAAGTGAGGATGGAGGGTGGGAGATGAACTTTCCTCAGGCTTCACAGAAAGTAGAGGCGCTGCTGGGCTTTCTTGGCTATGGAGCTGGTGTTAGGGACCAGATGAAATTCCCTGCCAAGTGCACCAAGGAACTTCATATTCTTGATGACCTCAACAGTAGAGCTGTCAATGGAGAGTGATTCTGCACACCCCCCCTCCCCCAGGTCCATCCTGAAGGTGACAGCTATCTCTTTTGTTAACATTCAGATACAGGTTGTTGACTCTGTATCAATCTGTTAGTGACTGCACCTCATCTCTGCACACTGACTCTTCATTCTTACTCCTAAGGCTCACCACGGTCGTGTTGTCAGAGAACTTAATGATGTGGTTTGAGCTGTGTTTTGCTGGATAGTCATGAGTCAGCAGAGTGACCAGCAGTGGACTAAGCACACAGCCCTGGGGTTGGGGGGGGGGTTGTGCTCAGTGCTGTTTCTGACCCGGACTGCCTGAGGTCTCCCTTGCACTCAGTGTCACTAAAACTAAGGAGCTGATTCACAATCCAATGATCAATGGGAGATCAGAGGTGGAGATAAGTTCTTAGGAGTCACTATCTCATACGATCTTTCCTGGACTGAACACGCCAAAGGCATCGTGAAGAAAGCACATCAGTGCCTCTACTTCCTCAGGAGTTTGCAGAGGTTTGGAATGACACCAAAATTCCTGCCAAATTTCTATAGCTGTGTGGTGGAAAGTGTGCTGACTGGCTGCATCACGTTATGGTATGAGAACACCAATACTCCTGAGTGTAAAGCCCTGCAAATGGTAGTGGACATCTCCCAGGACTCCACAGCAAAACCCTCCCCACTGTCGAGAGCATCTACAGTGAATACTGCTGTCAGAGAGCAGCAGCAATCATCAAGGATCCACACCACCCAGCACACTATCTGTTCTTGCTGCTGCCATCAGGAACAAGGTGTAGGTGACACAAAACCCACACCACCAGGTTCAGAAACAGCTGCTACCCCTCCACCATCAGACTCCTCCAACACCAAACTCAATCAGGCACACATTTAAGGACTCGTATTTGTGAACTTTATTAATTTTTAAAATTCTCTCTGCACATTTGGTTTTGTTTACATTTGTTATCTGTTTACAGTTCTTTATTTGTTTACATGTATAGGCTGTGTACAGTTTTTTTTTGCACTACCCAATATATAATAATTCTGCCTTGCCTGCAGAAAAAGAATCTCATGGTTGTATGTGGTATCATGTATGTACTCTGAATAAATCTGAAAATCTAATGTACAATATAAAAAGAAGCAGCCCCACCACCAACCCCTGTTGAATACCACTAGCAGCTATGATCCTTGAATTCCAACTCTCAGCTTCTTGCCAATCAGTCAATGCTCTACCTGGGCTAGTATTTTTCCTGTAATACCATGGGCTCTTTTGTTAAGTAACCTCATGTATGGCACCTTGTCAAGTGCCTTCTGAAAATCCAAAGACACAACATCCAATACATCTCCTTTATCCAGCTTGCTTAACGCTTCTTAAAAGAATTTCAATAAGGGGCATTTAAAAGGTATTAAGAAGCATTTAGACAAGCATCTGAAAAGGTAGGCAAAAAGGTTGACAAGGATTTGATCATTTTTTTTCTGAACTGTACAACTTGACTCGGACTCTCTTTGCTTTTCTTGTAACAATAAACATTTTTCTCTGTTGAATGTACCAACTGGGAACCTAATCCATTAATAAAATAATACAAGATTTCTACCATAGCTATGTTTCAGATTTCTCAGTGTTGTTAACTGGGACTGGTTTGTCTTAAAGTTTGCTGATTATGTCTTAAAGTTTGCTGATTATGTTTTTCTACTTTACCTTCTCCCCTTATTTTAGTCCTTGCATACATGCAGTTTGTGGAAGACTATTCTGAGCCACAGCCTCACGTTTTTTATCAGACACCACAGAATGAACATGTATATGAGCAGCGAAACAAACGATTTCAGGAAGTCTATGGATTCAATGAATCCTTCAACAGCACTGATTCCTCTCTGGAGATTCTGCCTCCTCCAGCTCTACCACCCAAACAAAGACAACTGGTGAGTTTAACTTTATTTTTGCCTGGAATTTGTAAAATCTCATGTCAAGGTTCAGATGCATAGCTTGTAAACCTAAGGTTTTGGCAGATGAAAGGATTGAAGTGTAGTGAGTAGAAGGATTGGAGTGTAACTGGAGAGCAATAGCTATTTCCACTGGAAAAGCTTGGCACAACTTCATCCCTTCCAGAATGTTCCTTTTTATTTTAGGGGGTGGTGGGGAGATGTTGGATATTGGATGACTAGGATTTGCATTTTTACCATGTACATACCTTTTAACTTACAATGTCTTTTGTTTTTCATGGTTCTTATATGTTGAATCCTAATTTTTCACAACATTAATTGTATATTTTGCAAATTATTTTGTTAATTTCATATGCAGAAATATTTGTTATAGAATTAACCACATGAATTGTAATTTTAGTCTTTATTTCTTAACAATTGCTTTCATGTTTTTTTCACTTCAAAGGAAGGATTTTTGAATCCTTTGATTTCCTTTCATATTCACAGTTGACCATATATTTTCTGACCACTAATTTGCATGTGGCAGAAGGACATATAATGGGGAAAAATAGATATTTAGGCAGGGAAAGGAAAGTCACCTTGGGCAGGTAACTGAACTTTGGAACTTCTAGAATAATGGCCCTTGTGGCACTTTAAAATCCTTGTTTAACTTTGACTTATCTCTTCACTTAATAGGACCTGTCTGTTGACACAAATGCTAGTAGCTGCCTTTTTGCGCACAGCAAAAAAAATGTATGGGTGTGGCGACTGCTGTGGCAGCGCTACAAAATGAAGAGATGTCCACACTGTTCGAGGGTGAATCAAAAACAGACTTTATTATTTGAATTTGCAGCGTTGCCCTGTGGGGAACGCCCACTTCTAGTGACGTATATGCTGGCTTCCAGAAGTGACATCAGCGTGATGCTGCATTATTCCTTGTTCGGCGATGCGCCACATGTAAGTGGGGGGTTCCCTTAGCTCACACGTGGAGTCAACTGTGGGCTTCTTTTCAGTTGTGAAGGAGGGCCCGCGCCATCCTGGGATGGCCAACTGTTGTGGCAATCTGGCCCATCCACCCACGTGGTCTCTTGTTCCGCTACACCACCACCCCACCCCCCTCCAAGAATTGGTGACGACCCCTGAGTAGTTTAACTTAGTCTCTTGGCATTTGGCCTCTGCATCTGACCTGGGGGACTGGGGCAGGCAGGTCGGAATCCAGGTGCTTGGCTTTGAGGCGGTCGACTGAATCTAGTACTTTGAATGAGCCTTCGTACTGGTACTGTAGGTGTGTTCCTTGCTGACCTCTCCTTACGAAAACTTAGTGGGTGGACTGCAGGTCTGCAGGGACGTGGCTTGATGGCCATCCGTGTTGAGATGGGGTTGGGATGTTCACCCTCTTGCACCCTCAACCTCTGCAGGATCCGTGTTGAGATGGGGTTGGGATGTTCACCCTCTTGCACCCTCAACCTCTGCAGGATGTCTAAGGTGGTGGATGTCCCTGGGAATGGTGAGTGGGAAACTGTACACCATCTCTGCGGATGAGGCTGGCAGGTCCTCCTTTGGTGCTGTGCAAATTTTTAGGATTACCAATGGGAGCTTATCCACCAAGTTTGAGTCATGTATCCGGGCTTTCAAGGTGGCCTTCAGGTGGTGGTGGAAATGGTCGACCAGGCCATTTGCTTGGGGGTGATAGGACGTGGTGTGGTGTATTTGACTGCTGCAGAATTTAGTCAGGTTGGACCAGAGTGAGGAGGTGAACTGTGCCTCTCGGTCTGAGGTGATGTGGGTTGGGACTCCAAAGTGCGTGCAACCCAGGATAGGAAAGACCTGGCACACGTCTCTGTATCGCACGCAGGCAAAGATATTGCCTCCGGCCAGTGGGTAAAAAGGTCAATTGTCGTGAACAAGTGCTACATTCCTGGCTCATGGGGAGTGGGCCGACGATGTCTACGTGGCCATGCTCAAACTGGCATTGCACAGGCTCAAAAGTCTGGAGAGGGGCTTTCGTGTGCCGGTCAGTGTACCTTGGTGTGCTGGCACTGTAAACAGGTTCAGGCCTACAGAGTCACGTCTTGGTGGAGGCCATGCCACATGAATTTGTTGGATAATAGGCAGACTGTGGACCTTATGAAGGGGTGGGATATACTGTGGATCTGGTCGAAAACCTGCCATCGTCAAGTTGCAGGTAAGATAGGTCTGGGAAAACCTGTGGAGACATCGCACAACAGGGAAGGGCCTCCTTGTGAAGGGAAGAAATCGCTAGCCTTCAGGCTTGTGATAGCTGTCCGGTAGGCCCAGATGTCGGAGTCCTCTGTCTGGTCCTTGGCGAGCTGGGCGACATCGAGTCCTCCTGAGGTTGTGGTAATCATGGGTCTCGACAGTGTGCGTAAGCCATCACATTAGAATTGCCTGTGATGTGGTATACTCTGAAATGTAGGATAGGTGCCACTGTTGTCTTGCCATGGGTCCGAGACCTTGCCGAGTGCGTAGGTTAGCGGTTTGTGGTCTGTGTAGTCGGTGAAAACCCTTCCCTCTAGCATGTACCAGAAATGCTGTATCGCCAAGTACGGGGCCAACAGTTCGCGAATGAATGTGCTGTATTTTAGCTCTGGCGTTCGAAATTGGTTACTAAAGAAAGCAAAAGGGTGCTCCAGCACTGTGCCCACTGCTCTGTCTGACACATCTGTTGTAAGGGCCGGGGGGAGGTAGAGTCTGGGTGCATCAGCATCGTGGCCTTTGCCAGTGCCGCTTTTGTGGCGTGGAAGGCTTCTGTGGCATCTGGCATCCACTGGAGCATCTTGTCACCGAGCTTGACGAGGTCGAACAGGGGCTGCATGAAGGTGGCTGCTCTCGGTAGGAAGTGATGGTAGAAGTTGACTATCCCCAGGAACTCCTGCAGACCTTTGGTCGTGCTCAGCCTGGGGAAATTTTGAATGGCCTTTCCCTTGTCGGGCAATGGCACCCTCTGGGGTGATATAGTGTCCCAAGAAGTCTATTGTCTCTAAGCTGATCTGGCACTTGGCTGGGTTCATCGTGAACCTGAACTGCTGAAGTCTGTTGAACAAGAGGGTCAGATGTGCCATGTGAGTGCTGGTGTCGGGGCTGGCAATGAGGATGTCATCTAAGTAGACAAAGATGAAATCAAGGTCCCTGCCGACCACATCCATTAGTCGCTGGAACGTCTGGGCTGCGTTTTTTAGTCCAAAGGGCATCTGCAGGAACTCGAAAAGGCTAAAGGGTGTGATGATTACTGTTTACAGAACGTCGCTGGGGTGTACCTGGATCTGGTGGTATCCTTTGATGAGGTCCATCTTGGAGAAAACTTGGCAGTCTTGTAGTCTCGGGGCAAAGTCCTGGACGTGTGGGATGGGATATCTGTCTGGGACTGTCACCTCATTCAGCTGTCTGTAGTCACCTGCACTATGTGGAGTGGGGAGGCCCATGGCGGCGAACTTGGCCTTGGCTTGTTGGAGCTTGCCTTGCGGGACGCTCTGGGCCCGTGTGTACACTGAGGGCCTGGTGGTCTCTATATGGTGCTCCATACCATGTGGCGGGTTAGAGCCATGAAAGTTTTGGGCCAGTAAGGCTGGGTACCTGCCCAGTAGACAGGTGTACTCATCTCGGTTCAGGGCATGGATCCCTAACAGCAGGAAGGAATGTTGCTGCAGGGTGAGTGGGAAAGACTGGAAAGTGATAGCATTCACTGACCAGCATCTTCTCATGTCCACCAGCAGTTCATGTACCTGTAGGAAGTCCGCTATGAGTAGTGCCTGTCCCATGGCCGTGATTGTGCACTCCCACTGGAAGACAGTGTCTGCGATGTGGATGGTGACCAGGCAGGTCCCATAGCTCGGGATGGAGGGTTGGCTGCTTGCAGGGGGAGGCCCTTGGGGTTGTGTCTGGCCTCAAAATACGTGGGTGGAACAAGGTTGATTTCTGCCCCCATGTCAACTAGGAAGTCCCTCTTTGGTCTTTGTTAGAGTAGGCCTTTCAGAGCGCCAACCGCCGAGGCCTCTATCGGTGGCCGGCTTGCCTGTTTTCCTTTGCCGTATTGGGTTTGGTAGTGGGGTATGAGCACGGGTGATGGGGTGGGGGGTAGTGCACCGCTGGGTATTCCAGCCCCATCGGTGGTAGTAGAAACAGTATTCACTGTGCTTCTCTGGGAGCCCGTTGCGTTGCTGCTTTGTCACAGCCACTGTTGTGGATTCCGGTGGGCTGGTCGCAATGGCAGTGGCACAGACAGTGTGGTGTAGACGGGGTGCACGTGGAGGGTGCTCTGCTCTGGGGTGCGGAAAAGCCTATCTGCCTCCTTGGCTTCCAGGTGCGGGATGCTGAAATCCATGTCTTAAACCACCGAGGAAACGTGCATCGGCAGCTTGGAGAGGAACAGGGCCTCAAAGAGGAAACAGCCTGTATGCCCATTCACTAGGGCCACCATCTTGTGCATGAGTTTGAGGGATTCCTGTCACCCAGGCCCTACATGTTTAAGATCTGAACAGCGCACTCGTGTCGACTGTGTTCTAGGAAATTAAGGAGGAACTGCCAGAACTGCTTTTACTTGTGCTCCATTGGCGGGTTCTCCATGAAGGAGCTTACTTTGGGAGCAGTGGCAGCATCCAGATCGCTGACAATGTGCCAGAACCTGGTGTCATCTGAGACAATTCCCCCGATGTGGAACTGGGACTCAGCCAGTTCCTGGGCTGGTTTGCCCAGAAATGTGGTAAATACACGCCCACCACGTTAGTTGCAGCTGTTATGATTGTAGTAGTAGCGAATTCTTGCATTCTGATGCGTTCGATGCGGGTTCCAAGACGTTGGAACTATTGGTCATCACTCTAGTGACTGCAGCAGCAGTGCTACGAAATGAAGAAACGTCCACACAGTATGAAGGTGAACCAAAAATTGACTATTATTTGAATTCGAAGCGTGGCCCCGTGGGGAACATCCACTACTGGTGACGTATGCACCGGCTTCCAGAAGTAACATCAGCGTATTGCTGCATTGCTCTTCGGCCGGCGATGCGCCACACAGAAATGGGGGGTTCCCTTAGCTTGCAAGTGGCCTTCTCAGTAGTGAAGGAGGGCCCACACCATCTTGGGATTGCCAACTGTTGTGGTGATTCGGCCCATCCACCCTCGCAGTCGCTCGGCCCACTACAATTCATTGAATTACAATTCAAAGTCTTCAAAATTACAAAATTCTGAACAATTCAGCTTTGACTTTAATAACTTATTAATGTTATTTCTACAGCCCATTCCACTATTTTAAAGGTACATCCTATGGTGGGCTAGTTGATGTTCAGTAGTAAATTTGCTTCATGTTCATGGAAGATATATTTATAATAGAATTGTTTGAAAAGGTGCAAAGGAAAGCCTAAATTCATTTAAACAGACATTAAATTTATTTATTTTGTGCCTTGTTAAGCTAGATTGTTCATTTATGAAGTGTTTCCTTGTAATTATTTTTTTCTGGCTTTGAGACACAAGTGCTGTATTTATTGTACTTGTGATTTGTAACATGAATCCCATCACTTAAGTTGTATGATTACTTGATCTTACATTTGAGAGGAAATAACACATGAGCATGTATAGTTGTCCCTTCTGTAAATATTGTGCATCATATATTTATGTTCACATTCTTGCCTTTTAATATCCCTGGATTTAAATGCATAATTTTTCCCTTGTCATATTTTTTTATAGTCCTATTGAGGCTTTTTTTATATGTATTGCAGAATCTTTCAGTGTCTTATTCTCCACACGATGTAAAATGATGCTCATTATGTCATTCTGTACAACTTGTTAAATCTGCATGGACCTTTTTGTTTTGGACATCCAGACAAAGCAGTTAAACTAAAGTAGTGGTATTTGATACTGTCAAAGCAATAGCCAGTGCATTCAAAATTGTGTCAGTATTTTTGGTTTTGAAAATTTTTAAACTGGATACAAGAATCAATTTGGACTTTATCTTACAAATTATATCAGTGATGCATTATACAAATGGGAGTCAATGAGATTGGAAGATGGTCTGTAGTCTGAGTTCTTATATCGGACAATCCGAAACTTAACCATTTCACCTTAAAACCGGTTTATCATATACAAAGAGTCTAAAATTCTTATCTTGATGACAAAATCATAATACCACTGCCATCTTACTGCTGGCTCCGATGTAATCTTGCACATGCCCCTTTAGTTATTTGCGGCGTCTCAGCATTCCTCTGCAGTGTCCATCTGCCTGGTCTGACTCCTGTTGGCTCTGTACAGGTTTTAAACATCCTGTTACAGGAGCCGACAGTGGTTTATTTTAAAATATTCAAATAAAATTTAAACTTTGAAATGATAATTTGTTATTAAAATAGATAATGGGACTACATAAAGGATTCCTTTATGATTGTGGATAATAAAGTTTCTCATTACCTGAATAGTTGTTTATTTGATAAGTAATCTTTGCATTCAATTTCCTTTGCACCTTCTAATTAACATTAGTGATTTGTGGACATTTTGAAGTTACAGTTTGAAAGTTCAAAATTGATATTTAGTTGTTGCTTGGAGTAATTCTTTACCAAGCTTGATACTTCCATCATGTACTTTCGAAGCCCTTGTTTTCTTGAACTCTTAATTAGTTTCTTTTTTAATGCTATTTATTTATTTTATTGGGAATCCATCTCCCTGTCTGCACATTTGGAATTTGAATTCTTAGGTTTCTATGGAGAGCTTTTAAAATTGATTTTTGCATTTAATTATGGTGCTATCATTCGCCTTTTTTAATCAAATGGTGCACACTTTCACTAACAATTCCTTTCTTCAGAAAACAAGGTCTAGATTTCTATGGCTAGGCAGAAAACTGTTAATTTGTGCAGCCCACATCCAGCACTTTATAACTTGATTATGCTATAGTAGAGACCCTGTCCTGAAATAATGAGGGTGCTGAAATAGTAAGATGAAATGGCTATGATCACTGACACAACCAAGTTTACAACACAACTGATGTTTCACTAAGTGAAATGTTAATCTGCTAGTGCTGGAGACCATCCAGTTTGGAGCAGAGGCATGATTTTGACCCAGTACCTGTTTTTGTAACCTTGCATACACTTTGTGCTTTCCTAAAATGTTTGTTATTTTTCTTTTCACATAGTTTTAATTTTATACAGTCAAACCAGTGTTTGATTATCAATGAGAAACCAATGCTCCAACTAAATTCAATTATTGTAAGTCTTTCAGCTTCAGAAATGAAGTGTTATGGCTAAGGGATATTCAAAAGATGCAAAATAAGATAAACATTATGGCTTGGCTTTGACCAGCTTGCTAGAACACAGCACATTTGTAAGATTTAAGTTGCTTGCTCCGTCAGTATCTTTTTTCATTTAGAGCAGCCATTTTCAATGGGGACCACAGCATATCAAAGTAAAAGCCTTGTGTTCTTTTCACCTCGCATAACAAATATTTTTTGTTTTTTTTATGTAGTTGGTAGGAGAGAAGCACCAAAGAAACCAAAACTTGACTGTTTCACAGGGAAGGGGCCATAGATGTTGAGCAGAGTCCGGGGGCGGGGCGGGGGGGGTGGGGTGGTGGGGGGGAGGAGAGGGGGCATGGCCAAAAAAAGAGGATGAGAATGGCTACATTATAGCATTGCTATATTTTGGTCGCACAGATAAAATACTAGGCTCAATAGAAGATGGATGCTTCTAGGTTCCTAAAGTGGCATAAGGAGTGACTATTGTACCATCAGAAATACTTCTACACACATGTAGATAGATTCCCATACAGATGACAAGCTAGGGCTGTTTTCCTTGGAGGAAATAGATGAGATTAAGGGGAGGTTTATCAGAGTTCAAAATTATGAGGGATTGGTTACGATAAATGCAGAAAAGTTCTGTTGGTAACCTCTGGATGTGGATTTGACACATTTGGTAAAAAAATTGGACAGATGTTAGGAAATTTTCTTCTAAAGCAATCTAGGACAGTGCCTGAAAGGGAAGTGATAACAAATTTAATAATATTTAAAATGATTTGGTGATGGTTTATACAAGCCTCAGATAAAACTACTTGGATTCAAACTACAACAGTTGCAATATTTTGGAACAGGAGATGTACTACTGGGCCTAGAAATCTTGTCTACTGATGACTAGTCATTATCTGTAAGCGTTGATTTTTATCAGTTGAGAGTCTACAAAGAATAGATGAATAGCTTCAAATAATTAGAAAGATTTCATTGAAATCATCTAGCAGCTGACATGATACTAAAGAACTTTAGCCAGCAATACAATGCCTCCATTGAGGACAATTTTATTTCAACTGAAGGTGACACGCAAAACCAAGAACTTGGCTCGGTATTAAAATTTTTCTCAAAATGCTGTTTTACAATCATTTTCTATTTTGTTTGGAACCCAGTGATGTCATTTATAATGTCAATGTGCCATCACCAAATTCGATTCGGTTGAGGAATAGTATTCCTGATCTTTTGAATTAATTGTACCTATTCAAAGTTGTATTGAATATCTAGTATATTGAACAGTTTTAACAGAAATTTGGGATTTCAAACACAAAAGTGGGTCATGTGTTAAGATTTGTATAAAGCAAAGAATGGATTATACTGCATTAAAGAAATGTTGCTAGGACCATTTCTACTTACAATGACCAAATTCTGTGTCTAATAATTTGAATAATCCCAACATTAACAGTTCTTTACTCATATTTTGAGTAAGCAATTATGTTTATACAATGAAGTTTGCAAAGTGGGAAGGTATGCCATGAAGATGAAACCATATATAAACTGTTTCAACTGAGACATTCTGGGGTAAGGTGGGGACTGAAGGGAAATTTTGAAATACCAGAATAAACGCCACAAAATCCTGTATCAAAGGATCTATAGAACACCATTTGTGACAGTCAGTGGAATTGTTACAGATTTAAAAAATCTTAATCTGCAGAATTCTGTAAGCATTTTAGATGCTATAAATTATTATGTAATATCCTCTAAATTGTAGTTTCTCTTTGCTATTGACTGTTTCTATTTCTCATCTTTCTCTTTCTCCTATTCTGTCGCTTTCTTGCTCTCGCTTTCACTCTCTCTCGCCCTGATGTTCCATTCAGGTATCCTATGCTGCAGCATCATCTTCATCCTCCTTCTCGTTCTCTTTCTCCTCCTCCTCTTTCTATCTTCAACAGTCGAAGGTCCTTGTCTTGCCTGAGGGCGTCAATACTGCTGCCAGTATCAGCATGTCCGTCTCCAATTCCTTCCTGAGTCGTCACAACTCCTTATCCTCGTCTTCGGTGAGTGTGCTGACTAAAGCTTGTGCCTTATGATCTGGTGTGTGTGTGTCTGTGTTCTTCAGCTGCCTTGACTAATCAAAACAAAGCACCAAACTTGTTTGTTGTAGTTAGGCCTTTTTTTAAAAAAAATACTATGTTTGGATCTTAGAATCTTGTTGGCTATTAATTTGGCGTGATCCAGAATGTTATTTAGGCATTTAAAAGTAAGTAATAGTGGGAGGAGAGTCTTGCAACAGATTCATATCCTAATTTTTTGATTAAAGGGAGCAGTCTTGCTGAAAACCTGCACTATATATTTTTTTTAGAATGCAGCTTTTCTAAATTTTCTGTACTTTTTTGAAATGCCATGTTACCAATGTGACCATTACTATAATAATTCCCAGTTGCACACTCTAAACATGAGCAGCATGTTTTTACATGTAACCTAATTTCTTACAAACCTTTAATATGTTGTCATGGTTGTCTCCTGAAAGTGGAGGGTTTTGCCTCATTTGAAGTCTTTTTCCTTTCAAATTTTGGATAATGGAAGCTTCTCTTTTTTTTAATTGGACTATCTAATACAGTAAGAATTTGTATCTTTTTAATGATTTGTTTATCCTTGTATTTTTCCAATTGTTTTAAAAGTTTTTATTGTATTTAGACAATTAATTGTACATAATTAACGTCTCCTACACTAAATGTTTTGTTTTCAATTTACTTTGGGTGCCATAAAGTGCAGTGAATTGAAAGCTATTCTAGATGAACTGCAAGTTCAAATATGGCTTTGTGAAATTGTGTAAGGGGAATAAAGCTGGAGCTTTTTTAAATAAGCAAGCCATTGCAGAGGACTGTTGGAGCAGAATTGCACTACAATTGTAATAAGAAGTTTATACTCAAGACTGGATCAAGATTATGATTAAAACTTCTTTCAAGAGCAACTGTTGTTTGAACTTGAGATGTTGAGCTTTATTACTTAAGAAATGACATTTTAAATTGCCATCTGTGCTTATGCATAGAACTATGCTGTATTCTAGATATTCCCTAGTAATTTCAAATTGTACACAAAATGTGAAACAATTAAAATAAAACATATCTTGGTTATTTTAAAGAAGTCCATGGCAAGTTATGAAGTCGGAGTAAGCTTGTCCACCATTTAATGAGATGGCTGCTCGGACTGTAACTTCTACTCTGGATTTCTGAGTAGCTATGGTAACCTTTCACCCCTTGGTTGCAAAACACTTTTCTATGCCTTAAGAATCTATTTGCACCACTCTTGGAGGAAGGGAGTTCCAAAAGCTTGTTACTTGCTGAGAGAAACAAATTTTGCCCTTTCATTCTGTTGAATGAGCAATCATTTAATTTTAAATAGTGACATTCAGTTTTAGATTTTTTTGCATGAGGAAATATTTTCTCCATGATCACACAGGATCATGTTTGCTTCAGTTCCTCTTTCACTTCCAAATTTGAGGATAAAGATTATTTATTCCAATCTTTCCTCAAAACATAACCTGTCCATTCTCATACTAAGTCTAATCAAATTCTCTGAATGGCTTCAAAAGCTTTAACATCCTTCCTTAAACTTGATGACCAATATTCAACATATGCTTAAAATGTAATCTCAGATGTTTTATTTTCCTTGATAAGATGAATAATTTCACACTTTCCCAGATTTTACCCTCTTACTTTATATTTCTTTTGCAACCTCATTACGTCCTCTTACTTTCCAGCTTGTCTTTGTGTCATTGATAAATGCATCAATCAGACTTGGTCCTTTCATCAAAGATATTTTCTTAATAACATTACTGTACTTAGAATTGAAGCAGTAATTAACAATATGCCTTATTTGTGTGATTTGTAATTTGTTATTGCCACAATGAGTGATTGGATTCAAAACATTCCAGCTTGTTCCAGACTGTCCATTTTGATTTCTATTTTGGATTGGAATTGAGATCTTGTCATAAGCTCATAGGAAAGTGATTGGAAAACAAATTCATTTCTGGGTTTTAGAAAGTTCTTAAAATACTTACTTCTCATATATTAAATGTTATAATTTTGCTCTGTAATTTTTTTAACATAATTTTTTAAATCTAATTTTAGCAGTAATTTCAAATTAGTAGACTTAATGTACATTATTGGAGAGAAATTGCCACTTAAAACATAGAAACATAGAAGATAGGAGCAGGAGTAGGTCATTCGACCCTTCGAGCCTGCTCCGCCATTCAACGAGATCATGGCTGATCATAAAGTTCAGAACCCCGTCCCCGCCTTCTCTCCGTAACTTTTAATACCCTTATACTGAAGAAATAGATCTAATTCCCTCTTAAATAGATTTAATGAACCTGCCTCTACTGCCCTCTGTGGCAATGAATTCCACAGATTCACCACCCTCTGGGTCAAGAAATTCCTCCTCATCTCAGTCCTAAATGGTTTGCCTATTATCCTCAAACCTTGGCCCCGGGTTCTGGCTTTTCCCATCCTTGGAAACATCCCATCTGCATCCATTCTGTCCAGTCCTGCCAGAATTTTATATGTCTCTATGAGATCCCCTCTCAATCTTCTAAACTCCAGCGAGTACAATCCCAATTTGCGCAGTCTTTCCTCATAAGTCATTCCTGCCATTCCAGGTATCAGCCTGGTGAATCGCCTCTGCACTCCCTCCATTGCAAGAACATCCTTCCTTAGATCAGGTGACCAAAACAGCACACAATACTCCAGGTGGGGTCTCACCAAGGCCCTGTACAGCTGCAGTAAGGTATCCTTGTTCCTATACTCAAACCCTCTTGATATGAAGGCCAACATACCATTTGCCTTTTTAACCGCCTGCTGTACCTGCATGCTCGCCTTCAGAGACTGGTGTACAAGTACCCCTAGGTCTCTCTGCACTTCCCCATCTCTTAGTCTATTGCCATTCAAATAGTAATCTGCCCTCCGGTTTGTATTACCAAAGTGGATAACCTCACATTTATCCACATTGTAGTGCATTTGCCATGTATCTGCCCAGTCCCTCAATTTATCCAAATCACACTGGAGCTTCCTGACCCCCTCTTCCGTGCACACAACCCCTCCTAGCTTAGTGTCATCTGCAAATTTGGAGATATTGCATCCAATCCCCTCATCCAGATCATTAATGTAAATTGTGAACAGCTGGGGTCCCAGTACAGATCCCTGTGCCACTTGAGGTGGTTGCTATGATATTTATTGCACCTGTTTTAGTTTTCTGTTTTACCATGTTTAAAGGCAGAATTTTTAGAACACTACATCTTAATCTTAACTCAACAATTTAAACACATTCCTATTTATGTTTGCCCTTCTCTTGAGCATAATTAAAATAAAATTCCCTTTTCTTTAATGCTTGAACCACAAGTGATAAATTGCCACCTGGTTAATGCTATTTATGAATCGAGGTGCTAGGTCTTTGAAGATGGTTTGGATTAGCTTTTCTCTAATAGTTTCCCCTAACTCAAATTAGAAAATGCACGCGAGTTATTTTATTCACAGAACGATTTAATGCCAGTTGGCAGTGACTAAAACCCATTTTTATTTGCCTTGGTTTGTGCTTTGTTTAGATACATAGTTGCTAGATTTTTTGAGTCATGATTGTTTTAGCCAATGGCATTAATGCGATGATAGGAATAAAATGCATGTTGTTTAGGTAAGAAAAGTGGTGCCGTATATGAGAAACTCCTGGCTTATTAAGCATCTTATTGATTTTGTTGTGGTCAGATTCTTGATTATTTAAAGTAATTTCACTTTGCTGCCTTTTTGTTCTGATTTTTTTTCACTTGTTTATTTCTTGAACTTTGTGATGCATATGATTAAAAATCTGCACAAACTATGAACAAGTTAGCTTTTGTGAACAGGTAAACTGGAGACTTTTAGCACAGAGTTGTAAATTAAGATAATTTTTGCAGTGGAGATTTTTTTAGACCTTTACGTGATTAATTGGTGTTAGTAATATATAAACGTTTGAAATTCTTAAAGGAGAAATGTATGAGGATAAGTGGAGGGAAGGGAATAACTCCATTGTCATATATTGAGGTGCCAAAATTAAATGGTTAAATGGAAACCTTTGAGACAGCAAATAAGAATTTCATTTGGTAGAGACTTGGTGCTGATGGAAGAATCGCTTCAGTGATTAAACTTAATTGATGGTTGGATCAAAGAATAAAACCACCTTTAAGTTTAGTCTTGGCACTAAAATCACATTGAAATCCATTCTTCATATTGATAAACAAAATGAAATGTGTGGAATATCTTAATGTTAGATTTAACAAGGTGAAAAAGTTATTGTATTGATACTAATAAAACTTTGGGTTTTATTATTGGGCAGTCAGTATACGAAACCTTCCTACATTTTGGTTATAATAATCACGAAGACTGCCAATATGGATATCTCTGGAATCTAATTCTGTTCCAAAATTTTCTTCTTGAATCCATCACTTCCAATATCTCTAAATAAATTGACTATATAATCTGGGAATTAAACATACTTTGAAGATATGGATACAATTTAAAAAACATTTTGGTTGCATAGATTTTCTCTCTCTTGTCCTATTTTTTCTAATTATTTATTTAATCCTTCCATAATGTAACTTTTAATGAATTGTATAGATTGGGAATTAAACGTTTGAAAGACTTACTTGTCAAGGAGAATCTCACTTCCTTTGAACAACTTTCAGTTAAATACAGTCTACCAAATACTCATTTTTTTGCATTATCTATAGATTATAGATTTTTTTTTTTTTTTTTTTTAAATTTTTTATTTTTAGATTATAGATTTTTTAATGATCTCAATTACATACATTTCCTAAGAGGACTGATGAGAATTTAATTGATGTCATTTTCAATTTACAAACTGCTTCAATATCTAACATTTCTGATCTGTTGTTGGGAATAAGAATTTTAAAACAAGCCTGGGAACAGGACCTACAACTTTTAATTCCTGAAGTAACTTGGAATGTAATTTTCAAATTGGTTAATACCTCTTCTTTATGTGCCTGCCACTCTCTCCTATAATTTAAAGTAGTCCGTAGGGCTCACAAGTCCAAAGTCAAACAGTCTTGTGTTTTTAATGTGAATATACCTCCTTGTTGTGATAAATGCAACAATGGAAATGTTTCATTAATTCATATCTTGTAGACATGCCAAAGTCTTGAGAAATATTGGATCAAAGTATTTCAAAATTTCTCTGCAATTAAAAAAAATATTTTATTTATAATAAGCACATAAATACAGTTTTCATATATCAAAGTATTATATAAAAAGTATGATTAAATACATGTTTATTTTATATAAGGAAAGGAAAAAAAAACTAATACACCCTCCCACCCCTGCCCCCTCCCCAAAAACCCCTACTACCTGCCCTCAAAAAAAACTAAAACCACAAAAAAAATAGAAGAAAAAACCCACTAAAATACTAAGAAAAATATAGTGAATATACATTATAATGTTGGATTGCTCTTGGAAACGCTTGAAGATCTCACATAAAAACATTTGCACAAAAAAACATAATTTATTGAGGGAAAACTTCATGGAACCAGAGGAATCAAAAGAATTATTTATAAATTCAATCCTAATGTTTAAGCATATGTAAATAAACCTGTAAAAAAAGTAGAATATTTACCTTTCAAATTATATGTAATTTTTTACTAATGGAATATAGCTTTGAATTTCTGTTTGCCTTCTTCCTAATGTTAAAGAAACATCTGATTTGCAAGTAACAGCAATGCACTTGCTCGCTATTTCCAGAGCTAATTTAACTTCTCTACACTTTTTAAAGTTAATTTTAAACCAAATCCCTTAACTGCTTTATTTGGTATTGTTGGAGAGAGAGATGTAACTTTAACGATATCTGAGCTACATGTATTAGCTTTTATTTCTCTCGTGGCTTGGTGGGCAGTGTTGATCAGATGTAGGGACTTTACCCTGCCTAAACATGCTCAATGGTTATGTAACATCATGTCATCTTTAAACTAAGAGAAGATTAGATGCTCAATTTCTGATTTGAATTTAAATTTTCAAACACTGGGGATGCTTTTTGAATTACTTTTATAATTGTTATGAAGGTAGAACTGTTGACTAATTAGGTAATTTACCACTGATATGGATTCTCTTTATTTTTTTGGCCAAACAGCTTCTTTCTTGGTAGTGGGTTAAGATTTTTCCTTTTTTTAAATAATAATGTAATGAATACTATATAATCTCTTTGATTAAAATGTGGAGTACCTTGGATGAAATAATATAATTAAAATGTAATGTATCTTTTTGAATTTTAACATATCTGTATGTACTTTGTACTTTTGGATGTGAAATTTCAATGTTAATAAAAATATTGAAAAAGAAAAAAGATATCATCACCAGTCAGGAATCAGGAGAGGGTTAGTGTTATTGGATGTGATTAAAATTTAGACTCGACACACTAAAACTTGGCAATGATTGGTTGAATGATCACAAAACTAAAAATGGATAGCTTGGATACTTTAATTTTAAAATTTATAATAGACACAGGTTTTTATTTAAGATAAAGTAGATGGTATATATGGAGTTATTTTCCTACTACCATTCGAGCATTTTTGGCAAATTCAAGATTTTCTATTTTTCAAAATAGGTTTGGGACAGGCAAAGGAAAGCCTATCTATATTGGCTAAAAATTGAAGGCGAAATAGATTAACTGTGGCTTATTTAAGTACACTTTAAGCAATTGAGTTAGAAGTATATTATGAGGGAAATTGCTGATAGGTTTTCTAAACAGACAAAACTGCAAGTTCTTGATCCCTTAGATGGGGAATCTGTCAATTTGCATTAGGAGAAGGCAGAGACATCAGATGCTTGATTTTCGCATTGACAGGACATAACCATATAACCATATGGAAACAGGCCATGTTGGTTCTTCAAGTCCGTACCGGTTCACTTGAACAACTCCACCTATTGGAGATTGTAGATCCATTGGAGATTGTAGATCCATTGGAGATTGTAGATCCATTGGAGATTGTAGATCCATTGGAGATTGTAGATCCATTGGTGATGATCTACCAGAAATTGATAGACTCTGGAGATATTCCAGAGGATTGGAAGGTTGCCAATGTGGTTCCGCTGTTGAAGAAAGGTGGGAGACAGAAAAAAGGAAACTATAGGCCGATTTGTCTGACGTCGGTTGTTGGGAAGATATTAGAGTCGATCCTCAAGGATGAGGTGATGAAATACCTAGAGATGTATGACAGGATAGGTCCAAGTCAGCATGGTTTTTTAAAGGGTAGATCCTGCCTGACCAATCTATTAGAGTTTTTTGAGATATTTTATTTTTCAGTTAGTGTGGTTTAATAGCTGAGTGGACATTAATTGTGTAGACTTAAACAGAACATCTAGTTTGGATGAAATTAGGTTGTAATTGCATGCAATAAGTTCAATAGGAAAGTTTCATCCCAGAGGATGAAACCAGAGGTTTCATCCCAATTCATTCATGAGGGCTTAATTGTCACAACTAACTATTGTAGGTCAATTTACATAACATTTTTAATAAACTGGGTATCATAAGGAACTTCACATGGGCAAAATTGAATAGAATTTGAAACCTGAATAAGTAAAGAAATATTAGTATAAATGACAGAGGGTGGCCAATGCAACACATTCAGAAGGCTACTTTTCATCAACTACAACTCAGCTTTCATCACCATCATACCCTCAGTACTGGTCAGCAAGCTTAAAAATCTGGGGCTCTACTCCTGCCTCTGCAGCTGGACCCTTGACTTCCTCATCGGAGGACCACAGTCAGTATGAATTGGAAACAAAGTCTTCTCCTCACTGACAATCAACACAGGAGCACCTCAATGATGCGTGCTCGCTCTATAGCCTTGAGCGTGTGGCTCGCACAATTCAAATGCCATTTACAAATTTGCATTTGACATCGTCGTCATTGGCAGAAGCATGGATGGCAATGAGCTGGAATAAGATCAGCTGGTGTAGCAAGGCTAATGAATTGATTGTGGACTTCAGGGTGGGGGGGGGGGGAATTAAGAGAACACAAACCAGTCCTTACCGAGGGGGTCAGCAGTGGAAAGGGTTAAGAACTTCAAATTCCTGATGTCAACATCTCTGAAGACTTGCCAGCGGCTATACTTCATGAGGAGTTGGAGAAGATTTGGTATGTCACCTGAGACTCACAAATTTCTACATATGTACTGTGGAAAGCATTCTAACTAGTTGCATCATTGGTATGGAGGTGCCAATGAACACGACAGGAAAAAACTATAGAGAGTTGTGAACTCAGCCAAGTGCCATCATGGCATCAGCCTTCACTCCATTAAGAACAATTGCAAGAGATGGTGTCTCCCTTGCTACCCAGCCATACTGACTTCCCACTGCTACCATCAGGAAGGAGGTACAGGAGGCCGAAGGTACTGAAACACCTTCTTCTCCTCAGTCATCAGATTTCTGAATGGACAATGAACCACAGACACTACTTCACCTTCTCTTCTTTTGCACTCATTGATTTATTAATTATTTTTTAAATGTTATTTATAGTAATTTTACATCTGTGATGCCTGCTGCAAAACAGTTTTGTTCATGACAATAAATTCTGATTCTACTGCTTGTATTGATGCGTGGTCTTTTGTGTTGATTCTCAAGACTGAACACTAAGTAAAGCAAGATCTTACAAGTGCATTTCTTCATTTCTTTCCTTCACACACTTTATAACTGATTGTAATTGAATCTGCAAACCAGTCTTTTTTGCAGGTTGTAGGCAACTAGAGCTTTAGCTATGTTCATACTCTCCAAACCTAACCATCATAAAGCAATGAATTCCCCCATTTAGTAACTATTTTTAATTCATTTGATGCAGGAAAATTATCTACACAAGTTTAATTTTAAAATTCTTTCAAGCTGTAACTGTGGTTTGTCTACAACACAATGGTAGATACATAGAACTTAATATGTGGATAAACAGTGCTGTGAGATAAGATGTTTTTGATATTCAGAGCCCCAAATCAATTAAAACACCTTAAATAATGAGTAAAACACAATAAAATCATTTGTGGGAATATGGCATACCGAGATGGCTGATAATCTTCATAAAAGTTGCATTCTTCAGGAAGTTTTTTAAGGTGATCATATCAGGATTTGAATTTCATTTTAGAAATACTTCACTGTTAATGAGAATTGTGATTAAAAAGTTGTTTTTAAAATCTTGCTCGTTAGCACAGAACTGCAGTTCATCTGCCATTTTGCTTTCACAGATTTCACAATCCTTAGTTCAATCTGGAATTATTTACAAATGTTGAGAGTTTTCTTTTTTTGACTATTATGCCTGTAAATGGTAAGTATTGGTTAACATTTTTTATTAACCAATATAATTTTAACTTTTATCAGACCTCATCAGATGTTTATTTGTCTTTGGATCTAAGATATGTAAGACTGTATTGTGATTTGCATTTCTGAAGTTATTTTGGTCAGTTTCATTTTCATAGATGCTGTTTTGCATTGATCAAATTATTTTTAATTACTTTGCAAGGTTCTTGTTGTCCAAAACATTTGAACAAATCTTCCCATTATATTTTAATGCATCTTTTACTTTGGTGTATCCCAAGGAAATTGATCATGTGATCATGTTTTACAGAAATAAGCCAATGCTCTGTCCACCATTCACTATTGGTTGATGACCTTGATCAAGTCTGCTATCTTCTACTCCTCAAACAAATGGAATCAAATGCCAGAGAATTAAATTCATTAAGCGAATGGAAGAGCACAAAATTTTCAGTTCATCCAGTGGCACCATTACATCTCCAGTCTCCACATTCAAAGGATTATCTGTCATTTCTGTCACCTTTTTTATTATAGTGGCTCCATCTTATTTCTGCTTTCCTCCTTTTTGCTTCCAGAAGTCCCTGCTTCATTCTTTTACCTTCTCCAATTCCCCTTCATCTATGACCATTAAAACAACAGTTTGCTTATACGACTTCCAATTCATTGTGTGTATAGAAGAAAAAAATTTCTTTAGGAACTCCATGTGGAACAATATCTGTGGAGATAAAGGAGAGTTAGCCTTTTGGGTTGAGATCCTAGATCAAGACCATAAAACATAGGAGCAGAAATAGGCTATATAGCCCATTGAGTTTGCCATTTGCAGTCTCTTGCATTCCCAAGGGGCGGCATAGTTGGTGTAGCAGTTAACGTAATGCCTTTACAGTGCCAGCAATCGGGACCAGGGTTTAAATCCTGCGCTGCCTAAAGAATTTGTATGTTCTCCCCCCATGTCTTTTTTAAATTTTTTATTTTTCACACCATAAACCACACTGACCAAGATACATACATTTTCCTTTTCAAATATATAGTGTCATTTTCTCCCCCCCCCCCTCCTCCCATCCCACCCTCCCTACCTCCCCCCCCATTCATTTAAAGTACAAAATCTAAGACACATTCTCCCCCCATGTCTTCGTGGGTTTTCCCCAGGTCTCCAGTTTCCTCCCACCATTTGAAACATAGCGGGGGTGTAGGTTAATTGGATGTAAATTGGGCGGCATGGACTCATGGGCTGAAATAGCCTTTTACCGTTCTGTATATCTAATTTTTTTAAATTATTTTTTAAAAATTAATTTAAAATGTAAAAAATTTAGTGTATTGCATTTGGTGCTTCCATTGTGGTGTCTTATACATTGGTGGGGCCAGATGCCAATTGGAAGGCAGCTTTACAGAGTACCATAGGGTGGTCCTCAACTGGAAGCTTTGCTTTGATTTTCTCACCCTCTCCCATTTCAACCTCTGATCCATTACACTGTTCCAGAAAGGCCCAATATAACCTCAAATAACATCTCCAAAGGTGCCTGCAATGCACAAATGTGCTAGAGATGATGCTGCTTGACCTGCTGAGTATTTCCAGTAATGGCAGTATTTTGTATCTCTGAACATCAGCCTTTTTTTAAATTCTCCATTCCTCAGTCATCTTCTGAGACCCTTCCAAGGAGTTTAGCTGTTACTTACAAGCCTTCACCACCTAGTCAGCCAGTGGCAAAATATCTTGTATCGCCTAATCTCTATCGGTCACTGCACACACATTTGCAACTTAAAATGTGTTTATTTCTAATATTTGACGAAAAGTGATCAAACTAAAATTGAATGTTTTCCCTTTTCACAGAAGCTACCTGATCTGACGACTTCCATTATTTTCTGTTTTTATTTCTTTGGCAAGATCTGCTAGATTATCCCCTGAGTGCAAGCAAATTTTCTGTGGGAGACTTTTTGAGTTTGAAAGTAACCCCAGAAAATTTAGAATAATTAGCATTTTACACATATCTGACACTACTTGGTACTTGATTGTTTGCTTTGTGTGAACCTGTGATCTGAACAAACAATGCAGGCTAAATGTTGCCATTGACTGAGGAATATGTAGTTCAATTTATTTGTGAAATTGATTATTGATGAGAAATCAAGTAGTCAGAAATGTAAGGTACATGGGAGGGGAGAAATTGCAGATGACTTGCATACAAAAGATTTGCCTGAATTTTTATGTGACCTATGAACTTCTCCTTTTTCTTTCTCTCTCCTCAGTTCAAGTCGGTTTTTAGATCCTATTCGCAGGACTTTGTTGCTCACCATCATACCTCTGCATCTCCTTCTCTTTGCACTATCTCCTCCCACTTTCCAGCTGTGCACCAATCGAGGAGCTCCGATCTAACTTTGCCAGGCTCAGCTAGCATTGTGAAAGCTACGGAACTGCTGGACTGCTCTCATGACAATGCAAAGCCTGTTCCTGTCTGCCTCCCTCCTGAATCTGCTTTCCCCACCTCTCTCCAAACTACTTCGGTGAGAATTTCTTATGATAACTTCAGTGCTTTTCAAAGCCTACACTCTTAATAAACCATCCTAAATCAGCAACAGGCATCAAAGAACTTGATTTATACCTTTATATCTATTCCCTAAACCAAATAATTGAACACTCTAAATGTAAAGCATGCAAATGAAGATGTACTCCATTGAAAATGTATTTTGGAAAAGGGTGGTTTCAAAATCCAGCTTTGTTTTTATAACAACATGGAATGTTGGTAAGAAATGAAATTTTAATGCTATTTTAATGGTTATTTCGTCAGGGCCAACTTACCATGTAAGATAGAAGTCAGTAAGACCCAAAAAGTGCATAAACTATTAATCCACTGATTTTATTTGCCACACCAAGCATTCTTTGGTTCCATGTTTGTGCTGATATGTATGGAAGTTGTAGAAGAAATAAGTAGCGCTGAATTTGAATTATGAAAAGATGTGAATTGTACTATTTTGGATTGTGATCAATAGAAAAGGTACTAAGGAGAAAGGAAATTGTAGTTAGAGTACAAGTAATAAAAGAAATAAAGGACAGGGCAATGTAAAAGTGCCAGGGTTGCAAAAGTAACTTGAAACATCTATTGCAAAAGGAGAGTAAGAGTAATGTTGTAGCTTGATAGTGGCTTGGTTTACCAAGACAATTACTTAAATAAACTTAGCTACAGCACTCCAAGGTGGCAGGATATGGTTTGATCTCTGAGGCATCTTGTTACATATAAATTATTCAGACATGAGAGAAATATTGGCATCACATTCAGTTTTGCCTTCTAGCAGGAATGTATTTAATCCTGTATCCTGAGGAAGAGAAATCATTGATGCAGTTGTCAAAAGCTGAAAAAAAGCTTTGATTATATTGGCAGCATCATGTAAATGCAATGGCCCAAAATGTCACTAAAACATAGTGTTGTGAGCAACAGGAGATTTAGGGCAGGTGGTCTAAGACCTTGGTTATGTGGTAGGTTTTAACAAGAGAGCAGGGAAAATGCATGTAATTTAGATCAAGATAGGAAGAAGTATGGTCGTCAACAATGAAGTGAAGAAATCAAGAATTGTCAGAGCAAAGATCAAGAAGACTACCTGTGCTGTTGTGGAGTTAGAAAAGAAGGGGATGGAATGGTGTATTGGATTTAACATTATGGCATTATTAGTGGGAGCCAGTGTGGGATAGAAGTGAAGGCATAAAATGTGATTCAAACATTGAACAAATTTTATAACACTAAGAGTTTTATGAGGCGAAACACGGCAGCCTGCAGTTGCTGTGATTGTAGTAAAACCACAAAATTGCTGGAGGAACTCAGCAGGTCTCACAGCGTCCATAGGAGGTAAAGATATCTAACCAAAATTTCAGGCCTGAGCCCTTCTTCAAGGTACAAAGAGCTCAGGCCCAAAATGTTGATAATATATCTTCATCCATGGATGCTGCGAGACCTGCTGAGTTCCTCCAGCATTTTTGTGGTTTTACTAAGGAGAGTTTTATGAGCTTATTTTTGTAAAGTAGATGATTATAGATTTATCAGAGGAACATGGAATGATGAAAAGATTTGAATGGTTTAAAAAAAATAATTGTATGAATAGTAGCAGAGATGAGCTGAATGTCAAATGATGTTGAAGTAGTCTACTACGGAGATGGAGAGGGTATGGATGAAAATGACGAACAGCACAGCTTTAGACAATTTCTAGATTTGGAAAAAAAAATTCTGTGCAAATGTTAATCTTTAAGTAAAATCTTGAGCTCAATAGTGCCTCTAGTCTAGATGTTTAGAGAAAACACACCACAAAGTAGCAGTTTCTAGCTATTGCTGCTTGTTCCATCTTTCCAATTTAGCAAGTGCTGGTTGTATGCAATTCAGTGCTTACAATTTTATATTGGAAGAGAGCTGCAGAACTGGTTCATATCTTGCACTGAAAATTTTCACCACCATTAGAAGAGTATTGGTTCATTGGATAAAAGACCATAAGATACAGGAGCAGAAGTAGGCCCGTTGAGTCTGCTGTGTCATTCCATCATGAGCTGATCCATTCTTCCACTCAGCTTCAGGCCTATGCCTTCTCCCCATAACCTTTGATAGACTGACTATTCAGATAAGTATCAATATCTGGCTTAAATTCCCCCAACAACCTGGTTCCACAGCTGCTTATGGTAACAAATTCTGGAGGTTTGCCACTCTGGCTAAATGCTTTAAATGGGTGCCTTCAGTCCTGAAGTTATATTCCTTGTATACTAATTCCTTCATTTCAGCCATTATTCTTCTCTAAACCCTCTCCAATACCAGCACACCCTTTCTTAAATAAGGAGCCCAAAATTGTACTCTGTGCTCCAAGTGAGGCCTCATCAGTACCTTATAAAGCCTCAGCATCACATCTATGCTCTTGTCCCCTATTCCTTGAGATATGAATGCCAACATTGAATTTGCCTTCTTTGCCATCGACTTGACCTGGAGGTTAACTTTTAGCGTATCCTGCACTAGGACTCCGAAGTCCCTTTGTATGTCTGAATTTTGAATTATCTCCCCATCCAAATAATAGCCTGCCCTTTTATTCCTTCTACCAAAGTGTAGATCTGTACACTTTCCAATATTATATTTAATTTGCCACTTCTCCCAATCTAAGTCTCTGCAGCCTCTCTGTTTCCTCCTCACTACTTGACCCTCCACCTATTTTTGTATCATCTGCAAACTTAACTACAAAGCCTTTTATTTCACAATCGAAATCATTAACATACAACTCCAAAAAAAAAATGTGGCCCTACCCCTGCGGTTCACCACTGGTAACTGGTAGTCAACCAGAACAGGATCCCTTTATTCAAACTCTCTGTTTCTTCCTGAACAGCTAATGCTCTAGTATCTTTCTTGTAATTCCATCTTGTTGTAGCCTCATATGCAAAACATTGTCAAAGGTCTTTTGTTTTGAAAGTACAAATATACAACATCCACTGCATGTCCTTTGTCTAGCCTGCTTGTTGAAGGAAACCATGCTGATTTAGGACTATCTTGTCATGTAATTCCAAATACTCCATAACCTCATCCTTGACATTGACTCCAACAACTTCCGAACCACCAATGTTTGGCTAACAGGTCTATAATTTCCTTTCTGCTGCCTCCCTCCCTTTTTAAATAGCAGAGTGAGTTTTGCAATTTTCCAGTCCCCTGGAACCATGCCAGAATCTATTGATTCTTGAAAGATCATTAGTAATGTAACCACAATCTCTGTAGCTACTTCTTTAAGAACCTGAGTGTGCATTCCATCTGGTCTGGGAGACTTGCCACCCTTGCGCCTTTTAGCTTCTCAAGAACTTTCTCTTTGGTGATCGTGACAACATCCACCTCTCTTCTCTGACACCCTTGAAAGTCCAGTATACTAATGTCTTTCACAGTGATCATTCATTTGTCATCTCCTTGTCACCGTTACAATTTCTCTAGTGTCATTTTCTAGCAGTCCTTTATCTGCTCTTGCCTCTTTTTTATTCTCAATACAAGTACACAATCCTTTATCCGGACATCTAAAATCCAGAACGATCCAAAATCTGGCAAGTGGGGAGAGAGGCGGCAGCATGAGTTGAGCGGGCGAGGGGGAGAGACCAGCAGCGCGTCGGGCGGGCAAGGGGGAGAAACCGGCAGCGCGAGTCAGGCGGCCGGGGGTGGGGGAGAGACAGGCAGCGCGAATCAGGCGGGCGGGAGACCTGCAGCGCGAGATGGGCGAACGGGAAACCAGCAGCGCGAGTTAGGCGGGTGAGAGGGGGTGGGGGGAGATGGCAGGGCGACTGGAAGGGGATGGGGTTGGATACGGCAGCACAATTCGGGTGGGCTTAAATCTGGCTTTCTGAAATCCAGAAAAATCTGAAATTCGGAACACACTGTCCCACAAGGGTTCCAAATAAAGGATCGTGTACCTGTATACTTAAAAAAGCTTTTAGTATCTTTTTTGGTATTATTTACTAGCCTCCTTTAAAGTTCATATTTTCCTTCCTAATGACGTTCTTAGTTGCCTTCTTTCCTTTCTGCTTTTAAAACCTTCTAAGTCATCTATCTTTCCACCAGTTTTTGCTTCCTTGTATGAACTTTCTTTTGTTTTAATTTTGGCTTTAACTTCTCTTGTTAGCCATAGTTTTGTCATTTTTTTCTATTCAAATATTTCTTTTTTGGAATATACCTGTCCTGCACTTTCCTTATTTTGCATAGAAACTCCAGCTATTGCTACTCTACTGTCCTCCCTGAAAGTGTTCCTTTCCAATGAACTTTTGCCAGTTCCTCTTGTATCTCTGTAGTCCCCTTTATTCCACCAATCTTGCTTTCCTGCATTTGGTCTGTAATCCCGCTATTCTTTTTCTGTTTTCTTGTCATTGCTTTATGAGCACAGTGCACGTCCCTGCCTTTACTACTTCCTTTGGCAGCTTATTCCATAAACCCAGCATCCTCTGGAAACATGCCCCTTGGATCTTCCATTTCCCGTCTCACCTTAAACCTGTATCTCTTATGGGACAAGGAGGGGGGGTAATGGGGGAGAAAAGACGGTGACTACTTGCCCTATCTATGCTTCATATTTTATAAACCTTTGAGAGCATCCCTTGGCCACTTTCAGTGAGAACAATCCCAGCCTATCCAATTTCTTCTTGCAACTAAAGCCCTCCAATTTAGACAATATCCTGGTGAATTTCTTCTTGTACTCCTTCTGGCACTACTATGCCCTTTCTATAGTATGGTAACCACAACTGCTAACACTCTCTATCTAGAAATTACTGCAGTTTCCACAGGTGACTACTGATCCCATTGGTGTAGCCCACAAATGCCAATGAGATTCAGGTTATTATCTTGTGACCTGTTAGCATGACCTATTTATTCTTGACATTTGTGTTGAATTGATTGTGGACAACCATGTATTTGATATCTTGAACTCTTTAGTAGGCTGATATTTTTAATATATGATTGACTTTGAATGTAAATTTCAAAATTAAGTCAAGAATCTACTTATTGCTAAATTATTGTAGTTTCTTATTAAAATTCATGATTCAACTTCCAAGGTTCATAGTATAGATTGAAACTCTCTAGTCTGGCACCTTTGTAATCTGACTGGTAGTGGACCACAGAATATCCAGGCTGCAGACATTTCCCCGATCATCATCCTCTGGGGAAAAGAATTGTTATTTTTAACAGGTCACGTAAGTTCTGAGAATTAACCATAACCCAATGTTTTTTTTATATATGTCTGGAGTGCTGTATGTAGGCTGAAATCATAAAAGTTGCACTGGTGGGCAAATTAGTTCTAGATTAGTACAGATCTTAGTTAATTTTAGATCTTAGTTACATTTTGGTTAGAATTAATACTACAGATTTAATACTTGTTGGTTGATGGGAGTTGTTTGGACCACAAAATACCAGACTAGAGAGTTTCAACCTGCATAATCTTTAATTCACCACATTCATTATTGATAATAAAATCTTCTGTGGATTATTTAGATATTTATAGAATGAAAATCACCTCTTCCTCTGGAATGAGGAATAGAAAAACGTTTCAATGCACTCATGTAAAATCTGTGTGTAAATTTTATTTACGATTGGGGAAAATAGGTAACCATAGCATTTAAATTGACCGTTCATTTTGAATATGATTTTGATAAACAATGTCACAAATTATGAGGACTTGAAAAATGTGCTTTATTATGCCAAATATCTGGTATCTTTGATTTGTTTTAAACTTTAATATCAGTGAGGCTTTCTTCATTTGGTTTAATTTTATTGCAAACATTGTGGAAAGTAATCATACATAATCCAGATAGAAATAATATCTAAATTAAAATGTAAAATGATAAAACAAGTGCAAATTTAACAATATTCTGGAAAAGTTCGTTAATAATTTGTGTGAAGATTATTCATCAGGACTTGAAATACAGCTACTTGAGTATGGTCTTGAAGAGAAAGCTACTTACCACGCAGCCAAGTATGTGTCACGACAAGCAAGGGAGAGGCTAAAAATGAAATAACCAGTTTCTGGTGCAAAGCTTTTGGCATTAACAGTATTGTTAGGGTAAAAAGCAAATGCATCATCTGGATGTTTTGTTCTCCCAAGTGAAATAAGGTGCATATCATTTAAACATGCTAAATGGGTGAGTGGATGGAAAAATAAACTGTGGCAGAGCATTTCAAGTGCCTTTTGGAATAAAAAGAATAAAAATGGGAGATTGAGCTCAAAATCAGAGTTTGAATAATGGGGATTAGCTAAACTTTGATTATTGTCTTGAGTTTGAATACCATTTTGCACTGAAGTGGGAGTGAATATCTTGAGACCTTATGGTCTTCTCTCCTGTAGAGCGAGAGCAATAGTGAGGATGCTGGTGAGGGTGAATATGTTAATCTGTATTCGTCCAACCAAACCAATGGAGACCTCTCTCACTCTGAAGCAGTAAGTAGCATCCGAAGCATGTTGAGTCTTTGGTGCTTGGCTATAGAAGAAAGCATGTTGGAATGGTTTTCTATTGTGCTGCTCATTTCATTGTGCTGTGATACTCATCATTAATAAAATTAACACCCAACCAACTACTCACCCAGTATTTGCCCCATTGAGCAAGTAGGATATCACATGACCAATTTGCTGGACAGCTACGATCCAAGTAGGCAGTGTTGCTTTTTTCCACCACGAAAAGTTAGCTTCACCTATTGAGATCTATTTGCCATGTCTACCATTGGCAACTGACAGAAATAAAAGATAGGCTAACTTCTGTAAATGGGTAAGAGTGCAAAATATTTTAAACTTGCATCTCCAAAGACTAGTCATCTATAAAATCACGAGTTTTGATACTTTCATTTCCAGGCACATAACTGTAACATAAATACTTCTCGAATATCATGCTTATATACTTGCAACTATAGCAAAAATTCAAAAGGGCTTATACCAGTGTGATAATGTGGTATTGGCCCAACATCTAGCTTCTTGTTGCCATATTCATTTTATTAATTTTAAGGTGTCATTTATCTCTATCTTAATTCACAAATAATTCCTTTTTAAAAAATCTCCATTGACTCAAAGTTGTGCAGTACTTCAATTAAAGGCATTAATTCTGTTTTCAATATTCTTGTGCTCTCCCATCCCTAGCTCTTTGCCAACCAAAAACTGAGTTATACTTTCCTTTAATTTGCCTACTTCTTCATCTATCAATGTAATTGCTTCACTCGTTGACCTCTTTTGCTTAAATCTTCTGCTGGAATTCTTTTCCTGGACAATTTGATCCTGCTGTCCCTTCATTATGATAGTCGAAGTCTCTTTTTGACCATGCTTTAAATTAAATGGAGTAAAAATACCCCATTCCTCCTCTTAATCAGGTTACCAAAAAGTCAAAAGGCACTATACAAGAGCCAGTTTCTGCTTTGTTTATTTGTTGGCTTGTCACGCAAAATCAAGTTGAAATAAGAAATACATGGCTATTATATTAGTACCCAGCAGGTCTATGCAGAAAATTTGTCTTGTATTACATCATTTTAGACATTTAACATAGAATAAATCTTGTTCTCTTTGGGTACACACCAATGGTTCAAAGTTTAATTACTGCCTCAGGTTCAGTTGCATACAAAATACTGGACTGCTTTTTAGTTCTCCAGTCATTAAAATTGTAGTTGTGAAGTCCATGGTTGTTGGTCATGGTGTAGTTTTCAGCTTCTAAAACATATGCCTTTAACGTGCTTCATACTGCTAAACATATAGTGCTTGTATAGAGAATCGCTATTTCTTTCATATGGCTGGAGTCATAAAAATCGATTAATTGCCATTTTACTCTAGCCTTTTTGCTTGAGAATTTTGAGAAAACTGTAGATCTTTGAAGAATAGTGAACATGTAATTTGTTACGGAGTATCCAAAGTATAATCCATTGATGTTTCTTCTATTGAATTCTAACCACCAGTTTCACTGTTGTGCATTGTTTTTCCTTGAATATGGGCCATGTTATTCTTAAATGAAACATTTCTAATTCCTTTTGAGATTGAGGACCAAATAAATGTAATTAATTTGGGACAATAATTGATTAACCTTTAGTAATTGTATAACTATTGTAAGCACTGTAGTCTTTTGTAAATGCACTCTTTTAAAGCTATGGATAAAATGCTCTCACCCTGCAGTTTGAGTATCCAATGTAATTTATTGTGTGTGATAACAGATGGTGCAAATTTCAGACCTACAAAAGTTAGCTAAGTAATTTTTCCTCCACACTACCTGGTGGGCTATAAAGCAGTAAGTTTTATGCCTCATTAGTGGCTGCTTCTACTACTAATTTTTGAAATCTATTTTGGGTACTAAGTATTTCATGGTACTCATGCAAGAACTGATGGCGATACTTTCCAAAAGTGGTTTTCTGAAAATTTACATAACATTTAAAAATAATTGAGTGATAAAATTAATGCAACAATTTTTTTTATGGATTTAGAAATATATTACTTTTTAAAGGGCTTAAATTGATTAGATGATTGACAAATTTACTGAAGGTAACCCATGAAATCATTCCATAGTATTTTCCCTAGTTTAATGTTGGGAAATTCTGTTGCTTTGAACATTTTTTTTCTAATTTGTAATCAGTACTGGATTTTTGCAGATCATATTTTTGCATATTATACAGTAGCCATTTGATACTTAGTACTTAAACTTTTAGTACTTGCTGGGAAAAATAACCCAGTGTTAGATAGTTATCGACCATTGTTATTCTTTTTTTTCTGGCTATTCAGGAAGTACCGATATATGCTGATACTGTAAGTGATTCCATCTTTAACATTTGCTTAAATTACATTATTACAACTGTGCTTAACAGCTTTTAAGCAAATTTTAGACAGTATTATCATAAATCATAGATAATACTTAAAAATCTTTGCAGATTTTTTTTTTAAAAACTGTAGGTGATGAAATGAGTGAGAGTCCATCTAATTTGAATGTGCTGCTTTCCTGTTAACCAAACAATGGTGTTCATTAGCAATAATCATTCCTAATGTTTCTTTCCCAAACATTGCATAACTGAATTAATTTCATTCTAGGAGCCTGTAGAATCCCTGAACGAAGAAGACATACATCACAGTGATTCCTCAGTTTCAACTAATGTAAAGGAAAACCAAGATAGAAGTGACAGGTAGGATTATGGATTTAAAGACCTCTGTGCTCTTGTAATCAAAACAAAATCTTGATTGTGAAATTCTTCTGGATTGTAATAATCTACTTGATCACAAGCTATCATTTATTACAGATGGAATATATATAGATAATATTTATATTTTTAAAAACATTACATAAATGGACCTCTTCATTGGGAAAATACAAGTGCCACGGATTCTGGAATTTTGAGTAAACAATGACAAGCTGGAAGGTCTCTGAGTCAGGTGGCATCCATAGATGGAAACGGTCAAATCAATATTTTGGATTAGGACCCTTTATCGACTAAAGTGGAAAGGGGAAATAGCATGAGAAAGGATTAGAAAGCTAGAGGTTATTTGTCCAGTGTCCTAACATATCTTTGCCTCTTTAATCTTGACAGAGGGTCCTGGTCCAAATTGTTCACAGACCATAACTCACCCTCTCTCTCCATGGATGCTGTCTGACTTGCAGTGTCCTTCCAACTTCTCATTGTTTACCCTTACTTAAATTACATGAATAAAAGAGTGTGGTCTCATCCAGGTTGTAAATCAGGTTGAAGGAATTGAAGCAATGAGTTGTACAGGATTGGGAGATGGCCCATTGAAGGACTGTGAAGAATAAAAAAATTGAGTTAGAATATTTATTCAGGATGACTTTTACATACATACAAACACACCAGTTAAGAGTAGGCCATTTTGTCCATCTAGCTTGATTTGTGTTTTAATAAGATTGAGTGTTATGACTGTAATGTTAACTTTGCATTCCTATCAACCCTTCATGACTTTCTCCCCTTGCATATGAAATTTCTTTCTACTTTAAAATTATTTAAACATTTCCACCACCCAAGAGGAAAAGACTTCAAAGATTTCTGAACTTCAGAATAAAGGTTTCATTTAATTTGTCTTAAATTGGAAATCCATTATTTTTATACAATAACCCCTAGTTTTAGATAGAACCATTGAACAATTACAGCACAGAAACAAGCCACCTCGGCCCCTCTAGTGTGTGTTGAACCATTTTATTTCCAAGTTCCACTGACTTGCATCCAGCCCATAGCCCTCTATACTTCTTCCGTCCATGTACCTGTCCAAATTCTTCTTAAATGTTAAAATTGATCTGCATTTACCACTTCAGCTAGAAATGTTATCCCACAAAGGGCAATATTCTCTCTGCATCCACTCTTTTGGCCATAAATATGGAGAGAAAGCAGAAATAGGGTATTGTCACATGATCAGCCATGATCACATTAAATGGTAGTGCAAGCTCGAAGGGCTGAATGGCCTACTCTTGCACCTGCTTCTTCGTCAGTTGAGCTAATGTCTTATTGTCCATGCTATTGTCCCTTACTTTAAATTGATTTTTGTTTGTCCTGGGATCAACCAATCCTGGAAGTAAAACATGAAAATCTGCAGACACTACTTGAAGTAAAAACACAAAGCTGGAGAAACTCAACAGGTCAAGCAGTGTTCTTTATATAGTAAGGGTAAAAATAAATAACTGACATTTTTGGGCTTGAGCCCTTCATCAAGGTATGGAAAAGAGTAGGGGAGAGGAGTGGTCACTAAGGCAGGAGGTGATAGATGGGGAAAGGAGGGAGGGGACAGCAGTGATCAATGGGAAGAAGGATGGCTAGGTGAAGGGAGGAGAACTGGGAAGGGGAGGAAGAGGAAAAGTTGATTAATGCCATCTGGCTGGAGAATGCCCAGATGTAAAATCAGGTGGTGTTCCTCCAAATTATGGGTGGTCTTGGGGGGGACAGTACATAAGGGCATGGATAGACACATGACACAGAACTGAAATGGGAGGTATCTGTCACTGGTGAGGACAGAGTGAAGGTGCTCAGCAAAGTGATCTCCCAGTCTGTGCCCAGTCTTTCTGATGTAGAGAAGGCCACAAAGGGAGCTCCGATGCAGTAAATCAGTTATGTGGATACACAAAATGAAGTGTTGCTACACTTGAAAGGACTGTTTGGGGCCCCAGACTGTGGTAAGGGAGGAGGGTGGGCACAAGTGTGGCACATCCTGCTACTGCAATGGGAGGTGCTGGGGGGTGGAGGGGGGGCAATTGGTGGGAAGGAATGAGTGCATGAGGGAGTCATGGAGGGAACAGTCCCTACGGAAGGCAGAGAGGGGAAGATGTGTCTGGTAGTGGGATCCTGTTGTAAGTGTCGGAAATTCAGGAGAATAATGTGTTAGATGCGGAGGCTGGTCGGGTAGTAGGTGAGGGCATTTGGGGGCAGAGGGGCCCAGGGCAGATGAGCGGGAAACGGAGGAGATGACCTAGAGATTGCTGGATTGGATAGTAATGAGTTTTCTGAACTTCCAGGCATTTACATTCAGAAAACTATGCCTGTGCAAAAAAAAAAAACATCCTATATCAAAATGACATTGAACCATCGATGTATTTGAAAAATGTACATTTACACAACATCGACTCTGAAATTGAGTTGCTAATTGGTTCAAATGTACCAAAGGCTCTGGAACCATTGGATAAAGAGTGAGAGAGTTGGACCTTATGCTGTCACTACGCTTGGTTGGATGATTAATGGGCCATTAGAAGAAAGAAGCTTGATAAACTGTGGGAGCAGCAGTTTAAAAATGACTTTCCTGAGTGTATCAAGGATGGCCAAGAACCTTTAAAAGAGGACCGGCAGTTCTTGGAATCGGTGTCGAAAGGAAATATGTATGTCTGAAAATAGAAGTGTTATCGAGCAACATACACTGAATTTAAAGAGAAGATTCGAGAAAGATTCTTCCTTTCATTCAGAGTGCATCAAATGCGTGTCTGATATGATCTCCGAAGGATATGTGGAGAAAGTTCCAGATAATATTTTGAAATGTAGAGATGGCAAAAACTGGTACTTACCACACCATGGAGTTTTGCATCCACAGAAGGAAAAACTCTGTATGGTGTTTGATTGTGGAACAACCTTTCAGGGAGTTTCACTAAATTCTCAACTCTTACAGGGTTCTGATTTGACCAATACGTTGATAGGAGTCTTAACGAGATTCCATAAAGAACCTGTCGTCATCACGACAGATATTGAAGCAATGGTCAACCAGGTGGAAGTACCAAATGAAGATCGTGACTTGTTAGAACATGGTAGGAATGTAGAATGACAGGGCATCTATTTGGAGCAACTTCATCACCAAGTTGTGCAAATTTTGCCCTTAGGAAGTGTGTTGATATAGCCTTCAAGCTATAAGCACCATCAAGAATAACTTTTATGTGAATTACTTCTATGTGGATGACTGTCTCACTTCTGCAGCTACAGTTAAAGAAGCAATAGCTCTTTAACAAGAGTTAAAGGTGATATGTTTCAAAGGAGGTGTTTCTACTTACCAAATGGGTAAGGAATAGTCACCAGGTATTGACTGCTATACCTGAAAAGGAGAGGGCAAAACAAATGAAAATTTTGGACTTCGATCATACAACATTCCCGTTGAGAGGGTGTTAGGAGTACAAAGTTGTGTTCAGGCTAATGTTTTTAGTTCAAAATAACTTTGAAGAACCGACCTATCACTAAGCGGGGGATTCTATCAACAATCAGTTCGATATATCATCCTGTAGGAATATTGGGACCAGTTGTTCTGATTGCCAAGAAGATCATGAAAGATTTGTGTAGAAAATAGATTGGTTGGGATGATGATACAAAAATGGACTTGTTGGATGCATGATCGTTGGAAGCTCAAAGACTTCAGATTGACAGACACTTCAAACCACAAATTTTGGAATTGCATCATTTTGTAGATGCACGTGAGGATGGTTATGGAACTGTTAATTATCTATTACTGCATGATTACAAAGATTACATACATTATGGATTTGTAATGGGAAAAGCCAGTGTGGCTCCATTCAAACCAGTTATTATCCCATGAACAGAGTTGACAGCTGCTACCATGGCAAGCAGGGGGTGGACATGATGTTGAAGAAAGAATTGCAAATGAAACTAACTGACTCCATATTATGGACTAATAACACCCCTGTGGTCAAATCTTTCTTCTTCTTCTTTGGCTTGGCTTCGCGGACGAAGATTTATGGAGGGGGTAAATGTCCACGTCAGCTGCAGGCTCGTTTGTGGCTGACAAGTCCGATGCGGGACAGGCAGACGAGGTTGCAGGGGAAAATTGGTTGGTTGGGTTTTTCCTCCTTTGCCTTTTGTCAGTGTTCGACGGAAGTGTGTGCATGCGCGACGGAAGGCTTGCCTGTGGTCAAATACATCAACAATAAAACCACAACGTTTTGAACTTTTTTGGCTAACAGAATCACAGAAATGAATAAAGTCTCACGTCCAATACAGTGGAACTATGCTAATACAGTTAACAATCCTGTGGATTTGGCTTCTTGAGGTTTGAAAGCCGAGTCTTTTCTGAAGGATGGGATGTAGATGTCAGGGCCACAGTTTCTTCTATGGCCTCAAAATGAGTAAACTCAAAATCCTGATAAAAGAAACTTTACAAGAAGACCCTGAAATTTAAAGCGAATACCCCCACAATCAATCTGAAAAATCGGGGGTAAAACTGCAAATGCTGTTCAAATAATGTCTGAATGAAATGATTTAGTTACTTGCTTAATCCATTACTTTTCATCCTGCAATTGGTTTGAGAAAAACAACAGCATGGCTCCTCAGATTTAAAAGATGGAATCCGAATCGTTACAAACGATGTTTCTGAAACACAAGAAAGAAGACGTCTCACAGTTAAAGAATTAATTGATGCTGAGGTGGAAATAATCTGCTCTTGCCAAAGGAAAAATTTTGCAGATGAAATTTCAAGTTTGAAAAAAGCAATGAATGTCAAAAGGACAAGTCACACTGGTAAACTCAACCCTATTCTCGTGAATGGTGGGAGCCTTAGTAGGGTAGCAGTGTCAAAAGAAATGAATCACCCTGTCATACTGGCCAAAGAATTTTGTATTTCAGAGCTAATTCTTCAACATATTAACAAAGAAATAAGTCGTGGTGGTTGTAACCATATATTCCAACTACGAGAAAAATATTGGATTTGTGGTACCACTAGATTAAGCAGAAAAATCACAACAAAATGTGTTGTTTGCTGGTGTGTAAATACTCCTCCTGGACAACAACTGATGGCAGATTTGTCTCTGGACAGTTATTCCAGATGAACCTCCATTCATATATGTTGGAGTTGATTATTTTGGACCCTTTGAAGTGAAACGAGTAAGAAGTGTTGTGAAGTGCTGTGGTCTCATTTTCACGTTTAGCCTTAAGAACAATTTACATTGAAGTGGCATCATCCCTTGAGACAGACTCTTTCATCAATGTCCTTCGACGTTTTATTGCAAGACGTGGGCAAGTGAAGGAACTATGAACTGACGATGATACTAATTTCGTGGGAGCTCAGTGTGAATTAAAAGATGCAATTGCAAACTGGAATCAAACTCGAATTCATAAAGAAATTCCTTGAATCTTCAATCCCCCCACTGGATCGCACCATTGAAGTGTATGGGAAATATTCATTAGACAAATATGAAAAATGTTTAATTCAATCTTGGATGGTCAAAATCTTAATGAGGAGATTCTTCAGACAGTTCTATGTGGAGTTGAAGCAATCCTCCACATTCATCCAATCACTACTTCAACAGATCTAAATGATCTCGAAGCACTTACCCTGAACCATCTTTTGCTTCGTAAAAGTAAACTTTCATTGCCACCAGAACCGTTTCAAAAGGAAGACACGTATGCACTCCGCAGGTGCAATTTATAATGGATTTGTTTTGGAAAAGATGGGTGAAAGAGTATCTTCCACTATTGCAAGAGCAACAGAAGTGGTTTAAGATCGAGTACAATTTCATGGTGAGAGATGTTTTGATCATCATGGACCATTCAGCACCATGGAATTCCTGGTTAATGGGAAATGTTGTTGATACAATCCAGGACAAAAGAGGACTTGAATGTCAAGTTCAGATTAAAACTGGCTTTCTAAATAGACCAATTGCCAAAATCTGTCTTTTACAAGAAGCAGAAAGCTTTAATGATTGACTTTCACTTTCTTTTGAATATTTACCTGATGTATTATTATGTTTGATTTTCTTTGTAGTGGTAATTATTATTTTTTTGATATAATAATTAGGGGCCAGTATTGTAAGGGTTAAAATTACTGCAAGTAACTTGCAAACGGTATTTATTTGCAAGAAACTAGCAGCTGGCATATTGTTTACAAATTTGTGGAATGTCTCTATAGTAACAGCGTGTAAGCCAAGTTTTTTTTTCTCTGCTTGTTTAATATAAACAACGTTAGTTTTGAATTTGCATGAAGATGCTCCAAATAATTTCTTTGACTTTGAACCTTTGAATGTATTAATATTTTATTGTCCATTTATTAATTGTTTTAAATATAGTTTATCATTTTAAGAGTTCAAATAAACAGTGGAAAAACTCCATACTACTTTGGAATGAACTTTTCATTTTTAACGAGTCAAAGCAACGAGATCTGTATGTTTCTAAGTGATTATAAGGGAAATAGCCAGAATGTAGCTCTTTCATACCCCTATATTTAATATGAAAATACCTTTTCAAAAAAATTTTTTTTGCCTCTTCTTCTCTCCCTCAAATTGAATGTGAAATCAATTATGATCACTGCTGCAGACATCACCTTCACTGTGAGATCACTAATTTCTATCAAATTGCACAGAGCCTAGAACACCTGCTCTCTGGTTCAAAACGTTCTGGTTTCAGAAATCCTGGAAATGCCTTGAGCTCATGAGGTTGGTTTTGATTTTTGCTTGTCTACCTGTAGATTAGAATATCTCACGATTATCACCACACCTTTCTGATAAGCTCCCATTTAGTTCTTCTAGTGGTATTGTATCTCTGGGAATGGAGTCCACTGGGATTAAACTGACCATAAATTCTGGAAGGTGGTGATTGTATGACAGTAAATGCACAGTTTTGACTTGCTGATTTTATGTTACAATTGAAAATCAAACCCAGAGTAGTCATTTCTTTAGTTAAACTTGCCTTGCTTTTAATTGTTATAGAGAAACAACTCCTCAACTAATTTATTCTCATCAACATGGGCCACAAGATAATCTTGCTAGATAAGTGTATATTTAGAAGGTATCAGATTCAATGAACTTTGCTTTTGAGGTAAACTGAACAATATTTTGGTGTACATTTATGCCTCCTTTTTATGGAACTTGACATTGTTTTGTCTCGTATACCTATTGAGTATTTCTGTATTGTCTTTTTCTTAGGCGAGCAAATACACCTGACTTGGATCAAAGTGATGAAACAGATGAATTGTCCCTCATCGACCATGAAGAAATTATGGCTAGATTAACACTCAAACAAGAGGTAATGCATTGCTTATCATTGCTGTTTATATTTAACAGTGAGATCCATATGGAGAAATTCCCCTGTGAGGGGACTGCTCATACCCACTCCTCATAGCAGCGAATGATTGTTTGAAAAGAAATATTTTAACCTGTGGGTCTGAAGATGGGTGATGAGGCAAATTCTCCTACAACTGGCCTTAGATTTCCATATAGCTTTGGGTCACTTTTGTTTGCATTCTCACTACTTACTACATATGCACTTTCTTGGAGTGCATCTTCTGACAGCTTCTCAAACAAATTGAGCATAATTGACCAGCATAAAAATGGCAAGCCCCAAACTCGGAAATAATCTTCTGTCACAGTGTCACTGAATCGAAACATTAACTCTGCTTCTCTTTCCAAATTCTCTCTGACATGCTGAATATTTGCCATGTTCTGTTTTTAATCCTGTGTGGCGAGCTGCGTCACTCCATTATCGAACTGGCGTTTGTAATTTCGGGCCCCTGCAAGATCAGGAGGGTGGGGGGGTGGGGGGGCATAAAGAACCCTGGGAGGCATGTGACTTCAGAGGTTGGGTGATTTTGATAATGCACCAACTGTCATTTTTTAAACTCCTGTGAAGGTTCCATAAAACAGTCTGTTGGTTCAGTTCATAGACAATTTCTGTTGTGTTTTATTCATTGCACCACTCGCTACATTGATGATCCCGACAGACATTTTGGACCTCACTATGGATGTGCAGAATGCTGTTGCACTCATACTTCCAGTATTTTGGACCTGGTTCGACTAGGCAGAATTCTAGTTCCATCTTCGCTAGATTACCATTGACCCAATGAAGTTCTACTATGTTGTTGCATCCCTGGGCCAAGACATCGCAGGGTGTATTGTCGATTTCTTATGCCAGCCTCCAGCCAACCACAGGTAGGAAGCCATCAAAGTCCTGCTCATACGTATTTTTGGCCTTTCCTGATGCAACAGGGCAGCACGATTTCTCCATATGAACGGCCTAGGTGACTGGACTCCTTCCGAACTAATGAACAAGATGCTGACATTCATGGACGGACACAAACCCTGACTGTTAGGTGGGCTCCGTAAACCAGTTCTATGGAGGATGTAGATAGATTTCCTTTTGGTGCAGTACCGATGCCTATAAGTACTCAAGGCAGTTCATCTATCCAATCTGGTCCCTTCAGACATGCCATGAGAGCAGTTTTCATATAATGGTGAAAACATTCCACTAAACCATTGATTGGACTGAGGATGATAGGCCATCATCCAATGCAATTGCGTGCCCAGCAACCGCACGACTGTGGACCATTACCCAGACGTAAACTGAGCTCCTCTGTCAGAGGAAATATGCATGGGTAGTCCAAATCACGCTATCCAATTGACGATGAGGGCTCTCATACAAGGTGAGGTGGGGGTGTCAACCTCTGGTCATCTAGTGAACCTGTCTACTATTGTGAAGAGGTGGACGGGGGCAAGGGGCTGACAATATCCACATGGATATGATCAAACCTGCACTGCATGGGTGCAAAAACCTGTAGTGGAGTTTTGGTGTGGCACTGAACTTTTGAGGTGTGGAACTAGTTGCATGTCCTTGACCAAGTGCCAACTTGCTTGCGCAGGCCATGCTACATGAATTTGCCTGCCATGAGCCTTGTTGTCTTAATTGAAGGGTGAGCCAAACTGTGTATGGCATCAAACACTCGACGTTGCCACTCAGCAGGTACAATGGGCCTTGGTTGGCCTGTGGATACATCACAAAGTAGGGAGGTATTTGCTGGACCGAAATGTATATCCTCCAATTTCAGCCCCGATATGGCCGTGTGATGCATGGCCATCTCTTCATCTTCCTGCCTAGCTGCTGCCAAAGCCGTGCAGTCTATAATGGAAGCAGTTGAATGGAGGGAAGCAGTGGTGGTGTGGGATAGCTTGCCAGCGACTAGATTGTTCTTCTCGGTGATGTGTTTTATCGTAGTTGTAAACTCTGAAATGTAGGAGAGTTGTCATTATCATGCTGACCACGGATCTGACATCTTGGCAAAGGTAAAAGCCAACGGCTTGTGATGTGTAGACCATGAACTCTCTGCCCTCTAGGAAATAGCAAAAACGCCATATAACCAAGTAGAGGGCAAGGAGCTGCCTGTCAAAAGCACTATACTTTGTCTCCAGTGGTCTCAAATGATGACTAAAAAAAGCTAGGGGTTTTCAGATGCCATTGATAAGCTGCTGTAGGACCCCGTCTACAGCAGTGCCTGACACATCCACTGTCAGTGCTGTTGGGATGTCAACCCTCGCTATCGCTCCCTTGGCAGTCTCGAATGCGACCAGGGCCTCGTCATTCCATTTCAGTTCCTTGGGATGTCTGGACAGGAGTTTGAAAAGTGGTTATCTCTAACCTGTGGTCATCTAGCCACTGACATAGTTGGCGAAGATGGGCCCAATGCTGCTGTGGTGAGTGGCTGGTGATAAGGATGTCATCCAAATAAACAAATATGAAATCCAGGCCCTGGGTATCTGTGTCCATTAGGCGTTAAAATGTTTGGCCGCACTTTTTAAACAGTAAGGCATATGGAGGAATTCAAATAGCCCAAACGTGGTAATCAAGGCAGTCTTAGGAACGTCGTTTGAGTGGACTGGGATCTGATGGTGCCTGCGCAACAAGTCAATTTTGGAGAAAATCTTAGTGCTATGAAGGATCCCGTATATGAAGAACCAGGTAACAATCTGCCTCAGTGATGTCATTCAGACGCCGATAGTCCCCACAAGATCTCCACTCTCCAGACGCCTAGGGCACCATATGCAGCAGTGATGCCCAAAGGCTGTTGGAGCGGTGAACAATCCCTATTTCCTCCATGTGTCGGAATTCGTCTTTACCCAACCGCAATTTATCCAGAAATGGCCTGCACGCTCAAGCATGCAAGGGGTGTCCATGAGTCAGATCTGGTGCTGTACTCCATGTTTCAGTTGGGCTGTCAAGAACTGCGAAGTAATAATGCTGGGGAATTCCACTAGGATCCTGGTGTATTCATTGACTGAGAGCATCACCATGTCAAGGCGAGGTGCCGGCAACGCCACAGGATGCAAGGCAAGGGACTCAAAAGTCTTCAAATTAACTAGACAGTGACCTTTGAGATCTACTAGAAAGGAGTGTGCTTGCAAAAAAATCAATTGTCGGCTTAAGGTGATTTACCAAAACCATGTTTTGCCTGCCACCCATGTCTATAACAAACATGGAGCCATCATTTTATACCAGTTTGAAAGGGCCTTCACGTGGCCGTTGCAACAGCATCCAGTGCACATCCCTGCGCAAGAATACATAAAGGCAATCCTTGAATTCAGGCGGAATGTATGAAGTTGTAGACCATGTTGGGTGGCCGGGATAGGCACCAGTGTATCACCTTCTTTCTTAAACATGTGAGTACCGAAGTGGGAGATTTCTGCTGCCCACATGCTTCCGGAATGAAATCCCCTTTTCTCTCCCATTCTCTAAAGGAAAGGTTATCTATTGTGAAAGGGATTAGTTGATTTTGCATCAATAATGATTTTGCATCAATAATAATTTTGGTAGTTGGTAATTTTTTTTTCTCCTTTCTACGTGAATCTTCCAAATGTTGAGCAGATGGTGCAGTACTGGTGCACCAGTTTTTCATCCCACTTATAAAATATATGTTCTGGTACCTTCTCCCCTATTTTATCCAGCTCTATCTTGGTCCAATGTGGTTTTTCCCTTGTTTGATAAAAATCTGATAGATATCTTAATTGTGCTGCTTGGGCATGTGAGAAAGTGAAAACATTTTGGGAAGATTTAAATCAGATATTAAATAAAATCACAAAAAGCAACATACCGAAAAATCCAGAGATCTTTCTTCTAAGTAATATAAGAAGTAAAGAATTAGGCCTCAAACTGGATGAAGCGCAAAAAAGATTTATTATGATATCCTTAGCTGTAGCAAAAAAATGTATAATGTCAACTTGGAAATCAGAAAGATTTCAGTAGAAATCAGCCTGAGAGTACAGCAATGGTACATAGAAATGAATAAATGTATTCCATTGAAAAAAATAACATAAAATTAAAAAAATAAAGTCACATTATTTGAACAAATTTGGGAATTGTACGTGGAACACAACAGAGTGGGCCTACCGCGGACCTCCACCCCCTAAAATGATAGAATGAGAAGAAGACAAAATGAACTGATCCAGTGTGTAAAAGTAGATGACACAATTTATTTTCATTGTGTGATGACATTGTTTAATGGATTTATTGCATTGTATAGTTGAACGTTTAATGGGTTTGGAGGGGGGGTGGGAAGGAGGGAGGGAAAGGAGGGGGGAAAAAGGGGAGATAATGACACTGTGTATATTCAAGAGGGAAATGTGTGTGTGTATGTATTTTGATTAATATGGTTCATAGTGTGAAAAATAAGAAAAAATTTAAAAATAAAATAAAAAAAAACAAGATATTGAAGCTTAGTAAAATGAAAAAGGGACCATATGTAAGGTTTAGGAAGCCAAAATCAGACACAGCCCTTAAAGGAAGCAGGAAAACAGTTTATAGCAGTATGAAGAGGTGGGTGTGTGGAATAGAGGCTGAAAGGTGGAACCAGATGGGTATATGATAGGGGATTGGCATCATGGACAGGCAGATGGATTAATTTAGGTTTGACATTAATATTGGTGCAGACGTGATGGCTGATGAACCTGTTTCGGTGCTATACTATTCTGTGCTTTAATTCCATGACCTACTTTATCAAATGCCTTTTGAAAAAATCATAAATATCATTTCAACAGTATTTTCTTTATTAATCCCATCTTTCCTCGAGTTTCTATTGGGGTAGTTGAGGTCTCCCAAAGTTGTAATTCTGAGGCTTTTGCACATCTTTGTGAATTCCCTGTAGATTTGTTCCACAATTAATAAAGCCTCACTGAGATGCTTCCAGGAAAGATGTTACTATAAAGAAGCTTGCCTATAACTTTGTAACACAGACAGACGCACTTTTCCCTAACTTATGACTTCTTATGAGAAGTTTTGCCACTGTCCAGAATACTCTTGTTAATAACTCTTCACTAATAAATCTATCCTGGAGTGGTCCACAACATCCCTTCTCCTCAGCATTCCAGTATTCTCATTGCTCAGTATTCCCATCCTTCCTCATCTTTTCTGAACATCTTGTATTCAGAATATTTTAGGCTTTGTCTCCATTATTAGCACATCATTATTCCATTCACCTTCAGTTCTTTACTCTTTAATATCTTTTATATGTTTATATGCAAACATTTTAACCATAATATCTCAGCCTTGGCTCTTGTCATTACTTGCTCTGATATGTTCTATCTCCACTACTTTTGGATGTCTTTATTATTCTACTGTTAAATGCTGAAATTACAAACACCATGTTAAATATCACTTTAAAATTATCATGCAGAGAAGGCAAAGATTTATGGCAATTGACAAAAGTAAGAGATAACATTGTGGAAGAAGTTGGTGGGTTTTGACATTTTGTGCAGGAAAGAATGAATTGACATTTGGATACAGACTTCATAGGGAACTGAATAACTAGTTGGAGGGGGAAAAAGTATTTGGGAATGGAAGTGGAGGTTAGGAAATTACTCCCTTGCTCTGCAGAAGCCAACTTGGATTCAATAGACTAAGACCTCGAGCAATGTACCAGGCTGAGATTCCATGATTTGGGCTCCTGCAGCAGAAATGACAATATCCAAGGTGGATATTGGAGCAGTGTAAATCCTTCAAAATGATTGTTTTGTCACAGTGTCCGAAATAATGGATTTTGATCTTCTGAATAAATCTTTTCACCTTTCTCACTGAACCCAACCTTCTCTCAAGAGAACTAATCAGGAAATACTTCACACTGAGCTCTCTAAAACAATTAAATCATTTGTGGGCGGAGGAAAAATACTTTCTTTACTACTTTGTGGTCTATTTTGAAACATCACCTTAAGTAGCACCCAGAATAGAGCAACTAATGTTTCTTATTCCACATATGGTTGAACTTTAATAAAATTATACACTTCCATGTGTGATTGGTAAGAAACAAGCTATGAGCTCACAGTATATTGATACAGCAGTGATTCATGTTGTTATAGATCGATGTAGCTGTCACATTCATGGAAAATTTGACCCCTTTGCTGGTGTGAGAAAACAGTAAAGATTTCTTACACCAGACTTCACCACAAAGTAATCTTTAGATAATATCATTACTTTTGAAATAATTTAAAATTGAGGTTCCATTTTTTTGACATTTTCAACTCTTATTCTAGGGGGAAGATGGTCCGGAGGTACGAGGAGGTTCAGTAGATATCCTTATAGTGCATGCTACTGAGACAGATCGTAAAGGTAATTAAATATATATTATAGGAAATGCTCCCATAGAATTGAGATAATTTTAGTGTTTGTGATTCAGATTTTGACAGGAAAATTAATTATCTTTTGCTTTCTACTGTTGGAATATTGTACCCAATTTATAATTTGCCATTGAACTTCTCCATTTTGAAGGCAAAGTCGGTTTGTCTTTAATTGATCATTTTAATTAATTTTTAATGCTGCTTTAAATTTAATGTAATTTTCAAAATCCTTGCTGCCTGTTGTGTCCTTGCAATATGTTTGCTCAACTTATTACATTAAGAGGTATTGTTTTTCGGTCTACAACTTGACTTGGGCTGATGGATAAGGTCAAGATTTGATTAGAGTAAACTAAAGTTATCTAAAGGAAGTCAAACAGATTCCATAAAATTAGTACCATTCTTTGTTTGGCTAAAGGAACATATTTTGTGCTTTTCAAATTAATCATAATATTGAGGTATAGTGGATAATGTGAGGCTATTCAGCATTCAAAATCTGTTTGTTTAATCCATACCTCAATTTAGCTGTCTATCTTCCTTAGATTTAGTCCTTTACTGTGAGGCGTTCCTGACCACCTATCGAACATTCATTCCACCTGAGGACATCATCAAGAAACTGCACCATCGATATCCTTTTAATAATTTATGCAAGATTCCCATTTATAACCTATCATTAAAAGAACAATAATGTAAAGCCTCACTGAGATGCTTCCAGGAAAGATGTTACTATAAAGAAGCTTACCTATAACTTTGTAACACAGACAGACGCACTTTTCCCTAACTTATGACCACTTATGAGAAGTTTTGCCACTGTCCAGACACTTTCAAAAAACGGGTGAGCAAGAATACATTCTTCGTTCTGGTACGCGTGGTGGATGAACTCTGGTGAGTAATATTGGCAATTGCTATGTATGAAGGTGATTCCTATTTTTCTCTAGCATGTTACGGAACATCAAAGTATTGTTTGTCTACAAAGCCCCCATCAGCCCTATGCTTATCAATTTTTATTAGCTTGTAGGTTTAGTGATTTCAGAAGAATTTAAATGTCTTATCTTTGTTTATAATTCTAACAATGCCTTCGTCCTCCCTGCATCTAACTCCTGGCATTGCTACAACCTTCTGAAATACGTATACTCCTTCAAATCAGGCTCCTATGCACTCCCCAGTTTTAATTACTCCCTTGACACAACTGCTGCTCCCTTGAAAGCATCCACCTGTCTGGAAACTTCCTTTTTTAAGATGCTGCTTTAATCTTTTCCCATAATATATTCTTGTGTGGCTTTCTATTGCATTTTGTTTAATTAAAGCACCCTCATAGGGATGTTTCACTATATTAATAGTAATTATCGATCAGCTAATGAACTACATTTGAAATGTAATCAGTAATTATAATGCTGGAAGTACTTGAGTTAGTTGGGAAATCAGTTCTAAAACCAGACTCTTGAATGCCATGAAAATTACAGATCGTTGTGTTGCAAGCGTTAAATAATACTAATTGCCTTGACTTACGGCTGCCTTCAGAGCATTAGCATAAATGACTGGTAGCTAGTGACGTAGGTTAGAATATGTAATATGCAAGTCACGTATGTGCCCTTTTTGATAGCTTTTTTAATAGCTCTTTTGTCTTTTACATATTTTTATTTTATAGTTTATAATTATTTTAAAGCATGGTAAATATTAAAAATCTGCACTATGGATCTAGAAGTGCTGTCTTTTATGCTATACGTTACATGTTATCTGATCAATTCAATTTTGTTTCTTTTTCCAGTCTGGTAGAGCTATCAGATGACATCCTGAAGTTGCTAATGGAACTTGTGTTCCGTTTAGTGTGTAGTGGTGAGCTGAGTCTGGCCCGGGTTCTAAGAAAGAATATTCTGGATAAAGTGGATCAAAAGAAGACTGTGAAATATGCTGGTTTGATGAAGCCATTGGCTGCACGTGGGGTAGCGGCAAGGTACAGGTTCTATTTTGTTTTATTTTGGACTGTACATACTCGTGTGTAAAAGTAAACCCCCCCCCCCCCCCCCCCCCAAATTGTGTATTTTCAGTATATCCCGTGTAAAAGTCGACCCCACTAGTTTTTGGGCTCAACCACTTGCCCCTCTGAGTTACCGATGCCCCGACCGCAGCTCCTCGCCTCAGCCACTCATCCATCTGAGATCCCAACAGCCCGACTGCCTGCCCACCAGAGCTTCCGATGCCCCGACTGTAGATCATCAACTCAGCCACCCACCCAAATTGATGGAAATGGGTAATCGCTGTTAGTTTTAGGTCCTTGGGTGAATTTGTGGTGTGAATTGCAATCTTTCCTGTAACACTTTCAGTGCTGTCTTTTTTTTCCCTGCAGGCCTGGAACCCTTCATGACTTTCACAGTCATGAGATTGCTGAACAGTTGACACTGCTAGATGCAGAGCTGTTTTACAAAATTGAGGTAATGATCTTCCAGAATAACCTGCACATTGTGCAGGTTATTACATTTTCATGAACTACACTGACATTAGGTTGGCTGTCAAGTTGAAACACAGTCTTATCTATCTGAATTATTGAAAAAAATGTGGACCAGTTGAAAATTGAATATTAGAGGATTGTGTTGAGAAAAATAATTATTTGACCAATCGTGTCTGATCCAATTTAAAAGAGAGCTGTCCAACCACTCAGTTGAAGCCTAAAGCTCCTCGAGCATACATGACTTTTTTTGTGTCAGGGTTTCTACGTCTACCACTTTTTAAGGAAGTGGAATCTAACCCCCTGCTAATGTATTTCCTATAAAGTTGATGATTATCATAGTTATTGCATTCCCTTCTTGGCTCTATCCTATTTACTGTGTATAGACCCCTCAAGATTTTATAGACATAATTAATGTCTCCCTCAGTCTCATCTGCTTCACAGAAAGCCAATTAAGTATATACAATCTATCATATCTTAAAACATTATCAGTCACGACCATGTCTGCACCTTCTCATTGCAGTTGCACCTTCCTTGTAATGTGATGACACTTTGCTCAAGCAACAGTTTTGCTGCACTTGGATCCATACATCAGCTTGTAAGGCAAAACACATGTCCTCTGTCTTTCTAGAGTGACTTCCAAATAATGTGTATTTCAATGCCATTTTACATCTTCCAAATGCATATCTTTCTCCAGATTGAATCCCTTTTGCACATCTATTCAATTGAACAAGAATCTATATCTTGATTTCCTCCTCAAGGTCAATCCTATATCTAAATCTTGAATCAATTTCAAGCTGTATTATGCTCCTTACATGTTCATTAATATATACTACAGAGAGCAAGGACTGAGGACGAAGCCCAGAGGAATCCCACTGGTAACTCAATAGCATTAGATTAATGTAAATGGACAATGTGTATTTGCATATTGGGGAAAACTGAGAATTGAGTAGAAGTCTTGGTATTGAGATTTGTAGTATAAATAATTGACTGGAGCAGTCACTGTCATGGTAATAGAGCATGGAATAGGCCCTTAGGCCCAACTTGTCCTGGCTGACCTAGTTGATATTATGGGCTAGTCTCATTTTGCCTGCGTTTTGTCCATGCTCTTCTAACCCTTGCTCGCTCTATATCTGTTGAAATGCCATTTTGGCGTTACAATTGCACTGGCTTCCTTTAACAGCTTATTCGAAATATGGACAACCATATGTTTAAAGGATGTCAAACCATTCTCCAAGAAGGAATGCTGATTATAAAATGAGTTTGTCCACAAATCAATCCTTGAGATTCTATTCTCCAAGTTAATGGCTAGAGTGTTGTAAAATTAAATTCTTTTAATGATTCCTTTGTCCTGGAGTTTACATTCTAATCCAAGCTGTATAATGTTAGACTCGCAAACTTGTCTCTGTTTTATCACATCACTTGATGACAGATCCCTGAGGTTTTACTCTGGGCCAAAGAACAGAATGAAGAGAAGAGTCCAAACCTAACACAGTTTACAGAGCACTTCAACAATATGTCCTATTGGTGAGCATTAAGCAATGTTTCTCAGCTCTTCTATATAAAAATGGGTTAAGATAAGAAGAGCCAAATTCTGTGGTAAAATACCTAAACAGTCTTGATGTCTGTGATGAGATGGAATAAAAGAGGCAGTGCAAGATTGGGAATAAGTTCTGCTAATGAATGCCATAACAGGAATGTGTGTAGTAGCTTCTAGAAATGGGATTAACGATGGCCTGGAAAACATTGATGGCTCAGTGTTTGATGAAGGGATCATAAAGCAAGGGGAGGTTTGAGGAAGTTTTGAACCGCTGGCTTCTAGTTTGGTAAAAGTTAGTCTACCAAGCAATGATCCCTCTAATCTTTAGTCGTCAGTGTGCACAAAAATCTTAAGTTGGCAAATTTTTTTCCTGTGACAAAAGTAAGTGTGCATGGAATGCTTGTGCAAATGTAAACTTTAAATTGTTTCAAGATCATTTTGGCACAGCCTATCTCTAATGGCTGATAAAAATGCATTGGCATGTTTTAATATCATACAGGTATGATGGCATTCTATGAAGTAATGCATTTAGTTAAGATTTTATTCTATATTTTGAACTACTTATGATTGTTCCATTAAATAAAACATCAAATTGAGTAAGTATTATTAATTTATTTTGGCTTCTTCGCCTTTTGTGCGCACGTTAATTTCCTTTGTGTGCTGGTAGCAAAGGGTTTGTGCCCGCACACAGCTTAGAGAAAAATGGTGCTAACAAGCTCGGCAACAGGTTTAATTTCTTTTTCAAGGTTGGATTGGAGAGAATGAAATGCTGAAGATGGCAAAGGAACTGAAATGTTTCATATGAGGCAGTAGTTTCCAATAAAAAGGTGGTGAGAGAAAGGAAATCAGGTTTTAGGTGGAGAGATGGGGGTTAGAAGGCTGCTTTTAACCAGGAAGCAGGAACAAAAAAGGAGTGAGTTAGATTTCAACATCATGTCAAGCTGTATGCATTAATATTATGAAGGATCAAAGAGGGAATAATTGGAAAGTACAGTGAAATTGATCAAAGAGCACACCAGTGTTATTGAGACCAAGACTGAACACTTTTAAAAAGCTAATGTTGGACACAGGGTAATATTTGTAAGATTCCAGATCTGAGAATTTTACAGTGGGAATAAAGTAAAAAGAGTAAGGATAAGTTTGACTGATCAGAGCCAACTGGATTCATATATCAAAACACAAAAGAAGGTTATGATGATTTGCTTGCAGTGCTGTCGCTCCTCTCAGGGAATTTATCTGCTCTAGATTTTTGTTGCTTTTAGCAGTATGTTTAAGATCGAGATTTCATTTTGTGCTGGTGCTGGCATTGTTTCTTAGAAGTAATTACACCAGCCCATCATACCCATTTTTTGTTTACTTCCTATTTTGTGTTGAATGTGTGAACTCCCCAAGAGACTTGAACAAACATAAAGCAAAGTTTTCATATTAAATTCTTTGGTCTTTCAGGGTCAGGTCAATAATTATTCAACAGGAAAAGGCACAAGATCGAGAGCGATTACTGCTCAAATTCATCAAGATTATGAAGGTTTGTAAACTGATATTCATTGTGACATTTCACTTGTGTCACAATTCTAAGCAATGTAAGATTTGCTAATGGATCAATACAATTAATAACATTTCTGGCTCCTTGGATGATCTGACTGGACAAATGTATGATTGTGTGTAGCAAAAATCTCACAAAAGTGTCTATTGAACTCTGTATCTTTGAAATCTTGCAGTCCATGCTGAAATTCAAACTTTTTCTCTCTCATTTTTAGCACTTACGCAAACTGAATAATTTTAATTCATACCTGGCTATATTGTCTGCATTAGACTCGGCACCTATCCGAAGGTTAGAATGGCAGAAGCAGACTTCAGAGGTAAACATGATTCTTTCAATTAATTCATTTTCACAATATCTAGCCTTCAATCCCTGACGTGATTAGAAAAACTTATCCACAGATTGGTGCAAAATACCTTCAGTGCATCAAAAGCTAGATTTAAGGTGAATGTCACCCCAGTTTTATGGGGTTCCTGTAACAACATGCCCATATGACATTCTGAAGATGAGTAACTTTGTGTATATTTCGATGTAAAATGTATGTTTATAAACAAACTTGGAAATGAGTGGTTTGAATAATATACTAATTACAAAATTCAACAAGATATTTGATACAATTGGACTGCTTACCTGCAGAATTGGATTTGATGTGTGTGATTTGTGCGGTTAGCATAGCGGTTAGCGCAGTGCCCTTACAGCGCCAGCAATTGGGACCAGGGTTCTAATTGCTGTAAGGAGTTTGTATGTTCTCCCCATGTCTGCATGGGGTTTTTCCGGGGGCTCTGGTTTCCTCCCACCGTTCAAAACTTACCGGGGATGTAAGTTAATTAGGTGGCATGTGCTCGGGGGTAATTAGTCAATATTGTCATTGTAGAGTGTGAATAAATCCTTTTCTGTACCTGTGTCCTTGAAATTGAAGAACAAAGTACCAGGGAGGTTATTTAACAGCAAGAGTTGAACTTGACCTTGGAACAGCATTTTTTAACTAAATGTAGTAAATTGCCTGGAATGGCAATGTGTTGCTGTTGGGAATGTGCTTCTGTTTTCACAGTTGGATTTCATTATCCACTCTTTTGAAGTAAATAGTAAGCCATGAATATTGGAATTCAGTGTTAAAAAGATACAATGATAGCCATTCTGAATTTGAAAGATAGTATTATTTGGTTTTGCTTTTCAAATAAAAACTTCAGAACTTTAATGTCCATGGAATCTTTGCTTTAGCTGATCACAACACTATTTTCATTTTATTGGCATTAAGTCGGCAAAATGGAAAATGGGACCAAACTCTGTATCAAAGTGTACTCCTTTAAATATAAGGTCTGTAACCAGACAGTTGGTACTATTCCAATGAAGGATTTCCAAATGGAAATATTAACTCTATGGTGGCCTGCAATTGCGGAGTTCGGGCCGGCACATCATGCGGCAGCAGACACGGACAGAGATCGCTAAAGCAACTCCCAGGACAACAAACCAGCGGGGGAAGAAGCTGGGGCAGCATCAGACTTTTCTTTGGCTTGGCTTCGCGGACGAAGATTTATGGAGGGGATAAAAGTCCACGTCAGCTGCAGGCTCGTTTGTGGCTGACAAGTCCGATGCGGGACAGGCAGACACGGTTGCAGCGGCTGCAGGGGAAAATTGGTTGGTTGGGGTTGGGTGTTGGGTTTTTCCTCCTTTGCCTTTTGTCACCTCACAGCATCAGACCAACAGCCCTAAAATGGCATTGGTCAAGCTGCCCAGCTAACTCAGCAGAAACAGGCTGGGGAAGAAGCGCATTCATGTGCATGGATGTTCCTGCCCTCTATTGTTATTCATATGGTTGACTCAGTCAATCAGCAAAACGGCGGGAACTTGAACAGTATAAAAGCAGCCTTACCAGCCCAAATAAAGGAGTGAGCTTAACCTGCCACACACTGTGTCTCTTTCCATGCACACTGCCCAATTCACTGAATGTTTGTCATAGAGCCCGGGAATTAAATCAAATTTAGGAAGATCTAATTGAGAAAGTAATTCCAAAAGACATGGAAATAGTTGCAGAGTATAGTTTAGGTTATGTGGATGGCCTTCCCAACACAATAAATTTCTTCACACCAGGTTGTAAATCTTTGGAATTCTCTATGTCCAGGATGTTCAGTAAATTCAAAGCTGAGATTGATAGATTTCTTAATGCTAAAATAAGCGAGATACTGAGATTGCACACCATAATGGGTTTAGGGAAAAATATCTGCCATGATCTTGTTGAATGAAGCTCTTTGGCCTCATGACTTGTGTTCTTTTGAAACCATCTTTTTTTAAACAGAAGATGAAGGTCTTAAGTTCAAGTTTATTGTCATGTGTACTGAGATACAGTGAGAAAGTTTGTTTTAGGTACAATCCAGCAAATTAACACAAATGGGTCTTTGCTAGTTCTGACAGTCGGTCAGAAACCCAAAATGTGGATTGTTCCTCTTACCTCAGTTGCTGCCTTACCTGTTTTTCCCAGTGTTTTCTGTTTTCATTATAGCAAGTGAATATACTGTCGACTACATAAATTTGATAAAGTGAGTACTGAAATATTGAGGTAAAACACAGGATTCTGTTGACACCGTGGTTGTGAAAAACATAAATGCTGGAGAAACTCAGCAGGTCAAACGGTGCCTTTATGTAGCAAAATACATCACCAACGTTTCGAACAAGGCACATAAAGTGCTACATAAAGGCACTCTTTGACCTGCTGAGTTTCTCAGCATTTGTGTGTTTTTTCACTGAAATATTGAACTTTGTTTTCCCTCCATAGTACTAAGTCAGGCACATAAGCACATTGCTCTGCCAAATGTCTTGAATAAAGACAGTAAGTAACTGGTGACAAACTTTCGTACACTGCTTTGACTTGTAATCTCCAGCATCAAGGTGTTTCTGTATTACAGGCATAGATCCTACAATCGTGGTGTAAGCAGATACTTGCCTTATGTCTGATTTTTTATTTTTTTTAAAAAACAACTGACAAAAGCACACCAAGACAGTGTTCCCCAGTGTTTGCCAAACATGACTAGTCTACAGAGATGACAAAATTTATTAAGTCTTTACTCAATAGATTAGAGAAAGAAGATTAGTAGGGGGAAGGCAAATTTTGAGATAGTGACAATGAATTTTTTTCTAACATGAGGGAAATTGATTATGAGGGGAATCAGTTGAGCATTTTCTTTGTACCTCTTTCTGTCGCACAAGTAGCTCATTTACGCTCTCCAGCAATTGCTGTACCAAATAGCTGGCAAAAAAAAATCAATTAAATAAATAGTTTGCATGAATAAGACTGGGCGGATGGACCCCGCAGGGGATTGCTGAGACTTTGTTGGTCACATAAGCTTCCCCTCTGAACTAGCAATGCCCCACAATGTACACTCATTCTTTTCACTGTTGCCACTTGTGTGGAGGTAAGCCAGATTGTCAGCGCAATGAAGGTGCATTGAGGGCCTGACCGGGACACTTGTGTGGCAGTGAATTGGGTTGCCTGATGAATATAGGAGCAAACATGCAGCACAGAGCACCCCGATCATACCCCACCCACAGCATCTTTATGAATAAAGTTGTATTGCAATGAAATGGTGGCGCCCAGGATGAAGGGCTGGCTGATGCCGCTCCCTGCTGGAGCGACTCTCCCAAAATATCTCCCTATTCCTGCCTAATAAGAGGATTTATTTTTGTTCGAATTAAATATACTAGTAAGACTTTATCTGTAAACCTGGGGAACGGAGTAAATTATGGCGGTGGCATGGTTAATATAGTGACTGGCTCAACACTATTACAGCTCCAGCAACGGGATTCTAAATTAAAATTAAATTTTACTTGACAAATTAAACTATACAAAATTAAAGATTACAATACTGATTTTTTTTTTCAAATTGCATTTTGCACTGTCATGTTTTGGAATTCTGTTGTTTCAGACCTAATGGGGGGAGGGATGAAATGAGTAGGAATGATGAAAGGGGGAGGAATGGCATTGCTAGTCAGGGAAAGTATCTCAGCTGCATGAAGTCAAGACAGCCGGGTTGGAGGGGTGGGTGGGTTTGTCGACAGGGACCATTTGGTGGAGTTGAGGAATGGGAAAGGTGTGCCCTCACTGATAGTGTTGTATTATAAACCGGCCAAGGAGAGAAGATGCAGTACTTGATCTCCTATTAGGGAACAAGACAGGTCAGGTGACAGATGTATGTGTAGGCGAACATTTTGGGTCCAGTGACCATACTGTCATTAGTTTCAAGTTAATTATGGAAAAGGATAAGTCTGGTCCTCATATTGGGATTCTAAATTGGAGGAAAGCAAATTTTGTGGAAATGAGAAAGGAGCTGGGAAGACTATATTGGGATATGTTGTTTTCTGGCAAGGGTGTGTTAAGTAAATGGAAGGCCTTCAAAAGGTAAAATTTTGTGAGTGCAGAGTTTGCATGTTCCTGTTAGGATTAAAGACAAAGTTAACAAAAGTTAACATACATATAAGGAATCCTGGTTTTCAAGGGATATTGGTGATCTGGTTAAAAAGAGGGAGGCGTATAGCAAGGATTGGCAACAAGGAACTAATGAGGTACTTGAAGAGAACAGAAAATGCAAGAAAATACTCAAGAAGGAAATCAGGATGACAAAAAGAGGAAATGAGGTTGCTTTGGCAGATAACGTGAAGGTAAACCCAAAGAGGTTCTACAAGTATATTAAGAGTAAAAGGATAATAAGGGACAAAATTGGTCCTCTAGAGCAGGGGTGTCAAACTCAAATTCACGGAGGGCCAAAATTAAAAACTTGGACTAAGTCGAGGGCCGAACTAAATATTTATTGAAAATTTTCAACAACATCTGCATGTTTTCTCTTCTTTCAACATATGTAATGTTAAACTTTAGGATATAACTTTAGGAGGATAATGTTACAGGTCAGGAGTAGGTAGCTCAAGTTCACCCTTTGCTTGACCTGAGGGAAACATATTTGGTCCCTGTGGAGATGTTGTCACCATTCACAGGCTGTGTCCATTTTGGCCTGCATCAGGACTCAGCATTTCCTGCTCACTCCTCAGGCTCTAGGCGTCTATTCACCCTCGACCCACCATCCCTCTACCTGACCAGTCCTTTACCCAACCTCTACTCACCCCTCACTCCACTCGCTCTGCCTCTACCCACCCCATCCTATACACGCCCCTCTACTGCCTCTCCCCTCAACCTGTTCCTCCCTCTACCCGTCTCTCACCCTCTAATCACCCCTCCCCTACTCACCCTGCCCCTCCCCTTTTACCTCTTCCCTATCCACCCCTCCTTCTACTCATCCATCCCTCTAACTGGCCCTTGCACCACCATAGCTTCCCCTGCCCATTACTCCTCACCTGCACCCTCTGCCCACCCCTGCTTACCCACCCACTCAGGCCCACCGCGCTGCCGATCAGCCTTTGTGGACAGCCACCATCTCTCTCTTCACGTGCAGGGCCGAAGCAGCTGTCCCTGGGGTCCGCGCGGGTGCAAGCGCTGAAGGCTGTGGCGACCGGGAGAAGTGCGCTCGCGCTGTGGAAGGGGCTCGCGCTGCCCGGGGGCCGTGCGCAGCCTGCCATGTCCGTCGCGCCGACAGGAAATCACAGGCGCTCGCCCATCCACCGCACCGCTCGACAGGTGGGAGAAGTGACTGGTTGTGTGGGGAGCCTTCCAACTGGCTTGCCGGCTGATGACATCGACAGACTTCTCGTGTTACAATTTCTCGTGTTACAATGGGGAAGGATGTCCAATGAAGGGGGAGGATGGTGGGGGTGACATTACCAAATAACAGCATCGGCTCTCGCTGCAGGGCGGGCCACCTCTAATACATTTTTGAAATGATCTTGCGGGCCAAATATAATTATATCGCGGGTCAAATTTGGCCCGCGGGCCAGAGTTTGACGTGTGCTCTGGAGGATCAAAGTGGTCAACTGTGTGGATCCTCACGTAGTGGGGGAGATCTTAAACAGTTTTTTTTGCACCAGTATTTACTCAGGAAACTGGCAGAATGCATGAGGAAGGGAAACAAAGAGAAGTATCATGGAACATGGAGATTAAGGAGGAGCGAATAAAGGTAGATAAATTCCCCTGGGCTGGATATGATAGTTCCTTGGACCTTGAGGGAGACTAGTGTAGAAATTGCAGGGGCCCTGGCAAATATATTCAAAATGTCCTTAGCCACATGTGAGGTGCCAGAGGATTGGAGGGTGGCTGGTGTTGTCCCGTTGTTTAAAAAAGGCTCCAAAAATAAACCAGGTAATTATTGGCCGGTGAACCTGATATCAGTAGAGGGTAAATTATTGGAAGGAGTTCTGAGAATGAAACATAGGTGTGTGGAGAGCCATGGGCTGATCAAAGACAGTTAGCATGGCTTTGTGCATGGCAGGTCATGTTTAATGAATTTTGTAGAGTTTTTGGAGGAGATTACCAAGAAGGTAGATGAAGGAAAGGCTGTGGATGTTGGTCTACATGGACTTTAGTAAAGCCTTTGACAAAGGTCCCACATGGGAGGTTAGTTCAGAAGGTTAAAACCTAGGTATCCATGGAGAGGTTGTAAACTGGATTTGAAATCGGCTGTGTGGTAGAAAACAGTGATAGTGGATGATTGCTTCCACTATGACTAGTGGTATGCTTTAGGGGTCTGTGTTGGGACTATTATTGTTTGTTGTCTATGTCAATGATCTGGATGATAATGTGGGAAACTAGAGCAGCATGCTTGCTGATGACACTAAGATTGGAGGCATTGTGGTCAGTGAGGAAGATTTTCATAGCTTGTAAAGGGATCTGGACCTCTGGGAGAATGGGCCAAAAAAATTGCAGATAGCGTTTAATGCAGAGGTGTTGCATTTTGGAAGGGAAAACCAAGGTAGAGCATACACAGTAAATGGTAGGGCACTGAGGAGTGTAGAGGAGCAAAGAGATCTGGAAAACGGATACATTGCTCCCTGAAGGTGGTTTCACAGGTGGACAGGGTTGTAAAGAAAGCTTTTGGCGTCCAAACTTGGAATATTATGTGCAGTTCTGGGTGCCTAACTACAGAAAGGATTGAAAGAGTGCAGAGAAGATTTACTAGGATGTTGCCAGGTCTTCAAGAGTTGAGTTACAGGGAAAGAGTAAACAGGTTAGGACTTTATTCCTTGGAGTGAAGAGGAATGAAGGGAGATTTGATGAAGGTTTACAAGATTGAGAGGTACAGACAGAGTGGATGCGAGTAGGCTTTTTCCACTTGGGTTGGGGGAGATAAATATGAAAGGTCATAGTTTTAAGCTGAAAGGAGAAAGGTTTAAGGGAAAGTTCTTCACTCCAAGAATGGCGGGAATGTGGAATGAGCTGCCATCTGATGTGGTGAAGGCGGGCACGATCTTAAGTTTTAAGAATAAATTGGATTGATACATGGATGGGTGAGGTCTAGAGGGTTATCAAATGGAACCACAGGTCCCAGTGCTTGTTTCCCTCTTCAAATATTATGCATTTAGCATGATATATCTGAAATTCTACTAATACTGAATTCCAAAATGCATTTTTCTAATGGAAATTATGCTATTTGTTCTTGAATAAGTAAACTGCTACTTTCCATTTGGAAACACACTCTACAATTATTTTGAATTTACTCATAGAACTTGGGTTGTTCCCTTTTGTTCTGCTTTTCTGGAAAAGATAAAACAGCATTTCCAGGTTGGCTTTAGAATCTACTTACAGAGAGATAGTATTCAATTTATTTTCTTCAGAGTCCACTTTCCCTCATTCTGACTCTTTAATTCTGCATCCTTCTGCATTCATTTCATGAAAAAAATTGTTTGGATCGATCAGGTATCATTGAAAATTGCCAATTGTTCACAATTTTCTCTAATAGGCCTGAATGCTAATCTTTGAAACTCCCACATGAACTACAGATAGCATTATGCTCAAATCAGCGATTCAGTAATTCCATGATAATTTTTGCAATGTTCCTTCCATTTAATTTTACGATGAAGCAAATATTTTCTTTTCCAAATTGCCTTAGATTACTGATATTTGTGGTGTTGATGGACAAATTAAGCTGCTCTATTTAATTTCAGGGTCTGGCTGAGTACTGCACACTCATTGATAGCTCTTCATCATTTCGAGCGTATCGAGCTGCTTTGGCAGAGGTGGAACCACCTTGCATACCTTATCTGTAAGTATTATAAAGCTGTTGTTCTGAAGATTACCTTAAAATGATTGTTCTCAGAATCAGGTTTTTTAGTTCAAATACTGAATGTTCATACAGTAACATTTTGAGAAAAATCGCCAATGGAAATTACTTGTATAGCATATTAGGATAACATTCATGAAACCGAGGAGCATCATTAGTTAGAATTTAAAAAGGGGCGAGGCGACAGCTAGAAGGTGATTGGATGAAGAAGCTGAATGTCACTATATCAGTGAGGGACTGTGTAACAGAGTGGTCTGATTGAGAGTGGCAAGGCTTTGGCTCAACAGGCTTCAACGAGATCAGGTAAGAGGTGAGGAATAGTAGGAGTTGAAGTAAGAAAGGGCCATCCTTTTCAAGGAACAAAAAGGATTCAGCAGGTAGGCACAGGTAAGGGCAGATTTCATATCATATATTTTGTTCCTCTAGTCATAAACAGTGGGAATGGCAGCTAAGGCAGGGGAATGAACCTCTTGCACAATGTGGAAACCAGCAGTGTCCCTGACAACTTCATCTGTGAGAAGTGCATTCAGCTGTAGTTCCTGACAAGCCAAGTTAAGGAATTGGATGAACTCCGGATCATTTGGGAGGCAGAGGGGTTGATAAACAGGAGTTACAGGGACACTAGTACATCTAGGAGGCAGGAGAAGGGTAGATGGGTGACAGTCAGGAGAGGGAAAGGGAACAGGCGGGTAGTGCAGGCACCCCTGTGACCGTTGTCCTCAATAACAAGTATGCCATTTTGGATACTGTTGGGGGAATGGGACCTACCAGGCTCAAACCACACCGATCAGGTCTCTGCTCAGAGTCTGGTCCTGTGGATAAGAGGGAAAAGAAGGAGAAGAGACAAGCTGTAGTGATAGGGGATTCAATAGTTAGGGGGACAGATAAGAGGTTCTGTGATGCCTGGGTCCAAATGATCTCAGATCAAGTTCACAACATTCTCGAGGGAGGGCGAGCAACCAGATGTCGTGGCCCATGTAGGGATCAATGATGTGGGTAGGAAAGGTGAGGATGTCCTGCAAGTAGAGTTCGGAGAGTTAGGCGCTAGGATGAAAGACAGAAACTCCAGGCTTGTGATCTCAGGATTGTTGCCTGTTCCATGTGCTTGTGAGGTTAGAAATAGGAGGATAATGCAGCTTAACATGTGGCTAAAGACATGGTGTAGGAAGGAGGGCTTCAGGTTTCCGGATCATTGGGCTCTCTTCCAGGGAAGGTGGGACCTGTTTCAATGGGACAGTTTGCATCTGAAATGGAGTGGGACTAATATCCTCCTGGGAAGGTTTGCTACTGCTACTCCAGTGTGTTTAAACTAGATTTGCAGGGGGATGGGAACCAGAGTGCCAGAGGAGTGGAAAGATGATGTAAAAATTGCATGCACTGTTAGAAGTCAATGGATTGTATGTGGTGGAAATTTTCTAAAGTGAATCTATTTCAATGCAATGAGTATTGTAGGAAAGGCAGATGACCTTAGAGCATGAATTGGCACATGGAATTTTGACAACGTGGTCATTAGTGAAACTTGCATGCAGGAGGGACTGGTAGCTCAATGTTCCGGGCTTCTGTTGCTTTCGACGCAATAGAACGGGGGTTGAAAGGGGGAGGAATGGCATTGCTCATCAATGAAAAAATCACAAGTGTGCTCAGGCAGGACAGGACAGAGGGCTCAACTACTGAGGCAATATGGGGTGGAGCTGAGGAATGGGAAAGGTATGACCACACTCATGGGGTTGGACTATAGACTGCCTAATAGTCAACAAGAATTGGAGGAGCAAATCTGTAGAGAGACAGCAGACAGCTGCAGGAAACATAAGGTTGTGATAGTAGTAGATTTTATTTTTCCACATATTGCCAGGGACTCCCATGCTGTAAAAGGGTTGAATGTCACATGTGTTCAGGAAAGTTTTCTAAATCAATATATAGAGCTACTATATGCAGAGGCTCTGATAGCTCAGTGGTTAGAGCCCTGGTCTTGTAAACCAGGGTCGCGAGTTCATTCCTGGTTGGGGCCTCATTTATGTGAAGGACTCTGGACAAAGTGGCAACTCTCTGTCATCGTTATGGTCGACAAAAATTTTTTAATTCCTGTATGTTACATTCTAAATGCAGTATTACGTGACAATAATGGAACCTTTACCAACTGGAGCAAATGAAATACTGGATCTCTTTAGGGAATGAGATAGGATAGGTGACAGAAGTATGTGTCGAAGAATATTTAGGTCCAATGATCCTAATGCTATTAGTTTAAAGTTGATTATGGAGAAGGTTAGGTCTGGGCATTGGGTTGAGATTCTAACTTAGAGAAAATGAGAAAGGACCTAGAGTGTGTGGATTGGGATCAGTTGTTTTCAGGTAAGGATGTGTGAGGTAAGTGGATTTTTAAGAGTGCTGAGTTTGTATGTTCCTGTCAGGATTAAAGGCAAGGTTTAGCAGGCATAGGGAACCTTCATTTTTGGTTTGGAAGAAGAGAGAGGTGTATAGCAGGTGTAGGCAACATGGAGCAAATGAGGAGTATAAAAAAAATGCAAGAAAAACCTCAAGAAAGAAATCAGAAAAATAAAGGTTGCTTTGGCAGACAATGTAAAGGAAAATCCTAAGGGTTTCCACAGGTATATTAAGAGCAAAAGTAACAGGCAAAATTGGACCCTGAAGAGATCAGAGTGGTCGACTTTTATATGGAACTAAAAGAGATGGGGGAGATCTTAAACGTTTTTCATCAGTATTCACTCAGGAAACTGGCAGAGTGGTGGGGAGTAAGGAAAACAAGCAGTGAGGTCATGGAACCTATACAGATAAAGAGGATGGATGGACATAAGTCGCAAGTCAGGGAGTACCTGTAGGCAAAAAATTTCCACAACTTGATATTCATTTTTTTTCTATCTTTTTGCTAATTTTAAAATGCAAAATAGGAAAATTTGTCAGAATATTGGTTTTTTAACATGACTGGCCGGCTCTGAGTTGAGTGACCAACTTTTGTGCCATACGTATTTGTTTTCTTTCCTGTAACGCGTTCAAGGTAGCCAGTGCATGTTTCCATAGCTGTGCGTGTCTGCGATTTAATAACAGTGCGACAGAAACAATACAATCACTTATCCCATTTATCCTGCTGCTTTGACCTGATCAGAAATCTCCCAGATGCCTTTTCCATTTTTCGATCCATTAATCAGATAAAATTACCTTGTCGTTTGCTGGTGGGTTGCCAAAGAACATATTAAAGGGAGCTGAAGGAGAATAGATGATAGAAAAATGAGAAGTCCCAGGGGCCAGTATGGACTGAATAGCCTGCCTACTTTGTCGACATAAATATGTAGTCTTACAGATGTTTTGCCTCGGAAGTCCCAGTTTCTAGTGCTGGTCTCGGTGTGAATTAGGTGCTCCAGTCAATTTGTTGTTGACCTTTGATAGATTTCTCAGCTAAAGCTGGAAAATATGGCTGTGAGGCTGCTCTGGGTTAAGCCTGGCAGCACACACCCTTTTTTGAATATTTTATTTAGAATTTTTCAAACTCAAACAGTGTCAACATTACATAATAAGAAAAAAAAACACACTACATTCTCCAATTATATACAAGCTTCACTGTTGAGTCCAATTTTCCCCCCTCCCACCCCCCTATTTCATAAATACTGCATATACAAAGACCAAATTAAATATATAATCACCTCAGAGAAAAAAATGCAATAAATTAGCCCGTGCCTCTTATTCTTATAACATTTATCAGTGTCCCTTTATCTTTCTGACCAGTTAGAGACATAAGGACAGTTGCAAAACAGAACCATTACACTTAATAAAAACAAATCCAAAGAAAAACCTATAATCTTAGGATTCGTCGGGACCTTACCGCCGGCCCACTGGTCTTTAAAATTTTGTGGTTCAACCTGATTAAGATGGATCCCCCCTCAGGGAGAGGGCATATAGGGGTAGATAGAGCGATGAAGCACAAGGAACCGTACTATATCTTCACACCTATATGTTGCAGGTAAAATTATAGGTAATTTTCTCCAGGGGAACATAGCTCTGTATTTCTGCATTTCAACACGCAATGCCTAGATGAAAATCAGACTTCCAGATAAACGCTATGCACTTCCTGGCCACTGGATTTAAAATTTGGACAGCTTCATCATAAGCTTTATGTCCATGATATTTCCCAACAGGAACAATTCTGTGTCCTGCAGAAACTCTTTAAGTATGATTTTCTCTAGGACTTGGCCTTGCTCTACCCAAAAGGGCCTCACCCTGATGAATGACCAGGTTGAGTCCCATCTCTATGCCGCACCTCAAACATTGATCCAAAATTTCTGGCTTGGCCTTGTTCAATCTTTGAGGCGTATATTACAACTGGGGTAGAAAGTTTATACTGCACCAGCCTATATCAAGCATTAATAATTAAGATTATGCTGTCACGACACAGGTCTGACCAGCACTGTTCGTCAAACATTACAATTAAGTCTGACTCCCACCTTTGCCTTGATGTATGAAGACCTGGTTTCAGGATTTCCGCTTGGAGTAAGAAATACATTGTTGAAATAAACGTGTGCTCCATTTTTTGCATCAGAGCCTCCATGCTACTGAACCATAGCTAGACCTAATTTGTCCCTTAAGAAAGACCTTAACTGATCCCTTTCTGGCACCAGGTGTCCACGATCTTGTTATCTATTGTCCATGGTATTAAGCTGTTCTGAGTCAGGTGTGTTTTGGGAGACAACCCCAACTTAGGTCCAATACATTGTTTAATTTTATTTCCACACATAAAGTGAATGTTTTAATAAGGGGAAATCTTTGTCACCAGATAAAAAAAATTCAGTACCATTTGTAAAAAGTCTCCTGACATCTTCTCATGTATCGTGTGCAGGCCAATTTTTGCCCAGAGTGAAGCAATATACCTCGACTGAACTGCCCGATAATATTTCTTAAAGTCTGGTAATTTCAGCCTGCCCAGACTCTAATCCCAGGCTAATTTCTGCAGGGAGATCCTGGCCATCTTCCTATTCCAAATAAATCTACTTACCTGTGAGTTAATATTCTGAAAGAGTCTATGGGGCAGTGCCATGGGCAAAGTCTGGAAGAGGTACTGAAGCCTCAGCAACACATTCATTTTAACACAATTGACTGCCCACCAATGTGATGAGCAGTATCATCCATCTGTTTAGGTCCTCCTCCATTTTCTTTGAGCAAGGGGGTATAATTTAGTTTATATAAATTTTGCAGATTATTGTCCACCCTGACTCCCAGGTACTTGATCCCCTTAAATTTACTGTTTTCTTTAAATTGAGTATAGTTCCCTTTTGTAAGTGACATAATTTTTCTATTGTTCCAATTAATCTTGTATCCGGAGACTTTCCCGTAATCCTCCAGAGTGGAGTGGAGCTTGGTCAGCAAACCTGTTGGGTCTGTCAGATATATCAGCACATCATCCGCAAATAAATAGACTTTGTGATCTTCCCGGCCCACTTTGAATCCCTTGATGTTTGGATCCTGTCGTATGGTTTCAGATAACAGTCCTATGGCCAAAATGAATAGACAATGGACCTAGATCTCAATAGTGGGAAGGCTCGAGATATTTGCCCATTGGTCACAAGTGTAGCCTTGGGCACGTGGTACAGTGCCCTAATCCAATTTATAAAAGTTAACCCTAGCACCAGTTTCTTCAGTACCTTAAACAGGAAGTCCCACTCTAACCTATCAAATGCCTTCTAAGCATCCAGGGTCACAGGTACACTTGGGTCATCCCTTAACTGTGCCAGATGTATAATACTCAGCAGTCTGCTTATGTTATCTGCAGCCTTTCTCTTTTGAACAAAGCTCGTCTGGTCTACATTTGTTAGCTTTTGCAAATACTTTTCCAATCTATTTGCCAGCGGCGTAGCAAATATCTTATAGTCCGTATTCAGCATTGAAATAGGTCTATAAGAGGACGGTTTCAATTGATCCCTGTAATAATTGCTGTTGAAAAAGATTCTGGGAGTGTATGTGTTTCAACCGCCTGATTTACCACCTCCAAGATGGGCATTGGAAGGACTTTGAATTCCCTATAAAACTCAGGGGGGGGGGGGTGGGGGGAGAAAGAGAACTCATCCTCCCCCACAGACTTGCCAACTTTTCCTATTCCTCCTTCTGTGAAGGGAGCCTTCAATCCCTCCTGATCTTCCTGATCTAAATTTGGCAACTCCAATTTTGACAGGAATTCATCTATTTTCTCAGGCTTCCCTAATGATTCTGATTAAAAAAAACTTTTCATAACATTGTCTGATGGCTTCATTTATCTCCTTCAGCTTGTATGAGATCCTGTCATCTCTTGCCTGGACTGCATTAATTGTTCTTAAGGCCTGCTCTGCTCTCAGCTGGCAGGAGAGGGCTTTATGGGCTTGTTCCCCCAGCTTGTAATATCTCTGCCTCGAACTTAATACGGCCTTCTCCATCGTATATGTTTGGAGTGTATTATATTTGTTTTATTTTGTCAAAGCCTGATATTTTTCTAGTCAGCAATCTCCTGTTCCAATTCCTCTACCTCCCTTAAATATTCTTTCAACTGCTTTTGCGTATCCAATTATTTGACCTCCCAAGTATGCCTTAAGAGTGTCCCAAAGAAGGAATTTTTCCACAGTTGAGTTGCATTTGGCCTCACAGAACATGTCTATCTGTGTTCTAATAAAGCTAGAAAATCTCGGCTTCTTCAACAATGGATTAAGGTGCCACCTGTACGCTGTCTCCTGTTTATCTGGCATTGCAGTACTCAGTGTCAAATGGGAATGGTCTGACAAAAGTTTTGCCGAGTACTCGGTTTCCATTATCCTATTTTGGCTGATGCTAAAAATAAATGATCCTGGTGTAGGAATCATGCAATCTCAAATAGGAACAGTCTCTCTCCTTTGGATGCTGCCGCCTTCATGCATCTATTAAGTTCAGCTCTGTCAGGGTAGTTTTAGCCGCCCTGACTTCAGTTACCTTTTTCGATGACTTGTCCAAGACATCTTCACCACAACCAGAATTTTTCCTCCTCCCTCTGCTAATTTCAAAAGGTATCTTGTATAAACGTTTCATCATCCAAATTCGGGGGATTATGTTCAGTATGATCCAGGACTAAGTATATCTGACAGTCATAGACGTACCTGTTTATGACCAAACTCTTCATCCTCACCGGAACATTTTTTCCAATCAAAATTGCCACCCCCCCCCCCCCCCCCCCACATTAATTAGAGGAGGATGCTATTACCTGGCCCACCCATCCTCTCTTCAGTTTTTAGTGTTCATGTTCTATTAAATGTGTTTCCTGAAGAAAAAAAAAAGCTATATCCACTCCCAATTTTCTTATGTGTGCCAAGATTCTTTTCCTCTTCACTTTCCCATTCATCTAACCCATTCACATTAAAACTAAGGTATGTTATACAGTTAGTCATTGCCCCAGTGATTTCTCCCTTGTAACCCCAGCACCCCCCCTCCCATCTGATGTTCATCTAATCTTTTATCCTTGACCATTCAGACTAGCCCACTGGTTCCATGACAAATCCTAAGAAAGAAAAAAGACAAAGAAAACACAGAATACAACAACAACAAACCCCAATCCCCCCATCCCCCAATATTCCCCTCTTCTGTTTCACCCCATCTTCTCTCCCCCACCCTTCCTTCCCAACCCAGTAATCACATCTCCCATGCCATCACCATTTCCCTCCATTGTTTGGCCTACGGTCTCTACACCTTTCCCTTCCATTTTCCCCTACCACCCTCACCGCAGAGTCCTCCCAGATCCCTCCCCATTTCTCATTTCCAATACGTTTACATAAAACTGGTGTTTACATATTTATCAAAATACTTTCCATCTTACATGTTACGTACAGTAAAATACATTAGACCCCCTTTTGCAAAATCAATTTCTGCAAACTTAATTTCTTTCCCCCCCCCCCCCCCAAATACTACTTTCAGAGTAGCTGGGTGCCAAAGGACACCCTCTTATCCCTTTTGTATGACTTGACCGGTTCAAATTCTTTTATGCACTTTAAAAGCGCTGCACTAATATCGGGGTAGGAAAAATACTTTATAACCCTCGAGCTCCATTGCCCCCCCCCCCTCCTTGCACCGACTGCCACCACCCCCAAATTTTTCTCTCTATCCTAGTGGCGCAGCAGCTTCACCAGATGGAGCAGGGTTTCTCCCTGGGGCCCGGTTTCAGAAAGGGTGACTGGTGTGCCCCTTCCACTACTACCATCTCTCCCAATGTATCTCTACCTAGCACTTTGGGATCCAGCGCTGAAAAAAACGCACAGGGTCCTAAAACGAAAATCATTAATAAAAATGACAAACAACAAAGGAACTAACATCGATCCCTGAGGCACACCACTCGTCACTGGGCTCCATCCTGACAGATAGTTGTCTACCATGACACTCTGGTGCCTATATTAATCCCTAGAGACTGAACCTTCCTCATTAACCTTTCATGTGGAACCTTATTGAAAGCCTTACTAAAATCCATAGATTTTTACCTTCATCAACCTTTCTGGTGACCTCTTCAAAAAATTCAACAAGATTCGTCGTACATGACTTTCCCCTCACAAACCCATGTTGAGTGTCCCTGATCAATCCCTGCCTCTCCAGATATTTACCCTTGATGCCCTCCACTATTTTTATATTATTCCTCTGACTATAGTTTTCTAGAAAATCCAACTTTCTCCAGATGTGTTCCCTCTCCCTCACCAATGCATTTTCCACCCTGCTTATTCTATCCTCATTTGTAGCCACTCTGTCATTCTCCCTGTTAAGCCAGAGAGGGCACTTCACATTTTATCCAATTTTCTTGCCATGACTTCCAACACAGCATGCAGAGGGCTCTGAGCCCTCCTTCTCCCTTTGCCTTGCCATGAAGTCCTTCCTAGGCCTCCTGGCTTCTGCAGCTGCAACGCGTTCTGATGCGTTCAGCGTGAGAACACTTGTCTTGGCGCTCTCGCCGAGGGAGGGGTTGCACCCATACGTTGGCTTAACAGAGAAGTAAACAGCTGTTTTTATTTAAAGTTTTGGTTAATTTTTAGATCTTAGATGTGCACATTAGCTTCGCAAATATAAAGATTTTTCAATTGATTTTTTTTTGTATGTCCTCCTATTAAAAATGTTCACAAACATTCATTAGTTTTGCCTGCACTGACAGCTTAGAAGTCCTAAGTCTTGGTGGTTGGAAGTCATTGTCTCAGCTGCTACCTGAGTGAAGACTGCACCAATGCTGCAAATATGGTAAAGTTCACATGAAACAAACATAATGTGCCCAGGAGCTGGCAAACACCATTATGGGGCAATGGCATATCTGTTCCAATTCCACGCATCATTTCTTTGGAAGGGCTTTGAGTGCCTTAATTTAAATACAATTCAATATTTCCTCATACAATTATGAAGGTTTTTAAAGCTAGAGGATGGATAGAGCTTCAAGTTCAAGTTTCATCCACAATAGCTTGGAGCACCACACCATTTGTACTGAACTGCAGCTTTTCTGTTATGTGCAACTTGACCTTTGGTGTTTTGAGCCAAGATCAGCAGCTTGTATTTGTAGCTGCCCATTAAATGATGCAACATTTTTCCTTATGAAGTAATAATGTGGTAAATTATGGAGATTGCGGAATATCTATAAGCGCTCTATCAAGTTTTCTTGTACTCTTGAACGTCCCCATTTATAATGGGAACTATACCATTATCAACAGGAAGATGCGTTTTTCAAGTTGATACAGAGAGCTTCTAAAGTGTGACTGAAATGGAGACGAAATGAGAGGGCAACGATTATATTTGTATTTATGCATCTAAAAAATAGTGATTTTTTTCAAAAAGATATCCATCTCTGTGCACAAAACAGGCAGAATATTTTTTTTCTAATGAAGAAAGATTAGGAAATGGTTTTCAAAAGAACTTGGGTGCCTTTGTGTACAAAAGTTCAAGAAAAAAGGAAAGCAAGTCAACATGAAACAACAAAGGCGGCATGTAGTTTATTGACCTTTATTATGTGAGAGTCAAAAGACTGTAGGGAGGGCCTCCAGTATCCGTACCTAAATGCCAGAGATAGTGCACAACAAATAATCACCAAAGCTGTTCCAGGAGAGTCAGGTTTGAAGAGAGAGCAAGTAGACAGAGGCTGTATGCACTAAAGGTTAGAGGTATGGGAGGTAATCTCATTGAAAGTTGCTACATTCTTGTTGATTCAACAGGTGAGACAGAGAGAGACTGTTTCTTTTTGAGGGGTTTAAAGCCAGGGACCATAGTGACACAATGGCCTTCAGAACTGAAGTATGGAGAAAATTTCAGCACAGATGTTTGGGAATATCTGGAATTCATTGACAACAGCTGGATGGTTCCATCATTCAAAACGGATTTCTGAATATTAAGAGAATCAAGTGGTGGTGCAAATAGTGCAGAAAAATAGAACTGAAGTTGATTAGTTTTGATTGTGTGGATGCGAGCAGCTAAAAAGACCAGGTTGTCTACATCTTCTGCTAATTGCTTGGTGTTTCTGTCATCTTTTTGGTGGGTCAGCATTTCCCTTTGATTGTGCTTGGCTTCAGCTGTTTTATCTCATTGATTGTCAAATAGAAATTAAAAATCCACCAGTATAACAGGGCAAATGGCAGCAGGTGACTGGAAACCTTGAAAAATCCAGCTATGTTGTAAGCTACAAAATAAGTTTTATATAACATAAACCACACTGATTTACGCAGAACTCCACTTATATTACTCCCTACAGTTTTGCCCCCTAACCCTTAACTTATGACCCCTTGTTCCAATTTCCCCTACCCTCAGGGGAAAGAGCCTATTCACATCTACTCTATCAGATCCCCTTTACCTTCTACGTTCCAATGAATAAAGCTCAATCTTTCTCCATATTCAAGATACTGAAATCCAGGCAACATTTTCATAAATCTTCTTTGCACCCTCTCAACCTTATTTATATTCTTCCTATAACTTGGAGACCAGAACTGCACACAATACTCCAAACTTGGCCTCACCAATGTCTTAAACAGCCTCAGCATTATCCCCCCAGTTCCTATATTCTATGCTATGATTCATTAAGCATAGTATGTTGGCACATACCAAAAGCCTTCTTCACAACCCTATCTACATAGGAATCCACCTTCAAGGAATGCTGAACCATTATTCCAAGATCCCTCTGTTCCTCTGCATTCCTCAATGTCCTCCCCTTCACTGCATATGTCCTATTTTGGTTATTCCTCCCAAAATGAAACACCTCACACTTATCTACATTAAACTCCATCTGCCATCTTTCAGCCCACCTTTCCAAACAGTCCAAATTCTTCTGTAGTCCATGAAAACCCTCCTCACTATCCACAACTCCCCCTGTTTTTGTATCATCTGCATTTTTGCTCACCCAATTTACCACCTGTCATCCAAATCATTAATATAAATAACAAACAACAAAGGAACCAACATCGATCCCTGAGGCACACCACTCATCACTGGGCTCCATCCTGACAGATAGTTGTCTACCATGACACTCTGGTGCCTATATTAATCCCTAGAGACTGAACCTTCCTCACTAACCTTTCATGTGGAACCTTATTGAAAGCCTTACTAAAATCCATAGATTTTTGCCTTCATCAACCTTTCTGGTGACCTCTTCAAAAAATTCAACAAGATTCGTCAAACATGACTTTCCCCTCACAAACCCATATTGAGTGTCCCTGATCAATCCCTGCCTCTCCAGTTATTTATACATATTATTCCTAAGAATTCCTTCCATTAGTTTCCCCACCACCGATGTCAAACTTAATGGTCAATAATTGCTTGGCCTTCACCTTGCGCCCTTTTTAAACAATGGAACCACGTTTGCAACCTGCCAATCCCACAGCACCAATCACATCAGGTCAGGAGACTTATCTACCTTTATATACCCCAGCAGTTCTAAAATCCCCTCTTTACTAATCCTTATCTTTTCCATAACTAACCCTTTTGCCTCACCTATCCTACACAATTCAATATCTCTTTCCCTTGTGAACATGAAAGTCAACTCCGAACTTTTTGGAATCTGTATCAATAATTTTATCTATTTTTCTTAGCCTGAAGCCACATGCCGCAGACAGCTTGTGAAAAGTTTGTAACTTTTGCCTTGGTTTTATTTCTTCAAAGGGGTCTTATTCTGCAAGATTTGACCTTTGTTCATCTTGGCAACCCAGATCTAATTGATGGAAAGATCAACTTTTCTAAACGGTGGCAACAATTCAATATCTTGGATAGTATGCGACGGTTCCAGCAGATGTAAGTATTCAGAATTGAATGAATTTCCATAAAAATATACCTCACCCTGAAGTATGTGGCCACGATATGTGCACTTTATAAATGTACTGCGATGCCAGACAGGCAAAGAAAGCTGCCTGTTCCAAGGGCTTTGTCTAGCTGTATTCTTAATTACTGGGGGAGGTTGGAGTGTGTGGAAGAGGTTCAAATGACTTTTCATTCTAAAGGAAGATTTAGCCTTGTTCCATATCTTCTTTAACCACATAATCCAGTTAAAAGTCTTGACGTGATAGCATTGAGTGAGAGTTCTCACGATTCTTTTGTTCATAAAATGATTAGAGAGGCACTGGGTTTGTATCAAAATCTTTTGCGCCTTTGGTCATGCAGTTTTTTGAGAGTAACTATTTTTTATCTTTTTCAGTCATTATGAACTAAAACGAATTGATGATATTGTTACGTTCTTCAATGATTTTGGGGACCATCTTGCAGAGGAAGCACTGTGGGATCTTTCACTAAAAATCAAACCACGTAATATTCAACGACGGAAAACGGAGCGGGAAGAAAAAACCTAAGATTCGCCTATAGAGGCTCGATCTTAGATGGCAGCTAATGAACCTCATTAAGTGACTTGCTTAATTTTGCTACAGAAGTCTGTTCATGCCATGGTGCTCCACCTTCAGAGCTTCATTTAAGCATGAGCAGTAAACAGGCAGTACCTCTCTCGGGAAATGTTCCAAGTTTAATGCCATTGCCTGCAGATTTCCTTTCCTACCATCGTGCCAAGCCGTTCCAGGTGTCCTACATTGGACCTACTCACGCAGCTCAATTTATCCAGCAGACCCAGGTTGACTTGCAGACAAACGGCTTTGGAGACTGAAATTGTTGGGTAAAAAGGTACGGCAGTTCACTGATTGGGAGCAGGCTTTTGTTTGTAGAATAGCAAATAGCGGTACTAGCAATTGCACAGAAAACCTTAAAATATTCTGTACTGTAGGAGAAATACTGGCTCACTGTAAATACTAGGTTACTCATTTGATGTGTTGTTTTTTTTTTGCATGTTTATGACTGAATGCCAGTAATTGAAGATTTGATGATGGGGTGGCAAAGCTAACTCTGCAGCAGACTGGTATTTTGGCCAGGATTGTTCAATATCTTCATACACAATATCCTCAGCAGGTGGCACAGATGCTCTTTTACATTTTCTGCACGACTTTTTTAGGGTCTGGAAAAAGCATTTTTAAAGGACTGTATCTCGGTTTATTGCTGTAAGCTGAGCTGCATTTGAAACCTTTAAAATGGGAAAAGGTTGGCGTTTGTCTAGTTTGTATATAGCAAATCTACTAATTAACTTTTTAATCCATGAAATAGTGAATTCATTTTTATTCGACAGGTTGTCTCACCAATGTGAACCATAGATGCTTCTGTGCAGAATCCCACCTTCATTGCTTTAGGTTGTTATTAATGTTGTCTAGGTTTGCACATCTGCAAGGGAAACATTGTGTGCTTGTTTAGTTTGCAGTAATCATCAGGTAAGCGATGTTACCTTCCAGCATTTAGGGGAATGAAAAGCGATCAATAAAATGCAACACAATTGCAGATAAAACAATACATAAAAACCCAAAATATAGAAATTCACTGGTAGTTTTTGGAATTACCCTGCCGATTCTATTATTGTATAGGTTAAAGCAGATGACATTTAGTTCAGCTATCACCAGTAGACTTAAAATGTGCTCATTGGTACAGGGGATGTTCTTTTAACTAAATTGATATGAAAATCATTCAGCCCAATTTTCCGTGCAGTCCCTGTTCTTTAGCTGATGATTGGGTTGCAAGATGGCCAAGTCAAAGGTAAATTAATCAAATGAGAGTTGCATGAACATTAAAAGCCTACTAGATATTTTAATAAATTAATGGTGCAAACTTTTGCTTATCACAATTATCCCACAAACATAAGAGTACAGATAATTTTGGAATTTCAATGAGATCAGCTCCATGTGAGCACTTCAATTGCTGGCCCACATTATTTCCTTGGAGAGGGTGTTCCTAAAACAATGGCTACAATAATGGACTAAGAGTTAAAATATGAATATAGAACTTGATTTCTTTACCAAATAGTTGGATGCTAGTTTTGTTTGATTTTTTAAATGAATCATGGAAAATCAAAGAGGCTAGTTCTCCTCTTCCCTGTTGGTAAATCACAGTATAATTAAATAAAGGATACATATTCCTCTTTTTGCTTGTCTCTGGGGAATAGTTGGTCTACATCAAAATAAGGAGAATGCACAAATAGCCAAATATGACCCATTATTCTAGCCAGTCATATTTTAACAATTTAAATTCATACTGATAGCTTTACAGTATCAGGAATCAAGGCAAGAATGATTCTTATACTGTCCCTGTTGGAACTTTATATCAGCGGGGACAGTTTGAGAATGAAGACCTGTTCTCCATGGGAGGTTTGTCATCACAGGGAATTGTTGGGCTATTGAGAACTTCTGTATCCAGAGAGGGGAAAGCCTTCAGTTTCCATCACATCAAACAGGTATTGAGACACGAAAGTATGTGCCAGCATGGTTGCGAGTCCCAAGCCTGACAGCTCAAATTGGAGTGGTCTTGTTGCTTGCCCCAACGCTCAGGCAAAGTTGGTCTATTCATCCTGAGCCAACAGAGATGAGGCCTGGTGCTAGATTCCCATCACAGCTGTACGATCCTGGGTTCACCAAGTTCCTATATAGCATACAACCTAAGCAGATTTTTTTTCCCTAAGTGAATGGGGCAGCCCAGAGGATGACTGCTAAAGTCAATCTACTTTATGGATATTATAAAAACTGTTTTTTTTAAAAAAAAACATGAATTCAAACAGACTTTTTTTTCTTTTGAGATTTGAAATAGTGTTCAGTTTCCTGGCCTGCAGGTTGAATGACTATGTAAAGTAAAGAATCACTTTCTGTGTTGAGCTGGATAGGGGATTAATAGAATATCCCTCACCTTTTATTATTTAACAAAATCTGTAAACCACTGATCCTGGACTAGGAAGGATTAGTTTAGTATTTCAATGAGTCTTTTATTTTCCATTAATTTTGCACATTGAACTAAACACAATTAGTTAAGAACATTTTAAAATGATCACCTATGGCAAATAGATTTATGATTATTTTCTATTTACTTGGGCATCAAAAGGGACAGTTTTGACAGGGTGGGGGATTAACATTCCCTGAAGTAATGAGTCTTTTACCATATTTTTAACCATAATCATTTCCCTTAAGTGGTATGTAATTTTAAGTTGCTGTCATCAAAAATGCTGTTCCTTCTTAAGAAGTGGAACTAATAGCTTTCTCTTCAATTCTGCTTGTGGTCTCCTTATAAAAAACCACCCCCCCCCTCCCCCCGGCTTTTAGTCATTGATCACTTTCCATTGATGTTTCTTTCATTCGTTTCTATCTAGTTGCTGTGCTCTTTCCATTAATTTTCCCATGATGAGCTGAGGACTCATCACCATCTTGTTAGTTTCCCTTCTTTTACTAAAATTGTCCTGATTGTACCTCGGTCAATAAAATATCATTGTTTAAACTTCATTTGCGAGAAACTAAAATTGAGCTTATCTGGAATGTTATGTACAATTCTGTTCTTTCCCAGGAATATTTTCAATTGAGAGAGGCCAGTGTAGATTCATTCGCTTTATTCCTGCAATTGGGGGGGGGGGCCAATACTCTTTGGACATCAGAAGAATTAATGGTGATTTTATTGAAACAAAAATAAAGTGTTTGAAGGTAGATACAGGGATAATATTTTTGCTAGCTGGAATTTGAAAAGCGTGGAGAGTCGGTCACAAAATAAGTATTCAACTCTTCATGACGAGAAATCACCAGACGTTTGAATCTGCAGGAGGATTATTGTGTTGGCACTTCTATGGAAATTTTGAACAACATGGAATGGAGGATCTATCAATGATGGTGTTCAGGAAAGTAACATGATCAGTCATTGTCTTGTTGAGTGCTGAATGGCTTTTTCCTGCTTTTGTAATAGAATGACTTCTAAACCACAGGTTTTTTCAGGTGATAATGCTAATGACATTCTTTCAACATTTATTCTTGTAATTAAAGTTTAATCCAAGCCCCTTCGTGATGGTTTGCCATTCTATCAGTGAAGACCTGCAGTCTTTCACTGGTGTGTGGTAATTGTGTATTTCAAAACCATGTTATTCTACTCTTTGTTCACAATGCAATGCTGCCAATTTTGTATGTATTCATTTTATTTGGGGGGGGGGGCATCAGCAGCAAGGAATTTATTGCCCTCCTTAATTCCCTTTGAGAAGTTGTTGGAGAGTATTCCATCATACTCTTGATTTTGTGCCTTGCAGATTGTTGAAAAGGGTGTTGGGATGTTATTTGCTATGCCTGCCCTCTGACCTATCCTTGTAGCCATGGTATTTGTGGTTTATTTAGTTAAAATTGTGGACCATAATTAAACATCCTCAGATGATGCTAATGTTATTGCTTGGTCCTCTTTGTGGCACAGTGGCCTGCCTTACTTGCCATCTATCAGTCCATGCTTGAATGTTGACGAGCTCTTTCTGCATGTGGGCATCATTTGCTGTTACAGGAAATGGAATTTAATACTGTGCAATCAACAGTTAAATGTCCCTGCCTCTGACCTTGTGATGTGCTATTTAAGAAAATTTTAAAGATAAAAACATGGAAATGCACCATCCATAGCCTGATTAACATTATTACTGCAGTCCCCTGTTGTTTTGTAAAATGGCCTATCATTTCAATTCTGGCATTGTTTTGGAACATGCCTCCAACCTCCATGTGATTGAGTGAAGTGCAAGGTGTTTTATGTTTAAGTGGTGCAGTTTGGAAAGGATAAGCTGCCAATGTAATTGTGTTGCCTTGGATCATGAGCTGAATCATGGCCCAAGTCTTTTCTTCACTATATCTAAATTATACTCCATTTGCCTTTTTTTAGAATTTCATTAAATTTTCTCCTGCCCAGCCAGGTCAAAGTATTTCCTATGGAAAATTACCTACAAACTCTATAGCAGTTTTCTAAACTAGAGGAACCGAAAATGTCTTGGTCAGATCTATATCCTCGTACAATGAATGTTGTTAATAATGCTGAGCAGTATATTAACCAGTACAATGATTGCAAATATTTAGGGCCTATCTGTGGCCAAGATCCAGATTATCCTTTGAACTTTGCTTGTGATCAGTTATTTATTTATTGTCACAGTTTTGTTGAGAATAACACAATTATATTTGAACTGTATTTTCTATTGACTACGAGATTAAACTCCAAGAGGTAAGAATTTATTCGGCCCTGTAGGAAACTTTTCTGAGAGAATGGTTGCATGGAGCAAACTTCAGTTGAATACAATGTCACATTGACAGGTTCCTAATCAGAAATGAACGTATTGATGAAGACCACTCTTCAGGGCCGTTTATTTTTAAGCTAGCCTGATCCATTGCTTGTTTTTTTTTAATGGAGTTTGAATTTTGCTAAGAGATCAACCATCTTTTTTGGAGAAAACGTTAATCATTTCCCTTAAGTGGTATGTTAATTTGGCAGTTGAAATTTTATTTTTTGTGCTGTCTTTTTGAAATGGTATTGGCAAAGCAAGAATTAAGTACAAATTGCGGATAGAACTAAAGTTGCATGATAGTGTGAAATGTGTGAACTTACAGTCTCCCACAAGGAAACAAAATGCACTTGCAAGTTGAGTTTCTGGATTATGTCCATTTTTAATTTTACTTTTGAACTAATCTTGTATATTGTGAAAAGTTGCATTGTTTGTTAAAAATAATCCTTTAATTTTTTTTTATAAATAAAAGGGAGCATAAGGCATTTTGACATGCAGGGCCGCCCACTGAGTCCTTACTAAGCACCTTACTTTAATTTGTGGTGTTGAACTTGCACCAGCTGTGGGCTGATAGTATAGATGGTCACTTAATGTTCTCAAGTTCTAATATAACATATGGCATGGCACCTATTAATAACCATGTGACCAATTGTTTGTCATAAACCATTAATAAATGATTGATTTATATGTTTTTAATCGGTGGCTGCTTTAATCTAGATGTGGGGGCTGGTTAACTTAAACCCATGCAAATACATGTTGTCTAGTCTTAGTTTAGATCTGTCTCATATTGTTACTGCACTGTTATATTGTGCTCATTGATCAAAGAATTTATAAAATCAAATTCAATGGTTGCTTTAGAAATTGTCATAAGTGCCCTAATTTGAAGAAATCCTCCCAGAGCCACAAGCTAACACTGATGCCAGCCTCAACCTTGCTTGAATATTACTCGTTTATTATAAATGTAATGTTCCTACAACCGTTTCAAATGTAACTTTTTAAAAAAAAATAAAAGCTAACATTTATGTTTACAGTGCATGCAACAGACTGCAGATTAAAGACAATCAAATTCAGTGGGAACCTGGTGCCTCTTCATTTTACAGATGTGCAGAGCTTATACTGAAGAAAACGCAAATGGATACACTTCTCCTTTGTGATCTTAGTTACCAAAAATAGTGCAATGGAGAACATTTAACATGTTACCCAAAAAATACCAATCCATGCTTTTGAGTGATCTTAAACTCCAAAAAGTAAATTGGGCTGCTTATTGCTTAAAGCAGCCATTTTCAACCTTTAATTTTGGCCTATGGCCTCTTAGGACTCTGCACTTCTCTCCTACTAACTCCATAAAAGTTATGATTTAAGTCAATGGCCCCTGTTGAGAATGGCTAATTTAAAGCAATATTATCATAGCTGGTAATGGAGTGAACTTGGAATTAATTAAAGCCCTATCCCAGTTAAAGGAAGACTTCAGATTGCTCTTGCTAGAAGACATCCATAACAGATTCTGTGCACTTAGGGGAAAATCCAGATGAAGCTACCTGAAATAAGACAGGTAGTGAATAAAATCTCTCAGTAAATTGAAAATGATAAAAGAATTGTTTACATCTTAATCACAATTATATATGGATATTCCATAACACATTTTAAAAAAATATCCTGAAACACCAAGTCAAGAGCATTTTAGACCAGTTTGCTTAAAATGTCTGGTAACAATAGAAGCAAATCAATCAGCTCAAAACAATCCTCCTGATTCGAAAGGAAGGAGACAAGAAAATATTTGCAGGGAGTGCAAAAATTATAATTGCTGTATTTTTACAGAATCCCATACTGTAGAATGTAAAAGTATTGTGTAGAAATGTCAGTATGGCCTCCAGTAACGAGTGACAATTTAGTTGCTGCCTGACAAACAAATCTAAGAAACTCGCTCAGTTCAAAGCAATTTCGATCAATTTATTCATGAATATTTAACTAACAAGAATTTAAATATTGGAATAAAGTGAAATTAAACTTCTGACCTATTGAATAAAACTGGAAACCAGGATAACAACACAATTCAAATGGCAATCTTGTAGTTCTGGTATGCAAGGTCTTGGGTATTTACAGGTAAAATGAGCAACTTGCATACACATGTGCAAATAGTGTTTCTATACAAGTATTAAACAATCACACACACTCCAAAAAATTCTTGAATAAGGGCACTAATTTAAAAAAAAATACAAACTGGATGAATCATCAATCTTCAGCATTGAGAAGTGTTAATATTTAAAAATCCAATCTACGCTGATCATCCACCAGAGTTCAAACATGAATTTCTTCTCAGTTATTTATCAAAATATCACAAAAAAGTTTAAATTTGATACAATACTGCTCAACTTATTGACTATTTTCACGCCCTTTTGCTTGTTCAAACATATTGTTAGGAATTCACGTTTCAATGAATCCAGCTTTAATTCTGGTTGGTTTCGCCTCATAGACCAATCGCAAGACATGATATTAATTCATCAACTTTCTTTTACGCAAATTAAAAATGCATATACAATCCTTTTAATTTCAATTCTACGGTGAGTACCATGAAAATACCAGTAATTTTAACCTTGGTGCCATCTGTTTAAGCTATGCATCTAATTCAACTAAAGGTGTCTTTGAAAAAAACCTGCAAACTTAAATTCCCCATTATTTGTAATTCAATCAACTAGAAACTCAAAACAGGCCAAAAAAAAATTCAAATGATTAAGACTGAGCAGATGTACCCCACAGCTGAGTCAGGTTTGCCCTGCTGAACTAGCAATGCTCCTCAATGCACACATGCTCTTTTCACTGTCACTACTTGCATGGAGGTGAGTTGGGTAGTCAGCACGAGGAAGATACGCTGAGGGCCCGACCGGGACACGAGAACAAATGTTCGGCTAGCAGAATTCCACGGCATCTGTTTGAATAAAGTTGTGTTGGAATGAAATGGTGATGCTCAGGATGAAGAGTTGGCCTATCTCTGCCTTGTAAGGGTCTTTATTTTTATTAGTATTAAGTACATTAGTAAGGCTTTATTTATCTGTAAACTTGGGGAGGAGGTTCATTATGACAAAGGCATGATTAGGCTCACAAAAAACTGCCAGTGACCGACATAATTAAAAACTACAATACTTTTTTAAAAATGGTGTATTGGTATTCCTAAGGCATGTGATTTGTTAGGCTTTGGAGGAGGAGGTCTCAGTCAACCAGAAAATTTGCATTTCTGGTGTCTGCAATCCCCATAGTGCAAAGTAGTTAAAAGTTCAGTACATCTGTGGCTTGTCCTTAGCCTTGCTGATTTGTTAGAATCTTAAATTAGGAGCCCACATAACAAAATTTTCAATATATTCCTCTATGTTTTAAATACAGACTGGCTGTTATAGAGCCACCATGTCTTGAATCAAACAATAGTCTTTCCAATTGGGTAACATAAATGATGTTCCATGATTGAAATTGTAACATGCATGCTTGAATCAAGATGTCTTCTGCTAATTTCAATGCTAGGGCATGGTAAAATAATGTTGAGAAAAATTGACTTAAATAATTTTCAGTTAAACCCCTACCATTCTATCCATTAAACACAACAGATTGTTCAAATATTTGCTTGTAATAATTTTTGTTAACATTCTTGGCGAGCCTCAAAGATAAGGCCATTTAACTTTAGGTAAATGCGCATATAATCTTCCTTAATAAAGTAATAAAGAAGTAATCAATATAAAACCCCATAGTTTCTACTTTCTCATTTTAGACCTAGCAGATGAAAAATGGTCCACTGTTGCTTTGAATCATTGTCAATTGGTACAAAATCCCTCGAATGGAAAGGGCAGTGCCTTTCAACTGCTAAAGAACATTGCTGCAGTCTTCAAAGCTCTAAAAAAAACCCATTTTTTAGTTCTGACAAAGAAATATTTTACTTATCTGAACCACAAGGCTTGCTTTCAAGTGACTGAAATTGCATTGCTGAAACATTTTTCCATCGGTCTCAGAAAAAGTTTCTGCTACTATTTCTTTGCTGTTCTTGTCAATCTATAAAATGGCAGATAACAATGAACAGTAGCAAAGCAGCTGGAAAGACGTATTCAATCTTATTTGGTAAATTCTTCAAGAAAAAAACCCAAGTGATGAAATACAGTGTGTACATATCGTAATAAATAGCTGTAAACTTTAATGGCACTACCAATGTGGAATGCAGTTTCTTGATAGCAGAAAACAGAAGTAACAAATGTTTGGAAAATTCAGGGCCAATCAGGTAACCCTTTGTTGTCATTTAACTTGAAAATGTTTAAAATCTTTAAGAAAACAAGTAGTATAAAAAATATGGCTTAGGATTTTTTTTTAACTCTGCCTTTCACACAATTCTAGAGAGAAGAAGGTTTCAAGATTTCTTGACAAGGTGTAGATCTGTCACATGCATTGATGGATGCTTTATACATTTCTTCAGTTTAGGAACAGCTGTTATTTATTCTAATAGGCTACTATGTTACATTTTGTAACTTAATTTTAACTATAGCTTTGAGGGGCAAGTGGTACTTCAAAAAATTTACACAAAAATGTGTTTTCGATAATTTACGTACCAATTATTAACACCAATCCATCCATGGAAACATTAGCTTTGGTCAGTAAAAAGCAGAATGACATTGAAAAATATTACAATTTTAAGTTATATATTTGCCCAGAGCTGCAAACAAATCTTATCATCTCTGGATTTGTCGAACAAAGGCCTGGACCAGCTGTATCAAGGGTTCCTGGCTTTCAGGACATAACTTGGACATGGAGCATGTCGATTTGTTTGGAGGAGACAGCAGTAATACTGCAGCAGGGGATGATGGTGCTCCACGACGAGAATAGCGAGAAATACTAGTCAGAACTGTACTCTGAAACAGTAAAAAAAAAGTAATTAAGTGATGAAAATTACTTAATATTTCAATAGAGCTGAATTCTAAGATGCATATATCCTAGTACTTCAGTGGCTCATTTCATATTGTACTTGTGCTACTCTAGGATTTAAATTATACCTGAGCCTATGGTATACAAGTCACATCATTAAATTGCAAGACCACTAAAATGCCATAACCATACTCCAATTTCCATGGGGAAGGGATTTATCTAATCTGACATATACAAATTAACCAACTGGAAGGATAGTTATTCTGCCTATATAACAACTTCTGCACATCTGTAAAATTAATAGAATCTCAAATCCAATGGTGTCCTCTACAGTACAGAGATTATTGTCATCCATAAACTTGTATGAGTATGACTTTAATCCCTGAATCACAATCTGGAAAAATCAAATTGTTGACCAGGATACAGAAAAATTTTCCATCCATGTGACAATAAACTGAAACCCACCACCCCAGTTATCACATTTTGGATTCAAAAACTTCTTAATCAAAACAACAATTTATTGGGAATAAACTAAGTACTTTGAAAGACGAAAGAAAAGAGCAGAGGAAGACAATAGCTTGAAATTAATTGCAGTAGAACATAAAAAAACTCAAGTTACCAGTTCCGAGCTCAGTTCCTGCTTCATTCTCTGCTTGTCCCGTGAGTGGACAGATGGATCCTTCAGATACCGCATTGCTTGTGAAATCAATGCATAGAAACAATTTTCCATGGTGAACCTCAAAAGGGCCCTTCAAAATAAATAAAAATGGTTAACTTTATTACAGAAGGAATCAATGGAACTTCCCTCTTTGAGGCTACCAATAAAGTCACAAAATTCAACCATTAAAATTGTGTTAGCTAATCTCAAGCAGAGAATGCAAGTATTTTCCTTGATTCAAACGTTTTCTTATTTGTACGGCTGCCAGTTTGCATTCTTGAAGAGATAAATGGACAGGTAATCTTTTTAGAATGATGTCAGTTAAGAACCTTCCTTATCTTTACGTGGTGCCTAAAAACTTTTACCCAAGAGGTTAAGATGTAAAGTCTCAACCAAAACAAATGATCAACTAATGTAACTCAGTCAAAAAATGGCTAATGTTCTCACATCTCTAAAACAATACCACAGCCGATGAATTTCAGGCTACAACAGATATCATATAACCATTTACAGATATTTAAAAGATATCACTATTACTGATACACAGGATTTTATTACAGTTTGAATGGTGGACCTAATGTTTACTAAATGTTGCTAATTCTTACCAAAATACTCCAAATAGAAGATAAATTAATACATAAAACTTTCAACAATTACTAACTTTGCAGAAAACCTAAGAACATCTAGTATAGATTAAATTACCCTCTTCAGTCACAAAATTCTGGCTCTCTGCCAGGTATTTTGAGCTATACCACATGTGTGGTCTGGAAACAACAAAAAAAATCAATGAATCTCCAGGTTCAAGATACCATGGAAACAAATTCATCTAATCATGAGATTTTGCTCATTGCATGAAATTAAAATAAAACTAACAGTACAATTTAATTATACTTATGTATAATTATAACTGCTGTGGCCAAGGATAAGAGAAGATACATCTTTAGGCATTTCCAGTACGCTTCTCTTGGGCACCTAAGGCATCTTTACCATCAGTTACAAACTATCAATGGGACACAAAAAAAACCCTCAGCCTGAAGAGCAGAAGTAATATTCAACTGGGAGGATGTCATGAGATGTTGAGAATCTGCCTTAACCACTTCCCAGATGAAATCAATGGATAACCACATAGTTTTTACTATGATTCATGATATAAAATTGAAACAAAGCACATCAAATCCTTTGTACATTAACTTGGAAAAATAATCTTCAATTTGTGTTATTCTCAGGGTGAACCATTGGCTGCAGTAAAAGTTTATGGCAACACAAAACTACCAAAGCAGAATTCTGGAGTTCAAATTCCACAGTAGATGTGAAACTATATCCAATAAATCTAGCAAATCACTGCTAGTGCCAGAATAAATGACCACATATGCTGGATTGTTGTTCAACAAATTTTAACTCATTCCCCACTACCAGTCAGGTCAGTGGTTTCTTGCTTCTTTCTTTCCCTCTTTAAATGGAGCCACTATTGCTACAATGTTGCACATTAGCCCAGAAGGCATGCTCAATAATAAATGCGGTATTCATTGTCGAGCATATTTCTGGGACAATTTTCACTTGCCACCTATCAGCCCATGACAAAATACTGTTCAAAGTTTGGCAAGTTGCAGCAAATGGAATTAAACATTGTGAAATCAACTTCATGCCACTGATGAGGCAGTGGAGAATGATTCTTGCTGCAATACCCTCGAGCTGATGTGATATATTCCCAACAAAGATTAACTTTCTTTGTGTGAGATATGATTCCAAAAATAAAGGATTTTATTGCAGCATTTCTTAAAATTACCTGCACAATCGAGAAATTAACTTCAGAATTTTTAAAAACGCTTTATTTTTTCCAGTAGTCAACCATGCATAAACCATTCCATCATTTGCAACCAATGCCTGCAAAATATTATGAAATTGAAGTGTTGGCTCTTCTTCTCTCAGCAAAGGTACAGCCTAACTTGCTGAACATTTTAAGGATTTTCTAATGTAAAAAAGGCTTTACTGCAAGACAGTGATACAAAGGCCATTGTTTCAATAAAAAAACAAGAAAATGCAAATAGGCAAATGCAATCAAGCTTCGGTATACAGGTGAGGCCCAAGTTATAGATTTATGGATACGATTTCCCAAAAGTCTGGCCTTATGGTAGGCTCAAACAAGCAAGCTTCCTTCAATACTGCAACAGAGGGTGAAATATTACACTTGTATTTTTAAATTAAAAAATATTTTATGAAAAACGCCCACCCTTTTCAAACTTACTTTAAAGATTTTGTCTCTTCAGATGAAGTTAATGGTATAATGTTTAACGACATAGGTTCCTTCTTCTTATCAATCTAGAAATAAAGGAAAACAAAATAGGAATTCTGCAAGCTTTGCTACACCAGAAAAAAACTGCACAAGGACTTTAAAACAATATATAATAATCCTTCAATAATTTCCACCACCTAATTTCTCCACCAGATTTATAGTGGCTGCCATTTGTTATCATGCGGTAAATATCCTTTACTTTTGTCTGAATAAATGATTCGATAGTGTAGCATCACATCTGAGTAGGTTTTGAATTAATTTAAAATCCACATACAGTTGCAAGAGGAAGTCACTTGATAACTATTCACAATCAGAAACCAGGATAGATTTTCAACCCTCTGTATCTTCCAAGGCTTTTGAAACCAATTAAAAATTTTGACCTCTTAAAATATCTGCCACAGACTTCTACCTTTATTGAATTCTTTTTTTTAGAACTAACAATCCTAAAACAAAAATGGCCTTCCAACCAGGCACTTTTGGTTCAACAATTTCAGGTAGTCGGCATTTCTAGAATATTTGTTTTTAACATTCCAATTTTCAGAGTTCCTCCCATTTACATCTTCTCCAGAATGACCTTTTATTGTGCCACCACTTTCAACTTTGCACTGACATTCCCTTTGTCCTTTAAGATCTCCTCTCATCCAACCTAATGTTCGATGGTTCTAACCTGTACTTTACAACAGGTTTCTTTTTATATTTTTTCTATTTTAGTGGAAGGTCATCAACCTGAAACATTTTTCTCTCCAAATACGCTCCTGGATCTGCAGAATATTTCCACCATTTTCTGTTTTTTTTTGTAATATTTATCATTTTAAATATATTTAACAATCAACAACTGTACAAAATACCAAGAAAATGTCAAGAAACCCCCCCCCCCTTTCCTCTATATAAATCCAATTAAACATGAAAAAAAAGAAACAGAAAAGTCCCATTGTCAGAACATACAGTAAAACAGAGACATGATGGTACCACAGTGTTAAAATCTTTACAGAGATCTGGTGGCTAGTTAGTACCCTCGTGTTGCCAGTGAAGTACCTATATGTTCTAAATAAGGCTTCTAGATTTGTAGGAAGGGGTTATATTCTTTCTTAAGAATATATGTGTCCTTTTCAAATGGAATGCATCTGTTCAATTCTGAAGACCACCTATCAATGGGAGTCAGACTTCCACGTACTGCTATACATTTCCTGGTCACACACAAGGTCATTTCTGTGAATTTAATTTGGAACTTAGTTAGCAATCTACCAACACTTGTAAAGTTCCCCAGAAGATAAAGGTCTGGGTCTAGTGAGAAGTTGACTCCTGTGATCTTGGTTAGGATGTCACAAAGGACATACCAGAAGGGTCTCCACTTCGTGCAGAGCCAGGTAGAATGTAAGAAGGAACAAACCTTTCTATACCACACCTAAAGCACATCTCTGAAAACTCAAGTTTATATTGGTGTAATTTCTGTGGGGTGAGGTATAGCTGATGGAGAAAATTATAGTGGATCAATCTATACCTGGTATGGATGGTTGCCAACAAACTTCCCTGCCATAGATCAGACCAGAGTTGTTCATCAATTGTTATGTCTAAATCTGACTTCCATCTCACTAGATTTATGCAAACCTGACTTTGGGTCCTCACTCATCAATAAAAAGTACATTCTGGAAAAAAATTTATATAAATAAATGGAATCTGAGAAAGCCTTTGACAGACTGGAGTGGCAGTATTTATTTAGTGTCTTGGCCAAGCTCGGGTTTGGGCAACTGCTTATTATCTGGCTTAAAATTCTTTATCATAGACCCAAAGCCAGGGTCGCCACTAACGGACAGATCTTGGCAATTTTCCCTTTAAGCAGATCAAGTCGACAGAGTTGTCCCTCATCTCCAGGACTTTTTGTCTCAGCTATTGAGCCCTTAGAAGAGACAATTAGGCAAGTCCCAGAGATAAAAGGTTTTATGGTGGGTCAGACTCATCACAAAATTTATCTTAAGGCAGATGATGTAATCCTGTACTTAACAGATCCAGTTAATTCCCTCACTAAATTACAGACTTTTATTAAAAGTTTCAGGATACAAGGTAAACTGGGAAAAAAGTGAAATTATCCCACTAACAAATTTTGATTACAATGACTACCAGCAAATAAGCCCATTCAATTGGCCCTTGGGTGGTATTAAATACTTTGGAATAATGGTAGATAATGATGTTCAGAATTTATACAAACTTAATTACCTCCCGTTACAGTAAAATTGAAGAAAATTTGAGTAGGTGGGTGAACTTGACCATCATTCTAATTGGAAGACTCAACTGTATGTAGACGAATATATTGACGAGATTGCAGTATCTTTTCCAGTCCTCGTCCATTCCACTACCCCAAACCTTTTTTTAAAACCCTTAACAAGCATATTGGGCAATTTATATGAACTGTAAAGTACCCATGGAAAAGTTAACATGGGATTATAGATTAGGAGGCGTCTGGATGCCGAGTTTCAAAAAACATTATTTGGCAGCCTAAATGAGATTTATTTCTTTTTTTTGAGGGTGATGATACCCTCTCCTGGGTACAAATTGGACTGCACTCCCTAAAAGAGAATGTGTACAATGATTTTATTTATAAATGGAAGTCAGAATTATAGCCAAGAGGACAGACAACCCCATTTTAAAACACTTGGTTAGAATATGATGCGAGACCTATGGAGACTCTGGACTGAAAAGAGGATCACCACCAAAAACATCTTTAAGGCAAAATGAACTTGTACTCATGACTTTAACAACAAAATTCTGAAAGCCTGATATCATATGTCTGGAAGGACTTTCATGTCATTTGAACAGTTGAAGAAGAAATAGGTCTTGCCCAACAAGACCTTCTTTTGTTATCTTCATCTACGATTCCTCAAGGCCAACTTGGGCCCTGAAATGACTGTACCGGGACTCAATGAATTCGATAAACTACTCCATGAAGGAAGTGTATATAAATTTATTTCTGCTTTTATTTCAATGCAACAATATTTGGTTGTAGGGGAAATGAATTATAATTTTAGATGTTTCTGGTACAATAAGAACCAAATTTACTGGTTATGATTAAACAAAAATCTTACCAGAATAAAGTTGATATTTTCCTAAAATTTATATGTTTTGACAAATAAACCTCAAATTAACCATACTATTTTTGTCATACAATTTTCTATAAAGCTATTGGAAAAAAAATTCCCAGGTGCATTAAATGAATATACTAATGCATAAAGATTTTGTCGAATCTCATCCATAATGACCAATTTTTCATTTTATAGAATATGGGCATTGCTGCCAAAGCCAGTATTTATTGCTCATCTCTAACTGCCTGTGAGAAGGTAAGAGTCTGTACCACTAGTCTTTCCAGTGAAGGAGCTCTTCAGTGTTGTGTGACTGAAATCAATTGAAGGCAACTTTCCAAAGTCAGATGTTTCATTTCGTAATTTTTCCACTTCAACAAAAACTTGAAAATGCCCAGCACAAAATGATTTTCTCTCTTTTAGTAAAATCTGATAGTCATATTAAAAAAGATGTAGCAGAAATTGAAAACAAATATAATTGGCAACTACCAGTAAGCTACTACATGTAAATAGCTTTTATTTATCAAAAAAGATTACTTTTGCAATTTCCCAATGGATAGTTCAGTTCACCTTCTGAATGATATTGAGCACAAGATCTGCACAAGATCTGGCCAAGTTTCCAGATCTCATCGACTATAATTTTGCCTATTGCAAAACAATCAACTTATCAAAGCTATTTAATACCTTGAAATAATAATCATCTTGTTATCCAAGGTATAAATTTACATCCACCATCATAGAATGAGAAGCATAGAAACAGGCCCCTTTGGCCATTTTTTTTAGCCTAGTTCCACCGACCCAAACCCAGTCCATACTTCTTCCATCCATGTACTTGTCCAAGTTCCTCTTAAATATTAACATTGAGCCCGCATTCACTACCTCAGCTAGCAGCTCATTCCACACTCCCACCATTCTCTGTGTGAAGATCCCCCTCATGTTCCCCTAAACTTTTCCCCTTTCACTCTTAACTCATGTCCTCTGGTTTGTATCTCACCTACTCTCAGTGGAAGAAGCCTATCAACATTTACTCTGTCTATCCCCCTCATAATTTTAAATACCTCTCTCAAATCTCCCCTCATTCTTCTACGCTCCATGGAATAAAGTCCTAACCTATTTTACCTTTCCCTGTAACTCAGTTCCTGAAGTCTGGGCAATATCCTAATAAATCTTCTCTGCACTCATTCTATCATATTGATATCTTTCCTGTAATTTGGTGACCAATACCCCAAATTTGGCCATATCAATGTCTAATACAACTTTACCATAACATCCTAATTCCTGTACTCGATACTTGGACTTATGAAGACTAATATGCCAAAAGCTCCCTTTACAACCCTATTCACCTGTGTCGATACTTTCAGGGAATTATATATCTGTATTCCCAGATTCCTCTGTTCTATTGCACGCCTCAGTGCCATAACCTTTACCGTATGTCCTTTTTTGGTTTGTCCTTCCAAAATGCAACAACTCACACTTGTCTGCATTAAATTCCACCTGCCATTTTTCCAGCTGGTCCAAATCCCTCTGCAAGCTTTGAAAACCTTCTTCACTGTCCACAGTGCCTCCAATCTTAGTGCCATCTGCATACATGCTGCTCCAACTTACCCATTATCATCCAGATCATTGATCTAGATGACAAACAACAAAAGTTCCAGCACTGATCCCTGAGGCACACCACTAGTCACAGACCTCCAGTCTGAAAAGGAACTATCCACCACTTCTCTCTGGTTTCTCCCATCCAACATGGTACAGACCATCTTAAGGTCAAACTCGCATACTCTTACCTCCCCTTGCATATTCAGAATCACATTCACAGTTGCAAGCAGAGTTCCAAATGATGGAGCAACATCAGAATCAAAAGCTGGAGTGGTAAAGCTCAGGATGAAAAGCATATCATATTCAGCCAGATCCAAGGACTGGGGGAATAAAATAAATTAGTTCAGAAATGAGGGTTCAGCTGGGGATATCTATTCTGCTCACATATTAAGGCTAAGGTTGCCCAGATTCATAATTTTTCTTAGTCCAAAAAAACACCTTCTATCTAAATGTAAGTCAAGAAAGAGCAAACTACATAAATGCATGAAAGAAATTAAAATCTTACAGCATATTTTGTCACGATTAAGGGATGCTGCAAATCTTCAGGCAATTGCAGAAATCAAAGAAAACCACAAGGCTTTTCTTTAAAGCTGACACGAATGTTAAGTGAAACAAACGTATAACGAAATCCAAAGAATACACAGTAAAAGAAACAAAAAGTGTTCTAACGAGAAAATTATTTGTTCATAATATAAGAAATGTGGCTTTAAATTGCAACTACATTAAACTGAGGAATGGGTTTTGGTCCTTCCATATTTTAATAAAGTTGATAGCACTGATTTAAACTTACTCTCCACCTGACCTGGCTCCATCTGTCCCCACTCATCGCTTTCTTTTCCTGTGATTTGTTCCACCTATCACCCACCTGTTTGCCTGTCTTCCAACTCAACCCCTCCTGCTACCTTCAGCCCTCATCCATCACCTACTTTCACCCCTATCTCCATGCCCTTTTATACTGGCTATCTTTCCTCTCTGTTCTGATGCAGAATCTCAACTCGAAACATTCGTCATTTCTTCCATTGCTGTTCCTCCAGCAGACTGTTTGTTTCTCCAGATTCAAGAATCCTCAGTCTCATGTCTGCTTTCATACTTATTTGTTTAATACTAGGAATACATAGATTAAAATAATTTACCTGGTCTAGCATTATCTGGCATAGATCTGGGGTAAAGTGTCGAATAGCTGCCAATGTTTTACTCAGAATCCTGAGTAGACTGGATTGAACTTTCAACATTGCACGTTGTTCCATTTCATCTCTTTCTGTGCTTTGCTGTTTTGTTGGTGTCTGAGCAGGTTTTGACTGCCGAGGAAGAATTGCAGGTGGAATAGTTTCTCCATTTTTCACCTATAGAATAAATTACAACCATATTTAATTCCATCATTGTGCAGATTCCCTTTAGATTTTGCCTCCAGTCATCAACATGGTCAGAACTAGAGTCATCACTCTGCAGCCCATATGGTCTGATTCAACCTCCAAACTCCTGCTCAGAACTGACATTAAAGAGTCCCTTGTTTTCACATAGGCAAGACATGAATTAAGTGTTTTGGAAGAAATATGGCCCTTTCAGGATGAAATTTAGATGAAATAAATGGAATTGTTGATTTGGCAATTGAGTTCAACTGTTGAAGACAAAAGAGCGAGCCGTCATCGTCGGAGGGGCCTGAGTCAGAGAGGTAAGGCTTTGGCTCCACAGGCTTCGACGAGAACTGGTAAGAGGTAAGGAATAGTCGCAGTTTAAGTAAGGAAGGGCCACCCTATTCAAGGAACAAAAAGGATTCACCTTTTTGTAGGCACAGGTAAGGACAGGTTTTTTAGATATTGTGTATTTTGTCAAGATAGTTGGAATGGTAGCCAAGGCAGGGGAATGCTCCTCTTGCAAAATATGGGCTGTCAGTATCCCTGACGACTCCATCTGTGAGAAGTGCATCCAGCTGCAGCTACTGACGAACCGAGTTAATGAATTGGAACTGAGGTTGGATGAATTCTAGATCATTTGAGAGGCAGAGGGGGTGATAGACAAGAATGAAAGGGACACTATCACATCTAAAAGGCAGGAGGAAGGTAGATGTGTGACAGGAGAGAGAAAGGGAACAGACAGGCAGTGCAAGGCACCCCTGTGGCCGTCCCCCTCAATAACAAGTACAGTTCAACTCCAATTGGTCAGGACTGGGCCCATGTGGGATAAACTTTTTTTTTGGATAACCAGTCATTTTTTAAAAACACCCCAGTAGCAACAGCAAATCACCTGTAACAGTGTTTAAACAACAGCAAACAACAAGGGAAGGCTCTTTAAGCATTAAAGTAATGCTTAATTCTCACCCAAAAAATGCTGGCCACTGCCAATCAACAACACCTCCTCACCAAGGCTTCGCTCATGCCAGGAGCCCGAGGTCCCCGCTGCTGCCGGAAGCCCGAGATCCAGTTAGTTTGGCTCCAAATAAATTTCGGATAAATGAGGATTTCTGATTTGTTTTGGTTATCCTCATTTATCCAACATTTTAAAAAATATTTCAGATAAATGAAGATTTCGGAGAATCTGATTTTGGATACGTTGGTGGAGGGGGGAACCTACCAGGGACAAGCATGGAGATCAGGACTTCAGCATGGAGTCTTGTCCTGTGGCTAAGAAGGGAAGGGAGGAGAAGAGGCGTGCTGTAATGATAGGGGATTCCATAGTTAGGGGGATAGATAAGAGGTTCTGAGGAAGAGATTGAGTTCATGGCATTCTCAGGAGGGTGGGTGTGCAGCCAGATATCATGGCCCACGTTGGGACCAATGACGTGGGTAGGAAGGAAGAGGAGGTCCTGCAAAGAGAGTTCAGGGAGTTGGCGCAAAGTTGAAGGACAGGACCTCCAGGGTAGTGATCACAGGATTGCTACCAATGCCAGGTACTAGTTTGGTTAGAATTAGAAGAATAATGCAGCTTAACACATGGCTAAAGTCAAGTTGAAGTCAGAGGACTTCAGATTTCTGGATCATTGGGCTCTCTTCTAGGGACGGTGGGACCTGTTCTATCAGGATGGTCCGATCTGAACTACAAGGGGACTAATATCCTTGTGGGAAAGTTTGCTAGTGCTGGTCCATGAGTTTAAACTAGATTTGCATGGCGGATGTGAACCAGAGTGCCAGGGCAGATAGAGGAGTGGAGGACGGAAAAGATTATGCTAAAATTACATGCACTGTTAGAAGTCAATGGGTTGAACATGGTAGAAAATTCCCAGGTGTTACTATTTCAAGGAAAACAGCACTGTAGGAAAGGCAGATGAGCTTAGAATGTGGATTGGCACATGGAATTATGACCATTAGTGAAACCTGACTGCAGGAGGGGCAGGACTGGCATCTCAATGTTCTGAGCTTTCCTTGCATTAGACTAGTGGTTCTAAACCTTTGAGTGAGTGGGAAAGGAAGGTTGAGAATCACTGCTCTAGACCCAATTGTTACTGAAATATTTTGCTTGAGAAAAATTGTCATTGGCCCATCACATTTGGAGATATGAAACTGTGCATATAACGAGTCAATTAGGTACGATTAAAACAGTGGTTTTCAAAACCTTTTATTTCCACCCACATACCACCTTAAGCAATCCCTTACTAATCACAGAGCCCCTATATAGGGAATACTTAAAGTGGTATCTGAGTGGAAAGAAAAAGGTTGAACCACTGCATTAAATGCAATAGAATGTGGGGGTGGGGGGGCGGTGGGGAGGGCATTGCTTGTCAGGGAAAATACAACAGCTGTGCTCAGGCAGAACAGACCAGAGAGGGCTCACCTACTGAGCCTATATGGGTGGACCTGAGGAACGGGAAAGGTATGACCACCCGATAGTGAGAAATGGAGGAACAAATCTGAAGAGAGAGAGCAGACAACTGCAGGAAACATAAGGTTATGATAGTAGGAGATTTTAACTTTCCACATATTGACTGGGACTCCCATACTGTAAAAGGGCTGGATGGCTTGGAGATAGTCGAATGTGTTCAGGAAAGTTTCCTAAATCAATATACAGAGGTAGCAACTAGAGAGAATGCAATACTGAATCTCCTATTACGGGAAGAGATATGACAGGTAACAGAAGTATGTCTAGGGGAATATTTTGGATCCGTGATCACAGTGCCATTAGTTTCAATCAAGAAAGATAGGTCTGGGCCTCGGATTGAGATTTTAAATTGGAAAAAGGCCGATTCTGAGGAAATGAGAAAGGATCTAGAATGTGTGGATTCGGGTAAATTGTTTTCAGATAAGGATGTATGAGGTAAGTGGAGGAACTTCAAAGATGAAATTATGAGAATACAGAATTTGTATGTTCCTGTCAGAATCAAAGGCAAGGTTAGAAGGCAGAGGGAACTTTGGTTTTTGAGGGATATTGGGGATCTGCTTCGGAAGAAGAGAGAAGTGTATAACAGGTATAGACAACATGGAGCAAATAAGGCACCCGAGGAGTATAAAAAATGCAAGAAAACTACAGGAAAGAAATCAGGAAGGCTAAAAGAAGACATGAGGTGGTTTTGGCGGACAATATGAAGGAAAATCCTAAGGGTTTCTACAGGTATATTAAGAGCAAAAGGATAGTAAGGGATAAAATTGGTCCCCTTGAAGATCAGAGAAGTTGGCTTTGTATGGAGCCAAAAGAGATGGGAAGGATCTTAATTGCTTTTTTCCCCCCCAACAGTATTCAATCAGGAAAAGGGCACAATCGTGGGAAGTAAGGAAAATAAGCAGTGAGATCATGGAGCCTATATTAGATTAAAGAGGAGGAAGTGTTTGCTGTCTTAAAGCAAATAAGGGTGGATAAATCCCCAGGGCCTGACAAGATATTCCCTCAGACCTTGAGAGAGGCTAGTGTAGAAGTTGCAGGAGCTCTGGCAGAAATATTTAAAATGTCCTCAGCCATGGGTGTGGCCCCAGAGGATTGGAGGGTAGCTCAGGCTGTTCCATTGTTTAAAAAAGGCTCCAAAAGTAACCCTGAAAATGAGCCTGGGTGAGCCTGACATCAGTAGTAGGTTAATTATTGTAAAGTGTTCTAAGAGACCAGATATATAATTATTTGGATAGCCGTGGACTGATTAGGCATAGTCAACATGGATTTGTGCATGGTAGGTTGCGTTTAACCAATCTGATTGAGTTTTTAGAGGAGGTTACCAGAAAAGTTGATGAAGGAAAGGCTGTGGATTTTGTCTACATGGACTTTAGAAAAGCCTTTGATAAGGTCCCGCACGAGCAGTTAGTCAGGAAGGCTCAGACGCTAGGTATTCATGGTGAAATAGTGAACTGGTTTCAACAATGGCTGGTTGGGAGAAGCCAGAGAATATTGGTGGATGATTGCTTCTCAAACTGGAGGCCTGTTCTAGTGGTGTGCCTCAGAGATCAGTGCTGAGACCTCTGTTGTTTGTCATGTGTATCAATGATCATTGGATTAGCAAGTTTGCAAATGACACTAAGATTGGAGATGTTGTGGACAGCAAAGAAGGTTTTCAAAGCTTGCAGAAGGATCTGGACCAGCAGGGAAAATGGGCTAAAAATTGGCAGATAGAATTTAATGCAGACAAGTGTAAGGTATTGCATTTTGAAAGGAAAAACCAAGAAAGGACATATACAGTAAACAGTATGGCACTGAGGAGTGGGGAGGAATAGAGGAATCTGGAGATACAGGCACGTAATTCCCTAAAAGTAGCATCACAGATGGATAGAGTTGTAAAGAGAGCTTTTGGCATATTGGTCATTAAAATTCAAAGTATTGAGTACATGAGTTGGGATGATATGGTAAAATTGTACAAGACATTAGTGAGGCCAAATTTGGAGTTTTAGTCATCTAACTACAGGAAAGATATCAATATGATAGAAAGAGTGCAGAGATTTACTAAGGTGTTGCCCAAACTATAGGAATTGAGTTACAGGGAAAGGTTAAACAGGTTTGGGCATTATCCCCTGGAACTAGAAAAATGAGGGGAGATTTGAGAGGTATTTAAAATTATGAGGGGGATAGATAAAGTAATTGTAGGTAGGCTTTTTCCATTGAGGGTAGGTAAGATACAAACCATGGGTTAAGGGTGAAAAGGAAAAAGTATAGGGAAAACATCTTCATACAGAGAGTGATGGGAATGTGGAACGAACTGCCAGCTGAAGTGGTGAATGTGGGCTCAATTTTAACATTTATGAATTTAGACAAGTACATGGATGGGACCCAGGGGTAATGGCTGAAAATGTAAAGTTTGCTACTTTTAATACCAACGGCTTAAACAGTCCAGTGAAGCAGAAAGGATCTTGGCACACATTTAAAAAATGGGGATAGATTGTCCTGATCTTGGATAACCTATTAATTTCTTTTAGTATGATAACAATTGGGAAATTGTTTTACAGACATTTTTGACTGAGCATCTTGAAATTAATTAAAATAATTGAAATTAAACCATTTATTGTTCTCAAATGAGTTTGATTTTCTTCATTTCTGAACTGGAAAAACAAATTCTACAATTAAGTGTCTGAAACCCAAGATTGATGATTCTGATAAAAAATATTTTGAAGAGGTGACCAAATAGATTGTCTACATGTGACACACTCTTGTTTGGGAGAGGAGTGTGGAAAATTAGATCACATGAATGGCATCATGAAGAAAGCCCCTACTTCCTCAAGAGTTTGCAGAGGAGCTAGTGGAGTTGTTCAAGTGAACCGGTACGGACTTGAAGGGCCGACATGGCCTGTTTCCGTGCTGTAAATGGTTATATGGTTATATATGCCCTTCCTTCAAGAGATGCATTTAACTGAGCAGGAACATCAAAGTCAGGTTATATCCTCCTTATTTGGCTCAAAAACAAGTGGAGTGACACTTCTAGAGGGGAAGAGTGTTGCAGTGAAGGTGCAGGAGGTGATTACAGATAAAATGGGAAGATTTGTTCTGGTGCACTGTCAGATATATTCAGAATTCTGGACCCAAATGAATGTGTACGCCCCCAACTATGATGATGAAAAATTTATACAGGACATTTCCCTATGATTAGCAGAGGGGAACAAAAATATTCTAATGGGGGCAACTTTAATCTATGTCTGGATCCTACACTGGATAAATCCACAAATGAATAACTAGGACCAGGGCGGCGAAAGCCACCACTGACTGCATGTGGGAGCTGAATTTGACAGATGCGTGGCGGAGAAAGCATCCAAGAGAGAGGGACTACTCATTTTACTCAAAGCATCATGACTCCTACTCTAGAATAGATCTTTTTCTGGTTTCATCCCATTTGGAAGGTAGTGTATAGGGCAAAGACTCCCTCAGACCATTCCCCCTTGGATTTGACTATAGATATGCCAGATAAGCAGGACATGGGATATAGGTGGAGTCTTAACACTTTGCTGTTGAAAAAGCTGGAGTTTTGTGGTTTTATAAGAACTCAAATAGCTCTGTTTTGTGAGGACAACTGCCCCTCTACTCCAGATAAATTTCTTCTGTGGAACACCCTTAAGGTCTACTTGAGGGTCCAGATAATTAGGTATACAAAGACAGTGAAGAAAAATTATGTGAGGGAAGTGGAAGAATTGGAAAAGGACATTACCCAATTAGAGAAGGATTTTCAGGAATCAGGCTCAGAGGACCATTATAGAGCTCTTACAAACAAGAAATTGGAATATAATACACTTCAAACGTATAATATAGAGAAAGCCATTATGAGGTCAAGACAAAAGTATTACGAGTGGGGGAGAGAGCTCACAAGGACCTTGCTTGGCAGTTGAGGGCAGAACAAGCCTCTAGAACAATTAATGCAATACAAACAGGGAATGGCCAGGTCTCGTTAAACCAAACGAAATTAATGAGTCCTTCAGGGAATTCTATGAAGGATTGCATAAATCTGAATTGACTGGGGATCCCAATCAAATGGACGAGTTCCTGGCCAGATTAAATCTTCCACATCTGAATCCAGAGGAATAGGTGGGATTAGATCTTCCTTTTACAGAGGAAGAGCTGGGTAATGCATTGTGTGTGCTACAAGCAGGGAAGTCTCCGGGGGAGATCAGATTCCCGCCTGAGATCTATCGAGAATTTAAGGACTTATTAATGCCTCTGTATATGGAGGTGATAGACCAGGCTAGGGAAACATGGACCCGCTCGGAATCATTCACAATGGTGATTGTTATGACAATTCTGAAGAAGGGTAAAGATCCTCAAGCCCTCTTCTTATCGGCCAATTTCCCTGCTGAATACTGATTACAGGATCCTAGCCAAAGCCCTGGGAAACAGATTAGCGTTGCATTTGCTGAAAATGATAAACAAAGACCAGGCAGGCTTTGTGCAGGAGAAACAAGCAGTGGACAATATTGGCAGATTGTTGACTATAATGCATCTGGCACAATCTAGAAATGAGAGGGGATCGGCCATTTCCTTGGATGCAGAGAAGGCTTTTGAAAGACTGGAGTGGAAATTTTTATTTAAGGTGCTGGAGATGGTAGGGTTGGGACCAACTTTTCAAAATTGGATCAGGATGAACCCAAGGCAAAAGTTGTAACCAATGGAAAGGTGTCTTCAGCCTTTCTCATTTACCAGATCTAGTAGATAAGGGTGCCTGCTGTCACTGGCTCTCTTTGTGCTGGCAATGGAACCTCTGGTGGAGGCCATTCATCAGGATCCAGACATTAAAGATTATAGAGTGGGCCAGGAGCACAAAATTAACTTATTTGCTGATTATGTACTGATATATCTGTCAGACCCTGCGACTTCTCTGCCTTGACTGCATGTCAAGGACTATTGGAAACTCTCTGGGTACAAGATCAATTGGGAAAAGAGCAAGGTGATGCCACTCACCGAGGGTATAGTCAATTTAAAGAAAATAGTAATTTAAAGTAGCAACACGAAAGGATCAAATACCTAGGAGTTAATATCGATGGTAACTTGAATAATCTATACAAGTTAAACTACACCCCTTTGCTGGAGAGAGTCGAGGAGGACTTAAAAAGGTTGATGTCCCTGCCCATAACATTGGTGGGTAGGGTTAACTGCATCAAAGTGAATGTGTTGTCAAGATTCCAGTTTCTTTTTTCAAACATTGCCTGTGCCGTTGCCCCGGGGTTTCGTTAAACAGCTGCTACATTCGGTTAGAAGGTTTCTCTGGAGTGGTAAGGTGGCAAGGGTCTCTATGGAAAAATTAACTTGGGACTATAGTCTAGGCAGATTGAGAATGCCAGACTTCAAAAAATATTATTGGGCAGCTCAGTCGAGATACATCACCTCTCTCTTTCAGAGAGGAGGTGTACCATCCTGGGCACAAAATTATCTGCACTTTGTGGTCAAGAAGATAGCAGAGGATTTCATTTACAAATGGGACACCAAATTGCTGTCAGGGAAGAAGGGCAGCCCCATACTAAAACAAGTGATTAGTATCTGGACCAAAATTAATCAGTATCTGAATGCTAAAGTGGAGCTATCATCAAAACCGCCCCTGACTCCTAATAAATTAATACCATTGGGTAGGTAACAAGATCCTGGACATCTGGCACTGTAATGGCATCAGGTGCATAGAGGACTGTTACGAGCAGGAGCAATTAATGTCACTGGAGCAGCTAAAAAATAAATATGCTTTGCCAAATCAGACATTGCACTATCTTCTAATAAGGTCTTTTCTACGGGACGCATTGGGTCCTACGTCGATGCAATAATATAGAGGCCTTGATTCAAAGAGGGAGCGGTAAGAAATTAATTTCAGCAATGTATTGCCTGATCCAGTCGGAGGGACCCAAACCGGGCCTTCATAGGTCGAGAGAAAGATGGGAGTCGGCATTGAAATTGATGAAAGATGCTGGTCCGACTTGAGCTGGGAAAGCATGACCATGGTCATCAATGCAAGGTACAGCCTGGTGCAGTATAACTTTTTTCATCTAATGCAACAGAAAATAAACAGGTCAAAACCTGAACTCTCGGACCAATGCTTCAGATGTGGTGTCGCGACCAGGACGTTTGTGTTCGCAACCTGGTCACGTATCAAGGTGAGGCCCTTTTGGGTAGATCTAGACCAAGTCCTGGAGAAAATTATAGGCAAACGATTCCCACAGGACCCTTTCATAAGATCAGGCAGCCATATATGCACTACATAGGCGCATGGCAGTAATTGGTTTCTCCCTTCCTTGCCGCAGCTTTCTCTCCCTCGCACTGATCCTGATCAAGGAAAGTCAGGAATGAATATCGGCCCAGAGGCCACCCACTGAGCTGCAACAATCCCTGCCCCTCATTATTTATTTTCCTGGTGTTAAAGTTTTGTTGTTATTGGTTGATGCTTAAATGAGTACTCTTGTTTCATGTGAGGGGGAAGTGGGGGGGGGGGTTAGTAGAGACACAAGCTTGTATATAGTCATGTCTTGGGTAAACTTAGAATCTTCCATTACAAGTCATAAAGAAAGTGAATACACGTACTTTCGAATGTGAGCTGCCATTGTTGGCATGACACTGTATATGGCTGTACAAGCTTGTGTGAAAATATTTTTTTAATAAGTACATGGATGGGAGTGGTATGGAGGGCTATGGGCCTGGTGCAGGTCAGTGGAGCTAGGCTGAAAAATAGTTTGGCACAGACTAGAAGGGACAAAGGACTGTTTCTGTGTTGTAATGTTCTATGGTTTTTATTCATGGACGAAGCTCAATTTAGAGAAACAACTTCATACTGACCTGTAAATAATGCTGAAGCACTTTGGGGCTATGAAGCAAAAAGGTACATGTCTGGCATAGGTAACATAGGTTCACCTGTACAAAAAGAACAAGCAGTCATCTTCAGCCTACGGAGCATCCTTTCAACAAATCTAACATTTTTGAACCCATTGGATGATTCTGTTCACTTGTCATCTACCAACAATCCATATCCTGCTAAACTGAACAGAATCAGCACCCATAAAAACCAGGGCAAGAATACAAAACTTTCTTAAAATAGTAACATCCTGACTTGCATGATACATAACATGCTACACAACATATTGATTTAACACACTCCACACAGTTATTACTTGAAATGTTTAAGCAGATTGCTATTGAATGATCTAATCTGAAAAATGCATCTCCCAGAATTAATCCAAGATTTACGCTACAGAGATGCCATAATTTTAAAAAATCTGCTTTCTGTGCTGTGTGAGGTAAATCACAATTAGTTGACCCAAGCTAGGCTAAGTAAGAGTCTCAGTTCTTGATTTACTTTTGATTAATTAGCACAGTTAAAGCACCCACAATCTTAGGATTTCACTCTCTGGTATTCTGTTAGAAGCAATAATTTCTCATATTGACAATTTTATCTTTCCTAAATGAAGTGTACCTGCACATCTCTAAGCAGCTGTGGCAGATGAAACCGCCACTCCTTGATGAAGTTGGAAAGTTGAAGAATAAACCCAACTGTATGATCAACTTCATCGAGGCAAGCCAAGCTCTGCACTTTTCGAACTGCATCCAAACACTGTAAGAGTGGGAAAAGATAATGACAGATATCCTGACATGTCTAACATCAGTATGCAATGTTTAACATAATAAAATCACATAAACGTATGGCACAGTGGATAGCTAATCATGTCCATAGTGCTGTTATTTTTAAAATTACTTAAAGACATATAAAAATAAAATAACATTCTTCTTCGGGTGTGATGGCAAGAAAATTAAAGAATAAATTTTTCCATGATTTTCATGCCAATCCTGGATGGTAAGCATAAAGTAACCTTTCAGGATCATATAACATTGAAGTCTTGGTATTATTCTGCAAAGTGCTCCATCTGGTGGCTAAGACAGATAAATCAACTGAACTACTGCATGTGAACTTGAATTACAAGCAAACAGGTGGGTCAACAGGCATTTATAATCAAGCCTTAACAAAACCACACAAAAGCAAGGGAATCACCAGAAAAATTAAAATAGCAATATGTTTTAGACATGCATACCTTTCAAGCAATTTATGATTCAACAGGTGAATTAGCTGTTCATTTACCAACCCCATGAATCAGATTATGCACAAGGCATTGAAACAAATTAGAATATTCATTTATAGAAAGGTTTTTATACTTTATGGAAGGAGTGGTCAGTCCGTCAAGAAAATATAAAGTTGGTGCAGATAAAATTTTAAAAAGCAGGACCCTACCTGAAGTATTCGCTCTTGATGGACCCCAACAAAGTCTAATGCTTCTGTAAGGAAGTTGTAACGTAGTGATTTTAAAAGTCTTTCCATCAGCGACATAGTGAGCCGATAAACACCTGGCCACGAGGGTGCATCTAGAGATTTTCGTGAAGATCCCAAAGTCTGGATTATAAAAAAGAAAAATGGAAAATATGAAAAGGAATTTAGTGGAAATTAATTCTCCACCTGAAACATCAAAAATGTATTGTACACAAAATCAATGAAGACAAAAATTGGACACCTGATACACATTATACAAGTTTCAGGGTGTTTGTGAAAGTTGAAAAGCTACCTGATTGGTTCAATTGGAAAACTTTAAGATTACAATTAAACTTATAACCACCTGCCGAAGATTTGATATGTGATACAAGCTATGAGTGAACTGAAATAAAACACCTTTCTTCCAGTAACATGCTTGTTTTGATTCTTTGCATCATGCTGACATGTTAGTTTTGAATAAAATTTTGTGACAGCTGTTGGATCATAGGATTTCTTCCACACAAAGAAAAGGATATTAATCAATCTCATCACTTGAAAGGAAAGAAATGGAACTTAGAAAGTTATAAACTTAAATAGCAGATTCGGATAGCCAAAATTGTCAAATTTAATATTCTTTTAGAAATGAATTTGTGTCTGTTGTAATGTACAATCAGAACAAAATAATTAACAAAGCAATAGTTTGAAATCAAACTATAATTTTGTCATCACACAAGGATTATCCAGAAGGGAACATATAATCTAACCCAATAATTGAATATTAATTAGTTTCATTTCAAAATATTCCTAGAACTTCCAGTAGTAGCTATGAAGTATTTGGCTTATTCCAAACCAACCATTCTCAACCTTTTACCGGCTATGACCCAACCCCACCCTCCCCCCACCCCTCCAACAGGAGTCTGCTCAAAGTTTATGGCCCCTTTCCCTTTGAAGCTGTCTGGTTTTGGTTTCTTCTGTAGTTCTCTCCTACTAACAACATTAAAAAAATATTTATGTTGCCCAAGCTGAAAACAAGGCCCTCAGACGGTGTCGGGCTCCCATTGAGAAGAGCTGCTCTCGACATTCATAATATTTTGATGTTATTATTTCTTGATATTTCCCCATGAAATTCTCAAAAGTGGATACAATTTAATATTAGATTTAATTTAAAACAAACATTCTGAGTAACACATTGAGGTGTCTGTTTTACACATACATGATACACTACTTGAATTACAAAGAAACAATTCTCTTAAGATCTTGAAACAGTTATGAGGTACAGTACCTGAGTGGTACCATTGGCACTGAGTTGATAAACACTTAGAAGTGGCAAACAAATGCTTGGTAGGACACCAGCTCCTCCCACTGCAGCTGCTCCCTTACAGAACAAAATTAGAGAAAAATTATAGAATTTAACATAAGCATATTTTGTTTTCAAAATTATCAACAATTTTTAATGGATCTTTGAGTTTATTCACATCTTTAAAACAATCACATCACTGTTGCTGTGTCTGGAAAACTCTCCATTTTCATGTTAATGTATCTTTAAACATGATCAAGTTAATTAATGTAAACAAAGAACATTTGAAAGGACTTGGAAACAATGTTTCCAGAGACTGCTAATTTCAAAATCTATTACACAGTGAACATCAACCAAGAATGTACAGACAATTCAAAATTTAATGTCAAGCATAATACACATTAAAATGAAAGCTGAAGTTCCAGAACAATTTATTTCCAAAGCATTTAAAAGTGCAACATTCTGAACTATACAACAGACTGCCCAAATATAATTTTGCCTTTAAAATCCAGAGAAACAGTAAATACAGTGAAAGGAATATCAACATCATTACCAACAAGGGAACTAAAGAGGTATCAAGATCCCAACTGCACTAATCCCATTTTATCATCCCCACACTCCCATCGACTCTACATAAATTCTACCACCAACATACAAACTGAGGGTCAATTTACAGTGAGCAATTAAGCTATCCATCCACACATCTTTAGGATATGGGAAGAAACCAGAGCGACTGGAGAAAATCTATGCTATCAAAGGGAGAATGTGTAAACTCCACAGGTCAAAACTGAACCTGGGTCGCTGGATCTGTAGCCGCTTTCAGGTGCATTCTCCACCAAGAATCCGCTTGCAGAAGCGGATACAGCCCTGTGGAATGATCTTTCAGGTGGCAGCCCTGAAAGCACTGCAATATCCACCTGAAAGGGACAGCTGCAGGAGAGGCGCCTCGGAGGGCACTCCAGCTCCTGTCAGTGCGGGACGTCGAGGCAGAGGCAGCGGGGAGAGGGGCTGTCAGGCGTGTGGAGGGGGGCTGTCAGGCAGCGAGGAGGGGGGCCCCAGGAGTGCGGATTTGAGTCGCGGGCCCGTTATTCAATTCAGATGCCTCAGGGTACTGCTCAGATGTGGAGATTCTACCTCCCAGAGGAGGGTTGGTGAGTACTCCTCCAAGCCACATCAGACTCTTTCAGGTGGCCTTCCGACAGCCACATTCGGGTAGAATATGCGGCTTTACATCGGGGTATTCTGGCCACCTGAAAGAATTGAGATTTCAACTCTACTAGAGTTCTGCTCCTCATTACTGCCCTTTTCCATTTAGGATATCATGGACTCCACCCTATCATCAGCTTTCATTTTGTTCTCTCCAAGCTTGATTTCCAACTTTGAGTTTAGATCAAAAAGTTATGAAAATTAAACTTCAAATCCCATTCCTTCTCCACAGACCCTGCCTGGCCTGCAGAGTATTAGTAACATGTTTCTATAATTTTGCTGAATTTATTGTTTTTCCTTTAGGATTTAGTAGCTCTGCTTACTTGTTGAGTTCTGGCCAGGCCCAAAAGCAAGTGCAGAGATGCCTCTGTAAAATGTAGATTCTGTTTCACTCGAAGACTAAGTTCCAAAGTGCTAAGCATTGCAGGAAGAAATGGAACCTTTCGAGTAATTGAGATTAAATGATCACCGCACTCATCCATTTCACACAGTTCCTTAGCAAGATAGAGAGCGAGCACACACACCTGGAAAAGAAAAGACTAGTTGTAACTGAGGCCATAAAATGCTTATGTTGTCAGTTCAACCCTCTGCCAGGTATACAATTAAACAGTTTTCTCCCCTTACCCCATCTTTCTGGTCCTTCTGCTGAAATCGTGGTGCACAATCCATTTCCATACTGTCTTTGTCATCGAACAAGCCGGCATCCGTTGTAAGTGCATGATGTGTTTGGTCCAATAGAACAATTGACTCATTGTGTACGGTTTCACACACAGTTAGCAGCATTTGCGAATACTGGGGGAAGTCACTAACTAAACAAGAGATTAGAGATGTTGTAAATGAGAAACACAAAAGCTGCAGATGCTGAAAGAGCGAGCAAAAAATTGCTGGAGAAACTCATGTCTGTTAGCATCAATGGGTAGAAATGGTCAATCAGCTTTGAGTCAAAACCCTTTGTCAAGACTAAGATAAAAAGGTGAAATTACATATGTAAAAAGGGAAACGAGCTGGGGAAAAAAGGTCCAGAGGTAATAGGATAAGGTTCAACATGTGGAGTAACAGATAGAGGGAGAATACATTCAGAGGAAAAGTTAGATAAAGATTTTTTTTCCCTTTTTATTCTTTGTCTGCATTAGAAACATTGCAAAATCTACAACAGTATGATAGGAATGTATTTACAAACAGTCATAAATTGGATGGATTTTCAGTTTAAGTCAATTATACTCTATTTTAATTCAGATTTATGAAACTCCCAAGCAACATTAATTCATATATGAGCATAGAAAAATCTGAATGCAGACAGCATCACACCCAAAACCAAGATGCCTGTCACATATATCATCCACATAGAGCTTTATATTAATTACATCACACACGTCCATAAAGCAGAAACAAATTACACTTCTCTTCTGATTTTATTAAGTGTTTAGTTTCACTCTTTCCTCTTGGATAACATTGCAGAATGCACATTATCATTATAAATGCAAGTCGGAACACCTAACTAACCACAAAATGGGAACACCTGCACCACAAATCTACAGTGGTTCAAGGAGACAAAATAGGAGTAATTAGGGAAATATAAACAGTTTGCCAACAAGAAAAAGCAATTGATATTGCAGATTGGGCCGGGGGGGGGGGGGGGGGAAATAAATCATTGGCCTATTAGAATAAACCTGACTACATTCCATACAGAAGCAAATAATAATGACCCAGTTTTTTGGCAAAAACTGAAATCACCATATCCATTATTTGCTCCCCTACATCCGATGACCTAAAGAGTGACCTGTTGATCTCAAATATTTTTTTGCCTCCTCAGAATGTTGATTCTTAACCACCATGCACATATCTTAATTTTTAAAAGAAAATCAAGAAAAAAGAAGTCCTACCTCGTAGATGCTTGATCTGAAGAGTAATAATAATAGCAGAATATATTTTTGCTTTTGTCTTCTCCATGAAGTACTGGTTACTCTGTGAGAGGCTTTCCAGAATTTGATCCAATGGATCCAGGATTTTGTACACATTAACAATTATGCTGAGAAAAAAACCCAGAAATTATTATTCGGTCTCATTAATCCATTATTAGACATGCAAATGAAATAGGATAACTTCCTTAAAAATAAATAATAGCATCAGATCCAGGACAATATCCAGAGCCATAATGCTTTAGGTATGCTTCTGAATCCAAAACAGAAAGAATAAATAATGTTTACTCTTCCTTTACCAAATACAGGCATACCCTATATAACAAAGCGCAGGTTTTAATATAACACAGTTTGAAATTTCTGACCCGCAGTTTTAAATTTGCAACGTTAAAGTTTTATTGTTGTTGCTATTTTAACCCCCTCATAATACTTTGCACGACTCTAGTTCAAAATATAGACGCTGAGCTGTGGAGTTTAAGTGGCTGTGTTAAAACTTATTGCTGTCCCTACTGTGATTGGACTCCCTGCACTATCCTGCAGCACGCTGGCTTACACTGATGGGAATCTGTTTTTTTAGTTTCTGCTCTGATGTGGCAGACCAGCGAGTTTCCAAACTACTGAACAACATCAGTTTGTGGGGAGGTGAACCCCTGGAATTGGCTATGGAATAAAGTTAAGTGACTGCATTGAAAGTTATTGCTGTCCCTGCTACAATCAGGCTCCCTGCACTAACCCGCAATGCAACTGATCTAACTTTGGTGAAAGTCTCATGAGGGCAATTTGACACAAATCTACATTAGACAAATATTTTCTTAAATAAACGATGTTCACTTATTGCCAATAAAGATCAGTTTTATATATCCCTTTTATAGGATTGGAAGGTATTAAGTTTGTAATAATGCTTTGAACAGTGCAGTTTTCCATTGCACTGAACGTGCTTGGAACTCATTAACCACGGTATGCCTATATACAGGATGGATAATTTTATTTTAACATTTCTAAGAGGAGGCTACAGCATGATAAAATGACATACAGTGAAACCCCTAATATCTGGCACCTTTGGGGATTGATAAAAGCTGCATAAGTATATTTTCCAGTTGCTTGAGATTGCATGTTGCATGATTGGTGAACTAACAGTGAGGAGCACCAATTTTAAACTTCCATATTTTTAACATTTATTTTCCTCAATATTTTTACAGTTGCTTGAAATCTGAATTAGATTGCAAATGTTTGTTCAAAAAATATTTAACACTTAGAAGAAATCTGATATAATTCCAAGCACATTGTACACTATCATCAGGTGGATCTTCATGTTTCGTACCTTTTCCATTGTTTCAATAGGATTAAAAGCAGTGTTGCCAGCATTGATCCCATACGCAGACATGGAGCAGATGAGGGAACTGTCAACTAACAGAAGAATATATATAATTATGAGAGTCTAGCAAAAGGATGGTCAAGCAAGCAATTAGCACACTTCCAAAAAGTCTCAGGTATGAAGTGCTCTTCTGGAAAGGTACAAGGTGATTCAAAGTGCTGGATACACACTCAAATCTCATTATCATAGCCAAGACAACAAATATGCATGCGATTCATTACAAGAAACTTACCAAAACTTTTGTTGCTTCAAGAACATCATGAAGCAATTGCAGGCGTAGTGAACAATCACATAGTTGCATCACCTCTTCCTGTGGAATAAATAAAGTTCAAATTGGCAAAGAATGCGAGAGAAGGCAAAAGAATGTTTGGCCTCAGAATTCACATTGCATTGGAGACATTGCTAACATCAGTAAAACTAGGGAACTGGTCATAAATTTCAACAAATGGGATGAAGTACACTCCTGTTCAGATGAGGATAGTAGAAAGGTTCCAGTTCATCTCCAACCACACTGATACGATGAGCAAGAAAGTGCATCAACGTCTCCTCTTCCTCAGAAGCCTCAAGAAATTTGACACATCACCTGCACCCCTCAATAACTTCTACAGATGCACTGTGCATCACCACTTAGCATGAGAACTGCTCTGCCCAAGACCACAATAAACTGCAGGAGTGTGAACACAGCTCAGACTATCACACAGACCAGACCCCTCCCTCCATCTACACTTCTGGCTGCCTCAGAAAAACATGCAAGAAAGATTAACAAGTAAAAGATTGGGCACAATAAGAATCAAGGAGAGTCTTCCCACCACCCCCCCCCATCCACCCAAACAGACAATTATCAGATTCCTGAACAAACATCACAGTAGTAAAATAATGTTGCCGTTGCTCCTGCACACTACTGTTTTTACTGCTGAACCTCGTATGGATTTTTTGAGCTAGGATACTCACAAAATGAACCTTCTAACTGTATATTATCTTGCTCAGAAAATAAAATTTCTAACTGTAGTTTGGATCATGTGACAATAGACTTAAAGTCCAATTTAATATCAGCATTCAAAAGAGAGCTAGGCAAGTTAGAAACATACCTGTATGGCTATCAGGGAAGGGGAAATGAGTGGGTCTAGACTCCTGTTATAAAGATCCAGTATAGACTTGATGGCCCAAATGCCCACCCTCCATGTTGAAACCAGTGAGTGAGACTTTGCTCCTCGTATCAGCAAATTAGAATGAAGATATTGAATTCCTTCAACCCCGATGCACAACTTCAATTCAATTGATTGAATTTATTCTGAATTAAAAGTCAGTCATAGAAACTCTGAAACTTTCAGATTGTAACAAAAAGCCCAATTTCATTTAGGAAAGAATATCTGCCATTCCTACTCTAAATCCGAAGTGATTGATTCTTATATACTCTTTGAAATGGTCCAGCAAGCCACTCCATTGAGGGTGCAATAGAGTTGGAGAGTGACCTCTACATTCCATCAACAAATATGTAAATTAGAAAATAATATAAAGCAATAGGCTTCTCCAATTTTGGAGTAACTCATCATCATACCATCAATAACTTTCTTACAAGTTTTAGCATATATCCATTGATTTAATTCTGCATTTATAATCTTTATCAGATATCAGAGCCCCGTACATAATATAGGAGATACCCATCATTCTGTGGCAAAATTTCAAACAAAGCATGAAGATCAAGGAAAAGTCCAGATTCTGACAATAATCAGTTGATTTAATTAGATGCCAACAAATGTCACTGCAGTTATGTCCATCTGTACAATAATCATTGAAGCTGCTTGTGAACATCAAGGAGCTTCAAATTTAGCATTCCTAACATATATTTGTATGCAAGATCTAAAACTTTATTCTTACATAGCTAGTAGCCAGAACAAGAAACATTCTCCACGCTGATATCAGTTTATGGAATTCAAGAAATGTGGAGGTCCCATCAGTGTCTGCATCCGCCATATATATAACAAGAGATTTGATATATTCAGACCAATATTCATATCGCTTCTTATCAAAGAACATCTTCAAAGTGTTCTGCAAGGTCTGGTCCAGAGAACCCCTGAGAGAGAAGAAAAAAAATTAAACAAAAAATCAACTCAGATAAACTCAACCAGAAATGATTCCAGAACTCAATTTATTTAATCCAATGGTTTTGGATAGTTATGAGTTCTCCAGCATTTTTTTTATTTACAGATAACTTTTCTTTATAAATATCATTGATCATAAAGGAAAAGGCTGGTATTCTTGAAATAGTAATTATTGTACCTGACAACATAGTATATTTCCAGGCAGATGATCTTCAGGGTGAATGCACAGGTTTCTAAGACACTCTTCTATAGAGGATAAACCAATATTAATTAAAGCAAAACATGTTAAAAATATAAATTGTGCAATGGCAGCAAATATGCTTCAAGTTTTAGAGAGAGTGGAAGATAAAGAGTTTTGAAAGGTGAGCTTTCAAAGCAATTTTAATATGGAAAACATCTCAAATTTTACTAAGACCACAGCAGATGTGGATAATTGCCTTTTAAGAAGTATTCATTAACACAGTTAGGAAGCTGCAACTCTAACCTTTCCAACTATTTTATTAGCTGTGAAACTAACAGCTATATCTTGCCCTTAATGTTCAGATGCTGTGTACCTCCATGGAGATAAGGACATTTTTTGGAGAGCAAAGGATTAGAATGCTGAAAATTATATCATACCTCTGTAATATCAGAAGGAGCTGGTAGTTCTCCAAAAACTACAGATGTCAAATATTCCCAGAATCGATCCCTGGAAAATACAATCAACACAATAATGAAAGAAACAAAGAAAATTCTACATCGTTATAGTACAGGTCAAGTTTAAAAATTACATTAAATGAGCTACCTGCTGTTCTGCTAGCATTCTTCATTTGAATGCATGTGAATTAATAGTAAAAACAGGAGAAAATGGATACAATCTAGCAACCAACTCAGAGACATAGGGTTTTAAATATTTCAGGATACGGTAAAATCCCCATTATCCAGCCCCTATAGGGATTGAATAATAGCTAAAGAGCCAGTAAGAAAGATTTCCTTTTCTGTTAAAAGCCTAACTGATTTGAAATTGATCAAATAAAACAAGATTTTGGTCACTGATTTACATCCTCCACACAGTTAGGCAAATTAGAATGATTGTTGATGTGGAAAAAGCTTTGTTTCAATTCTTCCTCTATTCCACTGATGACAGCTTCTATGATGTTTCCTGCTTTTACTGACTGTGAGAATGTATTTACCAATGTTTCCACTTTCCTCACATCCTTTACCAAAATGCAGTGCACCCAAGTTCTTGCCTTTCCTAATGCCATCCCTGCAAAAGGACTTTTGCATGTATATATGTTCAAGCACCAAGTACCACAGACCAACTCGATGGATTGTGCTCCATTTATTTCAATTTTTCTGCTTTGTTATTCACTGATGATGGCTTTTCTCATAAAATTAACCTAAAGCCCTTATAATTTTAACTGTCGTCAACAGGACCGCAGCTTTGTATTTTGTATCCTTTATACTTATCTTTCCATCTTCCTCATTGCAGTGGCGTACCTTCATACTAATCCCCATAACAAATCTGATAATGTTCCAGCATTTCAGTCACCCTCATGATCAAATAAAGTACCCACAAATAACAAGGAATATAAAATATCAAAAACCATCGTACCTTTCGTGTACTTTCCCAATTAACCAAAGCTAATTAACCTTGCACACAATCTAGGTACAAGATCTTACTTTTGAAATACACACTATAATATTCAACCGCAATATAAACTGCTATCATGGGTGGCATGGTTGGTGTAGCGATGAGCGCAATGCTTTTACCGCGCCAGTGATCGGGATCTGGGTTCAAATCCTGCGCTGTATGGGGGTTGTCCATTCTCCGTGTCTGTGTGGGTTTTCCCTGGAGGCTCCAGTTTCCTCCCACCATTCGAAACATACCAGGGATGTAGGCTAATTGGGTGTAAATTGAGCAGCACAGACTCCTGGGCTGAAATGGTTGTGCTGCCCGTCTAAATCTAAACACAATGATTATTCTTCCCCAAAAACTTCTTTACAACAAAATTAACAATCACAGTGGACGTACTTGGTTCGTAGGACAGTCATAGCACTGTCCCTGCGGTCCTGCCACAATGCATGCAGAAAAGCAATGGCTGCACGATGGATAAGAGGAGGACACCAGTATTTTCCTTGTTGCTTCGAATCGATAAATTCCAATACTACCTGTAGACAGCTCCATTCTCCCAAGATAAATTCCTACGAACACATGCCACAGCACAGAATATTAATTTAAAATTAAATATTGTTGCTTTGGACATTTTTAGTTATGAAGACTGTTCCCCAAAAACATAATTTTAATACATCACCTTTGATCCAACTGCACCATCTTTTACTTCTAGATTGAGGAAGAGTTCAATCAAGCCTGGCTGGGTTTGAACAGCAACAGTTAAAAATTCCAGCATCATTACTTTAATCCGCATGTCCTAAATCACAGAAAACAAAAGAGTTTTGTAACTGCACCTGGAGAATCTGTTTCTTCTTACAGTTTAGTTCATCCTTCGCTTCCCTTCAGAATGTTGATTGCCACATCAACGGAATCAATATTATAAAGGCATAAGAGAATAGATACCTCTGTCCTGCTCTGCAGCCTATTAAGAAATGCATCACGAATCGCAGCTGCATCACTTCCAAGGCAGGCATAAACTGACATTGGAGCCACCTAAAGAAATAAAAACAGGAAATATTATTTCAGTGCATGTCGGCCCTTTATTACTGTTTTCTTAATGAATCTTCCACAAGTGTGATCTTCACACTGCTCTCCATCAGCAGAAACCTTGAATTATTTTGTCCACAAATTATCGATAATGTGCATTATGCAAACACACTTACATGCAGGTAAATGATTATACCCAGCACTATTTTTGTACTCTTTGGGAAAATTAAGATAAATGTCTGCTAATTAAGTATTTGGGATTTTAGCTCTCAATCAAAATATCATCTCAAGTGATAAGATATGCATCAGTAATTCAGATTTTATCATTCAACACATTCAGATTTCATTTAAAAGGAGGACGTTAAGTTAACATGAAATTCTAAGTCATAATGCCAATAAGCTTCTTTGGCTTGGCTTCGCGGATGAAGATTTATGGAGGGGTAATGTCCACGTCAGCTGCAGGCTCGTTTGTGGCTGACAAGTCCGATGCGGGACAGGCAGACACGGTTGCAAGGGAAAATTGGTGGGTTGGGGTTGGGTGTTGGGTTTTTCCTCCTTTGCCTTTTGACAGTGAGGTGGGCTCTGCGGTCTTCTTCAAAGGTGGTTGCTGCCCGCCGAACTGTGAGGTGCCAAGATGCACAGTTTGAGGCGAGATCAGCCCACTGGCGGTGGTCAATGTGGCAGGCACCAAGAGCTTTCTTTAGGCAGTCCTTGTACCTCTTCTTTGGTGCTCCTCTGTCTTGGTGCCAATAATAAATAAGTTACAAATCACCAACAATGGACCTCTGGTCAATAATATACTCAAATGCTTTGCCAATCGCATTGCAGATACAAAAACTATTATCCAGAAAACATAACCATCCTAACAGGGACAAACATGAGCCACTCCTTTAACCTATTTCTCCCTATTTAAACTGAGCTCCATTAAACTGTCCTTTTTCAATTACACCAACCGTGAGATAGCTGGGGGGCATGTAGACATGTCTAGAATGGGCTCTCCGTGATAAGATATAGAAAGACAGTTTACAAGTTTAAATAAAGATTTTTTCAACTACGGATTTAAAAAATGACTAGCAAGAAACCGAGAATGCAAAAAAACAAAATCTGAAGAGTTACTCAGTCCACTGAGATTTTCAAGTGAAAGCCCGAAAGGGAGTGGCACAAGAGCTGCCTCTCAAGACCAGTTGAACACAGCAGTGCTGGCAAAAGATTTAAGTAAAATCCTGGAGAAGATGGAGATCTTATGTACATGTTTTACAAGTGTGGAAAATGCTATAAACAATATCAGAGGAGAATGGTGAACTCCCAGAAACAATTGATGACATTGAATAGGCCAAGTGGAAATCGGCCACTTGGTTACAAGAAGAAAAGCTGAAATCTTTACAGATGATGGGACTCGGACAGGGAAATGCTGCTGGACAAGACTGACCACAGGGAAAACTTTAGCAGACGCAAAAATGTTCAGATTATTGGATTAAAGGAGGGGACTGAAGGGAACAATCCCATGAAAGTTCGAAGAAAATAAATTTAATGAGAAGCTACAAGTAGAAAGGGCTCATCAGACCCTTGGTCCCAGAAGACCTGAGGAGCAGTGACTACGGTCAGTCCTGGTAATATTTATGAGTTACTGGGGTCAGGAAACAATTTTGAGAGCAGCATTTGATTATTCTAAACAATATGGCGGCCCATTTGAGATCAACAGCAGAAAGGTACCATTCTTTCAAGACTTTAGCCCAAGTTTGATCAAGCAAAGGAAGAAGTTTGATGATGTGAAGAGACAATTGTGGTCAAAAAATGAGATATTCAATAGTATACTCTGTGACACTGAGGGTTGAAGTAGCAGAGGGAAATCAGGATTTTTTTTTCAAGTCTAAGAAAGATGTGGAGGAATTTCTATGAAGATTATGAGAAGACTGAAGTCATGAAATAAGCAGACTGAGAAGAATGTTTATAATGGGACTAAGTAAAAGTTGTATTTTTTATTTGAATGTTATCGCAATTTGTACGGAGAGCTCAAGAAAAAGTGAGAACTTGGCAAAAATAGTAAGTCTAAGGGGGTAATGGCACCAGGAGAGGAGCATTTTTACAAGATGATGCTAAAGGGAAGGGTTCTTCTTCCTCAGAAGATTCCGCAGGCCTTTTCCATGGGATTCTGGGGTTTCTTGTTTACGTCACCATCAGACCAGGAGCACTATATGTGTTTTTTAAAGGGGAAAGATCACTATTATTTGAATAATCAAAACAGTTTTATTGCTGAACAATATTTGTTTAAGAACTGGTATGGATAGAACATTAAAAGTTTATTAGTCTTAATGTTAACAGGTTGAACAGTATGGTTAAAAAAAGGGTATTGGCACATTTTAAAAAAAACTAAAGGTGGACATAGTTTTTCTGCAGGAAACATAATCTTACTTAATTGGAACATGCTAAATTAAAAAGAGGATGGGTAGGGAAAGTAATATCATTGCTTTTAATTCAAAAGCGAGATGGTAGCAATCTTAATTAATAAAAATGTACCGGTAAGAGTAGAAGATATATCGACTGATCAAGCAGCAAGGTTTGTAATGGCACATTGCAAGGTTTATGCAGAACCCTGGACGTTTATAAATATTTATGCTCCAAATTATGACGACGAATCCTTTATGAAGGATGTCTTTTTAAAAACAGCAAAGAGAATTTTTGTTTTGATCCGATATTGGATAAATCAGCAAGGATGGTAATGAGGGCGAAAGCTGCAAATGTGACGCTATGATTTATGAAGGATTAAATTTGATTGATATCTGGAGGCAGCTCAACTCCACAGAGAGAGATTACTCATTCTACTTAAGTGTCCATGACTCACATACAAGGATTGATTTATATTTAATGTATGCAGTTACAAAGCAGAGTGATAAAAACGGAGTACTTGGCAAGACTACTCTCTGGCCTTAATCATTTTGATATTGGAAAAACAAGAAAGTGTGTATAGATGGCGTCTTAATGCCACGTTTTGAAAAGGACATACTTTTGTGAGTTTATTATGAGACAGATAGAACTGTTTTGTGAGACAAATCTCTCTTCCATCAATAACAGTTTTTTGATAAAGGATACGTTTAAGGCTTATCTGAGAGGGCAAATTATACAAAAATTCTTAAAAGAGAATATGCCATGGAAGTGGATGGTTTAGAGAAGGAAATAACAGAGTTGGAGAAAGCATATCAAAGGATGAAAATAAAAAAAATTTAAAAATCGAGATATAATTATGTTCCAAATGTACAGAACATAAAAAAAAACTTCAAATCTAAGCAAAAATATTATCAATTAGGAGAAAGAGCACATACGGTTCTGTCTTGGCATGTGAAGGTAGAGGAGTCATCGAGGATGATAAATGCAATCAAAACAGATGCAGACATGCTAACCCACAATCAGAAAGAGATCAATGATATTTTTTAGACAATATTATACAAAGCTGAAAATCAGAAATATTAGGCGATGATAATGAGATGGACGAGTTTCCTGTGACTGTTGAGCTTCCAAAATTGGAGGCCAGAGATCAGACGGAGCTAGATACCGCTTTCACAAGAGAGGAAATTGAGAAGGCTCTGAGCATTTTGCATGCTAATAAGTCTCCAGGGAAGGATGGATTCCTGCCCGAGTTCTATAGACAACTTAAGGATTTGCTGATGCCTCTTATGATGGATGTATTGGACTGGGCAGTGGAGACTCAGACACTTTTGGACTCTTTTCAACAGCTATTATTAGTGTTGCCAAAGAAGAATAGGGACCCATTAAAAACTTCATCATATAGGCTGATCTTGCTTCTGAAAGATATTATAAGATATTGGTGAAGGCTTTAGCCAACAGGCTGGAGCAATTTTTACCTAAACTGATACATTCAGATCAGGTAACAGATCAGGGATTTGTTAAAGGAAGATAGTCTGGGCAGACTATTTAATATACACATGGCCAAATAAAAATTGAATTCTATTATGTATTTTTGTATGCTGAAAAGGCATTGAACTGGTTAGAATGGCCTTTTTTATTTAAATGTTGGAGAAATATGGTATAGGTAGAATATTTATAAATTGATAAAAACTCTCTATCACAAACCACAAGCTAAAATTATAACTAATAGTCATATGCCAGCAAACTTCAAGTAGGCAGGGGTTTCCACTGTCCCCAGGATTTTTTATCCATGTGATTGAACCACTGGTGGAGATTATAAGGAGAGATCAGGATTAAAAAAAAGGCTTCAAAGTTGAACAAGTAGTATATAAAATCAGCCTATTTGTTAACAACGTGCCACTACATATCCGACGCGGTTGAGTCCTTGGAGAAATTACAAACAAAACTAAAAAAATATGGAGGAGTCTCAGGTTATAAAGTTAATATGGATAAAAGTGAGATAACGCCACTGACAAACTTTGATTATGAAAGATATCAAAGAGGAAGTTGATTTTAATGGAAGGGAGATGAAATTAAATATTGAGGAAATAATAACTGATAATAACTTGCAGAATTTGTAAATATTATACTCCTCTTTTAGGGAAGATAGGGAAGGATTTGCAGAAATGGAAAAATTTGCTATTACCTTGGTGGGAAAGGGTTAATTGTGTTAAAATGAAAGTGGTGCCAAGATTACAATATCTTTTCCAATCACTGCCTATTTCTTTGCCGAAAAATTTCTTTAAATTATTAAATAATTGTATTAGGCACTTCCTTTGGAATAATAAGATGCCAAGGCTTTTGTTGGTAAAATTAATATGGGACTATAAGATGGGGGGACTTAGGCTATCGGATTTTGAAAAATACTATTTGGCTGCACAAGCTGGATTCATCTTTCTTTGAAGAAGGCAGCCCCCACCCCCACCTCCGGATTCAAATGGGACTGTACCCAATGGGAGAGGGGGCAGCAAAAGGTTTTATTCATAAGTGGAGCATTAAGTCAATAACAAAAAGGACGGATAATCCTATATTAATACATATGATTAGAGTATGGCAAGAAATCAATGAGTGTTTTGGGGGAAAAAAAAAGGGATATCATTAAGAGCACCATTATGTAAGAATGTGTTGATGCCTATGAATCTAGGTAACAGAAATCTAAACTCATGGTGTGTCAAAGGAATAAGATACATTGAAGATCGCTATGCAGTAGGAGTTCTTATGACTTTTGATCAACTAAAACAGAGGGCCAGCGTTGGTCCCACCTGAAAGTGAAATGGAACTAATGATTTGGCTGGAGAGTGGACCTAAATTTATAACAAAATTGTATTTTGCTTTCAAAATCAGGTTTGCAGAGATCGAGATAGAGAGATGGGAGTCGGACTTAGGTGTTGTAATATCTGAAAGATGTTGGTCTGATTGATGTTTGGATAGTAATGAGATCAATTATAAATGCAAGAAATTGATGGGTTCAGTATAACTTCCTACTTCAATTATATCTTATGCCCCAGAAGTTACAAAGGTCAAAATCTGAAATATCGGATTTGTGTTTTAAATTTGGGATTGAAACAGGAATGTTTTTATATGCTACGTGGTCGTGTGTGAAGGTGAAGCCTTTGTGGCAGGATATTGCAAGTTTCAAGTTTCTGGATCACTGGGACCTTTCAGAATGGACAGGTTGTACTTGAATCCCAGGTGGACCAGGATCGTGGCAGGGACATTTGCTAAGGCTATTCAGAAGACTTTACACTAGAATGGTTGGGTGGAGGGAACAGCAAGGAGAAGGTTAGATTGCAAACAGAAAGCTTGTAGACAAAGTTTGGGGCTGGATAGGCAGGTGATAGAGAAGGAAGATGCTATGTACGAAGATGGAGGGGAAATGATAGAAAAAGAACATAATACAGTTGTTTGTAAAGATAGGGGCAAACAGAATAAGTAGTGGGAAAACTCTGAAATGCATATACTTTAATGCTAGGAGCATTAAAGGTGGATGAGCTGAGGGTGTGGATAGACACTTGGCAGTATGACACAGTAGCGATTAGTGAAACAGGGTTGCAGGAGGGATGTGACTGGCAGCTAAATATTCCTGGATTTTGTTATTTTAGGTGTAATAGAATTGGAGGGGCAAGAGAGGGTGATGTAGCATTGCTTGTCAGGGAAAATATTACAAAGGTGCTTAAGCAGGATAGATTAGAGGGCTCGTCCAGGGAGGCTGCATGGCTAATGGGGAGCGAGAACTAAAGGAGCAAATTTATAGGGAGATAGCAGATGTTTGTAATAAGCACAGGGTTGTGATAGTGGGAGATTTTAATTTTCCAAATATAGGTTGGGAAACCCATTCTATGGAAGGGATGGATGGATTAGAATTTGTAAAATGTGTGCAGGATAGTTTTTTATAGCAACACGTAGAGGTACCAACTAGAGAAGGGGCAGTGTTGGATCGTCTGTTGGGGAATGAGATAGGTAAGGTGATAGGAGGTATTTGTTGGGGAGCACTTTGGATCCAGTGATCATAGTGCCATTAGCTTCAATGTAATTATGGAAAGGGATAGGTCAGGACCTAAGATTGCTGTTTTTGAGTGGGGAAAAGCTAGATTTGAGGAGATGAGAAAGGATTCACAAGGAATGGATTGGGACAATTTGTTTTATGAGAAGGAGGAGTAGAGAAATGGAGGTCTTTTAAAGGTGAGATTCTGAGAGTACAAAATCTTTATGTTCCTGGCAGGATAAAAGGCAGGGTCCAAAGTTTGAGAGAGCCATGGTGTTCAAGGGACATTGGAAACTTGGTTCAAAAAAAGAGGGAGACCTACAATAATTATAAGAAACAAGGAATAAAGGAGATGTGTGAAGAATACATTGAATGTAAAAAGAATCGTAAGAAAGAAATTAGAAAAGCTAAAAGATATGAGGTGGCTATAGCAAATGGTGAAAATAAATCCAAAAGGTTTCAATAAATATGTTAATAGCAAAAGGAGAGTGAGGGATAAAATTGGTCCCTTGGAGAATTAGAGTGGATTGTGTTGAGCCAAATGAGACGGGGGAGATTTTGAACGTTATTTTCTTTGGTATTCACAAAGATATTGAATTGTGCGGGGTAAAGGAAGCAAAGTAGGTAATTATGGAAAATGTAGTGATTAAAAAAGAGGAGTACTGGAGCTTTTGAAGCATATAAAGGTGGATAAGTCTCCAGGTCCCGATGGGATTTTCCCCAGGACCTTGAGAGAAGTTAGTGAAAAAAAATAGCAGTGGCACTGACAGTGGTTTTTCAAATGTCAAGAGAGATGGGTATAGTGCTGGAGAATTGGCATATTGCTAATGTGGTTCCTTTGTTTAAAAAAGGTACGAGGAGCAAGTCTCGCAACTATGGGCCTGTAAGTTTGACGTCTGTGGTAGGTAAGTTAATGGAAAGCGTTCTTAGAGATAATATATATAAATACCTGGAGAGACAGGGTCTGATCAGGAATACTCAACATGGGTTTATGCGTGGAAGGTCATGTTTGACCAATCTTGTTGAATTTTTTGAAGAGGTGACTAGGAATGTTGATGAAGGGAAAGCAGTGGATGTTGTCTATATGGACTTCAGTAAGGTTTTTGGAAGGTTCATGCAGTAGGTATTAACTTTGAGATAATCAAATGGATTCAACAGTGGCTGGAAAGGAGATGCCAGAGAGTTGAGTGGATAACTGTTTGTCAGGCTGGTAACAATCAGTGTGCCTCAGGGTTCTGTATTGGGTCTTTTGCTGTTTGTCATTTACAGAAATGATCTGGATAATGAGATGGTAAATTGGATTAGCAAATATGCGGATGATACTAAAATAGATGGAACTGTGCTTAATGAAGGTTTTCAAAGATTGGAAAAGGATTTGGACTGCTTAGAAGAATGGGCTGAAAGATGGCAGATGGAGTTTAATGCTGAGAAGTGTGAAGTGTTTCATTTTGGAAGGAATAATCAAAACAGGTCATGAACAGTAAATGGGAGGGCATTGAAAAATTCAGTGGAGCAGAAAGATCTTGGAATAACGGTTCATTGTTCCCTGAAGATAGAATCTCATGTGGATAAGGTGGTGAAGAAGGCTTTTAGTATGCAAGTCTTTATAAATCAATGCATAGAATACAAGAGTTGGGAGATTATGTTGAGACTGTTCAAGGCATTGGTGAGGCCAAATTTGGAATACTGTGTGCAGTTCTGGTCCCCGAATTATAGGAAGGATATCAACAAGGTAGAGATAGTGCAGAGAAGATTTACGAAAATGTTACCTGAGTTTCAGAATGTAAATTACAAAGAAAGATTGAGCAGATTAACTCTTTATTCTTTAAAGAGTATAAGGTTGAGGGGATGGGGATATGATAAAGATATTTAAGATTATGAGGGGGATAGATAGAGTTGATGTGGATAGGCTTTTTCCTGTGAGGGTAGAAGAGATTGAAACAAGAGGTCATGAGTTGAGAATTAAGGGGCAAAAGTTTAGAAGTAACATGAGTGGGAACTTCTTCACTCAGAGAGTGGTGGCTGTATGGAATGAACTTCTGGGAGAAGTAGTGGTGGCAGGGTCCATTTTGTAATTTAAGGAAAAATTGGATAGGTAAATGTTTGGATGGGGAATGGAGGGTTATGGGCAAGGAGCAGGTAGGTGGGTCTAGAGGAGAGTACTTGGTTCGATGTGGACTAGAAGGGCTGAGATGACCTGTTTCTGTGCTGTAATTGTTATATGATTTTATATATATTATATAAACAAGGGCAACCCGGAGCTTTATCTTTTGGGTAACTTTATTGAAATAAGTAATACATTAACTAAATACCAAATTTCTTTTGTCAAAGAAGTTTTAGTAGTGGCTAAAAAGTGTATTGCAACTACTTGGAAGTACGACTCTCCCTTACTCATAGCACAATGGACTGTGGAGATGAATAGTTGTATCCCTATGGAGAAAATGACATTTAATCTAAAAAAAAACAAGTATTATATATTTGATAAGATATGACAGCCATATTTGGACCATATAGGGGCTCAATTATAATAATGATAACAATAGATGCTGTTACAATATAAGCAGATGTGACTTCCCCATAGATTTTTTATGAATAGTTTAAGTGTGAGCTCTGACAGTGTGTGGATTTATATTTGGTGGGGGGAGGGGAGGGTTTTTTCTTTGTTTTTTGTATGATAAAGTTTAATATATTGTGATATTGAAGATCTTACTATGTATATTTATGCTAAATGAAAAATAAAATATTCAAAAAAAACCATGAGATAACTAATTTCCTTTTATATCTTCAGGGGGTTTGAAATTGACAAAGACTCCTCAGTTTGAATGTATACCCTCTAAAATAACAGCTTACCATTGCAAGTCTCTTCAGAAGCTGGATGGCAAGACGTGGCAATGCAGGATCGTGCCTGTGGTAGATATACTTTGCCAAAACTGCTATCAAATTATTACCATGGGTTCCTGCAAAATAATAAACAGGAAATTAAAAAAAAAATTAAAGGACAAACCAAATATGTAGGTAAATTCTGCTGCTTGTCCTTTGTTAGCATTTTAATTTTTTTTTAAATTTGGAGATACAGTATTGTAACAGCCCATGCCTCCCAAATACACCCACATGACCAATTAACCTACTAATCCAATACGTCTTTGGAATGTGGGAGGAAACTGAAGCATCCAGAGGAAATCCACACAGACACAGGAAGAACATACAAACTCGAACCCGGATTGCTGTTGCTATAATAGTGTTTGCCTATCACTACACCAACAGTATAATTCTTGAAATTCAGTCAGATGTTAAGAGTTTACATTCCACTTCAGATAATAGAATAATCCAGTCATCCCACAGAAAAAGAATATGATTTGGCCCTGCTCCAACATTCAACATAATCATAGCTGATCATCCACTTCTGTGTCCAGTTCCAATTTTCTTCCTCTATCATATTGGCATTAAGAAATATATCGATCTCTTCCTTGAATGTTTATTGACACAGTCTCCACTCCCTTCCATTGTAAAAAATTCCATTTACTCAATTCTAAAGGCGTATCCTATACCAAGTCTACGACCCCAAATTTTAGAATCTTCAGCAACTCTGAAATCTAACCAGTATTGTGTCTCCCAGATACATTAGAATTTTATAGGTTTCTATGAGAACCTTTCTCATTTTAGTAAACTCCACTAAAATCATGTCTACCAAATGTCAGTTTGTTGTATTCCTTCCATGATTAGAATGTCTTTCATCAGATATGGAGACCATATCTGCACTCAAATGTCTTGCATTGAAGCCAACAAATCATTTGCCTTAATAACTGCCTGCTGCATCTGAATGCTTGCTTTTAGCAATTATATACAAGGATGCCACAGTCTTGTACATTCCCTTTTCCCAATCTATTGCTAAATAGAAAATGTCTTCACTATAACTTTTCGTTCCCTAATAAATGTATCATTATTAGGGTCTTCAAATGTGGAGGCAGAACCAAAATACTCAGGAAACATTGCTCTGTCGGGAGAGCTCTCTTTGTCAGATAGATGTTAAAATAGTGCCACAGAAACTTTTTTAAGAGTACAAAAGTGATGCCCTGTAAGCTGGCCAACATTTATCTCTGTACCATACTTCTAAAATAGAATTGTCTGGTCAGTATCAAATTGCCACTTGTGGGAGCTTTTCGTTCACAGCTTTGTTGCCTTGATACTTCAAGGATATTTCCTGAATGTACAATGCATAGGGATATTCTGAAAGTGATGTAAAATGTGATACATAAATGCAGTTCTGTCTTCCATGGATGATTGCAGAAGATCCAGTATCTGTTAGAATAACATGACTTTGCTCAAAGCTACTCGCAACAACCATAGAGTCTTGTTCTGTTTGCATACTGTCTATTCAAAGAAATGAATGACAAAGTTTCTACCAATAACATCAATTTCTTTATTCTTTTTTTTCAAAATGTGGTTTCATAGTTGTTTTCTAACGTGCTATCACCCAATTAATTTAAAAGATTAATTTTTCATCCAAATAGCCAATTTGATTTCTGAAAGCAGTGGAACTCCAAAATAGCATGGAATAATAAACAAATATAAAGTAGCAAAATTTGCAATACAAATTATGCTTTCTTATAATTCCACACAAAATTAAGAACATGACATTTAAGTGTGTAGAATAATGGTGTTGAATGGTTAGTACTTCAATGGAATGTTAAGAGAAGCCGTTTTCAGGTGGCCACAAAGCCCAACTGTAAAGCCGCACAGAATACCCCTGTGCAGCTGTCAGGTGGCCATCTGAAACCGGAAGAACCGGCCAGGAGGGATACTTACCTAACCCTTCTCCAAGAGGTATAACTATCCTGCTCGGAGTATCGATTGTGGCAGCTAAAAGCAGCCCAGGCTGCCAGGAGGCGGGCTGATGACATTGTGGTGACGTCGTCAGCCATTGACTCCTGAGACAAGGAAGTCAGACTGAAGTAGACTTCTTCAAATTTTATTTCGCATCCTCTCCCGCTGCTGGTTTCTTCCCCCCACCCTCACCTGCCCGACTCCTGTTGCCGCTGCCAGTCTCCCCCCTCCCCCACTTGCCTGCCCGACTCCCGCTGCTGCTTCGGGGGGTGGGGGGGGAGGGAGATCGGCAGTGGGAGTCAGGCGGGAGGGGGGGGAGGGGAACCGGCTGTGGCCATGGGAGTCAGGTGGGGGGGGACCACCGGACACAGGAGTCGGCCGGGCGAGGGGGGGGGGGGAGAACCGGCAGCGGGAGTTGGGCGGGAGAGGGTGGGGAGACCGGGAGCGGGAGTCGGGAGGGTGAGAGTGTGGGGTGGGGAACCGGCAGTGACGATGGGAGTTGGGCAGGCAAGAGTGGGGTAAACCAGCAACGGCAACAGGAGTCGGGCAAGCAAGGGTGGGGGGGAGACCGGCAGCGGGAGTCAAGTCATGCCCTGAGTTATTTGTCAGGCATGCCTTGACATGCTGCTATGACGTGAGGTCAGCGTGGGCGGGAAAGGCACCTATCCGGAGTAGCTGGCTTTCGCTGCTAGACGGCTAGCAGTCAGCTGGCACATTTAGGTGCCAAAAAGCCATCCATTCTGTGGCCACCTAAATGTGCTAGCTGAACTCCTCTAGCCCCGCCTGCAGGTGCCTAATCTTCTATCAGAACACCTGAAAGCGGCTAAAGGGGAAAACAAAATCAAAGCACAAGGTTAACAACAATTCTAACTCTTTAAAATATGATTTTTCATTATTCATTGTATATCATTACCATGTTGAGTTAGAGCCTGCTCCAATGGTGAAATCCCTTCTGATGATGGTTTCAATTTGATGACATTGTTAGTTATAGAAAATGCCAGCTTGATCGTCTGAGTGAGAGTCTGGCCTGATCCTTCTGATCCACTGCTACAGTTATATTTTTGGATGTTGGTTGGAAGGGAAAGCAAAAAAACGGCAGTTAGTTAAAGTTGATTTTTTAACAAAGTTAGAAAAGCAATAAAGTTTAAGTGGATAGTTTTGCTTTTCTTTGTTTTTCTTTCAGGTCTAGGCAACTTTGGATGAATAGCATTTCTAAATACCTTTCTCACCAAGTCTACAACTCCAATTGAAAAATACCACTCGACAATAATAAATGTCCCCATACTGCAGTAAAATATAAAATAATCCCTTGTTTTGAAGAATTGTCAGTAGAAAGATAGTGAACATGACAATTTAATTCCGTTTAAAATTTGTAAGCCCAGCGAACAAAATATTGCTTTGACTTTACAAATCGTGTCTGCTTTAAAAAAAATTATAGTCAAAAGTTAATAAAATCTGACAACTTCAAGATCTCATGAAAAACAAACACCATTAAATAAATATTTCCAGCTGCTATAAAGGATGTTATAACCATCTCCATTTCCAGACCCTCCTCATTTGAATTGGATACATTTTACAAAAGTCTGGATATTCTAGTTTAGTTAACAAACTTCTTCTTCTTTGGCTTGGCTTCGTGGACGAAGATTTATGGAGGGGTATGTCCATGTCTGCTGCAGGCTCGTTGGTGACTGACAAGTCCGATGCAGGACAGGCAGACACAGTTGCAGCGGTTGCAAGGGAAAATTGGTTGGTTGGGGTTGGGTGTTGGGTTTTTCCTCCTTTGCCTTTTGTCAGTGAGGTGGGCTCTGCGGTCTTCTTCAAAGGAGGTTGCTGCCTGCGAACTCTGAGGCGCCAAGATGCACGGTTGGAGGCGATATCAGCCCATTGGTGGTGGTCAATGTGGCAGGCACCAAGAGATTTCTTTAAGCAGTCCTTGTACCTCTTCTTTGGTGCACCTCTGTCTCGGTGGCCAGTGGAGAGCTCGCCATAGAACACGATCTTGGGAAGGTGATGGTCCTCCATTCTGGAGACGTGACCCACCCAGCGCAGTTGGGTCTTCAGCAGCATGGATTCGATACTTGCGGACTCTGCCAGCTCGAGTAGTTCGATGTTGGTGATGAAGTCATTCCAATGAATGTTGAGGATGGAGCGGAGACAGCGCTGATGGAAGCAATCTAGGAGCTGTAGGTGATGCCGGTAGAGGACCCATGATTCGGAGCTGAACAGGAGCGTGGGTATGACAATGGCTCTGTAGACGCTAATCTTTATGTGTTTCTTCAGGTGGTTGTTTTTCCAGACTCTTTTGTGTAGTCTTGGAAAGGCGCTATTTGCCTTGGCGAGTCTGTTGTCTATCTCTTTGTCGATCCTTGCATCAGATGAAATGGTGCAGCCAAGGTAGGTAAATTGGTTGACCGTTTTGAGTTCAGTGTGCCTTATGGAGATGTAGAATGATGACTATTCACATCTACAATAGGAACTCAATCCAAAATGAAAGATTATCCATACTCAAAGAAATAAAATAAATTATATTCAAGAAATAGCCATCGGATCCATTAAGCTCATTTCTTTGACACCAGTATACAATTATTCTATTGCAGGCGTAATCATTTAATTAAATAAATCCTTAAAGAACAGTGTTTTTTTTAAATAGGAAAGTAAATGGTGTTCATTTCATTACAGCCTTTTGTCCGTTCCAAGCATTTTTCTTCCCAAATAGTGTCAGCTTTAATAAAATATATTTAATTAGGAGTGTGTTCAACATATCTGGGGGTGGGGGGTTGGTATATCAATACGTTGAGACTCAAATGTTTTACTGTTTATCTAAATAGTTTCTACACCATTTTAACAAAGCTTCAATATAATGAGAGAATCTCCAAGGAATTTCACAGAAATCCAATTAATGCAAAAATTAACAATTGGGAACACGTCTGCCAAACAAGCTTTGAAAAAAACTTTAAAAAAGAAAAAGGTGTTTAGTAGACATAAAGAGTAGAAGGATGAAGATGGGCCAAAGTTAGATAAACAGTGAGACATCAAAGGTGAAGCAGAAAAACATGGTATTAGAGATGGCACAAATGTGACACCAAGATTATATTTATTCAGATTTAGACAATTACTAACAAAAGCGATACAATTACTGACAAAAGGTAGGAATATGCAGTGGTTATCAAAGACAAAGATACAAAATTCATTTGGAGAAAATCTATGTTGTTCATCTAATTCTCAATGCTGCTGAAGATCCAACTGCGCTGGGTAGGTCACGTCTCCAGAATGGAGGACCATCACCTTCCCAAGATCTTTCCACTGGCCATCTTTTTCTTCCTCTGCTTTTGACTTCTATTCCCCTTTTTTAATCTTTAGGTATCTATCTCCCTCCTTGTCCACTTTATGAACTTCGTCTTCTCAACACTTTTTTGTGCTATGTGGCAATTTGAAATTGATGATTGAGGAATTACCTATCCTCCAGTGCTTTGTGAGACTTCATGTCATGATTAAACTAAAAAATATGAATCCCATTTTCAGCAAATTGTAATCTGAAGATTAACACAATATAAATCATACTTGTTCCAATTTATATGCAAGCTATGTTTTGCAAAATCATGTAAAAGTAGAACCTTCGCAGAAGTAGCATTGCACAGCAAATTACCATACCTGCTGGGTTGTGCTGCCATCACTGTATCAATGGTGTCCACTCCAATAGCCATAATATTTACAATGGCTTGTCCTGCTTCAGTGTTTGCCAAACAATAGGTGCATATAGTCTGAAGATCGAGAGGACTAGCAATGGAAATAAAGAAAAAAAACTTTTACAATTCCTCTGAAGAATTTACTAGAAACAAATTCAGACTACAAACATGATTCTGAGCACCATACCTTCCTCGAGATTCCTCTTCAGGATTCAAATTCAAGATGGTATAAATAAGCTCAAGAATCAGACAGCCTACAGCAGATACAAAAACATGAAAGTGCAAACAGATGAAAATTAAATCACATACAGCTGTTGACACATCTATGTGCATTGCCCATTTAACTAAATCAAGATATTTTTGTAACAAAAGGGAAAAATTGCTCCAGATATTTTCTCCATAATTTCTTAATATTTAATCTCTTTCCAAAAAAATTACAGGATATTGTACTATCATGATATGTGACGTGTGTTGGCAAAGGATAATGTAAGTGGTTCAATTCCTCCCCAGAAGTCTACATTTTGCTCACATTCCACAATCTCCTGTATCTTATTTTCCCTTCAATTCCAGTTCCTTGTCTGGCATTTAATAAAATCAGAAGCCCTGCCAGGCTTCATATAGCAAGAATTCAGTCACGTTTATTGTCATCTGATTGTACAGGTATAACCCAACGAAACAGCATTCTCTATAATGCAAAACATGGAGACACACAACCAGACATAATACATGTACAGACAAATAATACATATGCAGGACAAGTATTTTATCTATATAAATAAATATTGATTTGTACAAATGAAAGTGTCAGATAGTTAGTGTGAGCAGTTCCTTTGGTCGTTCAGCATTCTCACTGCCCTTGGGAAGAAACTGTTCCTCACCCCGGTGGTGCTGGCTCAGATACTCCTGTATCTCTTCCCCAAACGGAGCAGCTGGAAGATGCTGTGCACAAGGTAGAAAGGATCCTTAATGATTTTGGGCAATCTCTTCATACAAAGATCCCAGAAGATCACATCAATGGAGTGGAGGGAGACTCCAGTGATCCTCTCTGCCACTCTTATGGTCCTGTGGATTGACCTCCAATACATTCTCTGTAGCAACCATACCATACTATGATGCAGCCGGCCAGGACGCTTTCGATAGAGCTCCTATAGAACGTTGACATAATGGTGGCTGGTAGTCTTGCCCATTTCAGTCTTCTCAGGAAGTGCAGTCGCTGTTGCACCTTCCTGACAAGTGAGGAGATGTTGAGTGTCCACGATAGGTCACTAGTTAATGAACTCCAAGGAACTACAAAGTTGTTGATGCATAGTGGAGGGTGGTCATTCTTGGCCCTCCTGAAGTCCATGATTATCTCCTCTGTCTTGTCCACTTTGAGACTCAGGTTGTTAATCTCGCACTATTTCATGAGATTTTCCACCTCTTCTCTGCAGTGTGACTCATTATGTTGCTGATGAGGCCAACTGCTGTTGCGTCATCTGCAAATTTAATGACGCTATTAGAGCTGGATCTGGCAATGCAATCATGGATCAATAGCATGAACAGGAGCAGACTGAGCACACAGCCCTGAGGTGCGCCAGTGCATAGCTTGATGGTGCTCATTATTCTGATATTGACCCGGACAGACTGTAATCTTTCCGTTAGGAAGTCCAGGATCCAGTTACAGAGAGGAGTGTTGAGTCCCAGTGACAACAGCTTCTCCACCAGTCCCTTCAATCAACAGAATCATTGCTCAACTTGCTCTCCAGTCTACCTAGAGTAAATGTTCACTCTCTATTTTGAATCGATTTCTACCTCAAAAATATTAAAAATTCTGCTTCCACTATCCTTTGAGGAAGGTTCATGGGCATTTTAAAAAAATCATCTAATTAATGTCTTAAATAGGTGAGATTTGTTATCTATTTTTTTGATACATCTTTGTTATATTACATTTTTAACACAACTGAATAACCAAATTTTATAACATTGGGATACTGTACAAGCTTCATTTTCTATGCAAATGTAAAAATAGAAATAATCTAGCTGAGGAAGATTTAGTGAGATCCACAGATGCATCTTTTGTGGAAAAATTGAAGTATCAAAAGCTGAATTGATCTGTACATTCCATTCTAGATTAAATGCCCTTTATTTGGTAAACATTATTTATTTGGTTAGACAAAATGGAGATAATACAGGAAAAAGCATACCTGAACTGGTGTCTAAAAATTTCAGTTTAAAGTCCAAAGGGACATTGAAATCAAAAGTTATATAATTTCTAAAATCAGATTTTTTTTCTAATAACATTCTGATACTTTCATTTGTTAGCTACCATCCACTTGCAGCTAACAAAGATATTAGAAAGGAATGGCAAATATCTAAGACATAGGTACAATAGTTTATGGTTATGCGAAACAATCTAATCTGTAGTTAAAAATGAAAATCTGCTGACACTGTGGTTGAAGTAAAAACGGTGCTGGAGAAACACAGCAGGTCAAGCAATGTCCTTTATATAGCAAAAGTAAAAATACATATCTAATGTTTCTGCCTGGAGCCTTTCATCAGGGCATGCAAAAATGTCCTTAAGCATCTCTACAAAAGAGATGGGGGGAGGTGTAGTCGCAAAGGCTGGAGGTGATAGGTGGAAAAGGGAGGGAGGGGACAACAGCGTTCAAGGGAAGGAGGGATGGATAGGTGAATACAAGGGGAAGGGAGGGAAACAACTGGAAAGGGTAAAGGGGAGAGGAGAGCAGGTTAGCAGAAACAGGAAAAGTCGATGTTAATGCCATCTGGCTAGAGTGGAAAATCAAGTGGTGTTCTTCTAAGTCGCATGTGATCTTGGTGGTGGGATAGTACATGAAGCCATGGACATACATATGAGTATGGGAGCATGATCCAGAACTGAAATGGTGAGCTGCTGGGAGATCTCTGTCACTGGTGCGGAGGTGCTCAGCGAAGTCATCTCCCAATCTTTGCCCAGTCTCTCTGACGAAGAGAAGACCACAAAGGGACCACCAGGTGTAGTAAATCAATCCTGCAGATACACGTGAAGTGTTGCTTCACTTGAAAGGCCTGTTTGGGGCCCAGACCGTGGTAAGGGAGGAAGTGTGGTGCAAGTGTGACATCTCCTGCAGCCACAGGAAAAGGTGCCGGGGGGGGAGTGGGATTGGTGGGGAGGGATGAGTGTACGAGGGAGTCACAGAGGGAGCAGTCCCTATGGAAGGCAGAGAGTGGAGGAGAGGGGAAGAAGTGTCTGGTAGTGGGATCCTGTTGCAAGTGCTGGAAATTCTGGACGATAATGTGTTAGATGTGGAGGCTGATGGGATGGTAGGTGAGGATAAGGGGGATTCTGTTTGTTGCATCTGGGGGCATAGGGGGCCAGGACAGATGAGCGGGAAACGGAGGAGATGCAGGTGAGGGCTGACTGGATGATGGTGAAGGGGAAGCCAAATTTGTGGAAGGCAGCAGTTATTTCGGAAGATCTGGGCTGGAAAACCTCATTTTGGAAACAGATGTGGCGGAGATGGAAAAATGGAGAGAAGGGAATAGAATCCTTTCAGAGGACAGGGTGCGTTGAAGTGTAGTCAAGGTAGTTGTGGAAGTTAGTGGGTTTGTAATATATTTTGGTGGAAAGCTTGTCTCCTAGGATGGAGACAGAGAGATCCAGAAAGGGGAGTGTTGTCAGAGATGGACCAAGTGAGTCTGAGATTGGGATGGAAGTTGGCAGGAAAGTGAATAAAGTTGATAAGCTTATGGCGGGTCCATGAAGCAGCCCCGATTTAGTTATCGATATACTGGAGGAAGAGTTGAGGAGTCTTACCTGTGTAGGCTTGCAGCATAGCCCACAAACATAAAGGCGTAGTTGGGGTCCATACAAGTACCCAAGGCTACTACTTTGATTTGAAGGAAGTGATACAAGTTAAATGAGAAATTATTTAAAGCAAGGACAAGTTCTGCCAGGTGAAGGATGGTGTGGTAGAGAGTGACTGTTTAGATCTCTGGTCCAGAAGGAAGCAAAGTGCTTTAAGACCTTCTGTATGGGGGATGGAGGTATAAAGGGATTGGACATCCATCATGAAGATGAGGTGGTCCAGTTTGGGGAATCTGAAGTAATTGAAGAGGTGAAGGGAATGTGAGTTATAATTTATATTAGTGGGGAGGGATTGGACTGGGGAGGAAAGATAGAAAAAAGGTAAGATGAAGTTAGTTCAGTGGGACAAGAGCAAGCAGAAACAATGGGTCTACCAAGATGGGTGGGTTTGTGTATCTTGGGTAAAAGGTAGAAACAAGCAATGTGGATATGGGAGACAATGAGGTTGGTGGCCATGGAAGGAGGTGACTAGAGGTGATGAGGTTGGAGATGGTGTTGGAGATGTGACAGTGGCTTGATGTGCCACGGTGGAGCCCTGTGGGATGGTAGATAGGAGGAGGTGTCTGAGAGCTGCCACCTGGCCTCAACAAAGTAGAGGCCAGTGCACCAGACTACAACAACAGCACCCACAGATTGGTGGAACACCACCAGATTTTGTGTCTAGGCACTCTCCAGCCAGATGGCATTAATATCAACTTTTCCAGTTTCTGATAACCTGCTCTCCTCTTCCACCTCCTCCTTCCCTTCCCAGTTTCCCTCCCAGCCTTCCCCCTTAATTCACAGCCATCTTCCTCCCCTTGATTGCTGCTGTCCCCTCCTTCCCTTCCCCACCTATCACTTCCAGCCTTTGTGACCACATCTCTTCCTCCACTCTTTTGTTTGGATACCTGTTGACATTTTTGCATACCCTGATGAAGGGGTCTAGCCCAAAACATCAGTTATGTATTTTTACCTTTGCTATATAAAGGACACTGCTTGACCTGCTGAGTTTCTACAGATTTGTTTTTACAATCTAATCTGTTCCATATGCTAGAAATCATAAAAGTCAGGTTACAGAGTTAAATTAATGAAATCAGTGTTGGAAAAAGTCATACTTCTCCATCTCTCCTCTAACATCTTAAAACCTCTCCATTTTATAGAAAATCATGGAAAATTGGCAGCCTGTGAGATGGTCTGTGTAAATTGGAAAAGTGTGATCCATTTTATTTTGTTATTCCAGTATTTGGTCAGTACCCATGTAGGTCATAGCTCTTTAAGTACATGTCCAATGTGATGGAGGTTCAATCAAATTTTGGACACAGGTCCAAATGCAGTAAAATCCCCATTATCCAGCACCTATGACTGAGACTCACTTTTACTACATTAAAAATACAGTGAAAAATGAAAAGTCATTTGAAAAAAATCAGTATTGTAGTTTTTAAATATGCAAAGTTAAAGTAATTCCTGTAAGTTACAAAATTTAAATTTGAATCCTGGTCACTGGTGCTGTAAGTGTTGTGATAGCTGCTAAGCAAATCATGCCACCATCATAATTAACCCCCCCCCCCTTCCCCACCCAAGGTTACAGATAAAGCCTTACTAATATACATAATACTAATGAAGATAATGATTCTTACGGGACAGGGATAGAAAGACAGGGATAGGGAGACACTTTGGGAGAGCTGCCCCAGTGGCAAGCGGCATCGGCTGGCTCTATATCCTAGGCGGTGCCTGTCCGCAGGGCAGGGCGCGACTGGGACACTTTGTTGGCTGAGCGTTTGCTCCCAAAAGGTTGCATGTTGCGTCGGAGAACATTTACAATTTTGAACTTAAAAAAAACTTTATTTATTATTATTTATTTATTTCCTCAGTTTTCTTTCCAGTTGATTAACTGCTGGAAAATGAGGATTTTACTGTATTTCCTTATGGCCAAATTCAGTTTCATAATGCTACTGTAAAGCACCTTCAATGTTATTTTACCTCAAAGAAGTTCAAATTCAAGTAGTCATCTCCCTGAACCTAGGTTCACAGTTCACAAGGATATTGCCAAGCTAAATTGTGCAGGTCCCTCTCTTTTAACCTCAAAATGAGAGAAAGTAAACAAAGGCCATTGGGAGGCAAAAATATCCCAGAATCCACTGAGTAAACACTCAAACCACAGGATTTCCAGTTTCATACAACTGCAGTTGAAAAACAATTTCTCCATTCTCAATTATTTTTCCAATTATAAACTTCAGATCAGAAACTTAGAACATTATAAATTTAGACAAAAACTTTTTTCACAATAAAATACTGCTGAACAAATGGCTAACTAAAAATAATGATTCTGATAATCTCAAAACAGATTTATTTCTATATTGCACATTATAGATCCTTGAATTATTCAAATATTTCCTTTGGTATAGACTATTAGGAAACTGTTGTATACTTGCAAATTGTGTCTAATAAATTATTAACTTGACACAATGTGAGAGGTTGGAAGAATACTCTCTATGACAGATGGACAAATGTAATATTCTGATGGACTTTTCTATGTGCATAAAGAAATAAGAAAATATAGATCACAAAGTAATAAGAGCAATTATATTTAGTCTGTGTGCTTGAAAATCAGCATCAAGAGACAATTACCGTATTTGTTGTTGCATAGAACAACCCTAGAACTTCCACTTAAAATGTTGGCTTTAATGTGATACCCTCTCTCCTTGACCCTGCCCCTCAAAAAATCTGGCATTTACAGCTGACCAGTGGATGCTGTTAAAAGAAAATCACAATATTTTAATAACAAACGATAATTTAAAGATTTTAATTTTATTTGGATATTTCAAAATAAAGCTTGTACAGAGCCAACAGCAGTTGAACTGGGCAGATGAACCCCGTAGAGGAGCACTGAGACTCTACAAATAATCTGCGTGTGCAAGATTACATCGCAGCCAGCAGGAACATGGCGGAAGTGTTGTGACTCCATTGTCAAGGTGAGAATTTTAGACTCTTTGTATAGGACAACCCCGATTTTAAAGTGAAATTTTTAAGTTTAGAGGACTGTCTTATACAATGGCATATACGGTAATTTTTGCTTGAAAAATAATTATAGCCATGCATCGCTTAATGTGCATGATGCGTTCTGTGAAATAGGACATTTTGCGATTTGGACATTGTGCGAACACCATATTATATACTTAGCAAATCTATATGGGGTACTGTAGTGTACCTGTATTGACTAAAGAGCCAAGATACTATGCTGCATTTTAGCAAATTTATCTGGCAAGGTAATATATGGGTTAAGCCAAGCATGAACAGAGTCGAACAGGACAAGCGGACTGTGTCATTGCAAACAAATGGAACAAGTTGTTCAAGTGAACCGGTGTGGACTTGAAGGGCCGATATGGCCTGTTTCCGCACTGTAAACTGTTATATGGTTATATGGTTAAGACTGTACAATAAACTTTTTATTTGTAAGTGGAGGAAAGTTCACATTAAAATAATGATAGAAAGTACAGTACATATACAAGACAGTAACAAATGTTTATTATGACTATTAAGACATATGTATTATAGGTTATATATGTACTGTATCATTATACACCAGGCGGTGCAATCACTTTGTATACAAGAGACATGGGATACACGTGTTGCATGCAGGAAGCTGTTGCATTTGCTACGTCTAGTTACCCACTCCGTTCTGTTCTCCAGTTGGGATTTCTGAACACTATTATAACCTTATGGGGCCATGAACATATATTTAGTCGGACGTTATGCGGCACATGACTGTATAGATTATTTTTACAATCATTAACTATACGATCACAGTGGACAATTCAAATAAAATTTAGTTTCATCATTCAATACCTTAGATCAGCCATTCTCAACAAGGGCCCTGGGGACCAGAGCATATTTAAGTAAAAACCTTGCTTTCTTTTCACCTCACTAAACAAATATTTTTTATATGTTTTTAATGTAGGAGAGACGTATGGAAGAAGTCAAATTTTGACTACTCAACAGTGAAGAGGGCTCAAACTTTAAGCAGAGTCCTGGAGGGAGGGAGGCACACCACAAAAAAGGTTGAGAATAGCTGCCTTAGATACTTTCAGAATATAAAGTTAATGCATTAACAACAGACTAATTGTACCAATCATGGATACACCATGATATATCTTAAGAACGATACCACAGGATGCACCAAAACACAATCACAAACTTGAATATGCCACTCTGATAATCAAACCACGAGATCTCAGAGTATACGGAAAATTAGATGGTTCAGCATGTGGCTCACCACTTCGTGTTTGATGTACACCCCTCTGATTACCCAGACCCCATTTCATTTATTAACATTCTACTTTTCTGATTGGAAAATTTATAATAGTAAACCCCCCCCCCCCCACCGGTATCTGGCACCAATGGGGATTTGTAGATGCTGGATAAGTCAATTTTCTGGATGATTGAGATTGTGTCATTGGCAAACTAACCACTAGGGGCAGCAATTTTAAACTTTTGTATTATTTACCCTTTTCTGCAGTTCTGTGATTTTTTTTGCCGGTTGCATGAATGGGGGTTTTACTGTACTATGTAACATCTTATAAAAACAAAGTCTATTGGGCACAAACCCTTACCAATTTCTTCTCGCATGCCATAGACATTATGACGCCATTTATGGTAGGTTGGCAGCAACTCTTTCAAGACAAAGACCACACAAGGCATAAGACCTCGGCTCTGAGTACTTCCCAGTTGTCCCTATTAAAATCCAAAAGAAATCAAATATCAAGCAGTTCTACTTGATCACAATAATGATAAATCTCTTCATAACTAATCAAATTAATTCCAGTAAAAACCCCTAGTATATGGCACTTATTAGGATTAGTAGAAGCCAGATAAGTGTATTTTCCAGTTGCTTGAGACTTACTCTTAAAATCCCTAATACACCTACATTTTTTGGTTATTTACTCAATCTCGACATCTAGGAAAGTGGAGGATGTTATTGTGCTGCCCAGGTAGAAAAACTTGTTGGCAGCATTGAGAAGAGTGTCATCAATGAGGACAGTTGGTTCTTCATGGCTTGAGCCAGGGGCCAGTTGGTACAAAACTACCATCTTTTTTCATCCTCAGCTTCTCTAGATGTAGAAATTGAGTCAAGAACCAGAAAGGCCTGCTTTGCCTTTGGTAAGCTCGGGTTAGGTCACAGAACATCAGGTTGGCCACCAAGTGCAAGGCGTACAGGGCTGTTGTCATATTAGCCTTGGTATATGGATATAAGACGTGGTGCCCATATCAGAGTCATTTACATCAGCTTGATCAACTGCAGCAGCATCACCTATGTTCTCTGATGAAGATCACCTGGCGAGACAAGATCTCATCGAGGTCCTTTCTTCAGATAGAATGCCAGCAGTTTCAATCTTGGTAATGTCGGCCCAACTACACTGGACAAGACATGCTGTCAGAATGCCTGATGGAAGATTGCCCAAGGGCATCTTGTACTGCCAAATGTCCAGTAGTGTACAAAAATTAGGCCGGCGTTTCTCGGTACAAGGATGTTCTGCACAGGAACCTCAAGAAAGCTGACATTGCCCCATTAACATGGGAGGATCTGATTCAAGATTCCTCGCAGTGGAGGGACGCCATCAAAAAAGGCATGTGGTCGGTGCTGAGAAAAAGATCAAAAGCACAGGAAGTGGCACAACAGAGCTTCTGATCCTGTTGCCCCTCCAGGCCTCACCTGTCAAATATGTGGCCAGCAGGGCCTGTCAAGGATGAGCTGTTACAGCTATTCAAGGACATACCTATCAAACCCCACAAACTGACTGAAAGGAATCATCATCCTCCTACGGGATTGATAACCAGAAAAAGAATAAACAGTTTAAAAGACAATAATGTTACACTGTATTTACACTGAACAAACCACTTTCATGAATATATAAACCTTAAAGCATTTTACTTTATTTTCAGTTACATTCTTTGTAAATATTTAACCATCACTGCATCAGCAGGTTCCTCCTCCTCTACAGAGCCTCCCAAATGATGAATAATAACATTATAGATAATTAACCCACCCATCCCCCCCAAAGTCTAGAATCAGAATTTATTGACATGAACAAATCACAAAATTCGGTGTTTTGCGACAGCATCATTGTGCAAACATTCATATAAACAACCTTACAACAATAAATAATAAGGCAGTATCTTTGGTTGATTGATTATTCAGAAATCTGATGGCAGTGGGGAAGAAGTTGTCCTTGTGTTGCTGAATGTTCATCTTTAGGCTCCTGTACCTTTTTCCCAATGGGAGCTGAGTAAAGAGGGCACAGTCTGGGTGATTGGAGTCTTTGAGGATAGAGGCTGATTTTTTAAGGCATGGCCTCTTGTACATACCCTCAATGGAGTGAATTCTGATGCCTGTGATGTTGCAGGCCAAGTTAACAACCCTCTGGAGTTTTTTCTTGTCCTGAGAGTGGGCACCTCCATACCAGACAGTGAGGCAACCAGCCAGAATGCTCTCTAAGGTACATGTAGACGTTTTCGAGTGACTTCAGTGACATACCGTATCTCCTCAAACACCTACAAAGTATAGCCGTGGACGAGCCTTCTTTGTGATTGTATCAACATGGAGGCTCCAGGACAGATACTTGGCAATGTTGATACCCAGGAATTTGAAGTTCTTGACCCTCTCCACTTTTGGGCCCTCGATCTTCCCCTGACTTCCTCCTGAAGTCCACAATCATCTCCTTGGTTTTGCTAACGTTGAGCGCAAAGTTGTTGGCGTGACACCACTCAACAAGCTGATCTATCTCCCTCCTGTATCCTCATTTGCCATTTGTGATTCTGCCAACAACTGTGGTGCCATTGCCAAATTTGTAGATAGCATTGGAATTGTGCCTGGCCACACAGTCATGGGTGTAGAGTGAGTAGAGCAGTTGGCTAACCCCGCTGAACAGCGGGGTGCACCACCTCCGACGTCCCCCTTTCTCGCCTCCCCCCACGGCCGGAGTGTAGATCCCGGACGATCCCCCAAATTGTCAGAAACACAAATTCTCACAAATGAGTCTCTTTAAGATCGGTGACACGACAAGCTTTATTCTCAAGACTGCAGAGTTGGACTCAACCAGCTTCTTGCCAAGTCGAGCCCTGATACATACAGTGCATTGTTTTTTATACAATTTGCTTGTCCTTCGGCATCTCCACTACACTGCTTTAATTGGTTAGTTTTTGCAGAATCATCCTGATTACTGTTAGTCACGCACACCACAATCATTCATGACCTCTGCTCACACCAAATTCTGTTTTTCACTCTTTATCAATCTTTGGCTCCTGCATGTCTCTCTGTAGTTAAATCTGTTGCAAGTCTTTTGTAACATTTTCCAGCTAAACTCCAGTGGTTAGCCCCCTTTTATGACTAATCATCACATTTTAACTTAAACCCTTTTTAACCCAAATTCTCTATCTATAACACTTTCCATATAGGTACGATGGGCGCTGCCCAATCGCTGTATTCTATTGGTTCTAATAGGCCTTCATCTTTTAGTCTATTTAACTCAGCTTCAATTTTTCCTTTCAATGCAAATGTAACTGTTCTGCCTTTGATGAACTTTGAACTTTGATGAAAATCCTTCATAAAAGCATTTATTGACTGGATAAAAACCATTTATCACAAGCAACAGGCCAAAATTATAACTGATGGTCAGATGTCATTGATGTTTCCTTTGAGTAGATCCAGCAGGCATGGGTGCCCATCATCTTCAGGTCTCTGTATTGGGCACTGAACCATTAGCAGAAGTTATAAAGGAATTCAGATTCACCAGGAAGAACATAAAATTAATCTGTTTGCAGATGATGTGTTCTTGTATTTATCAGATCCTGATGAGTCTTTGGCTAAAATACAAACCACACTGGAGAAATATGGACAGGTTTCTGGTTACAAAATTAATTTGGAATAAAGCAAAATTATGCCATTAACAAATTTTGATTGAGAAAGATACCAAAAAGGAATTCGGATTAAATGGAAACTGGAAGGAATTCAATATTTAGGAATAATGTTGAAAAATAACTTACAAAATCTGGATAGACTTAACTATTTCCCAATGCTTGGAAAGATAGAAGACAATCTACAAAGATGGAAGAACTTGCCTATTACTTTAGTTGGGAGGCTCTGCTCAAGCTAGATAGTCCGGCTCCGAATATCTTTGCAAAAGCTTTGGGTAGTGCCCAAGGGACTTCACTAATGTAGATTGTTGTTTTGAAAACCGTAGTCTGTCTGAGTGGAGGTTGCTGTTCTAAGAGGGTCATGTGGTTTTGCAAGCAGAGAGAGAAAAAAAAACAGGCTTTTCTCTGAGAGGGAGAGAGAGAATTCAGTTCAGCAGCAGCAGCTGGGACTGGAACTTGTGGAATAACCCCATTTTGAAGATGGGTTGTAAGTTCTTAGTTCAGCCTGTTCAAAGCCCTTTTGGTCCATACAAGAGGAGAAGACTAGCTGCCTGATGTTTCACTTGAAATAAGAGAAACCATTTACGGAGCGGAAACAGGCCATGTTGGCCTTTCGAGTCCGCACTGGTTCACTGATTTTGTGCGCCCTCTTCAGGCATTGGTCCCGGTAGATCTCCTGCTCCCTCCAATTCTTCATACAAAAAGGAACTATGTGGTGACCTGAAAGAAAGAGGTTTTATCATCTGGAAAACCCTGATGGGGCAAGTTTCTTTGGCAAGTTATTGACATGACTGATTAAAAGGAATCAGTTTGTGTCCAGGAATAACAAATCTCTCTCTGAAAATGGACAAGAACCTGAGCGGTAACCATTTACCTTTCAAGCACCAAAGTCTGGCGAACTTCATAAATGTTAAATGCAGTGCACAGTATAAGAATTGTCTGCAACCAAAGAACTTGGAGGAGATTGGACTGTAAATCAAATAACTTTTCTAAACTTACATACACATTACATATACGTGCACTTAGAATTAGAAGGGGGTTAAGTTAATAATAAGTTAAAGTTTGATCCTGTTGTCATATTTAAAAATAATTAAAAGCAACTTTTGTTTAAGTAACCATTTGTCTTGGCGAATATCTATTGCAGCTGGGTTTTGGGGTCATCTGGGCTCATAACAATAGTCCCGCCTTCAAGTAATGAAGTGGAAGGGATGCTTCAGCTGGGAAATACACCTTAATTTATAACTAGGATGCATTTTGTTCTCCAAGTGCTAAGCTGGGCCTAAAAAGGTCGAGAGAAATGTGGGAATCAGACCTGGGTATTATAATACCATCTGATTGGTGTTTGGACAGTATAACATCAACGATCAATGTGAGATATGGATTGGTTCAATACAATTATTTTACATCAATGATATCTCACTCCACAAAAGCTACATAAATCAAAATCTGAAATATCTGCTATGTGCTTCAGGTGTGGTGTTTACATTCTACCTGATTGTGTGCAAAGGTAAGAGCATTCTGGTATGAAATCGCTGAATCACTAACAAGAGTAACAGGAATGATCTTCCCATACAATCCAGAGCTGTACTTTCTGGGCAACCTCATGAATATGAGCTACAAACTGACTAAATTTCAAATTTACTTTGTTAAAGTAGCTCTGGCTAGGCCAAAGAAATGTATAGCAATCAGTTGGAAATCTGACTCTCCCTTTCTTTCTGCTTGATGGGCCGCGAAGTTAAGTGGTTTTTACATCCATGGAAAAAATTATTTATAAAGAAAAAAATATGACACATTCATTAAAATAAGGCGACTGTACTTGGATTATGTAGGGGTCCAATTATTAATTGGACCCCTCAATTTATGTAATGATGTGATATCCCTGAAAAAGAATTATGAAAAAATGAGCTCTAATGGTATGTGAAGTTATATTTTTGTATTTGTGGGAGGGGGAGTGAATTTTGTAAATATTCAATGTGCATAAAAGTTTAAAGATTGTGTGAATATATTTATGGAAATGAAAAATAAAATATTTGTTTAAAAAGGTACTGCTTGACATATATCTTTTGGTATGAACCAGAAATAACATGCAAGATAGCATGGTCTTGATCTCCAAAATTTAAACATATATAAACTAAAAGAGAGAAAAATTATACAAAAATTGTTTTTTTATGCTTTGAAAATTGTTATCAATGTTCGTTTGCTAAAATTTCTAGGTCTTACTTTGTCATGCCTCACCACAGAAACCTTACACATGTAATGGAACTCCATGAACTTCCTAGATATACAACTGTGAATCAAGGTAGACTGTAGCGACGTCCACAAGGAATTCATAAATCTTAGGACAAAAATAATAAGTTGCTGTTTTAGATCAAGCATTTTAACTCTAGGAAACTAGCAGAGGAGGTCCAGCAAAAACCTGGGCCCAAGCATCTTCTATTAATTAATTGATAATCTAGCCTTTTTAACCATTTGTTAATTTGCTAATAATATAGATTATGTTTCTACATTCCTCTTCCATTCACAACTCTTAGGTTGGCATTGTGGTACAGCAATAAATCTTGCTGATTCAGAGTTCCAGGGACCAAGTTTTGATCTTGACCTTAAATTTAGTTTGTTATACCATTATCAATATAGACCAGTGGTTCCCAAACTTTTTTCAGGCTGCCACCCCCTTGGCCTCCAGACCACATCCCGAGTGCCCTCCATACAATGGCGCTGGGGGAGCGGGGTGGGGGGCAGTGGTGGCACTGTGCATGGTTGGGGGCTTGTGGCAGCGCTGGGCATGGGGGGGGGCCTTGTAGTGTTGTGGCGGCGCTGAGCAGAGGAGGCTAGTGGCAGTGGTGCTGAGCTGGGGTGTAGCATTGGCGCAGAGTGGGGGGTGGTAGCGGCAGTGGTGCTGAGTTGGAGAGGGTAGTAACACCAGCATAACATGGCAGCCACCAAGACCAGCTCTCATGAGAACGTCCTCTTGCCATTTATTTTGTCCACTACTGCCACCCCAAGTCTGGCCAGAAAATTACTGCACTGGCTTCTTCATTAAACTTTGCTGCAGACTGAGTAACAAGACTGAAGGTTCGGAACATCCCCTTTTTCCTCACTGCCCCATGTCCACCCCTTGAATCTTTCCAATGTCCATGAGGGGGGTGGGGTCGGCAGCGCCCACTTTGGGAATCACTAATATAGACTTTTAGGGATTATTTAACTTCCACAGGCAAAGCTAAACAATATAAAATTTATTTTTTACCTTAACAAGCGTTATAACCAGTCGCAGAAAAGCTGTTGTGACACTGTACTCGCCCTGTGGTCTCTCAATGCTCAGCAGGAGATTACCGTAACTACCAGCTTGCATTCCTTCCGCCCTGTGTGGAGAAAAATAGAATGACTATTTTGTGTCCATTTCTTTCATCAATAAAATTCCAGCCAGAGGCAACTTTTCTCAAATAGTAATTTACAGAGAAATCTTCAATGGCCAAATATAACACCTGAGAGGAAATGATGATCCTATATCCTCAGTGCTGCCTCCCAATACAGGACAGGACAGTAATGAAAGCTAGAATAATGTTTTTTTTAAAAAAAAAACCCACTGAATGGTTAGAAATTCAATAGGAAGTTAGAGAATAAAATATGGTACAAATCCTTAATCCTGAATCATCATAGCCCATTTCTATGCTACAATAAACATTCAACCAAAGCAAAACCAAGGTACGCATAGCACCACAATCCATCTTACAAAAACCTGAAAGGATATATTCCATTCAAAGTACAATAGAAGTCCAAAAATCCAGATGACAAAATCCAGACCACCTGAGAATCTGGACTTTTTGAAAACTCTCAAACATATTAAATTTAGCAGGCATTTGTGTGTGTGCATGCATGCGTAAGTGCCACAGATGTACAATGGCAACAAGCGACCCCCCAACACAGGAAATCTTATCACAAAGAAATTCCTTTGTATACTGTATTTTTCTTTTACAATGTTCACTTTTAAAGACAATTTCAAGCATGACCTGCTTTTGTTTTCACAGTTAAAAAAATTGTTTATATTTTTGTTAAGTGTTGACTTTATTTTTCTTTAAACTGCTTGTTTTGATAAATGAAGCAAGCTATATTTGGAAATGAATAAATGTCCAAAATTTACATGTTCATCTTTTCTTTATTCCTCCTTAAATTTGAATATTAAAAGTACTGTCCGAGAGTCCTGTAAATCTGAAAAACCAGTCCGACTCAATCCCCAAGCACTCTGGATTTTAGGATTTTTACTGTAGTTTATCAAGAAGCTCCATGAGAACAATTAGAACACTTTTTTTATAGCAATCATTGTAACTAAAGCTTCTCTTTTTAGATATATCATATTAATTTAGATCCTAAAGACAACAAAATTATGTACACCTCTAATTCTGCCAAGACTTTACAATAAAAATTTCCTCCAAGCATTTTGTTTTATAACATCTGAGGTTCTGCTTTATATTCTCTCAAATATCACTATAAATCGTGCATTTATGTTTGATCTCTGAATGCACAAGTGGGTTTGTGGATGCTGGAATCTATACAAAGAAACAATCAACAAGGGTTCCAATCCAAAAAATTAGCAATTCTATTTTCCCACTAATGCTGTTCCACCTGTTGAGTTATCCCAGCAGAATATGTTTTTTGTCATTTTATCCATTCTCATTTATAAAATTTTGTATGGGAAAAATTCATGCACGAAAATCTATCAGGAAAGGTATTATAAAAATATACTGAAATAGTGGAAATAGGACAAGAAGTATCTGTGATGGTAGACTTTGGTAACATTTTCAACATTTAGAAGATAAACAATTTAAAAACAAATTATTTCCATTGTTCGCAAGATAGATGTACAAAGGCAGCACATGGTAAACAATAAGTGGAAAATAGAAAATGTAAGAAATTCATGGCATTAAGTAGTAAGTCAATAGCATTCTACATAACAGAAGTAATTTATAATCCAATACCTGATGGACTGAACAATCCCAGTGATTTGTGTCACACAGTATGGCAAGAAGCCAGTGTGCTGCAGATCTGCCCACACCTAAGAAAAATAGTTAATCATGTTATTTTTCTCTCAGGTACACAATTATCTATCTTTGTTCTTATAGGCAGTTACGCATTCTGACAACCTTGCAACCAAATTAATCATCCAATTCACTGTAATTTTTCCAACTAAATTTTAATTCATTTAACCTGTGATCTATATATTAATATTTTTTTATTTTTCTAATGCGCATTTGAAACAGTGCCAAGAGTTTACTTAATCCAATAGCAAAACTGCAGTTTAAAGAATTGTTTATTCTCAGTGACCAGAAGATTAAAAAAAAGCATATTTCAGATCAAAAGATTCATGGTTTCTCTTTGGAAACTAATAGGTCATGGAATGAGAAAATAGTGCAAAAGAAACAAAATACTTTAACACATGAGATGAGCTCATACACGCAATTCCTCCCATGGCGAGTTACTAATCTCACCTGTGCTGTCAAGAGGAGTTTGTCAAACAAGAGACTTAGTGCTTCCCCATTGATTGAACAGGATAAGAGGAAAAAAGAAAAAAAGCGAGTCAACCTCCGCTGCATCCATGACCTTCCTAAGAGTGGAACTGCAGAGGACTGGGAACAGTTAGCCTGTCCACACTCTCAGGCAGTAGAAGTTGTATGGCGCAGGGAGACCTAAAAAGATGGGAGAAAATAAAAATTCCTTGGCTTCCACAGGACCTTAACAACACACTCTACATAAAATTGCTGTTATTCCCATCAAGTCTTACCTTGGCTGGCATCCGTGTGGCCAGAACAGTTAGGGTATTTACACAAGAAGCAATCACTTCCATTGGTGGATTCGTCACTGAAGTAAGTCTACAGTAAGCATAGAAACTATTACCATCAATTAAAAAAAAACAAGTTCTATCACACATCTAACATTAAAATGCCTATATCCATGAAAATGACAAGCCCAACACTAAACAGAAGGTATATTTTTTTTTACATAACTGAGGTAAACCACAATGTTGCTCTTTGGTAAAATGTATACTCTTAAAATACCAGTCTCAATACTAAATTTTACAATAATTTTGGATTAAATGTTATATTATGGCTACACTTTTTCAACTCTTTAAAGCAATGACAGTTAAATAGCAACAAAGGAAAGACGTGTTCATGAATATAAATTTTTGAACTTTCTTACCTTTGAATTAACATGTACAAACGTGAAGTGATTGGCAGTAGACAATCAGTAATTGACCAATCTGTGCTGACTATTTTATGTACCAAATCAATAATAGGTTTGACCCTATGACAGTGAAGGAGAACATCTGATACAAAAAAAAACAAAATTATACATAAAATTCTATAGCTGCATGCCAAAAGATTTTATCATAAGAGATACTGCAAGATTTTGTAACAAAATTAAATTACTCCATATGCAAAATTAACAATTTGCTTTTCGTGACAATTAAATTAATGGAGCTACCCTTGAAATTTAAATTATCTCATGAAAATTATTTACGATGAATATCTGAAAGGAGAAGGATCATTTTACATCAAATGATAGCAATGACTTGCAATATCTTTGTAGTTCCATCAGTTCTAGACTTAAGCAAGCAAGACCAGTACCCACAAGAGGTGCTTCCAGTGTGTGAAGTAAAACACAAAAATTTGCCGACACAGTAGTTGAAATAAAAACACAATGCTGGAGAAACTCAGGTCAAACCGTGTCCTTATGTAAAAATACATCACCGAAGTTTCATACTTGAACCCTTCATCAAGGTATGGAAAAATATTGGCAGGTCTTTAAGGCAGGTGATAGGTGGAGAAGGGAGGGGTCAGCAGCGATCAAGGGAGGAGGGATGGCTGGGTGAACAGAGAGGGAGAGCTAGAAACAAGAAGGGGTATGGGGGAGCGGGAGGAGAGGAGAGCAGGTGAGCAGAAACCAGAAATATTGATGTTATTGCTTCCTGGCTGGAGAGTGCCCAGACAGAAAATTAGGTGGTCTTGTTGGGATAGTACATAAGGCCATTGACAGACATATGAGTATGGGAATGTGACACAGACCTGAAATGGTTGGCTACTGGGAGATCTGTCATTAGTGCGGACAGAGCGAAGGTGCTCAGTGAAGCAATCTCTCTAACTGAGCCCAGTATCTCCAATGTAGAGAAGGCCACAAAGGGAGAACTGGATGCAGTAAATCAGTTCTGTGCATACACAAGAGAAGTACTGCTTCACTTGAAAAGCCTGTTTGGGGCCCCAGACTGTGGTGAGAGAGGAGGTGTGGGCACGTGCAGCACCTCCTTCGGCCACAGGGGAAGGTGGTGGGGAGGGATGAGTGCATGAGGGAGTCAAGGAGGGAGCGATCCCTATGGAAGACATAGAGGAAGATGTGTCTGGTAATGGGCCCCTGTTGTAAGTGCCAATGCATATCCAACACATTATCCTCCAGAACCTTCACAGTTCACACCAGTGACAGAGATCTCCCAGTAGCCAAACATTTCAGTTCTGTATCACACTCCCATACTTACATGTTTGTCCATGGCCTTATGTACTATCCCACCAAGACCACCCCCAAATTGGAGGAATAACACTTGTCTCCACCTATCACCTCCTGCCTTTGCAACCACGCCTCCCCCACTCTTTTGTTCGAACACCTGCCGACATTTTTCCATACCTTGATGAAAGGCTCAAGCCCGAAACACCAGTTAAGTATTTTTACTTTTGCTATGTAAAGGACACTGTTTGACCTGCTAAGTTTCTCCGGCATTGTGTTTTTACTTCCAGTGTGTGAGCGACTCAATGTAGGTGTGGGTCTTTAAGGCTTTGCCTTGAGAGGCTTCAGCGATGAGGTACTAGTGCAGAGTAGCAAAGGCTTTTTTTTGTAGTGGTTATATAAAAGTAAAATTAGAGGCAATTAAATAAAGTAGGCATGCAGGATCAAATGTGTTGTACCTGCAAGATGTGGGAGCAGGTAGACCCCGTTGTGGTTCCTGATGACCACATCTGCAGCAAGTGTTGGTTGCTTGAAGAATTTAAGCTCAAAATTCATGACCTGGAATCTGAGCTTCAAACACTACAAAGCATTAGGGAGAGATACCTGGACCTATGTTTCAGGAGGCAGTCACACCCATTGGAATAGGTGCCTCAAATTTGTCCTGTGATCAGGGACAAGGGATGATGGTGAGTAAGGCAGGTCAAGGCATCCATGAGACAGTGTTGGAGGAGCCTTGGGCCTTGATCTTGTTTCACAAGTCTGAGATAAGAGTGGGGGGAGGGGGATGTAGGAAGAATGAACAACTTAACCGTGGCACCATGATTCAGGAACCCATTCAAGAGGGGGAGGAAGAGAAGAGAAATGCAGTGGCAATCAAGGATAGTACAGTTAGGGAAATAGAGAAAGTTCTCTATCTCAGGGATAGAGCGTCCTGAAGGCTGTTTGCCTGCCTGGTGCCCAGGTTTGGGACATCTTATCCAAACTGCAGAGGAATTTGCAGTGAGAGGAGTAAGATCCTGTTCTCATGGTCTTTGTGGCTACCAACAACGTAGGTAAAACCAGGAAAGAGGTTCTGCTAAGGGAATTTGAGGAGCTAGGGACCAAATTAAAAAGCAGAAACAAAAATATGGTAATCTCTGGATTACTCCTGAACCATGTGAAAATTGATATAGGGTCCAGAAGATTAGAGAGTTAAATGCGTGGCTCAAGGTTTGGTGTGGGAGAAGTGGGTTCCAATTCATGGGGAAGGAAGGAACTATTTAAAAGGGACGGGCTCCAGCGGAACTGTGATGGGACCTGGACTGTAGACAATGCTTTAATAAACTAAATTGTAGGGAAGGTGGGTTCAACAGATTAGAGAGGGATGGATGAAGTAAAAGAGATTGTGGAAAAAATAAAAGTTTTAAAAAAAAAGAGAAAGAGTAAAGGTGATAAAAAATCAAGTGCAAAAGAGGCAAAGGTTACAGGATTTTAAAAGCACAACAGGTATAAGGGCACTTTATCTGAATGCCCATAGTATTTGAAACAAGGACAGTGAACTTGTGGCACATCAGTACATGGGCGGATGATTTAGTGGCCATTACAGAACCGTGGTTACAGGGTGAATAGGATTGGGAGGAAGGCAAGGAAGGTGGGGTACAGCTCTTAGTAAAGGATGAGATCAGGACAATAGTGAGAGATGATGCAACATCTAAGGAGCACACTGTTGAGTCTATTTGGGTAGAGATTAGGAACAGTAAAGGTGAAATCACTCGTGGGAGTTGTCTATAGGCCACCCTGTAATAACATTACAGTGGCACAGGCAATAAACCAAGAAGCATCTGAGGCATGGAAGGATGGAGTAGCTGTTATTGTGGGGGAGTTTAACATGCGCATTGGGTAAATCAGATTGGTCGAGGCAACCTTGAGGGAGACTTCATAGAATGTATACGGGATGGATTTCTTGAACAGCATGTTACTGAACCTACAAGGGAACATGCTGTCTTGGATCTGGTCCTGAGCAGAAACAGATAAAATTAGCAATCTTGTGGTTAGGGATCTTCTTGGAATGAGTGATCACAGTATGATTGAGTTTATCATACAAATGGAAGGTACAGTAGTTTGGTCTAAAACAGTTGTGTTACGCCTAAACAAGGGAAACTACAAAAGGATGAGGGCGGAGTTAGCTTGGGTAAATTGGGAATGCAGACTATATGGAGGGACGGTTGAGGAACTGTAGAGGACTTTCAAAAAGATTTTTCACAGTGGTCAACAAATGTTAAAAGCAAGGAGAGAAAGAGTGGGGCAGCCAGCCTTGGATAACTAAGGAGATTAAGGAAGGCATCAAACTAAAAGCTCATGTGTTCAAAGTCGCCAAGAGCAGTGGGAAACCAGAAGATTGGGAAACCTTTAGAAGCAACAAAGAACTACATAGCAAGCAATAGAGAAAGGGAAGATAGTGTGACAGAATATAGATATGTCTTTGGGAGATAAATTGGGGCAGGTTTGATAATATAGGTCACATACAAACAAATCTTATTTAAAATACTGGAGCTCTGCTAATGCTAGACATGTCGGCCCCAGAGCCTTTGCAAAAGCTTTGGAGAGTGCCCAAGAGACTTCACTAATGGATTGTTGTTTACAAAAAGGAAACAGATGAAAGAACTTGTCAGAGCCGCATTCTGTCTGGAGTGGAACTTGCTGTTCTTGGAGGATCATGGGGTTTTGCAACCAGAGAGAGTCAAACAGGCTTTCTCTCTGAGTGAGAAAGAGAGGAATCAGTTCTACAGCTTTAAAGCAGCAGCAGCAACTGGGACTGGAACAGGACAGGCTGCCAAGCTTGTGAAAAACCCCATTTGGAAGACAGGTTGTGAGTACTTGGTTCAGCCTAGTCAAAACCCTTATGGTTCATGCAAGAGGAGAGGACTGGCTGTCTAATGTTTCACTTGAAATAAGTGAAACAAGAAGGAACTCTGTGGTGAACTGAAAGAAAGAGGTTATCATCTGGAAGTTTCTTTGGCAAGACACTGAAGTGGCTGATTGAAAAAGAGTCAGTTGTGGGTGTACAGCATACAACAAATCTCTCTGAAAACTGACAAAAACCTTCCTGAGCGATAACCCTTTACTTTTCAAGCACCAAATCCTGGTGAACTTCATAAATATTAAATTCTGTGCACTGTATAAGAATTGCCTGCAACCAGTAAACTTGGAGGAACGAGAAGTGAGATTGGACTGTGAATCAAAGAACTTTTCTGAACTTAGAAAAGTTTAGAATTAGAAGGGAGTTAAATTAGGTTAGTTAAGTCAATAGTGATAAGTTAAAGTGTGATTCTGTTTTCATGTTTAAAGATAATTAAAAGCAACTTTTGTTTAAGTAATGAATTGTCTTGGTGAATATCTATTGCTGCTGGGTTTTGGGGTCCTCTGGGCTCGTAACAATAGACTAAGAAAAGATTAGCACAAAATAGAAAAAGATAGTAAAAGTTTTTATAATTATATAAAGAGCAAAAGGGTGACTAAAGGTACACCCCATGTAGGAGATGAGATTGGAGAATTGATGAATTAAGAAATGTATTCACAGTGGAGGACACATTGAACATGCCAAAGATAAATGTGGATGGAATGGGAGGTGAGGACCTGGATGTAATAGCTATCACTAAAGAGTTCATACTCAGAGGGCCTAAAGATAGATAAATCCCCTGGTCCTGATGGAATGAATCCCAGGGTACTGATTGAAATGGCAGAAGTTATTGTCCCAGCTCAAAATTCTCTGGACCCTGGTAGGTCCCAGTGGATAGGAAGATGGCGAATATAATATCACTATTCAAAAAAGGAAGTAGGCAAAAAGCAGTGAACACTAGGTCACTAGATGCGAGGCATCTGGAGTGAAATGGATCCAACAGGTAGACGCAGCATAGATTCAGCAAAGGCAGGTCCTATTCAACAAATTTTCTGTTCTTTGATGATATGAATGAGGTAGGTAGAGGGGAGCAAATGGATGTTGTTACCTGGATTTTCAGAAGGTGTTTGATAATGTGCCTCAGTAATAGACAAATACAAAATAAGGATGCATAGAATTGGGGGTGATGTATTAGCATGGATAGATGATTGGATAACCATTAACAAACAAAAGGTTGAATGCAGGGGCGTTTTCCTGGGGGGTGATCAGTGATGAGCAGGGTTCCACAGGGCTTGGTGCTGGGCCCGCAACTGTTCATGATATACATTAACAATCTGGAAGAAGGGACAGAGTGTAGTGTATCTGTTTGCTTATGATACTAAATTGAGTGGAAATACAAATTGTGCAGAGGATATGTAGAATATCCAGAGAGATATAGATAGGTTAAGTGAGTGGGTAAGGGTCTATGCACCGTGGTTCTCAACCTTTTTCCACTCCCCACTTTAAGTAATCCCTATGCCATTGGTGCTCTGTGATTAGTAAGGGATTGCTTATGGTGATATGTAAGTGGAAAGGTTGGGAATCAGTGCTCTGGACCCAACTGCTACTGAAATATTTTGCTTGAGAAAAATTGTCATTGGCCCATTTCCTTTGAAGTTATGAAATCGTGCACATAACAAGTCAATTAAGTATGATTAAAACAGTGGTTTTCAAACTTTTTCCTTCCACCCACATACCACCTTAAGCAATCCCTTACTAATCACAGAGCACTGATGGCATAGGGAACACTTAAACTGGTATGTGAGCAGAAAGAAAAGGTTGAGAACCACTGGTCTAGCAATGTTGATAAATGTGAGGTTATCCACTTTGGAAGGAAGAATGAAAGATCAGAATATTATTTAAATGGCAAGTAATTGCAGCTTTCTGGTGTGCAAAGGACTGGGAGTGCTTGTGCATGAATCGCAAAAGTTTGGCTTGCAGGTGCAGCAGGCTATCAAAAAGGCAAATGAAATTTTGGCCTTCATTTCAAGAGGGATTGAAGTTAAGAGAAAGGAAGTTGTGCTGCAACTGTACAAATTACTGATGAGACTGCATCTGGAGTAGTGCATACAGTTCTTGTCTCCTCACTTGAATAAGGATGTACTGACTTTGGAAGTGAAGCAGAGGAGGTTCACCAGGCTGATTCCAGGGATAAAAGGGTTAGCCTATGAGGAGAGATTGAATTGTCTAGGACTGTAATTGGTGGAATTTATAAGAATGTGGGGGGATCTTGTATAAACATATAAAATTATGAAAAACATAGATTAGATTGAGGTAGGTAAGTTGTTTTCATTGGTAGGGGAGACCAGAACTATGGGACATAGTCTCATGATTCAGGGTAGTAAATTTAGGATAGAGATGACGGGGATCTGCTTTTCTCAGAGGGTGGTGTATCTGTAGAATTTGTAGCCCAGTGAAACAGTGGAGGTATCCTCAGTAAATATATTAAAGACAAGGTTGGATAGATTTCTACATTGCAATGGAACTAAGAGATATGGGGAAAAGGCAGGTAGGTGGAGATAAGCCAATCATCATTACAATGAATGGTAGAGCAGACTTGGCAGGCCTATTCCTATGCCTATTTCTTGCGTTCTTATCCAGCTGTAGCTCCTTACAGACAGAGTGGGGAATTGGAGCCAGAGATGCATGAACTCCAGATCAGTCAGGAGGCAGAGTGGGTGATAGACAGAAGCAATAGGGAGACAGTCACACCCAAAAGGGAAGAGGCAGGTAACTGGGTGAGGGAAGGGGAATATGCAGCCTGTGCAGAGCACTCCTGTGGCTCTTCCCCTCAACAACAAGTATACCATTCTGGATACTGCTAGGGGAGATGATCTACCAAGGACAAGTCACAGTGGACACTCTTTGGCACAGAGTCTAGCCCTTTGGCTAAGAAGGGAAGAGGGGAAGAAGAGGACAGCTATGGATTGGAGATTCGATAAGCAAATAGATAGGAGGTTCTGTGAACAAGATTGAGAGTCCAAGAGGGTATGTTGCCTCCTTGGTGCAGTTCGAGATTACAAAGTTTGAAGGAGAGCAGCTGAATATTGTGGTCCATGTTGGTACCAATTATATAGATAGGTGAAGGAATGTGAACCTGAAGAGTGAATATAAGAAGTCAAGAAGGAAGGTGAAAAGCAGGACCTCAGATTACAAATCTCAGGATTACTCCCTGTGCCACACTCCAGTGAGGGTAAGAATGGGAAGTTATGGGAGATGAATGAATGGCTGAGGAGTTAATGCATGGGTCAGGGGTTTAAATTTATGGATCACTGGGATCTCTTCTTGGAAAGCATGACCTGTACAAAAATAATGGGTGGTACCTTAATTGGAGAGTGACCAATATCCTGGCAGGCAGGTTTGCTAAAACTATTGGGGAGAATTTAAACAGTTTGGCAGGGGGGTGGGAACCAGAATGTGAGGGCAGAAAATAGAGCAGAAGATGAAAAGGATGACACAATGTGTTATGAGTTTATGAGAAGCCAGGCAGGGAAAGAAGCTTAAATGTAGTCAGTTGTAGGGTTTGAAATGTGTCAATTTCAATCCAAGGTGTATAAGGAATAAAGGAGATAGAGGACGGATTAGTACATGGAATCGCAATGTTATAGCCATTACAGAGACATGGGGGATGTAAGGGTGTAAGGACAAGATTGGCTGATTCAGGTACTGGGGTTTAGATATTTTAAAAGGGATAGGATGAGGGGTAAAAGAGAGGGGGTGTAACCTTACTGGTCAGACATAGTATCAAAGCGGCAGAAAGGGAGGACACTGTGGAAGGAGTCAGTGTGGGAGCAATCACTATGTATAGAGTAGTCTATAGGTCCCTAAATAGCCTTCAGACATCGAAGAACAGATTAATAGGTAGATTTTGGAATGAAGCAGAAATAACAGGGTTGTTGTTATTGGAGACTTCAACTTTCCAAATATTGACAGGCACCTCCTGACTGCAAGAGGGATAGATGGAGCAGAATTTGTCAGGTCTGTCCAAGGATTCCCAACAGACCACCCAACTAGAGAGGCCCTACTGGATCTATGAATGGGTAATGAACTTGGTCAGGTGATGGTCCTCTCAGTGGGGGAAATATTTCAGTAATAGTGACTGCAACTCCCTGAGTTTTAGCATATTACGGACAAGAATAAAATCAGACAAAATGATAAAAGTGTTTGACCATTGAAGGGCTAATTTCGATGGGATGAGGCAGGAACTAGGGAGAGTAAACTGGAAATGGATGTTTCCAAAAGAAAGCACAGAAGTCACTTGGGGTATGTTTTGAGACCATTTGCGTGGTGTTCTGGATAAGTTTGTCCTACTGAGATAGGGAAAAGATTGTAGGAAAAGGAAACCATGGATGACAAAACAGGTGAGGCAGCTAGTTAAGAGGAAGAAAGTATACATTAGATGTAAGAAGGAAAAAAAAAAACAAGGGCCATGAGAATTATATGGTAGCCAGGAAGGAACTGAAGAAAGGTCTTAAGAGAGCTAGAAAGAGGCTTGAGAAACAAGTGGAAAGTAAGATTAAGGGAAAGCCCTAAGATGATCTATGCTTAAGTGAAGAAGAAAAGGATAATAAGAGTGAAGGTAGAGCTGCTTCAGGAGAAAGGAGGAAACGTGTACCTGGACGGCGAGAAGGTTGGGGAGATCATAAATTAATACGTTGCTTCAGTATTCACAGAAGAAAAAGACCTTGGTCAAGGCGAGGTCAGAATAGAACAATCTTGTGTGCTGGACATTAAGAAAGAGGAATTGAGATTAAGAAAGAGGAACTGCTGGATCTTCTTTCAAACACTAGGATTGATAAGTCCCCAGGGCTGGACATATGAAGAATGGCAAATGTGGTCTCTTGTTTAAAAAAGGTAATAGGAAAAATTCAGGGAATTATTGACCAGTGAGTCTGGCATCGTGGTGGGCAAACTATTGGAGATGACAGGATTTATGAGCATTTAGAAAAATACAATCTTTAAGGGATAGACAGCATGGCTTTGTGAGAGGGAGGATGTGGCTCATGACCCTAATTGAGATTTTTGAGGAAGTAACAAAGAAATTGATGGCAGGGCAGTACATTTGACAAGGTCCCCCCCATGGGAGACTCATTCAGAAAATCACAAGGCATGGCATCAATGGCTGTATGGATTCAGAATTGGCTTGCCTGTGAAAAGCAGAGATTAGTAATAGACAGAAAATATTCTGCCTGGAGGTTGGTAACTAATGGAATTTGGCAGGGATCTGTTCTGGAACCCTGCTCTTAGTGAATTTTATAAATGACCTGGATGAAGAGAGGGATAGGTCAGTAACTCTGATGATACAAAGGTTGGAGGAGGTGCTTAGGGTAGTGTTAAAGGCTGTCGTAGGTTACACTACAATATAGACAGAATACAGTGTTGGGCAGAAAAGTGGCAGATGGAGTTCAATCTGGATAAGTGTGAGGTGATGCATTTTGGTTGGTCAAAAGGCAGAATACATTATTTATGGTAGGATACTTAAGAAGCTGGAAGAACAGAGGGACATTGGTGTCCAAATCCATAGATCTCTCAAGGTCTCCGCACAGGTTTAGAGGACAGTTAAGAAGGCCTATGATATGTTGGGCTTCATTAATCAGGGATTTAGTTCAGGAGTTGTGAGGTAATGTTGCATCTGTGGCAGCCCACAACCGCGGCATAACTCACTATCATCGGCATAACTCACTAACGCGACCCTTAGCATAGTGAACCAGTGCGGTTGGATTTTGGGGCAGTACAAGACCAGCAGCCCTAAAATGGCACTGGCCAGGCTGCCCAGCTAACACTAGGCTGGGGAAGAAGGGTATTCATATGCAAGAATGTTCCCATGGGAGGGAAATCCCATTTTTGTTATTCATGCAGCTTATGTCAGCCAATCAACCAAATGGTGGGAACTCGAACTGTATAAAAATTGCATTTCCAGTCTCAATAAAGTCAGAGCTTAATCTTCCCACACTGCGAATATATGTGTTTCTTCGTAGCAGACGGCTACAATTAGAGACCCCGACGGTTTAGACTGAATCTAAACCCAGTGATGGATAACGAAGCAGCCATCACCACAGTTGGCCTCAAGCTCCTGAACTTCTGGACAGTTTGACCCAGTGTGTGGTTCAACCAGGTTGAGGCTCAGTTCCAGATTCGGAACTGAGACCACATGGTATCATGTAGATCCAGAGACTACAGACAGAGTGGCCAACTTCATCCACAGGCCACCATCGGAAGGCACTTATACTGCCTTCAAAGAGCTATTGTGGAGAGAGAGAAAGGCACAGCTGCTTCTCCTGGATGGGCTAGGGGACAGATCCCCATCAGCGCTCATGAACAAGATGCTGGTCCTCCTGGGAGACCACGAACCTGGCATCATGTTCGAGCAGTCATTCTTGGAGCAGCTGTCCGAGGACTCCCAACTGCTCCCGACTGACGCGGATTTCAACGACCTCTGGAAAGTCGCAGCACAGGAACTCTCTGTGGAAGCAGAAACAGAAGTGCTCGGCTCCCATGGGGCTCATCAAGGAGTCTTGCAACCAGACCAAGGCAGGCCAAAAAAAGGAGCGGCAGGCAAGAGGCAGGGGCAAGTCCAAAGAGAGATGGTGTATCTACCACCAAAGATGGGGCACTGAGGCCCGCCGATGCCCGTCATCCTGCGAGTTTCAGGGAAACAACAAGGCCAGCGCTCACTTATGACCACAGCGGCTGGCCATCAAGGGTGCCTCCTGTCTGGAAGACGTTTCTTGGTGGATACAGGAGCGGAGGTCAGTGTAATGCTCCCGACAGGGGTTGCACACTAGACACAGGAAAGCAGGCCCTGCATTGAGGGCTGCCAACAACAGCAGCCAACAAGGCACTCATAGGGCCGAGCTGCAGTCGGAGCCAGTCACTTCTCAAGGGAGTTCATGCTGGCCACAGTGGAACAACCACTCCTTGGAGCAGACTTCCTGCGGGCCCAGAATCTCCTAATGAACCTTAAGGGCAAGAGACTTGTACACACGGAGACCTTTGAAACCTTCGCACTGAGGGGCACCTGGACTCCATCCACAGCTCAGTTAACAAGTTCTCCAAGGTGCTAGCCGAGTTCCCGACAATCCTTTCCCCTCAATTCATGGTGGAGATGCCCGACAGTGTCAGGCATCACATCCTTACCAAGCGTCCACCACTCTACGCAAGGGTGAGACGACATCCCCTGGAAAAATTCTGACTGGCCAAGGAGGAGTTCCGCAAACTCGAGGAGTTAGGTATCGTTTGGCAGTCAGACAGTCCATGGGCTTCTCCCCTGCATATGGTGCCTAAAGCATCTGGGGGCTGAAGACCGTACGGCGACTACTGGCGGTTCAACGAGATCACCACTCTGGATCATTATCCCATGCTGGCAAGCCTGCACGGAGCAACAATCTTCTCCAATGTGGACCTGGTGTGAGGATACCACCAAATCGTGGTTCACCCTGACGACATCCCTAAGACAGCCATCATCACTCCATTCAGGCTGTTCGAGTTCCTGAGTATGCCATTTGAGCTCAAGAACATGGCACAGACCTTCCAGCGACTGATGGACGTGGTGGGCTGACAGCTGGACAGCACCTTTGTCTACTTAGATGACAACCTGGTGGCAAGCAGAACCTGGCAGGAACATCTACAACACCTCCAAAACCTTTACAATCACCTACGTGAGTTCGGCCTTACTATCAACCTGGCCAAATGCCAGTTCGGACTTAGCACAATCGACTTCCTGGGCCATGGGATTACCAAAGATGGGGCTATGCCATTACGCAGCAAGGTGGAGACCATCCACAACGTCCTGAGGCCCATTACGACTAAAGAACTACAAGAGTTCACGGGGATGATCAACTTTTAACACAGGTTCATCCTTGCAGCTGCTCGAATGATGTGCCCACTTTTCACCCTGATGACTGGCAAAGCGAAGGACTTGACCTGGAACGACAACTCCACACAAGCGTTCGTGGAATCAAAGGAAGCCCTGGCTAGACGCACCCACAGCCAACAGTGATTGGTGCAGTTCTGGAGCAGCAGATAGAAGGAAATTGGCGTCTACCAGCTTTCTTCAGCAAGCATTTACGGCCCCCAAAACTAAAGTACAGTGCTTTCAACAGAGAATAACTGGCACTGTGCTTAGCCATCCACCACTTCTGGTACTCCCTTGAGGGAAGAGCTTTCACGGACCACAAGCCACTGACGTTCGCTCTGGCTAAGATCTCTGAACAGTCCGCCAGCAGAGATACTTGTCTTGCGTCTCAGAGTACACCACCAATGTGAGGCATATCAGGAAAAAAACGTGGTTGCGGATGCCTTGTCAAGACAGAGCATCCACTCTCTGGCCAATGTACTGGACTTCGTGGCATTGGTGGAGGCACAGCTCCAGGACAAGATACCTCAGTACAGGACCTGCATCAGGGGGCTGCAGCTTCAGGACATCCCAGTTAGAACAGGTAACACTACCCTCCTGTGCGACAGGTTCAACCTATCATCCCAATGGCATGGAGGCAACTTTTTTTTGACTCCATCCATGGGCTGGCACATCCATCGATCAGAACTACGATTCAGTTGGTGGCCAGCAAGTACACGTGGCATGGATTGCAGAAATAAATCAGCGGGTGGGCCAAGACATGCATGTAGTGCCAAGCATCCAAGGTACAGCATCACACAGCCTTTCAAGCCAACGGAACAGTTTGACCACATTCACGAGGACATAGTGGGGCCCTTATCAGTCTCACAGGGTTTCCGCTACCTGTTCACAGTGGTCGACTGTTTTACCCAGTGGCCAGAAGCAATCCCCCTGGCCGACACATCTAACAGGTCCTGCGCCAAGGCACTCCTCTCGTTCTGGGTAGCAAAGTTCAGATTCTTTCTTTGGCTTGGCTTCGCGGATGAAGATTTATGAAGGGGGTAAATGTCCACGTCAGCTGCAGGCTCGTTTGTGGCTGACCAGTCCGATGCGGGACAGGCAGACACGGTTGCAGGGGAAAATTGGTTGGTTGGGGTTGGGTGTTGGGTTTTTCCTCCTTTGCCTTTTGTCAGTGAGGTGGGCTCTGCGGTCTTCTTCAAAGGAGGTTGCTGCCCGCTGAACTGTGAGGCGCAAAGATGCACGGTTTGAGGCGATATCAGCCCACTGGCGGTGGTCAATGTGGCAGACACCAAGAGATTTCTTTAGGCAGTCCTTGTACCTCTTCTTTGGTGCACCTCTGTCATGGTAGCCAGTGGAGAGCTCGCCATACAACACGATCTTGGGAAGGCGATGGTCCTCCATTCTGGAGACGTGACCCGCCCAGCGCAGCTGGATCTTCAGCAGCGTGGACCACGCCACATAACCTCCGAAAGACAAGTACAATTCACCTCCAGCCTTTGGACTAATGTTGCCAACCTGTGGGATGCTCAGCTACACCACACGACAGCATACCACCTGCAGTCCAACGGGATGGTGGAGCGCTTCCACAGGCACCTCAAGGCAGGCCTTATGACCAGACTCAAGGGTTTCAACTGGGTGGACGAACTGCTGTGGGCACTGCTGGGCATTCATACAGCACCAAAAGAAGACCTCCACCATCCTCCACAAAACTCGTCTTTGGAGCACTACTCATGGTCCCCAGGGATTTCGTCCCACTGGCCAGAAGTCAACAGTAGGAAACAACCACTTTCCTGAATAGGCTGCGTGAAAAGGTTGGTAATCTGGCTCCAACCCCACCCTCCAGACACAGGCCAGCCAAATTCAACATCTCCAAAGACCTCAAAGACTGTGAGTATGTGTTCGTGCGCAGAGGGCCACACTGTCCACCGCTACGAAGGCCCCTTCTGAGTCATCCAGAATAACGGGGCCACCTTCAAAATGGACATCAGTAGCAAACCAGAGGTTTTCACCGCAGACAGACTCAAGCCTGCACAAACGGACCCAACACAACCTGTGAAGACACCAGCACCTTGACGCAGAGGCAGACCACCAAAGACATTGGGGACTCCATCTATGGACACTAGGAACTGTAGCATTGGTTCTTGGTGGGATGGGTGAGGTCACGTGGCGGCCCACAACCATGGAGATGGTGCCTGGCACAATGTGCAGTAATAAACAGCGGCATAACTCACTAATGTGACCCCTAGCATAGCGAATCAACATGGTTGGATGTTGGGTCTGTACAGGACCAGCAGCCCATCTAATAGAGCAACACCGGGCTGGGGAAGAAGGGTATTCATATGCAAGAATGTTCCCAGGGTCAGGGAATCCTGATTTTGTTATTCATGTGGCTGATGTCAGCCAATCAACCAAATGGCAGGAAGTCCAACTGTATAAAAGGAGCATTTCCAACCTCAATAAAGTCAGAGCTTAACCCCCCCCAACACTGCGAGAGTGTGTGTTTCTTCATAGCAGAATGCTGCACATCCCTAGAAATCTCAATGGAAGCTTTGGAGAGGGTGCAGAGGAGATTTATCAGGATATTGCCTGGATTGGAAAATATGTTTTATGAGCCAAAATTAACAGAGTTAGGCCTTTTCTCTTTGAAGCGAGGAAGGATAAAAGGTGACAAAAGAAGTCTAAAAGATTATGAGAGGCATAGATAAGGTACAGAGTCAGCACCTTTTTCCCCAACGCAGGAGTAGCAAACAACAGATTTAAATATCTTAACAAAGTGAAGGCAGGAAACTTCAGGGGAGATGTCAGGGTCAAATTTAAAAAAAAACAAGAGATTTGTGCCTGCCTGGAATGCTTTGCCTGGGGTAGTGGTGGAGGCTGGAACAATGGGGCCAGTTATACCATATAACCATAACCATATAACCATTTACGGAGCGGAAACAGGCCATGTTGGCCTTTCGAGTCCGCACCAGTTCACAGATTTTGTGCGCCCTCTTCAGGCATTGGTCCTGGTAGATCTTCATGCAAGAGACACTTACATAGACACGTGGATGAATGAAAAGTAGAGCATTATGAAGTAGTGAAGGTATTTATGGGTCAGCACATTATCATATGCCTATGGGCCTGTACTGTGCTATAATGTTTAAAATTCTAAAATTCACCAGTGAGTTGTTCAAATACTTAAGCAAAACATATAACCAACATCAAAATCGTTTCACATAAAAATACTTAACAAATATTAGCAATTACTGCTCCAAAAACTCAATAAAATGAAGATACTGTACTTTTTTTTGCAGGATAGATATGGAAATTATAAATAGCACAGGAAAATAAACACCTTAAAAATCAGAATTGGGGAACTATGAACATAGTACATTTGCAAAAAGCAAGGGTATGTTGATTTACCAAAATTTAAATGCAGACATTTTCCACATCGAAACAGACAGAAGACCATTTGGCTCTCATGCAAAGCAAGTGGTAGATTACCTGCTGTTGAAACCACATGTAGCAGCATCTCAATCTCACAAGTGAAAATTATCCAGGCGCTATACGAGTAATGCCAACGTACAAGGTAACCTTGCGTTGTAGGCATCACAGTTCCATAAGTACCTTGGGGCATGCGTATATTGGTCTGACCCGATCCTAAATTTAGATGAGATAATACCAATCATGTAATGAAAGTTAAAAATATTGAAGGAATATATAGCACCTATTTCAAAATGTATTCCTTCTTCATTTAACATTAAATGTCAGTTCATCAAATTTGCTGTTCCACCAACTTTTTCTTACTTCTTATTTACTCTGAAATAACATATTGACATGGTGAAGCTTAGTTTCTGTGATTAACTTTAGAATTCACCCAGTTAATCTAATAAAAGGCTAGAAAAATAAGATAACCATGGAGAAGCAGTAATGTCAATTACCAAATTAAATCTTGAGGGAAACTCTACTTCTGATTGATTTCAAAGTCACACATTATTCCCCCAGCAAAATTACCTCCGTTTATTTGAAATTGAACAGTGCAGAATTACTATATTTTCCACTCATAAAAAGTGCACACCCATATAATGCGCAGAAAATCATAAATTGTGTAAAAATATTTTTTTGTATAACATGCAAACACATATACCATGCAGGTGTAGTATTCTAAATTCCAATTGGCAAAAGCAATTTGCATTTAACATTGATAAGGAACAGTGCCCCAGCCAGAATGACTTGTTTATAGGAATACCACGGCATTCAGTACAAAGATAGTCCCAAAATCAAAATATTTCATGCCCGCTATAAATTGTGTGCATTCTTTCATTGCCACTATTACATTCTCTTGCTTGCTATAACATTCCCACACTCATTATAAATTGTTGGAGTGCCTTTGCCATGGCTACTATAAATTGTGAGCGTTCTTTCAATGTCGCTATTATATTCCCAAACTCGCTTTAAGTTGCCGGTTTGACTTTCCCAAGTCCGCTATTAATTGTGCTTGTTATTTAAACAAGTAAAAATATTCTTGTATAGCACGCACACCTATATTACGTGCAGGGGGTGCCTGATTTGTAAAAATATTCTCGTATAGTGCACACGTGCATAGAAAGGCACGTGGGGAGGTGAGTAGTTTGTAAAAATGTATACAACATGCACCTTAGATAAATGAAAATACAGTATTCTTTTGTACCCAAAAGATGCATCCCAAATATCAGATTATCCAACAATAATTATACATTCATTTTACATGTGCCTTTAATTTTAATAAATTAGATTTATTATGTTCGAGAATTGTACTAGGATTCGAGACCATCAATCCCCAGTGAGATGATGCCATCTTACACCAGCGTTGAGCTGATTTTGCTTTCACAATGGACACTTTAAAGGCCGATTGGCCGTTAATTCCTGGGGTCACTTGCAAGTGTGAAAGAGGCTTTGTATGTTCCAAGATTCTCTGAAACTTACCAAGGGGATACAGAAGTTTTGGTGTTTGCCTTCTCCACTGGGTTTCATCCTCATGTGAAAATACATCATTTGGTTTGTGCTTGTACAGCTCGGTGTAACATGACATTTTGTCCAAAAAGCTGTAAACCTTCAACAGAACACAAAAATGAGAATGAACTCGACAAGAATGTTTTGCTGTAATAATAGATTTCAAATGTAATGTAAAAATAGAAGCTGGATAAGAATCTGAAAGGAAAGAATGTGCAAAACTAAAGAGGTCAGAAGACTGCGTCAGCTGGATTGCCTTTATATTCAAGACGACGCTGATGGACCAAATGGCCTTCTTTCGTTTACCTTTGATCTCTTGAAGAAACTGAAGGTTAGTTATCAATATTCTGCATAATTTAAAACTACACAATAAACATTTCATTTAATCTTTTCATGTACATTTGGTGTTAGAGGCAGCACAGTTAGTGTAATGGTTAGTGCAACCGTGTCTGCCTGTCCCGCATCGGACTTGTCAGCCACAAACGAGCCTGCAGCTGACGTGGACATTAACCCTCCATAAATCTTCGTCCGCGAAGCCAAGCCAAAGAAAAAAGAAGAAAAGTGCAACACTGTTATGCTAGTAATTGGGTCAGGGGTTTGAATCACACATGTCTGTAAGGAGTTTATACATTCCCCCTGTACCTGCGTGGGATTTCCCTGGGGGCCCTGGTTTCCTCCCACCCTCCAAAACGTACCGAGGGTGTAATTAGGCAGCACAAGCTTGTGGGCCAAAAGGGCCGGTTACTGTGCTACATGTCTAAATTTTTTTAAATTTCAAATTTCCACATACTGCAAGAACATAAAACCATAATTTGTTACTGGATTGAGTCATCTGATTATTTTTGAATTCTTCTTTGGCTTGGCTTCGTGGACGAAGATTTATAGAGGGGGTAATGTCCACGTCAGCTGCAGGCTCGTTTGTGGCTGACAAGTCCGATGCGGGACAGGCAGACATGGTTGCAGCGGTTGCAGGGGAAAATTGGTGGGTTGGGGTTGGATGTTGGGTTTTTCCTCCTTTGTCTTTTGTCAGTGAGGTGGGCTCTGCGGTAAAGGCAATATTCTACTTCATTTCTCAGGAGTTACCCCTATTTTTCTCATTTCTCTTATATTCAGAAATGTATCACTCTTTTTCAAATGACCAAGTTTCACAAATGTTTCACTATCTTAGTATAGTGTATAAATTATTTCTGGTATCATCTCATCAAGGACCTCCTATAATTGGAGTAAGATATATTTGTTCCTGTTTAGGAATCCCTCTTGAATTCTCCCAACTGATCCCACAATGTCTGTGCTAGTCTTTGTTATTTGAAAGAAAAAAGATAGCCACGGAAGCTGTTAATTTTTGTTTTTGTTTCTTGCCAGTTTATCCTCATTCTTTCTTCCTTCATCAAATCATTGATTTTCATTTATAGTACACTATTATGCTACCAATCTAATATTCCAAAAATAATCTCAATCCTAAAAGCACCCTGTTATTATGAATTATTTCTTTAAATACTTCTCATTGTTTATCCACCTTTGTGCTTTGTCATGCAGTTACCTCATTAACTACAGCTAACTTGCCTCTCATAGGTCTCTTTTGACTAGATGATTGTTCGACATCACTTTGAAAGTCAACATAAAATGGTCATTTTTTCTCACAACCCCATTTACAAAATTATGCATTAATTCTCGCAGGGATCTAAAATAATTGTCTCCCTTGTTGGTTCCTCAACATATTAATCAAGAAAGCCATCTAGTATACAGCATACAAATTTGCCTTGCAACTTATAATCATAAATTGATTTCCCCAATAAGATCAAAATACCCCATGATTACTACATTATTTCTTCCACAATCATTTCTAATTTCCTCATTTCTGAGACTTCAGTATTACAACTATAGTGACCTATGAACCAATTTTCCAGCCCTTTGCTGTTCTTTAACTGCACTCAAACTGATACTATATCATAATCTGATGAGCCAAGATAGCTTCTTATTATCATTTATTTATAGTTCTACTCCACCTTTCCCTTTTTGCATGTCGTTCCTAAATATATTACAATTACCTGCTGTATTTAGTAAGAGCACTTCATTAGAATTGGAACCTTGCATGCATTTTTTGGGGAATCTCTTTTTAAAATATCAGTACCTTTCTAGCTGTGCTTTTGTCAGATATAAGCCCTGACAGCAGCTGAAGCAGTGGAGCCATAGATTGTGGGAACATTCCACAATTGTTGTCCAACAGAACAGCAAGACCTGTTGTGGGTTCCTTAAAAAAATACACAAGGAGAATCAGAATTGACATAAAATGAACATCTATTTTAAAAAGTACCATTCATTAGTTTACCCTTTATATCCTCTCACAGCAAGCAAGTTTGATTCCACAAACAACTGCATGATCTGAACATTTAAAATCTAACTCATGAAATAAAAGGAATAAGGTGACGATGATGAGTTTATTGTTATACACATCATAGAATGTGCATATGCATCAAAATTCTTACTTTCTGCAGAAGAACAGATATTTGTGACATGTAACAACTGTGTCACAGTGTGAAATGAAGAACAAGGAAATGATCAGACGTGGTCGAGTCAAAGTTCAGTAAAAGTCGTTTTACTCAGTCACACGCAGCTTTTTAAAACCCTATGCGTTCCAAATGATGTCATTACATCGAGACGTCATAACATCACTCGGAACCTGCCAAGCTGGTTCGATTAAGCCTACGGTGAGCCGCTACATGGCTCCCACCCCCCGTCCCCTCACCGACAACCGGAGTTAGGAGGCTAAACCTCTGGTACCATTACTGTTCTTCATTTTTGGGCGGTCGTGGCAAGGACCAATCAAGGTTGAGATGAGCAGGCTTTAGTCAATCAATCGTATATGTCTCTGGATGCCACCCAATGTCCAGTACACAAGTTATATGTTTGTTTCGTAGTACTCTGTGAAGAGGCCCTCATAAGGCCTCTGTAAGGGTGGCCCGTGTGCTCCTCCACACTGTTAGGTCTGCTTTGTTCATGAATGAGTGAGACAAACACCAGACTGAGTCGAAATCAGGGTTCTTTGTTCTTTATTACCGGATTGTAACACTTGCAACTAACAATGTTAGTTGGAGAATGCATTCTGCCGTTATCAGCAAAATGGTGATTTTTTTATACCCTTGGATACGTGCTTAGAACATCATCATATCATTACTTGTCCAATGACTAAAACTGTTGCTATCCTTTCCCTGCTAGCTTCCTGCCTCTCAATCCATCAATGTCTCTCTTATCTTGTAAGTACAAGGATGCATTCACATCTTGTTACAGCCCTGCACAGGGTAACTCCTTACACATTCCCATCTCATGATGTTTTACCTTACAACACACAAACACAAACTTACAGTCCCAGAGTTCCTTTGGCTGAAGGGAGTCATTGTCCCATCCCTGGATGTGGGAACTGGGATCAATGTTCCAAACCGCTCCCACAGCTGCCTAAGACTTCAATCAGTAGCACCTCCTAACCACGTGCTGCGGGCACGAACTCCCCAGGTATAATGTGCGGGGCTCCATAAACCAACGCAGCTGATAAGGAGATGAGATCTTCCTTGGATGCTGTTCTTATTCCCAGGAGGATCCAGGGCAGCTCATCCACCCAATCAGGACCCTGGAGGAGGGCCATCTGTGCAGCCTTCATGTGCCTATGGAATCGGTCCATCAGGCCATTCAACTGTGGGTGATAGGCTATTATGAAATGGAGCTGCATTCCCAGCAGTCACAACAAAATGTCCAAGAGTGCGGGGGTAAACTGTGGGCCTCTGTCAGAGGTGACGTGAGTGGGTAGGTCAAAGAAAGATACTCAGGCAGAAATAAAAGCTCTGGCGCATGAATCAGTCAATGAGTCCATCATAGGAACCGCCTCCAGCCACCTAGTGAATCTGTTGATGACCATTAACAAGTATCTAGACCCTCGTGACACCGAAGCGGGCCAACAACGTTGAAATGAACATGGTTGAATCTGCATTGCAATGGCTTCGCATGCCTTTGCACTTTTGCAGAATGGCAGTCCGTGCATATCTTTGCCCAGCACATGATCTGCTTTTTGAGTCCATGCCATACAAACTTATTGGGTATCAGGCAGACCATTGCTCGAATGGAGGGGTGGAAGAGTCCGTGAATGGCAAAGAAAATGCAACATCTCCATGCAGCAGGGACAATAGGCCAAGGCTGACCTGTGGAAAGGTCACACAAGAGAGTGGTAACTTGTGGCTTAAAGGCTACATCCTTGAGTTGCAGACTCATGACAGCAATTCTATAAAGCCGGGAGTTCATCGTCCTGGTGCTGAGCGCCATGTAGTCTACACCCGGAGAGAGGGCAAGTACTGCTCGAACGAAGGAGCGGGACAGGGAATCAGCCACCACAGTACTCTTATCGGAGATATGTTTAATCCTGGTTGAAAACTCAGATACATAAGATAGGTGGTGTGGCTGGCAGGCTGACTAGGGATTTGATGCCTTCGTGAAGGCAAACATTAGTGGTTTGTGGTCATTAAAAACCGTGAAGTCCCTGCCTTCCAAAATATAAGGAAAGTGTCTGACCGCTAGGTACTGCACCAGCAGTCCCCTATCGAATGTGCTATATTTTGTTTCCAGAGGGCGGAGGTAGCTACTAAAAAATGCTAGAGGCTTTCAATATCCATTGGTGTACTGTTCCATGACTCCGTCTACTGCCGCGTCAGATGTGTCTATTGACAAGGCGGCTGGGGCATCCATTTGTGGATGAACAAGCAATGTTGCCTTCACTAGGGCATCTTTGGTCTGCTGGAATGCTAGCTCGTCTCCTTTGTCCACTCGAGTTCTTTGGCACTGCTGGACACAAAGTCGAAGAGGGGTATGAGCTACAGAGGGTAGAAAGTGGCAATAGAAATTCACCATCCCCACAAATTCCAGGAGTCTTTTGATCATATCGGGCCTTGAAAGTTTGAGGATGGCTTCCACCTTGCTAGGATATAGGACAACACCCTGGTGATCTGATGTCCCAAGAACTCGATAAAGGACTGCCCGAATTTGCATTTGGCAGCGTTCACAGTTAGCCCAAGCTTTTTTTACATTTTATATAATTGTTTGTATCATTACAGGAAAAAAATGAATAAAACATTAATCAAATATCCAGAGCCAATGATACAAAAAAACTTTTAGATTTTTCTCCCCATCCCCCCTCCCACCCAAAAGAAAAGAAACACCTATCATTTAATACACAACAATATTAGCATATACAATCATTAATTGTTATTAAAAATTATGAATGAATTAATTAAGAGGCATGGATAAGATAGAAGAAGTGGACGGAAAATTATCCATAAACTTAACCCGAACTCTTGTAGGCAGCGGCAGAGCAAATTGCTGCAGGTGCTCTTTGTGGGGGTGGCTGGTGACGAGTATGTCATCCAAGTATACGAAAAGGAAGTCATGCCATGCCCCACTGTGTCTATTAGTCGCTGGAATGTTTGTGCAGCATTTTTGAGCCCAAAGGGCATTCTTAAAAATTCGAAGAGGCCGAACAGTGTTATGATGGCGGTCTCGGGCACATCCTCTAGGTACCCACGCACCAAGTCAATTTTAGAAAATATCCTTGCCCCATAAAGATTAGCTGTAAAGTCCTGAATAAGGGGCATAGGGTAGCAGTCTGCAGTGGTAGGGTCATTGAGATGCCTATAATCCCTGCAAGATCTGCAACCTCCTGTGGCTTTGGAAGCCCATGAGCTATCAGACCTGCATATGATTCCAAGTTCCTCCCTTTTGTGGAACTCTTGTTTTGCAAGTCACAACTTGTCAGGCAGCAGGCATCGGGCTCGGCCGTGCAGAGGAGGTCCTTGGGTGAAGATGTGGTGTGCGACATCATGATTGGGTGTGGCAGTGGAGAAGGACAATGTCTGGAAGCTCCTCAAGAAGTTTGGCAAATTCATTGTTCAAGTTGTTCAACGGTGTCTGTCATGATAATGAATATGTATGAGATGTACCGGAAGTCACGTGGTATGAGAGAGAGATAAGAGCACCAGCAGGAGAACAAAGGAAACTGGAGAATAAAGACTCTGAGAAGTTTACCTGATAAAACTTGTGTTCGATGTTTTATTAACTTCACATTTCGGGCCACAATGTGACATTGGCGACGAGGATGAAAGAAGCTTGAAGAAAATTAAAGACTAAAGAAGATTACAGAGGATTACAGAGAACTTCAAGGTGATAAGAATTTTCTCTTTGACTCAGTACTTTTCGGGTTGGAATATTTCCTCATGGCTGGGGCAGACGGTGACTTTCTAACACATAGTGGAATTGCTCATTTTGACCCAACGGGTGATGCAAGCACTGTAAGTGTGAAGTGGAAGGGATGCCTGGAAGAATTTGAATCCTACGCCGACAGTAGTGGCCTATTTCTAGATACCGGTACGGTTGAACAAAAAGCGCAGAGAAGGGCGTTACTTCTTTTCACTGCGGGACCCGCAGTTCGGGAAACATTTAAGACACTTTTGAATACTGGAAGAAAGGAAGAGTACCGGAAAGCGGTAGATGCATTAAATGCACACTATGTAGTGACACCGAATGCTACATTTCAACGCCATTTGTTTCGGAGAACGAGACAAGAAGATGGCCAGACAATTGCTCAGTACGTGACGAGACTACGCCAGCTAGCTGTTGGATGCAATTACATGCCAGCTGATTTGGACAACCAATTATTGGATCAAGTTGTACAGCACTGTAGATCAGATAAACTCAGAAGACGTCTACTGGAAAGAGGGAGTGAGTTGGAACTCACCGATGCTTTAGCCATTGCTGCTGCATTAGAGGCTGTTGAAGGGCAATTTCATACCATGACCCTGAAAGACAACTCAAGCCAGCAAATTAAGAGGCTCTCACATCGCCATAACCAGCCAAGATATACTTCGACACAGGACGTGGAGTGTTATCGATGTGGAAACCGAGGTCACTTTGGAAAAGACCCATATTGCCCGGCCAAAGGCAAAGTTTGCAGAAAGTGTGGAGGTAAGGACCACTTTGCAAAGAAGTGCAAAAGCAAGTCCAATGCAGACCAGAAGAGGAAGAGTACAACTTCCAAAGGCAAAGCCTGGGGGAAAGGAAAGTATCCTGGAAAGAAAGATACCATTCGCCAGATAGACGGTGATGATGATGATACCCAGGAGGGACAGAGTTGTTACCAATTTACGTTGAATGATGTACGTCATGAGAAGGTCCCAGTGATCATTGGTGGAGTGACAGTGCAGGTCATTGTAGACTCAGGCAGTGACAGTAATGTGATTGATCGACATTTATGGGAGAAGTTGAAAAGGAAAAAGATCATCTGTACCTCAAAGAAATGTTCCAAGAAACTGTATCCATACACAGAAACCAAGCCATTGCAGACCATTGGATGTTTTACTGCAACTGTTGAAGCTGAAGATAAGTACACCGAAGCAGAGTTTATGGTCATAGAAGAGAGGGGAGAACCATTGCTGAGTAGAAGCACAGCGCAAGACCTGGCAATACTTCATATTGGAGCTTGTGTCAATTCAATTCAGTCATACGAGGATATGAAGCAAGAATTCCCCGCAGTCTTCCAAGGAGTAGGAAAGCTGAAAGGTCGACAATTGAAGCTAGCGGTAGATGAAACGGTCAAACCCAAGGCACAACCAATGCGCCGAACTCCGTTTGGACTTCGTGGGAAAGTCGAAGCCAAAATTAAAGAATTGATCGAACAAGACATTATTGAACCGGTGGAACATTCGACACAATGGGTCAATCCCGTAGTGATTGTGCTCAAACCAAAGGGTGACATAAGACTATGTGTTGACATGAGAATGGCCAATGAAGCTATAATTAGAGAACAACACCCTATACCAACAGTGGAGGAAATACTTCAAGAACTAACTACCAGCAAGGTATTCTCAAAAATTGATCTGAAATGGGGCTATCATCAATTAGAGCTGGATCCAGGTTCCCGAGATGTAACAACATTTGTGACTCACTGTGGATTGTATTGTTACAAGAGACTATCATTTGGAATTAATGCAGCTTCGGAGATCTACCAGTATGAAATCCATCGAGTGATTCAAGGCATTCCTGGAGTTGCCAACATTTCTGACGACATCATAGTCCATGCACCAATGAAGGAAGAGCATGACAAACGGTTGAGGCGTGTACTATCTAGACTACAGGAGGCAGGCCTTACCGTGAATGGAAACAAGTGCCAGTTCGGTGTGTCAGAAATGGACTTCATGGGACACAGACTTACACGGGAAGGACTAAACCCTGCAGAGGCCAAGGTGAAAGCTATTGCAGAGGCACGTGCACCTCAGAATGCAACAGAGGTGAGGAGTTTCCTGGGATTGGTCAATTTTTGTGCAAAGTTCATTCCTAATTTCGCTACAGTGGCAGAAACACTAAGGAAACTAACCAGGAAAGGTGTAGCATTTCATTTTGGATCTGAGCAGAAGAAAGCGTTCACAGCGCTGAAGCAAAGCCTGACAGATGCACAAACTCTTGGATATTACGATCCGGCGGCATCAACCAAAGTCATAGCGGATGCCAGCCTGGTTGGTTTAGGAGCCGTGTTGGTCCAGATGCATGATGGAGGACCAAGAATCATTGCCTATGCCAGCAGATCGTTATCAAATGTGGAAAGAAGATACTCTCAGACAGAGAAAGAAGCACTCGGACTTGTATGAGCCTGTGAGAGGTTCCATGCATATTTATACGGCATTGAATTTGAACTCATCACAGATCATAAGCCATTGGAGGTGATCTATGCACCTAGATCCAAACCATGTGCCAGAATAGAGAGATGGGTACTCAGACTACAACCCTACAAATATAAAGTAATCCACATTGCAGGGAAAACAAACATTGCAGATCCGCTGTCTAGATTGGTGAAGGATGGTGGTCCACAATCCAAGTCAGAATTGGGAACAGAAACAGAGAGCTTTGTACGCTTCGTAGCTATTCAGGCGACACCGAAAGCTGTGACTACGAAGGAAGTCGAGAGAGAATCCGAACGTGATCCAGAACTCAGGGAAGTAAGAGAATGCATACAGAGTGGACAATGGGACAAGTGTACTCACAAGGCTTACATTCCCATTAGAGACGAACTTTGTTGCATCGGACAGTGTGTATTAAGAGGTTGCAGATTGGTGATACCGCAAAGATTGAGACCGAAGATCGTATCCTTAGCGCATGAAGGACACCTAGGTATTGTTGGTACCAAGCAAAACCTCAGGACCAAGGTATGGTGGCCAGGTTGTGATAAAGACGCAGAGAAATTTGTTAAAACTTGTCACGGATGTCAAATCACAAGTAGGAGTAATCCGCCAGAACCGATCCGGAGTACGCAACTCCCGACAGGACCATGGATCGACATAACTGTTGAGTTTCTTGGACCTTTACCGACGGGTGAATCAATTATGGTAGTGATAGATTACTACAGCAGAATCTATGAGTACGTGGTGTTGAAGTCCACAACCACTGAAAAAACAATACAAGCATTAGCAGAGATATTCACAAGATATGGATTACCTGTTACATTATACTCTGACAATGGTCCACAATTCATTTCAGAGACATTTGCGGAATACGTGAGGACCACAGGTATCCACCATCATAAAGTAACTCCGAAATGGCCGCAAGCCAACGGAGAAGTAGAGAGACAAAATCAGTCCATTGAAAAACGATTGAGGATTGCACACGCAGAAGGACAAAATTGGCGAGAAGCATTGCTATCTTATGTGGCTGTCTATCGAGCAACGCCTCATACAACCACCGGAAAAAGTCCCGCAGAAGCATTTTTTGGGAGAAAAATCCGCACAAAAATGCCAGAAATAAAGGAAATCCGAGACGACCAGGAGATGAGGGACCACGATGCTGAAAAGAAAGGTGCAGCAAAGCTGTACACAGATTCGAAACGTGGAGCCAAGTACTCAGACATCATGCCAGGAGATAATGTTCTAGTGAGGCATGAAACTGGTGGTAAGCTAGACACACCTTATTACCATCAACCCTATACTGTCGTATCCAGAAGTGGCAGTATGGTGACAGTCAAGTCTCTGACTGGAGTCCTGTATAAAAGAAATGTATCAGGGGTGTAAAAAGGTACCAGTCCAGAGATACATCGAGCGAAGAGGTTGAAAGGCCAATATGAGATGCTGAAACTGAGAGACCTGATGATGTTCCAGAGGCAGTTACCAGCACTCCTGATGAAGTGACTAGAGCGCCAGAAACACCCGAAGCCGTGGCGAGCAGTATTTCCGACGCTAAGAGTGAACAACCGAGAAGCGACGACAATATCGCAGGCAGGCCGAAACGAAACCGGAAAGCGCCCAAACAATACGAAGACTTTGTGCCATAGTTTTAATAAGAACTTTGGGACAGTATTTTAATCTTATATCATAAAGTGCATGTATGAGTGCTGTAGGAAGTAAATTTTATGTAGTTGAGTTATAGTATTACCATTAGTTACGATGTTTGTAGGTTTCCAAGGGATATTGGTAGGTGAAGGTAAAGTTTATTTCTGATTAAAGGAGGGATGTCATGATAATGAATATATATGAGATGTACCGGAAGTCACGTGGTATGAGAGAGAGATAAGAGCACAAGCAGGAGAACAAAGGAAAATGGAGAATAAAGACTCTGAGAAGTTTACCTGATAAAACTTGTGTTCGATGTTTTATTAACTTCACATTTCGGGCCACAAATGTGACAGTGTCTAGGTGCGGAGCGGGTAGTTTGGCTTTCCAAGGCAGAGAGTCTGGAACATTGTAGTGTTCACCAAGTGGCGCCCTTTTAAGTCCACTATCAGTGAGTGGGATCTGAGGAAGTCGGAACCCAGCAATGGCCGGGACACAAAAGCAAGAATGAACTTCCATGTGAACTTATTGTTACCAAATTTCAGGGGTATAGTTCATGTACCATAGTGCCCGACTCACACTCCTTGTATAGGTGTCAAAGCCTGAAGGAGGAAGGACATTAACATACAGACCTGGGTCGACTAGAAATTTGTGCTGGGAGAGTTCATCCCAAACTTAGGATGTTACAGTGGCAGCTGCCGTATCCAGAAACAACTGGCCATGGCGTTTTCCAGGAAAAGTGCAAGGGGGTCGGCAATAGCGAGCTGCAGAACCCCAGTGTTGATGGTAAAAATCATGCTTGTCCTGTACTTGTGGAGTCTGAGCCTTTGGATGTGACGCAGCACTAATTTCCTTGCACCTCGCTGTTTCGTGCACCACAAAATGTCTGCACAGGAAGCCACTCTTTGAGGGCGATCAAAGTCCTCGTCAACCAACATGAGGCAAATGTCTTCTGAAATATGCTCTAAAAAGAACTGCTCGAAGAGCAAGCAAAGCCTATGGCCGTCTGCCAGCGCCAACATGTTGTTCATTGACTCTGAAGAGGTGCGGTCCCCCAGTCCATCTACATGGAGGAGCCGTGCAGAAGCTCACTCGCATCATGAGATACTGTAAATTAAGAGAAGGAGGGCTTTTAGGGCTTCATACTTGCCGAGAGCTGGTGGGTCCCAAAGGACCCTCGACCGGCCGCGTCCTTGTTGAGGGTGCTTACCATATATTTGCGTCCACTTCTATCTTGTGAATGTGGAACTGCGCCTCAGCCTGCCCAAACTAAACTTCAGATTGAGTGGTCCAAAAGACGGGCAGTTTGAGCGTGGTCCATGTTGGGTCCAAATTCCGTTTGGCCCCACAGGGGTCATCAATGTAGCAACTGAGTCACAGTGCGAAACGAAGAACGAGAAAATAATCATAGTCGAGTCAAAGTTCAGTAAAGTCACTTATGCAAACAGTCACACGTAGCTTTTAAAACCCACGTGTTCCAAATGACATAATCTCATTCTGATGTCATGACATCACTCAGAATCTCCCGAGCTGATTCGATTAAGCCTCTGGTGAACCGCTACAAAGGGAAATTATAATAGTAAATTGATTGAATTAAATTAAAACAGACAATAAATACCTAAGATAGAAATATAGTAATCCTAGTGCAAAAGTAAATGACTTGCAATAGTGCATGATTAGTGCATCAAGGGGAGGATCAAATCTGATAATTGTTGGAAAGAAACTGTTCTTGAACCTGGAGGTGCCAGTTGCCAAGTTTCTGTACCTTCTGCCTGGAGGTAGCAGTGAGAAGAGGTTGTACCTTCTGTTGCCTGCATTCCTAGGCAGTTGAATTCCCAAACCAAGCTGTGATGCAATTAGCCAGTATACTTTCCACAGAGCATCTGTAGAAGTTTGATAAGAGCATCCAAAAAATGCCAGATTTCCGACTCCTTAAAAAGTTGCCTCAAATGTGCTGGGTCCAGGGAAGGTATTCTGATTATCTTGACCATCTCCTATCAAAACTGACAGGTGCATGGCCCCTTGGCCTCTCCTCACTAAAATCAACAAATAGCTTCTTGGTCTTGGTGAGATTGAGAGCAAGACTGTTTTTCTGGCACCACCCAATCAGGTTCCCGATCTCCATCCTGAACTCTGACTTATCGAATCCAGTTATTTGGCCAACAATTGGTCATGTCATTAGGGAATTGGTAGATAGAAATGGAGCTGAAGTTAGCTACGCAGTCATGGGGTGTAAAAGGAATAGAGTGGGAGTAATAATATTGGAGATGATGACTAGTTAAAATTGAAATGTTTTCAGCATGCATCTTTTCTGACAATGTTTGGGGATAAAGTTTGAATGTACTTAAAGATACTTAAAAAAATTAGAAAGAAAGTAGAGTAAATTTAAAATACCTAATTTCCACTACATTTTCAGAATATAAAAATAATTTAATTTTTTAGACCTCACTTGAGAATGGGCCATCAGCTAAGGTATGATGAGAAGATGCACTCAAGCCAACAGAATATCTTTCATTATAAGCAAGTGCTATTTACATTAATTTTAAAAATTATTCTATCTCAACAGGCTACAAACTACAAGTATGCGTTGTTCAGGCAACATCTGACTCCATATACATCCATCGTCCCATAATGTTATAATAGAGTTCAGAAATCCCAATTGCAGAACAGGGTGTAGCGAATATAACCGGACATGTGCAACAACTTCCCGTATGCAACATATGTAGCTCGTCTTTTGTATACAAAGGCTTATGTATGTAGGCTTTGTACTATATCATGGCTCTCAAACTCAACAAAACCAGTGCTCATGATAGCAGCAGCAAGAGGCAAAGGAGAAGTATTGATTTGGAAGTGAAACAAAAGGTTATTAAACAACACAAAGGTGGAAAAACAGTGAATGCTATTGCTCCCGATTTAGGCACGCCGCACTTGACAATCACAACGGTCCTCAAAAACAAAGAAAAAATTCTCTAAGCTATTAAAGGATTGGCTCCACTGTTAACGAAAATGCAAGAGGGACCTATATCAGATATGGAGACATTGCTAATGACGTGGATTGAGGACCAAACAAAAAAATCAGGTCCCTCTCAGCACGTTGACGATCACTGCTAAGGCAAGAAGCTTTTTCCAGATGCTTTAAAAAAAAATAGCAGGACTAGACTATGATAGAGTTTAGTGCTAGCTCTGGGTGGTTCACGCACTTTATACAACATTTTTCCGCTGCATTGCGTGAAAGTGTGTGGTGAGTCTGCTAATGCTCAAGAAGGATTTGTTGAAACCTTAGATAAACTAATTGTAGAGGGAGGCTATTTGCCCCAGCAATATTTTTTTAATATGGACGAAACCAGCTTATTCTGGAAGCAAATGCTTGAAAGGACCTTCATCCATAATCAATGCCAGACTTTAAGGCCTTTAAAGACAGAGTGACAGTGTTGTTAGGAGGTAATGTTGCTGGGTACAGGTTAAAGCCATTTTTTATTTGGCATAGTGAAAACCCCAAGGCTTTCTAGAACATTAACAAATATAGCATACCAGTTTATTACAGGAGTAATAAAACATCCTGGATGGAACAAATATTGTTTCAGGATGCCCTTCTCAATTCCTATGCCACTGAAATGGAGGAGTTGTTTGGAAGAAGGCATGCCTTTCAGGATTTTGCTAATTGTAGACAATGCTCCAGGACATCCCCCTTACATTGGTGACCTCCTTCCCAACATCAAAGTGGCATTCCTCCCATAAAACATCACCTCTTAAATCCAGCCAATGGACAAAGGGGTTATTGCAGCTTTCAAGGCAGGCCTTTGCTCAGCCTGTTGTTGCAATGGATGACACTGGTAAGACACTGATGCAATTCTGGAAGGAGTACAACATTTTCCACTGCATAAAGAACCTTGCTTGGGCCTGGGATGATATGACCAAAGAATGCATGAATGGCATATGGAAAAAAATACTGAAGCAGTTTGTATGTGCATGACTTTAAGGAATTTGAGTAAGATTATGAGATTGCAAGGATTAACAGAGCTGTTGTCGACATGAACAACAACCTGAACCTAGACATAAATGATGAGGACATTGAAGAACTCCTATAGGTGGTTCCTGAGGAACTAACGAATGAAGAGTTGCTGGAGCTAGAACAAGAGCAAATAGTTAAAGACACAAGGGAAAAGGAAACTGCAGAAGAACAGGTGCAGAAGAGATGGGACTCAAACACTGAGCACTTTTCACTAATAGAGAGGAATGCTCATCCAGTGTTTGCTGCATATAAATTTATAAAGAAATGAAAAAGTAAACTAGGCAAACAACACTGGACATATTCCTGAAGAAACCAACACCTCCCCAAGAAGAGCCTCAGCCAGGTCTCTCAGTCATTACAGAGTGACAGTTCATCAATGGGGGTTATTCGACCTGAAACTTTTTTCCAGTGGAACATTATGAGGAAGTTGAGAACAATGATGTGGATAATCCTGATCCTCTTTGTTAAACTGATTAGGCTGAGAAAGTGTTTGCATAAAAGTTTAAAAAGTGAAAAAAAAATTAATTTAGCGCAAGTTCAGTATCCCATATAGTTTTGCTAAGTATATACAGTAATATGATGTTCACACAATGTCCACATCACACACCACCCAATTTCACAGAACATATTGTGGACGTTAAGCGGTGCATATCTGTACTAACAATTATTTCTATCATCCAATTAATACAAAAATAGTTTGCTATATAATCTGTGTAATTACTTCTAGTATGCCATTCTCAAAGTAGCTAAATGATATAATAGCAAAAAACTCCCCATCCAAAATTAGATAAATATTATTGCTATTTCCAGTGGGGTTATAATGTCTTCTTTTCTATATTCAGATAATCACAAACTGATATACTCACAGTATCCCAAAAAAGTTCAGCCAGATTAGGGGCTGCAAACACTTCACAAGATAAGTTAATCAAGTGCTGGAACAGAAAAAAAAAATTATGGAGAGTGCAATAAGCATGCATCGAGGCTTGACAATAAATTATACTGCCAAACTACATATAATATAAAGAACAGCAGAAAATTTTACTCTTGATGGAAAAATATCAGGATTTTGCAGCATGGACCTCAAATAAAAATCATCATAAAGGAGTTAAGAGAAACAAAGGACTAGAAAAGCCACTTTAGACCCTGAAATAGCACTGAAGACACACCAAGGGTGGAGAATCAAATTTGTAGAGGATTAGTTGAAACTCTATTACGGCAATTTGATCATAACCAAGTAGATTTTAAATGTGATGAAAGGTTCTCTCATCCGTTTGAGCACCGTCTTGATTACAAATAAGTCTAATCTAATTTTTCTAATCCTTAACCTGAGGAAGACTGAAGCAATTTTACCAATAACAGAAATAATATTATTCAAGAATACTTTGAAAAGTTTTTTTTTAAAAATATGCCCTTTGAAAAATTTTCAAAATGAGTCTTGACAATAATATGAAATTTATTTGGGTGTCACTTTGCTCATGCCAATGGAAAATAGAGAGGCAATTTTTTTCATGGTTAAAGTGTTAGATATCCATCTGGTTAGTTTTAAATTCTCTACTGGCAAGAGTTAACATCAGAGCAGGAGGATGGAGTATGCCAGAAGTTAACAGTAATGAGGCTCATAATTGATTTCTTAAAGGGTTTACATCAGCCATTGTCAAACTTTTGTTCGGCTATGCCACCCCCCCCCCCCACCCCTTAGGAATCTGCTCAAAATTTAGGGCCTCCTTCCATGTAAAGTAAAGTTTAATTTGTTGCTTCCATGCTTCTGTTCTACTGACTACTTAAGAACATTAAAAAAATTTAATGATTTCAGTTTGTACATCCCCCCTTAATGTGCTGTGGCCCCCAGGGGAGATCATAAAGAATGGCTGCTCTACACCTTAGTCATCCAAAAGACACAAGCAGTATCTGAATAGTTGCAGGATTAGTATAGTCAAGAGGTGGTTCCAAGTCATGATTTGACTCCAGCTGGTGTAATGACCAGGCTTAAAAAAAAGATTGGCAGTTAAGTAAATACAAAAGAAGTTTATTTTCAAAAGGAATTTAACTACTGCACTAGTAAAATGTTACTTTTAAATAGAAATGGTCAATACAATTGCAAAATTTAGTACCTGTTGATCTCCCAAGGTTTCTTCTTCAAAAGATGTTAAAACAAATGATAAAAGTCCATAGATGCACATTCGTGCAGTACTTGCTGTACACTGAAACACATATAAATACAATTCTGACACTGTACGTTGCATTTCAAGAAGTCAATGTCCTTTCATTCAAAAATCAAACTAATACAGGGAAAATAATGGCAGTGTAGATCTAATGTTAAACTTTTATGAAGTGATTATAATTACACAAAGCATTCTTCCACTATTTGAGAATTATTATTTTTGCTTTACAGAATAAAACAAGTCATGAGGCATGGGATTCATGGAAACTTGGCTGTGTGGATTAAAAATTGGCTTGCATGTAGAAAGCAGAGCATAGTGGTGGACAGAAAGAATTCTGCCTGGAGTTCAGTGACTAGTGGAGTTCCGCAGGGATCTGTTCTGGGAATCCTGCTCTTTGTGATTTTTATTCATGATCTTGGTGAAGCAGCAGAAGGATGGGTCAGTAAGTCTGCAGATGATACGATAGTTGGAAGAGTTGTGGATGGTGCTGAAGGTTGCCATAGATTACAAAAGGATAGAGACAAGATACAGAGTTTGGCAGAAAAGTGGCAGGTGAGGTGATTCATTTTAGAGGCTCTAACCAGAAGCCTGAGTGCAGGGTTATGGTTGGATACTTGACAGTGTGGAGGAACAGAGGGACCTTAGGCTCCAAATCCATACATCTCTCAAGGTTGCCGCAGAGGTCGACAGGAAATTTAAGAAGGCCTCTGGGATATTGAGCTTCATTAGTCAGGGGATTGAATTCAAGAGTCGAGAGATCATGTTGCAAATCTATGAATCTCTGTTCAGTTCTGGTCACTTCATTATTGGAAGGATATGGAAACTATGGAGAGGGTGCAGAGAATATTTACCAGGATTGGAAAATAAAACTTATGATGCAAAGTTAGCAGAGCTAGGACCTTTTTCTTTGGAGCAAAGAAGGATGAGAGGAGATTTAATAGAGAGGCACCTTTTTCCCAGGACAGGAATAGCAAACACCAGGGAGGAAGCTTTAAAGGAGAAATCAGGGGTAGGTTTTTTTTAATATAATCACAGAGAGTTGTGGGTGCCTGAAATGCCCTGCCAGAGGCATTTAAGAGACCCTTAGACAGGCACATAGATGAAATGAAAATAGAGTGTTATGAGAACAGTTTTTTGGGTCAGCAAAACATCAATGGCGAAAGGGCCTGTACTGTGCTGTAATATTCTATGTTCTAATATTTCAAATTCATTTAAAATGGATTAAATACTTGTGAAATGCCTTGTGGTATTTTTTTACATTTAAGTTGTAATACAAGCACAAGTTGTTACTGAAAAATTTGATTCAATGTTTTTCCTCAGAAACATATTCCAAAAGCATGTACTGGATCTTCACTTTGTTTAAATGCTCCAAACTGAGTCGGTCAGTTCTTTCTTGGTAGAGAAATGGCAGATTGAGTTTATCCAGTTAAGTGTGACATGTTGCACTTTGGCAAGTCTAATGTAAAGAGGAAAGTATTCTTTAAATGACAAGACCCTTAGGAACACTGATAAAAAGAGGGTTATTTGGATGCAAGCCTATAACTCCCTGTAAGAGCCAGCACAGGTTGACATGAGTTACAAAAAAATAGCAAGCTTGCCTTCATCACTTGGGATGTTGAGTATAAAAGATGGGAAGTCAGATTGCAATTGTATTAAAAAACCAATTAGGTACAGTTCTGGTTCATGCACTTCAAAAATGATGTGGAGACAACTGCTCACTTCGGTAGCACATATACCAAAATTGGAACGATAGAGAAGATTAACATGGCCCTGCAAAAGGATGATATGCAAATTCGTGAAGCGTTCCATATTTTTTTTTAAATAAGAAAAAAGGATGTGGAGACTTAGATGAAGATGCAAAGAAGATCACCAGCATATTGCCTGGATTAAAGAATGTTGTTAAGGAAAATTTGGACAAACAGATTTTTTTCTCTGGTGCATCAGAAGCTGAGGGAATGGATAGGGTAAAAAATCTATTCCCCACAGTGGAATTATAAATATTAGAGAGCATAGCTTGAAGATGAAAGGGTTTTTTTTCTCTACACAGTGCTTGGAAAACCTGACCAGAAGAAATAGTGTAAGCAGAGAGAACAGCAACATTGAAAAGGCATTTAGTCAGGCACATATACAAGCAGGGAATGGAGGGATATAGACAATGTGCAGCAGGTGTCTGATTTAAATGATCATAATGGTCAGCACAGACAAAGGATCGGTTGCTCTGCTGTACTATTCTAGTTACAGTATTTTTCTAAATCATTCTCTTTCAGAGGTTTATATATCAGAAAATTCTATTAAGATTATGCTTCAAAGAATGTGGTTGGACTCTATTTGCTCATATGCATGATACTGTGAAGATTAATTGTTCTTTGTAATAGTGGTATTATTTCATTGGAAATAATATTGCTATACACTGAGCGTTCATGGACTTCAGGTTTTGCTTCCCCACCTCCATTTCTTTTACAATTGCCACTACAAATATCACATGCTGCACAATAATATCTCACATCTATGAAGCTGTTATGAGAGTGATGCCATAATGATTCTCCCTCAGTTGAATAGCAAAATACAGGTGAGCAAATGAATCTACATACAGTTTTTGAGTTTACTTAGACAGATTTTTGGGGAGAATAGGAATTAGAGATTAGGGAACAGAAAATAATGGTTGCACCATGATGCAATAAATGCAGGAGCTGGCTTGAAAGGCCATGTACCCTTCTCTTTCTGACTTCTACTCGATCAACACTGGAATCAATAATTGTACAAGCCTCATAGAATCTTTGCATGCCAATATAAACACAAGATCATAATCCTCTAAACCAAGTGCTAGAAGTTTCCATAAACAATGATATTGTAACATCCTATCAGACTACTCACATTGTTTCCACCACTGCCAAGAGCCTTAAGCATCTGTGTCATGTACTGGAAAACATTCTGTTGTATAGCAATGCTCCCCAAGCGCCTGATTATATGACTTGATTCATCCAGGCATAAAGAATGACGCAGAAGAGCCCAGGACAGTAGCACTGGAGCATGGTGTGGTATGTCACCCAATGTCAACAGCAGCTTATCCATCTCCTGCAAGATTTATTTTTGATAGAAAATAATTTCATACTAATGGGAGTACAAAATTCTTCTCAAACATTACATTGACTTATTTCAATTAATACAGTGACCACAAAATATTATTTGTTAACTGAATTTGGTTAATATAAAACAAATAAAAATCATTCACAGCTAACTAGGTTTTAATCATTTTTCTTTACCAGTTCATCTGCAGCAAGTAAGAATTTTAATGCATATATACATTGTTCAAAGTGTAAAACAATAAGATCATGATCCTTAAATTTATTCTACTCTGTCTGTAATGTTCATTACACTTTTCAAAAAGACATTTTTCTTCATATTACATTGCCCATTACATGGAAAAGAAAGAAAATGTAAATCACTGTAATTCTCTGACAGATGAATGAAACAAACAGTGGATTTGTGGACACCCTCAAACATTATTTTTTGATTCCTTACAAGAGGTCTCAATCAGTCAAAACCATATTCAGTAAAAAAAAACCCTGCTATCTGAAATTCAAGCAACTGACAAAAGGAAAATCCATTTAAAAATTGAAATAAATAAAAGTTTAAAATTGTAAAAGTAAATCTTCTTCGAAGTAACACAAAAATGTTGGTGAAGATGTGAACAAATATTCGGCCAGTGGAGTGCCTTGGTCATGCTTTGCTCATAGCAGCTGTTTGAATAACATTGCATGAAACAGCAATGGCTTTGCCCAGGATGAAGAGCTGGTTGATGCTCTCTTGATTAGAAAGAGTCTTTATCTTTATTTGTATATTATTAAGTATATTAGCAAGGTTGTATCTGTAAACTTGGGGGATGGGGGTTAATTATGATGATGGCAAAGTTAGTGCAATGCTTTTACAGCACCAATGACCAGAGTTCAAGTTTAAATTTTGTAAGTTACAGGTATTACCTGATTAAAGTGCCTTACATAATTAAGGACTACAATACTGTATTTTTTTCAAAATTACTTTACATTTTTCACTGTCTTTTGTCTTTTAAACTGTTTATTCTTTATGCTAGTATATTAGTTAGGCCATTAGTTAGTGAGTCTCAAGCAACTAGGAAAACTTGAATATCCGACATCTACCAATCCCCATAGCTGGCTGGATACCAGGGGTTTTATTGTATAAACTTTACATTTGTAAATTTTACTCTGGTTTGAGAGAATGTAAACGGAAATCCAAATGATAATTTCAAGAATTTAGCAAAATGTAACCAATATATTTCTTAGAATATCAAAAGAACAGCGCAAGGACACAAAAAATTGGATCCCTGGAGTCAGCTCTGCCATTCAGTAAGACCATAGCTAATCCAAATTTGTCCTCAACACTTTTCTCACTCGCTCCACACAACCACTGACTCTCTTACAATTCAAAAATCTACCAATGTCTACCTTGAATGTATTCAATGATTGCTCCACAACTCTGTGGTAGATGATTCCAAAGATTCACTACCCTCAAAAGAAATTCCTCATCATCTCACTTAAATGAGTGATCTCTTATGCCAAAACAGTACTCCCTAATTCTTGATCCTCCCATCAGTTGAAACATCCTCGTAGCATTCACCCTGTCAATTCCCTTGAGAACCTTTTGTCTCATTCTCAATAAGATCACCTCTTCATTCTTATATACTGCACTAAACATACTAGATCTGCTTTCAGAAATCACAGCAATTAACATACTGAACCTAAGATTAATGTGATTTCGAATTTCTGCCAGTTCCACAGTTCCCATTAATTCGCCAATCGCATCCTGTCTTCCTTTTAATGAAGTTGACGAAGCACTTAACAGATTCTTTAAAAACCATAACACATGGAACTAGTATCAGATACCTGAACCAATTATGCTTATTTGTATTTAAACTGTACAAAACATATTACTTCCTAAAATTTCACAGTGGTAACCTCCATCCACAAGCTATCTTTACACTTTGTGAATTGAATTAGCCATGCTAACAACTTCTTTGTACTATATAACATTTGGTATTTCAATCAAAGGGAAAATAGTTCACCTGGCAAACTTCTTGAGTGTTAGCAAACTGATGTCGGTCAACACTATCCTCTAGAGCACATTTGTGTAGGAAATCGATGTCCATTCCCTCCACCAGGATCAATGCACTGAAATATCTGCAGGGGAAAATGCAAGAGATAATATGCTTGTATGACCTGACAGAATTAGTCAAAGGAACTATACAATACACTACAGTATTTGGAATTTGACAAAAGCCTTTATTTATACCTTTAAAGGCTTAAAATTTCTCAGATACAAAAGAAAAACAATCAAAACAAATGAAATAAAGCTAATTATACAATTCTATTTCAATATTTACATATTAATTCTTCACATAAATTTACTCTCCTTTCCAAAGGCATTGAGAATTTACTAATAGATTCAATCAGTGCATTGTACATCCAGCAGAAACAGAACATTACAACTCCTGGGCTACTAATTCTTATTTTTGCTGCAAAAGATAACTATATAAACAAGTCTTTGCAGGTATTGCAAAACAACCCAATATTTCTAAACGTAACAGTGCATATCATCAAAAAACCTAAAATGTGTCCTCTCATTTCTTCCTAATTTTCAAATTAAGTGACCTTTCGCTCAGGACAGACAATAGTGGTGGAAGCAGATACAATAGTGGCGTTCTAGGTAGACACATGAAAATGCAAGAATGGGGGATATATAATTGGCATCAAGTTTGGTATGGGCAAAGTGGGCCAAAAGGCCTATTCCTGTGCTGCACTTTTACAGGAGGCGGCAACGCAGCGTCAACAATTGGGACCGGGGTTCAAATCCCACGCTGTTTGTAAGGAGTTTGTACATTCTCCCTGCGTCTGTGTGGGTTTTTCCCGGGGGTGGGGGGGGGGTCCTGCTTCCTCCTCTGAGGTGCAGGTTAATTGGGAGTAATTGGGTGGCACCAACTCATAGGCCGAAATTGCCTGTGCTGTATGTCTAAATTTTTTTTTTTTTAAAGGATTTTTTAAGATACCACAAATTATGTTTATTAAAATTACATCCATAAGTGTATAATTTAAACATTTAAAACAGTTGTACGATTCAGTTTACAAATCTGTAGTTCACAAAATAATTAAAGATGGAAAGTTTCCGATGCTTTCTATCAACTCTTATCTTTGGAATGATCTATCCCAGAGAGTTTTGAATGAGTTTATTAGATGGAGTCAAATTAAGACCAAGAGTGGTAATTTTTGGGCACAATGGAATGCAAAGGATATGGAAAAATAATTAACATTTATTCTCATAAAAGTAGTAAGGGCAAGAAAAATAGTTCTAGAAGACACCTGGAGTTCACATATTTATGTACAAAATTCAAGATTATTTTTGGACATAGCAATAAAACATTTGCCTGAAAGACATCCAATGGATGTCTTCTGTCATAGAATTTATATTAATTCCATATTCCAAAGATATATCAAATTTCCTACTCACAAAAGATTTAATCACAAACCCAATCCAACAACCTTGCTCTGAAGGATCAATCTGAATTGATTTTTATCCACTGATGACCATTTTGCTAAATCTTTCTGGCATTGTTCACAAGATTCCTAACATCTACGCTATTTTGCTTTCCAATAAATCTCATCAGAAATGTCATCAATCTCCACAGCTTAAAATAATATTTAATTCACATAACAGATTTTGGATTTATCACAAAATTGAATTTACTATTTCTCTAACTACATCTACCCATTCATTAAAAAAACCTGCTCAATCAAGGAAGCCCAAAAACAAAGAAATATTAGATGCCTCAAAATTTAACAAAATTGTTAAAGGTAATTTAACCATGAACCTGTTATATGCAATTACTATATTTGATAGATATAAATTTTTCACAAATCTGTTTCTGCTGTTAGAACAATTATTCTAACATTTAAAGTCGTCATTAGATGATAAAGTCAAAATTTAACAAGGTCAAAATTAGTGGAAAACATATGAATATACATCTTAAACACCTGCTCAAGCTATATCAATTTGCAAAGCACTTGTGAAAGCAAAAATATTTTGGTTAAAAGAAAGGAACAGAAATCTGAAAGAAGAAGAAATCTTACTGCCACGAGAATAAACTGTAGCATCACTGGAACATTATCCAAATGTAATTTCAAAGAATTAGAAAAATGATAAAAATCATCCTCTACTACTTTCAAGTCTGTTGCTAGATTTTTCAACAAGTATTCGCATAATACCACATTGTAAAGCCAACATATTTTGTAATTTTTCTTCAAATATACAGTTTTAATAATTTGCATTCTTTAAATTCACCAGCATATACTCACCCAATACGATCAACTAGTCCATCCATGCTTTCATCTACAAGATGTCTATTCGTTTGCCTTGCTCCAAAACCTTGCTCCTTAAATATTCTTGCAAAAGACAGGAGATCTTCCGGTCCCATTTCAAAATAGGCATAGTATAGGAAGATAATTTCTAAAATAAGCACCTGCTCTCTAAGGCATTGTATAAACCAACGAGATACCTGACGGTCTGTCTGTAGAAAAGCAATGAAAGTCAATTATAGAATGTGATCTATTTAACTTGAGTGAATTTTTTTTTGGAACAAATGGCTAAAAAAAAGAATGCATCCTTGGAAGATTTCTAAAAAAAAATTGGATGGTAAAATGAATAGACTGTAAAATAAAATACATAGGCATGCACAATCAAGCCAAAATACTTAGAGGAATGGCTCCATAGTACTGGTTACAATGTACATTGAAATATAACTGGTTTATAGGTTAACCATATAACAATTATAACACAGAAACAGGTCAGTTTGGCCCTTCTAATCCATGCCAAGCACCTTCTCCCACCTAGTCGCATTGACCTGCACCCAGCCCATAATATAAATATTAAAATCGAGACTACCTCTACAACTTTGGCTGGAAGCTCATTCCACACTTCCACCATCCTCGAAGTGAAGAAATTCCCCCTCATAATTTTCTCCCTTCAATCTCAATCCATGTCCTCTTAATTAGAAATTTGTACTTTCTTATGGAATTACAGGGATGGAGAAGAAAGCCAACTGAGCCACTTGGCCCCACAAATATACTTCTCAGCATCAAGCCATGAATAATGGCTTTAATGCTTCTCTCTTCTTAAGTATTGCAGGAACCAAAGCAACAGGATCTAATAGCTAGGATGATGGCTGAGTAAACAACATAAAAATGAATCTAAACAAATAGAAAAGCAGATTACAAACCATAAGATTTCCATGAGATTCCCAAGTTGGAGCTTCAATTCTGAACAATTCCTCAAACTGCATCCGATAATTCATAACCAGTTCCTTCTCTAGCTTGTCCACACATTTAGAGTATTCTGCCTATGAAATAAATCAAAATATATTTTCAACTGTCACAATTTAACCAGCAAGACTTTTGCTCAGATCAGATAAAATCAATGAGATGTGTGCATTGATCAGAAGCACTGCAAACAGAATGCACTTCAAATGTGAATATATTCAGCCAATCAATAGTAGATGTATATTATTGGTCAACAACTTTAGATCATCAGAGCAGTTATTTCATGCAAAATGCTCATTTGTGCATTCCTTCAACTCACCCTATAAGGATGTCGCTCATCCTGAAAATACGTCAGTAGGTATAGAACGCAACGTAGAGTATAGAGTCTTTCTTCATAATAGTATTCTGCAATCTAAACACAGCAGGACAAGACACTTGCAATTTTTTTTAAAATAAATACTTATGGTGTAAATAAAGATCTTGCAAGAATTCAGTTAATTTTGAGTAATTTTAATGTTTACAATAGACAATAGACAATAGGAGCTGGAGTAGGCCCTTCGGCCCGTCGAGCCAGCACCGCCATTTTACAAATCATGGCTGATCACTACCATCAGTACCCCTTTCCAGCCTTATCCCCATAACCCTTAACTCCTTTGCCCACTAATGTTTACTGTGTAGTCAACAAATTCTTTTTACCTTCTACAAATTTAAATTCACTGAAAAACTAAATTATCTAAACCACACTCGTAATAACCAGGAAAGACAAAAATGGTCAACCTGTATTTTTTTAAACAAAATCACAACTCTGAAAATGCTACAACTCAAAAACACCACCAAGATCCCTGAAAAATTATGGTTCTCAAATGCTTATCACAAAAAAGGAATTCTTAAATGGTTATTTTGTAGCGGGCTAAGTGGCCACATAGCGTGATGTTGTGAACTGTTGCCAGGGCAGCTCGCCGAGCGGACGTGTAGAGCCATGGGCCGGGCGCTGCTCACTCACCTAGACAAGGAACCGCGGACACACAGAGCTTTAAGCCGAGTCGTGACAAACTGGACCGTTGTACTTCTTTCTAGAGGGCATGGAACTCCCATTGTATTTACTTTAAACACACAACGTCCGCAGATTAGTGGCAGGCATGTGGTGACGTCACTCCCAGTCTCGTGGGGCCCAGACCGGGAGGGATACAAAAGGAGGAAGCAAATTCGAATAAACAGTCTTTGCTGACTAACCTGGTGTATATGTATTCATTTAGTAGCTCTACCGGAGTAGTCACTACAATTGGTGACCCCTGCTGCAAGATTCAGCCGAAGCTTGAATCTACAGTCACCATGGATGCAACAATAGCTGCTGCTGCTGCTACAGCTGCAGTTAACGCAGTGGGAGTTCATTTGCCCCCTTTCTGGACCCACCAACCTCAGGTATGGCTTAACCAGGCCAGTTTCATCTTCATGGCATAACAGCTGAGGACTCGAAGTTCTGGCACGTCGTCGGGGCGTTGGACACTGCTACAGCAGCTAAAATTAGTGAATTTATTACACCCCCCCCCCCCCCCCCTCCAGCAGACAACCAATACACCACCAGTTCCTCCTGGACACACTGGAATTAACCAGGCACAAGTGGGGCATGCGGCTTTTGAATATAGAGGGGCTAGGCAACGGGATTCCCTTTGATCTGATGAATGAGATGCTCGCGTTAGCAGATGGCCATTCTAAATGCTTATTTTTCAAGACTTTATTCCTGTCGACGATCCCAGGTCGTGCCTCCAAACCAATAGCAAACGTGGATTTCTGCCGAACCAATGACATAGCCCGGGAGGCTGACAGACTCTTCCGTATGCCAACGCAAGAGTCTGCCCACATGCAGCCTGTATTCTCTGCGGATGCACCTCCCGTGCTCTGCGTGCCAACTGTGTCTGTGGTTCAAACAAAAAGGAACATACTGACGGGCACCGAGAATAGTGTTTTTACCATTGCTGGTGGGGGGAAACGCCTGTAGATGCGTGCCCTCATGTGGCTACCACAAAAAAGTGTCAGGAAATGACAAAGCCAGCTGCCAGTAGTGGCCTCAGCAGCTGGCATAAGTACTGACCTCCTCTAACTTCAAAATGACGCTTGTAAATGCAAGTTTCTCATAGACACAGGCATTGAGCTCACTTTGAGAGGACATATAAGCCACAGGACCTTGCTCTTCAAGCAGCAAATGGGACTTTTGGAAGTTACCTGGATGACTGCAGAGGCAGAACTTGCATTCACAACTGCCAAAGACGGTCTGACCAATGCAGCAATGTTCGTTCATCCTAATTCCACTGACGCCCTGGCACTCACCACTGATGCCTCAGATACAGCAGTGGGCACAGTTCTTAAACAGTCCATCAATGTCCCGCATCGGACTTGTCAGTCACCAACGAGCCTGCAGCAGACTTGGACATACCCCTCCATAAATCTTCGTCCGTGAAGCCAAGCCAAAGAAATGGCCATTGCCAACCCCTGGCTTTCTTTAGCCATTGGAAATTAAATACAGCACATTTGATCGAGAGCTGTTGGCGCTATACCTGGCCACACGACACTTCCGATATGTTTAGAGGGCCACCATTTCACCGTTTTCATAGACCATAAGCCACTCACTTTTGGCTTTAGTAAAATATCAGACCCATGGTCGGACAGGCAGCTTCGCCACTTGTCGTACATTTCCAAATTCATAACGGATGTGTGTCATGTCTCAGGGCAAAACAATCTGGTTATGACATGCTATCCAAATTGACTGTGCATCTCATTGATATTTTTAACTTGGCGAGCGCACAGGCCATGGATCCCGATGTTCAGGCATGCAGTACTGCTATTACAAACCTGAACATACAACAGGTGGTACCACAACTACATGGGCCAACTCTGCTTTGTGACATGTCTTTGGGCTACCCCAGGCCTGTAGTTCCAGCATCTTGGAGACGACGTATTTTTGATGAAGTTCACAACTTGTCTCATCCCTACATCAGAGTAAGAGTCAAGCTCATGGCAACTAAATATGCATGGCATGGACTTAAGAAAGATGTTGCGCTGTGGGCCCGGTCGTATACTCATTGCCAAACTTACAAAATTCAGCGGCACACCAAGGCACCCTTCCAGCCTTTTCCAGTGGTATGCCGTCATTTTGAGCATGTGCATATAGCCCTGGTCAAGACCACTGCCAGTGTCTCAGAACATGAAATACATCCTGACAGTCATAGACCGATTCATGCGATGGCCAGAGGCCATCCCATTGCCATCCAGCAACACTGAGACACGTGCCAGTTTTAACTGCCACATGGATCTCGATGGTTTGGAGTTCCCACACACATCACATCAGTCTGCGGAGCACAATTCACCTCCACATTATTGACTGCCTTGTTTGCGTGCTTTTGTGGCACACAACTGCATCACACTAAAGTCCAATGGTCTTGAGGAGCGTTTCCACCGGCAGCTCAAGATCGCACTCAAAGCCTGACTCACCAGGTTCAATTGGATAGATGAGTTGCCCTGGGATCTGCTGGAAGTGTGCTCTGCCCTGAAGGAAGACATGCCAGCATCATCCGCAGAGATGGTTTATGGTTAAGTTCTCTCAGTTCCGGGTGATGTTTACTTCTCATCCAACTCCTGCTTCAGCAGTTTTGACACAACGTGGCAGTAAGGAAACCCATTCCAAACAAATGGCATGGAACCCCCCCAAGCAGCATGTGGCTCCAACTCTCCTCGACACTGACTTTGTGTTTGTGCATAGACAGGCCCCAGGAATGCCATTGCAACGGCCGTATGATGGCCCTTTCCGTGTGGTAAAAAGGGACAGGGTTGTGTATACTTTGGACATTGGGGGACATTCGAAACTGTTTAGTGTGGATAGACTCAAACCAGCACACATGGACCTTATTGCCCCCAGCCGAGAAGACGAGGGCAACCGCCCAAGGCATGTGTGGCCAGTTTATCTCTTTTGGGTGACGATTCTGGGGCGGGGCGAGGGGGTAGTGTAGCGGGCCGAGCGGCTGCGTAGCTCAGTGTTGCAAACTTTTGTCAGGGCAGCTTGCCAAGCAGACACAGAGAGCCACAGGCTGGGTCGCTGCCCACTCACCTGAGCGAGGAACCATGGACACGCGGCGCTGCAAGCTGAGTTGTGACAAACTGGACCATTGTACCTCTTTCTAGAGGGCCCGAGACTCCCATCGTGTTTACTTGAAACACACAAGCCCCGCAGATTAGTGGCAGGCACGTGGTGACGTCACTCCCGGTCTCATGGAACCTGGACCGGGAGGGTTACAAGAGGAAGCAAATTCATATAGTCTTTGCTGACTAACCCTGTGTATGTGTATTCATTTAGTAGCTCTACCAGAGTAGTCACAACAATTTAATTATTTATTTCAAAAATATTGAGACAAGTATGGAGGCAGTCTTGTGTTTCCACACTGTGCAACACTGGGTACATTCATCTCTCATGCAAGAAATAACATTAAACTTTTTGTTTTATCCAATATCACATGCTGCAAAATGACAACAGGCAACAATACTTCACAGAAAGCTCCCAAGATGAATGAACAATAAATAAAAACAAATCAATTACTGCTGAATTCATCTTTTAACACTGGGAAAAGTTGCAAAATGAAGAGCCTGGAAAACATTCCTTGAACTGCTTTAATTTTAAAAAATCTTCAAATTTATGTCCTTCTTTTGTGTCCCATTCAAGTCTACTTTACACACATCAGGAGACATGAAATTTTACACAGCAACTGCTCTTTTAATCTTCGACTCCATTGTGCAATGTCACATCTGCCTTGTACATTCTCCCAGCAGCTTAACTCAGACTGGGAACAAGGAGTGCTGATGAAAAACAAAGTGGGGGGTTCATATCGAGATTCTACATCAATATCTCTCTGGTTCTATTCCTCTCGAACTGCTAAATATCTTCTGCATTTTTTTTAAAGTTTACAAATATAACCACTTACCTTAAGCTGCAGGGCTTGGCTTTGTCTCTCATCCTGCAAAACTATCTGAAAAGGGCAAGTACAAATAAACCAGATACACCATGATAAAGTTGTGAACATGATACTTTAAAAGAAAACAGTATGATTAACTCTTGTGCAAAATTTACACAAGAACTGAGACTGAATCAGACCTCAATTCTGACCTTCAGTACTATTTCCAGATGTCAAACCATTTATCAATTACAAAAATAAAATTAAGATTATTACTTCTCCCCTTACAAATGATCTACTGTTTCTTATAAAGCTGGACTTCTCTAATTGTCTGATTAATCCATTACAATCCCCTTGCCAAAAGAGCAATACCTTTATTGAATCCTTTGTGCCCCTGTAATCTTCTTGAAGATATGATTGCAATATTTGCACACTCTGCTGCTCATCCAAACCCTGTTAAAGAATTAACCAATTATTAGAACGGACAATTATTATAAATAAATGTCATCATTCACACTTTTTATACTTACAAACAGAAGTTGTGAAAAGTCAAACACAATGGAATTGATCTCTAAACTTCTGGCTTGAAATAAAAATCACACAACATGATCTTCTCAAATACAAAAAAAAGTTATGATGGACATTGCACATAAAACTAGATTATTCCAAAATTATCACAAGCTTTAACAGTTAAGCCCCACCAATTTTTTCTTCTATTGCTATCTAATGGCCTCAAACATCCTCACCTTTATCTTCGACTCTATTGTGCAAGTGCAAGGAGCTCATAGGTTTATGGGTAATATTTGCCATTTCCTCTCCTAGCCTGAACATCTGATGCCTTCCAACCCCACACCCATCTGTTTTCTTTCACACCTTCCCTTGACCCTGCTCTAAGCATATTTTGTCCTCAAAATTCACACTCTGCTTATAAATAAATGTTTATTCTTGGCTCTTACATCAGCTATTGCTATGTAATCAGTCACAAGTTATAGTTATCCAAGATTCGCTGCTGAGTCTGAGCCATCCCGCCCCCCCACCCCCCACCCGCCCTCTGCCCCAACCCTCACAATTACATATAACATTCAAGACACCTACAACAAAGGTTGAAAACATATCAGGGATTTGTCACAGCCTGACAGCCAGTGCCCAGGCTTTTACATTTTTCTTGACCCTACATGATTGGGCTGGAATGGACATCCCTCCCACCCTTCCCTCAGTAGAAGAATAGATGGGGAAGGCAGGGCAGTGAGGCATGCAGATCCACACTGTAACTGTGTTCCCATGAAATTTAAATATGGTTGCCAAATTTTTACAAAAAAATGTTATATTTTTTCCTTATAGGTAATTTTTTTCCAGGGGAACACAGCTTTGCATTTCCACATTCCAGCACATAATGCCCAAGTGAGAGTCAGACTTCCAGGTAACCATTATACACTTTCTGGCCACTGCTAATGTGATCATTACAAATTGGATTTGAAATTTGGACAGCTTCATCTTAAGACTTACATCCATCATATTTCCCAATAGGAAAAGCTTTGGGTCTGTGAGAATTCTTTAACTATGATTTTTTTTTTTAGGACATGGCCTAGTTCCACCCAGAAGGGTCTCACCTTGGTACATATCTGGGTTATGGGCACAAAGTTTCCTGTCACAATGCCACATCTAAAGCATTGGTCTGAAATTTCTGGTTTAGCGTTATTCAATTTTTGCAGTGTCAAATATAGTTAGTGGAAAAAGTTATACTGCATCAGCCTATACCGTGCATTAATAATCGCGGACATGCTATTCTGACACAGATCTGACCAGCAGCACTCACCAATCGTTGTTCCTAAGTCTTAGTCCCACCTTTGCCTTCTGCTTGGAGTAAGAAATACATCGACAAGATGAACTTCCCTGTGCTCCCTTTCTAATCAGGGTCTTTATGTCACTGCATATTGGTAAGGTCACGGATGGACCTAATTTGCAGAGGAATGTCCTTTTTCATTTACATCATCATTAGTTCCAAACTAAAACCCTATGTTTCAATGTCCACTCAAACTTGAATGAACATATTGTAGTTTCCAAATTATGTATCACTCCCACCCCAATTAATGATCTGAATTTGTCTAATTAGGTTACTGGAAATGACCAAAAATAGCATTAATTAATTTCAGTGCTCACATCCTATTTCATTGTGAGAAAGATTATCTATTTGCCCTTGTTCTTCTAGAACAGCGATTCTCAACCTTTTGTTTTCCACTCATATACCATTTTAAGTATTCCCTTTGCCATAGGTGCTCTGTGATTAGTAAGGGATTGCTTAAGGTGGTATGTGGGTGGAAACAAGAAGTTTGAAAACTACTATTTTAATTGTACCTAAGTAACTAATAGCGTGTATGGTTTCATAATTCCAAAGGAAATGGGGCAATGACAATTTTTCTCAAGCAAAATATTTCAGTAACAATTGGGTCTAGAGCAGTGAAAAAAACACACAAATGTTGGAGAAACTCAGCAGGTCAAACAGTGCCTTTATGTAGCAAAGATCACCAACGCTTTGGGCTTGAGCCCCTCATCAAGGTGAAGGGGAACATGAGAGGGGGGAGATGAGAGGTGGAGAGGGGGGAGATGAGAGGTGGAGAGGGGGGAGATGAGAGGTGGAGAGGGGGGAGATGAGAGGTGGAGAGGGGGAGATGAGAGGTGGAGAGGGGGGAGATGAGAGGTGGAGAGGGGGGAGATGAGAGGTGGAGAGGGGGGAGATGAGAGGTGGAGAGGGGGGAGATGAGAGGTGGAGAGGGGGGAGATGAGAGGTGGAGAGGGGGGAGATGAGAGGTGGAGAGGGGGGAGATGAGAGGTGGAGAGGGGGGAGATGAGAGGTGGAGAGGGGGGGAGATGAGAGGTGGAGAGGGGGGAGATGAGAGGTGGAGAGGGGGAGATGAGAGGTGGAGAGGGGGGAGATGAGAGGTGGAGAGGGGGGAGATGAGAGGTGGAGAGGGGGGAGATGAGAGGTGGAGAGGGGGGAGATGAGAGGTGGAGAGGGGGGAGATGAGAGGTGGAGAGGGGGGAGATGAGAGGTGGAGAGAGGGGGGAGATGAGAGGTGGAGAGGGGGGAGATGAGAGGTGGAGAGGGGGGAGATGAGAGGTGGAGAGGGGGGAGATGAGAGGTGGAGAGGGGGGGAGATGAGAGGTGGAGAGGGGGGAGATGAGAGGTGGAGAGGGGGGAGATGAGAGGTGGAGAGGGGGGAGATGAGAGGTGGAGAGGGGGGAGATGAGAGGTGGAGAGGGGGGAGATGAGAGGTGGAGAGGGGGGAGATGAGAGGTGGAGAGGGGGGAGATGAGAGGTGGAGAGGGGGGAGATGAGAGGTGGAGAGGGGGGAGATGAGAGGTGGAGAGGGGGGAGATGAGAGGTGGAGAGGGGGGAGATGAGAGGTGGAGAGGGGGGAGATGAGAGGTGGAGAGGGGGGAGATGAGAGGTGGAGAGGGGGGAGATGAGAGGTGGAGAGGGGGGAGATGAGAGGTGGAGAGGGGGGAGATGAGAGGTGGAGAGGGGGGAGATGAGAGGTGGAGAGGGGGGAGATGAGAGGTGGAGAGGGGGGAGATGAGAGGTGGAGAGGGGGGAGATGAGAGGTGGAGAGGGGAGAGATGAGAGGTGGAGAGGGGAGAGATGAGAGGTGGAGGGGGGGGGGAGATACACCGTGGGAGTGGGGAGGTGTTTAGGCTAGGTGGAGAGAGAAAGGAAGTAGGAACTGGAATAACTAGTTAAAGGGTGGGGGGGGGGGGGGGGGGAGGGGGAAAAAGCAAGCTGATTAGTGGAATGCAGTGAACTCAATGTACATGCCCTGGGGTTGGAGAGTGCCCAGACAAAAAAATGAGGTGTTGTTCCTCCAATAGGCTGGTGGTTAGGGTGGGGTAGTGTGAAAGGCCATGGACCATGAGCTTGAGAGTGTGACTCAGAATAGAAATGGTTGGCTATGGGGAGGTTGCTTTTGTGGTAGATGGAGAGGAGATGCTGGGTGAAGCGATCTCCTAATCTGCGACTGGTCTCTCTGATGTAGAGAAGGCCACAGAAGGTGCACCGGATGCAGTAAATAAATTCTTTGGAGGTACAGGTGAAGTTTTGCTTCACATGAAAGGTATGTTTGGGACCTCGGACCATGGTGAGGGAGGAGCTGTGGATGCAGGTATTACACCTCTTATGACCACAGTGGAAGGTGTCGGGAGGGTGATGGATGGGGAGGGATGAGTGAACAAGGGAGTCACAGAGGGAGCAGTCCCTATGGAAGGCTGAGAGGGGAGGAGAAGGAAAAATTAGTCTGGTGGGGGGTCCTGCAGTAAGTACCGGAAATTCCGGCAGATAATGTGTTGGATGTGGAGGCTGGTGGGGTGGTAGGTGAGGACGAGAGGGATTCTGTGCTTATTGTTTCTGAGGGCGGGGGGTGGGGGTGTTAGGGCAGATGAGAGGGGAATGGAGAAGATGCGGGTGAGGGCCGAGATAAGTGGAAAAAGGGAGACATTTCAGAGGATCTGGACTGGAAAACATAATCTTGGGAGCAAATGCGGCAGAGACGGAGAATAATCTTGGGAGCAAATGCGGCAGAGACGGAGAAATTGAGAGAAGAGGATAGAGTCCTTGTAGGGATAGGGTGTGAGGACGAGTAGTTCAGGTAGTTGTGCGAGTTAGAGTGTTTGTAATATAAGAAGTCTTTTGTGGGGGGTGGCATTAGTAGCCGTGCACAGCAGGGACCTGGTAGTGTGCAGCACGTCCGGGACCCCTTCGCACAGTTCGCACAGGCAAGGAGAGAGCTGATTAGAGCCTGCAGGCAAGGAGAGAGCTGATTAGAGCCTGCAGGCAAGGAGAGAGCTGATTAGAGCCTGCAGGTGTACCGCAGTGAGTGCCTCCAAGTATGCCGACGAGCTGATACGGCACAGACTGCTGACAAACATGTTATCGACCCAGCACCATAAAACTGCATCGTTACACTTTCCAGCTGACACTGGAAGTCTAATCCCAGGATAACCGACACACAGAGTTTCGGCAATACCATGATTTTCAACCTTCCCTTCCCACTCACATACCACCTTAAGCAATTCCTTACTAATCAGAGAGCACCAATAGCATGGGGATTACTTAAAGTGGTATGTGAGTGGAAAAGAAAAATGGTTGAGAACCACAGTTCTAGACCAATTTTTACTTTAACTTAACTTATTTCTACAAACATCTAGCTGAAGTGGACTGCATTTGATTGGCTCTATTCCTCTCGAGACAGTGAAAGCAATCTGCAAGGGCATCTCTTCTGCAGAGGCAATCCCAAGGATTCATCCTCCCCCTATTTCTCATCTATACACTAGGTTTAACATTGCACCCAAAAGGTGATGACTCATCCAAAAAGGCATCTAGAATGTCTTTCCTTTAAAAGATAAAGAAGCAAATTTGCCAAATGGTTTTCATGGCCACTGGAAAATGTTAGATTAACTAAAAGATCCATGATTCAAATGCATTGATCTCTTCAGATTTCCACTCCGATTAAATTTTAATACAGTACTCACACATGAGACTGCACATTAATCCATTATGATAAAACAAAATAACAGTCATGGTACAAACCAAGAATTTGCTAATCGTAGTCCAAGTTCTTTCAATGGTGCCACCACCTCCTTATCAGCCTTTAGCTTGCTTCCAGAAGATTTACTGTAACAGAAACAATCAATGTTTTATTTCCATCAATTACTTTAATCAGTATTTGCAGTTAATAAGCCTCTTAAACTTGATGGCTATAAAAAAAAGCTTTTCCTATACCAATGTTGGTCAAACCGCGGCTCTTCAGAATCAGAATTTATTGTCATGAACAAGTCACGAAATTTGGTGTTTTGCGGAAGCATCACAGTGAAAGCATTCATATTATGAACTATCTTACAATATATATAAAAAAATAAAAATAGCAGTGCATGAAAAGTCAGGCAGTGTCTTTTGTTCATTGATCATTCAGGAATCGGATGGCAGCAGGGAAGAAGCTGTCCCTGTGTCACTGATTGACATATAACATGCAGCTTGCAGAAATAGGTTGGCTGAGACATCCGAGCTCCCAACACCCTGAACCTGGACTCTAGCCTCGGCCCCCGGCCAACCACCATCTGACCTCCCGACGCCCTGGCCACCTCCCATTTGAGCCCCCAACCTCCCAACCACAAACTCACCTTGAACCCGGCTGCCTGCCCACTGGAACTCCAAACACCCCGACCGTGAACTTTTGCCTAAGCCACAGCCGCCCGCCCATCGGAGCTCCCGACGCCCTGGCCGCCCGCCCATCGGAGCTCCCGACGCCCTGGCCGCCCGCCCATCGGAGCTCCCGACGCCCTGGCCGCCCGCCCATCGGAGCTCCCGACGCCCTGGCCGCCCGCCCATCGGAGCTCCCGACGCCCTGGCCGCCCCGCCCATCGGAGCTCCCGACGCCCTGGCCGCCCGCCCATCGGAGCTCCCGACGCCCTGGCCGCCCGCCCATCGGAGCTCCCGACGGCCTGGCCGCCCGCCCATCGGAGCTCCCGACGGCCTGGCCGCCCGCCCATCGGAGCTCCCGACGGCCTGGGCCGCCCGCCCATCGGAGCTCCCGACGGCCTGGCCGCCCGCCCATCGGAGCTCCCGACGGCCTGGCCGCCCGCCCATCGGAGCTCCCGACGGCCTGGCCGCCCGCCCATCGGAGCTCCCGACGGCCTGGCCGCCCGCCCATCGGAGCTCCCGACGGCCTGGCCGCCCGCCCATCGGAGCTCCCGACGGCCTGGCCGCCCGCCCATCGGAGCTCCCGACGGCCTGGCCGCCCGCCCATCGGAGCTCCCGACGGCCTGGCCGCCCGCCCATCGGAGCTCCCGACGCCCTGGCCGCCCGCCCATCGGAGCTCCCGACGCCCTGGCCGCCGCCCATCGGAGCTCCCGACGCCCTGGCCGCCCGCCCATCGGAGCTCCCGACGCCCTGGCCGCCCGCCCATCGGAGCTCCCGACGCCCTGGCCGCCCGCCCATCGGAGCTCCCGACGCCCTGGCCGCCCGCCCATCGGAGCACCCGACGCCCTGGCCGCCCCGCCCATCGGAGCTCCCGACGCCCTGGCCGCCCGCCCATCCGGAGCTCCCGACGCCCTGGCCGCCCGCCCATCGGAGCTCCCGACGCCCTGGCCGCCCGCCCATCGGAGCTCCCGACGCCCTGGCCGCCCGCCCATCGGAGCTCCCGACGCCCTGGCCCAGCCCGCCCATCGGAGCTCCCGACGCCCTGGCCCGCCCGCCCCATCGGAGCACCCGACGCCCTGGCCCGCTCCGCCCATCGGAGCTCCCGACGCCTCGGCTGCCCTCTATCTGAGATGCTGATGTCCCAAACTCAGACTTAGCACCAAGTCATGGCCACCTGCCCACCCAACTGAGTTCCCAATGTCCAGAACGCTGTTATGAAATCTATCCTTGAAATTACACTGGAGCTTGAAGATAAGCTCAATGGTTTATTACTACTGCAGTGTGAGATGGTTGTCAAGCGCAATGTCTGAGTAGGTTTCTTGAAAAAAAAAGATTCTTTCCTCAACTGGAAAATGAGGAATAGATGCAAGACTAATGTTCTTTACTGGCGCTCGAAGGGAAGAATAGATTGTTTCTGATCTTATTCAGACAATTTTCAGCTTTCAGATGAAATAAGTTTTTCAAAGAGAAATACAGATCTATTTAGCTTTAGTCGTGGCTAAGAAATGTATAGCACTTACTTGGAAAGATAAAAATATATTAACTTTAGATAAGTGGTATTGGAGATGAAGTTCTGTTTGACTATGGAAAGGATATCTTTTTCAATACAGGATAGGATGTCTTTTTATAAGTTAAAGTGGACTCCGTTTGCTAATTATATGCATTTTAAGTTTGATTTAAATATATGTTTAAGTGTGATATTTTAGTATTGATAATTTTTTTTGTTGTTAGTATTTTTTTTTAGGTTAAGTTTTATCTCTTTTTTTGTAAGTGGGTATTTTTTTCCAAAAATAATATTGTTATTTTATAACTCTTCACTCTTTATTTGGGGGGGGGGGGGGGAGGGTTGGACTAATTTTAGTTAGATTACTAATATTGTGTTACAATTAACGGGGGGGGGGTTATTTTGTGTAGTTTTCTGATGTAATATTGTAATCATACCATTTTAATTTTAAAAATTTTTCTTTAAATGTAATTCTCTATTGTATTCATGTTATAAATTTTAAATAAAGTCTTCAAGAAAGAGAAACACAGTATTGTCAAGAAACTTCAGTCACTTTCAAAACTCTAAAGGAGAGAGAATACATTCCCTGATATTAAGTAAAAGACCACAAACTGGAAGAATACAAAGATAAATTACAAGATTGATTGATAACTTCTTTCCCAGGTTTGAGGACTGTTAAAAGCTGAACCCTGCTTCACCTTTTTTTTAATCCATATGTGGCACTTACGTTTAGCAAGTTTGGTCACCTACATCCTATACCAATGGCTACATATATGTTATTTTTCTTATGTCAAAATATTCTAAAATGTACCAATATATTCAATAGAATAATTTATATTATTATATTACTTTCATTATTATTTATAGTACATTTCTGATTATGCAAAATGCTTGGGACCATATGTGTATCGGCTAACTGCATTTTTCAGATAACTGAGAAATGGCTTTAGGCAGACCAGTAGCATTTGTAGAATACTTGTATTGGCCGCCGTTGATCCCCGACACCTCACCCACCGCTGTCACCAATCCTGCCCAAGTCCTGCTCCTGCCCTGGGCGCCAGAAGTCCCCACTCTTGCCACTGTTGCCAACACCTCCCACCACTGTCGCTGATCTTGCCTGGGAGCCTGAGGTCCATGGTCCTGCCACTGACACCTCCCCTCCACCATCGCTGATCCTGCCTGAGAGCCCGAGGCTCCCGCTCCTGCCCAGAGAGGCCACTCTTCTTGATGACGCAGGGACAGCAGAGAACTAAGTACAGTGGAGGGTAAAGAAGAAATGGAAAGAGACAGGAAAGGACATCTCCCCATGCACTGCCTGAACTGTCCAACTTCTTCCAGCCGTTCACATCTGCCTCCCGGCTGGTTCTAAGCTCTGTTGTTACCAAACTGAGGCAAGTCGGGCGAAATTTTTTCCCCCCCCAACTTGTGACATCATGTTGCCACAGAATTTTTTCCAGATAACTGATATTTTCGGTTAAATGGTTTTCGGATAATAAGAAATATACTGTATTACTTTCATTACACTGTACAATGATGGCTGACTTATTTATTATACTAAAAGTAAATTAAGCAATCAAATTCAAATCAGAACTCAGCATAAAGAGTTCAATTTAAGTATCTCTTCATGCTGACCTTCCAGCAATATGCATATATATTCTGAGATATATTATTTTCACACGTCAAAGCAATTTACTGATCACTAATTACTGCAATGTATAACCTATCCCCACCCTCCAAATATCTCAAACTATGAGCAATGTAGCCACTTTTACAACAAACAAAAACATTCAAACTATTCAACTATTAATGAAAGCCTTATTATGACTAGATCATTTTATTTAATTAGGATAATGTTATCCTAATTATTAATAATAAGCAAAAATGTTGGTCTCCGTATTACCTGGGAGGCTTGTAGTAAGAAAGTCCAGCCAGTAAACGGTCACTATGTCGGTCCCAGTTCAGCTTCAATCTGAGCCTGAAAGAAAATCCAAACATATAGGACGGTTTCACAGACAGGAGCCAGGAGTAGGCCTTAATGTGTACTAGTTAAACTAGGACATTTAAGTAGCTTCCATTAACATGTCTTAAATTTGGCTTAGTTAGTCGAAGATGATGGAGTTCTGAATAGGGTAAGTAAAGCCTAAATGAGAACACCCGGGTTAAGCCTGATTAGGTTATGTATGAGTTATGTTGGTCAAATGATGCTCATAAAATGATGTGAATCTGTTCAAAAATTTGTTCAAAAAACTTTATTGAGTATGAAAAAAGAGTCAAACCATCCAGTTATTAAAAGTAAAAACTGTACTACTACTACTGAGCAAAGAAAAAGAGTGTTGGGCCACAATTTGCAGTGAATTCAATGTAAATGAAAATGTAACTACAAGAAGAGTACAACAATTTCAGGTGAGATATCTACATTATTATAGGTATTTCACATTTCTCTTATTAATATTTTTATAACATCACTTATATTGAATGATATGTGCCTTATAGACTCTTTATAGAACCTTAAACTGGCTTTAAGAGAGAATGCAGAATCAGAAGAGAGTGATTAAATACTGGTGGTGGGACCACCAAAAAAAGACAAGACTGATGAATTGAGTAACTTACTGTCTGGAATAATAGAGCACCAGCAACCTCTGGATGGTATACCAGACGACAACCATTTGGACAGTTCAGATGAAGAACTGAGCACAAATGGTAAATGTACCAAAGAAAGTAAATTGAAAAAACACACAAACACTGGAGAAACTCAGCATGTCAAACAGTGCCTTTATGTAGCAAAGGTGAAGATACAAATGCTTTGGGCTTGAGCCTTTCATCAAGGTATAGGGGAACATGAGAGATGTCTGAACAAAGGGGGAGTGGGTGGTGAAGGTGGGAGATGATAGGTGGAGAGGAGGGAGAAATACCGCGGGGGGGGGGGGGGGAGGAGTCTAGGCTAGGTGGAGAGAGAAAAGAAGTAGGAACTGAATAACTAGTTAAAGGGTGGGGGGGGGGGGGGAGAAGCAAGCTGATTAGTGGAATGCAGTGAACTCAATGTACATGCCCTGGGGTTGGAGAGTGCCCAGACAAAAAAAATGAGGTGTTGTTCCTCCAATAGGTGGGTGGTTAGGGTGGGGTAGTGTGAAAGGCCATGGATAGATGTGAGTTTGAGAGTGTGGACTTAGATTGAAATGGTTGGCTATGAGGAGGTTGCTTTTGTGGCGGATGGAGAGGAGGTGCTGGTGAAACTGGGTGAAGCTAATCTCCTAATCTGCGACCGGTCTCTCCGATGTGAAATTCTGCATTACCTTTGAAAGAGGTACCAGATGCAGTAAATGGGTTCTTTGGAGATACATATGATGTGTTGCTTCACCTGTAAGGTCTGTTTGGGACCTCAGACCGTGGTGAGGGAGGAAGTGTTGGGTGCAGGTATTACACCTCCTACTTCCTTTGGTAAATATATTCCACTGTCTGTACCAATCTTTATTCTTTTTTTCATTCTAAGAACCATGAGATTATTTGTGCTTCTAATGGTGTTATTTTTCCAGAGGAAAGGAATCTGAACAGGTTGGAAGAGCCAATGCCCAGTAAGTGTGTACCCTCCACATCTGCTATAGCATCCCTGAGAGAGAAGATGCTGCCACCACCTTTTAGTAGAGAACAACAAAAATGACCATGCGTGAAAAGTTAGGCAGAGAATTTCATGAGTATAAAATGAAATATCTGAAGGAATAACATTAAATGAAAATGAAAATTCTACAGTTTGAGTTAGATATGAAGTTGGAAGACAGAGCTATGATCAAAAAAAAATACAGTAATGAGACAATTGTGATTACCAGCCATGGTGAACAATGATAGGTAAAAAAATAATTTTTTTGTCATTTGGATATTCATCAGAGTGTTAGAAATTAAAGTACCTTTAAAGAAATTGCTCGAGACAAAAATTGAGAACAAAGAACATTTATTACAACAACAATGCAAAGTTGGGTGCTTCCCCTTACCCTGGGAATACACACATACACTGGGGCTCACCCAACTTTTATACAGTAAATTTCAGTATCAGAATACCCTCCCCCTTACATTCTTCTGCCCCCTAGATGGGTTTGGCATAGGTAATCCTTCCTGCCTACGTGCAGTTTCAGTACACTTGGAGGACCAGGGGGTATCCTGTGGGTGTCCCATCATGTCATTGTCCTTATTCACACCTTCCTGATTCTCGGGGCTACAATCTCTTGGTATGCGGAGTTGACTCATTCTATCTAGGGTTGGCTAATTTCATATGTATAAATCTGTGTATGGTTAGCTAATTAGATATGTAGGACTTGGTACTTCTGTCCAGGGCTAGGAGACCTTTATCTGATCCAGACTACCTCAACTTCCTACATTCTATTGTACCTTACCATTCTTTTTCTTAGTCTTATGGTGGCTCTTGTCACAAAGAGTAGAAGATTCTTATGTTAATCGTGCTGACTCTGCTTTCCTGCATCCTAATCCCCAAGCTCATTCTGTTTGTACTGGTTACAGCCATTAACTGATGTATGAATTTTAGTTTCCTTCATGTTCATAATTTTAGATCAGTTTTCCCATCTCTCACAAGAGTGAGTATTTTACTCACAACAAACTACACTTTAAACCAGCCTTGATTTAGTCATTCATTTAATTTTGCTGGAAACTATTTCAATTTTGTGCAGGATAAACATTATCAAAGCAAAAATAAGCCATAATTAATATATTCCATATTTAAATGCATCTCATCTAGTTGAAATGCTGTAATGTGAAAGCTTTTCTATATAACCCTTGGTTATCATGTCCAACATGATATTGGTATATACCAAATGAAAGGAAGAATTTCTCTTGAATTTTCTTTTCAAATTCAGCATACACTGTTCTGCAACTATTTTATTATCTGGCAGACAAATTTCTCTTTCAAAGGTAATGCTACACAGTGATGACCATCAATATGTTTCACAGAATTTCAAACTAAATCCAGAAACTGTTTAACCTCCTTCAACAGTTCTTGAATATCTGTGCGACTTTCAAGGAAACTGTTGTTCCCACAGATCATTAAGTTTGACAACTGAAATTCTGTTAACATTTACATTCGACATCTCTTGATCATTATTCATTTTTCTTCCTAATGGGCCTTTAATTGTCTATCCAAGCAACTTTCTCACGGCACAAGGTCTGTCATTTTGACTCCTTATTACTTCTAGCGGTTTGAGAGCTTTTGGTGGATCTAATCTAATTAACATCTCGATTTCAGCATCAATCTTGGGTAAGAAAACATCTTTTAGATGATCCCACTGTTTGATATCATTCTAATGTGGAATATTCTCCTTATTCACAGGCATAGTCTTCTGAGTATATACACTTGGAAGATCACAAAATTCATTACTATTCAATCCAGCAATCTGTAAACCTAAATCTATATTAGTTTCAATGTTCATCATTCATTGTTTTCAACAAAATCTGTGATCTTTTACCATGAAGATTAAGTTTATTCATTAAAACGATGCGGTATTTTTTGGATCAAGAAATGCGTAGGTCTTCAGTATGAAGCTTCCTTTTTTAGCTTTAACCTGCACATGAACTATTGAGACAGCTTTGTCACTGGCCGCAGTAAGACTGTTTGTCTGAATCGAAGCTGAAGCATTTTCTCTGATTGTGCCTTTAGTCTTGGATTCAGATTGTTTGACATCCTTCTCAACTTTACTTTGTTGAGTATGCAGTAACTTCTTCTCTTTCTCTTTGGCTTGGCTTCGCGGACGAAGATTTATGGAGGGGGTAAAAAGTCCACGTCAGCTGCAGGCTCGTTTGTGGCTGACAAGTCCGATGCGGGACAGGCAGACACGATTGCAGCGGTTGCAGGGGAAAATTGGTTGGTTGGGGTTGGGTGTTGGGTTTTTCCTCCTTTGCCTTTTGTCAGTGAGGTGGGCTCTGCGGTCTTCTTCAAAGGAGGTTGCTGCCCGCCAAACTGTGAGGCGCCAAGATGCACGGTTTGAGGCGTTATCAGCCCACTGGCGGTGGTCAATGTTGCAGGCACCATACTTTAAACTGTATATATCACAAATGAGTCGCTTATTACAAGTTTTGTTAATGTGTCCTTTACACAAGCAACAGAAACATATTCCATTCTTCTTTAAAAAGGTTAATTTCTCATTATACGAGCTTTTCTCCAATCGTGAACATTTTTCTAAAGCATGCTCATCTTTGCAATACAAACAGCTTTCCTGAACAGTCTGATCTTCTTCTTCCTTTGTTTCCTTGTTCTTTCTTGTGTTTGTATCTGACACAGCAATAACAAAGGTACCTCCCTTTGGTTTCTGTTGAGAAAATGATTTAGACTTCTCAACATCTCTAAGAACTATTGAAGTATCCTTAATATTTCCAAATACTGGTACAATATTAACATGCACATGCCATTCCAAGAATTGGACAATATCCTCAAAAGTGGCGTCTCTTCCAGGAATCATTTTAAGCTTTAGTTTCCATAAATCCTTCAGCTTATAAGGTAATTTATAAACAATAATCAACAAATTAGCAAGCAAATTCAGCTCTTGCAAATGTACACTACTTCCCATTGCATTATAACATCCTGTCAAAAAGAGTGCATATGCCTTTGTGTCGTCTGATTTTATTGATGACCAAGAAAGAATCTTGTCAATGTGGGCACTTGTAATTTAATTCATCCCCATAATGATGACCCAATAATTCTTTTGACCTTTTAAAACCTTGGTCTGGATCCATATATTGGCAACTTTTAACTCCTTCACCTGTCCTCCAGTATACTGTTCTAGATAATACAGACAATCTTTATAGTGTTTTTAGTATTACTTTCAATGTTCAAAGGATTTCATGAATGTCAGATGTTGCAATTGATCTCCATGAACACCTGGAATTTCCTTAAATAAATTATATGTTAGCTGTGCTAACGTAACTGAAATTTCATTTTGTTTTGCTATGAGTAATATATGTCTTGTCCACCATGGCTTGTGACTGAACCATATGGAACTTGAATTGGTGCAATAGCCATAGGACCTTGAGTTGTAAGTGATGGCATTGATGGAAATCCTTGATATGCAAGTGATGGCACTGGTGAAGATCCTTGACGGCACTGGTTCTTCAGCAACACGAAGTGACATCAGTGATTGAGTATGATCAACTCACACGGTTGAACTTTTTCAAAAGACTCTCCTTTTGGGAAGATTCATATATTGTGCGCTTGGAAGAGATTAAATGTCGTTAGCTCTTTCCACAGGGTTGGTCATTGACATTTGAGCACTAGCAGCACCACCCATGGTCTCCTTCTCGAGTCTACTCATTTCTTGTGTCTGTGGTACCCATTGATCTGCTGGAATGTTAGGTGCTGGCCCTTTGGGTATTTCACTTTGAGTGATAGATCTTGTAGAAGCCTGAGCTAATGCTTTTACTTTGGCCATATTCATAGCACATTGTTCCTCTTTTTTTTTCTCTTTTATTTTCCTCCCTTCAATATTCTATTTTGTTCTTCTTGCTGAATCTACATTTCAGCTTCTTGCCTTAATTGCTGATTCTTCATTTCAGCTTCTATATCTTCTAGAACATGTATTTTCTCAAACCACACATGTTGTGCACAGATAGTAGCAAAGTCTGTTAGCGCCTTAGCATACACAGCTGATATGTTTGAAGCACGCAAAGTTGTACTTACTCTAGATGCCTTTGAAGACTTTGAAGATCTTCCTGCGCTCATAACCTTGGAAATACCATCATCAGGATTCACATCTGAACTTTCAGATACCACTGATTGAGTCTCTATCTTCTGCATTTCGCTCAGTACAGCAACAGTGGGGCTTTGCAACGAACACTCATCTGTTCCAGTTCCACTAACCATTAAATCAGCTAATGAGGCCTGTAGTACCTTATTGGAGTCCTCTTCTTGCTTGGTAGTTGAAGCCGCTTCTTCTTTGGTGGCTGGGTCCAATCTCCTGCCAAGCATTGTCAGTCCACCTTGCTGATTCAACTCGTAACCAAACAGTTCTTTGAGAAGAGCTGTTTGCTCAAGGTATTAGGCCAACGAGACTACTTCTTATCCATCTTGGGTTCTTCACACCGAAACCTGGCTTCTCCTGGTTCCTGGGAACTGTAAGCAAATTTGTATCTTGCATGGTCCCTTGAAGATGATTGTTCTGAATTGTCTTGGATCTGTGGTACTTCAACAAATTCTGGGCTTCCTGCCAGATTCTGCAAACCAGAGTTGTATCTCATCTTCCCAAGGTCACATGTTTCTTGCAGTCCTTGGCTTGGTTTAAACTGCACAATTTACAGACAACATGTTCCCAAAGACTTATGGAATATTCTCTTTTTACAGTGAGAATGTCTCTTGCTTTTAACAAGTTGAGTTCTTTCAAATTTTATGAGCCTTTCAAACAAAGTTCACAATTATAATTTTCTTTGAATCAAAATATAGACGACACTTTACAGGTTCTAATCTATACTCATTTCAAAACGTGTCATCTTCAAGGAAACGCAAGGACAATATTCCGAATTACTATCTTATTAATCCAATAAACCAAACTTTGTAGATGCAACTTTATGTAGCATTAATTGGTTGATAAAATGGATAAACATTTTGCGTAACTTTGCTTTAAGATTTTCATAACGATGAGTAAACAAAGCATTTGGCTATATTTAAAGACAATGATATTCAACTTCAAAGAGATATACCGGAAGAAATAAGAATTCAAAGAAAATTATCTCAAGCTTATGTCTCCTTCATGGTTCTTCAAAGAATGAGATGCAAGCTCTTAGTCTACATGGATATTATGACATATTATGTCATAGTCACTATGGTAACACTAAAAACAATACTTTTCCTTAAAGAGATAGGCACAAAATTAACTAAGAATCAAAAACACAAGGTTTTAACCTTTACAGTAAGACCTTAACTCAGGAAAGGGTGGGGGGACCCCAGCTCACAGAACTGGCTACGGTAGCACTCATGATTAAAGCAACAAAAGGTTCGCTCCAAATTTACACATACTTTTGGGCAGTAGCGAACAGGATGGCCGTGAGGATGCCTCATTGGCATGTCATGGGCTGGGAGATTCACAATCACCCACTGTGGGGTCAGCAGCACTGGAGGTACATCTGGGAGAAGGCTGGGAGAGGGCACTCATGGTCCAACATGAAGATGCCCACACCAACAGGACCACAGCAGAGATCATACAGAATGCAGCCATGGACCGCGCAGCACAAATCTGCACAGCCTCTACCTGCTCCGATGGTGTAGATTCCAGAGTCCTGGCAATGTAGGCCCATAGGAAGAACAGTCGCTTGGGGTCCAAAAGAACACGTTAGGCAGAGAGCTTAGGGCTGGCATTAACCCAAGATCAGGCATGGATGGCAGTAGACAATTGGCCCACATGCCAGCAGGTTAAAATGTGGGGCTGGACGACGGATACACCGGGATGCATTCGGCGCAGCATGAGACTGGGCCAAATCTGGTAAGTAGACTATGTCAACCCTCTCCCACTTGAAGCATGAACAGCACCCTGGTATCAGACAACAGCCCAGAAAAACGGGACGCTCATAAGAATACTGGTACACCCTGGATACACGCTTGTCGGTCTGTTCCCTGCCTCACCAAGGAATAAAACAGCAATGGGTATCATTTGCCGTCTTTCCCCGTTTGTTTCCAGTGTGTTCAATAAAGTTACTGTTGATTATAACACTTGTGTCCAGACTCACTTTTCTGTGAATCCACTGAGCCTGATACTTTTCCAAACACAAAAGAATCAGAATATATTGCCATGGACAAGTCATGAAATTTGGGGTTTGCAGCAGCATCAAAGTAAAAACATTCATATTATAACCATCTCACAACAATAAATATTAAAACAATAAAAATAATAAATGCACAAAAAATAAACACTGACTTTGGTTCATTGATTATTCAAGAATTTGATGGCAGCAGGGAAAGAAGCTGTCCTTGTGCAATTGAGTGCTTGTCTTTAGGCTCCTATACATTTTTCCTGATGGTAGCAGAGTGAAGAGGACATGGCTTGGGTGTGGGGTCTTTTAGGATAGAGGCTGCTTTTTTAAGATACTGCCTCACGTAGATGTCCTTGATGGAGTGAAATCTGGTACCTATGATTTCATAGGTCAAGTTAACAGCTGTCTGGGGTTTTTTTCTTGTGCTGAGATTTAGCTCCTCCATACCAGACAGTGATGCAACCAGCCAAAATGCTCTCTATGCTACACCTGTATGTTTTTGAGATTTTTCAGTGACATACCAAATTTCCTCAAACATCTCACGAAGTATAGCCGCTGGTGAGCCTTCTTCATGATTGCATCCACATGGAGGCTCCAGGACAGATCTTCGGAGTTGTTGACATCCAGGAATTTGAAGTTCTTGACCCCTCCACTATTGAGCCCTTGATGAGGACTGGGTCATGTTCCCCTGACTTCCTCCTGAAGTTCACAATCATCTCCTTGGTTTTGCTAACATGAGCAAAAGGTTGTGACACCACTCAACAAGTGATCTCATCTCCCTCTTGTACGCTTCCTCATTGCCGTTTGTGATTCTGCCAACAACTTTTATGACCAACCTCTCAATTGCAAATTCTGGGGAAATATCAAAATGTTAAAGCAAAACTCAGCCGAATGAAGTAAACTTACAGTTTCTCTTAGTGCTGACCTTCCCAGTAATATTGTCCATAGCTCTCGACTGCTCCTGTTAACAAATGAACAAGAATTAAGAATATACAAAAAATTTGTACAAAATATTTGTACAATATCTCATTATCCTATGAACAAATATGCACAAGATACACACCAAAATTAAAAGAAAGCTTCAATGTTGCCTAAAGAGATAATCATTAGGCATTCACTTTACCTTTAAGTTCACTGAAACCTCAGTGATGAACTTAGTTACACTATAAACTTGCACTCGAGGAGCAAGAACACCAGTTCTCAAACTAATCTAGAGAAGACATACAGCTGGGGTGATATTGTTATCCAACTATTATGAAATTAATTCAAATGTCCATATTGCTTCTTTTTTAAAAATATATATATATGTATATATATGTATATATATATATTTTCTTTGGCTTGGCTTCGCGGACGAAGATTTATGGAGGGGGTAAAAGTCCACGTCAGCTGCAGGCTCGTTTGTGGCTGACAAGTCCGATGCGGGACAGGCAGACACATTTGCAGTGGCTGCAGGGGAAAATTGGTTGGTTGGGGTTGGGTGTTGGGTTTTTCCTCCTTTGCCTTTTGTCAGTGAGGTGGGCTCTGCGGTCTTCTTCAAAGGAGGTTGCTGCCCGCCAAACTGTGAGGCGCCAAGATGCACGGTTTGAGACGATATCAGCCCACTGGCGGTGGTCAATGTGGCAGGCACCAAGAGATTTCTTTAGGCAGTCCTTGTACCTCTTCTTTGGTGCACCTCTGTCACGGTGGCCAGTGGAGAGCTCGCCATATAACACGATCTTGGGAAGGCGATGGTCCTCCATTCTGGAGACGTGACCCACCCAGCGCAGCTGGATCTTCAGCAGCGTGGACTCGATGCTGTCGACCTCTGCCATCTCGAGTACTTCGACGTTAGGGATGAAAGCGCTCCAATGGATGTTGAGGATGGAGCGGAGACAACGCTGGTGGAAGCGTTCTAGGAGCCGTAGGTGATGCCGGTAGAGGACCCATGATTCGGAGCCGAACAGGAGTGTGGGTATGACAACGGCTCTGTATACGCTTATCTTTGTGAGGTTTTTCAGTTGGTTGTTTTTCCAGACTCTTTTGTGTAGTCTTCCAAAGGCGCTATTTGCCTTGGCGAGTCTGTTGTCTATCTCATTGTCGATCCTTGCATCTGATGAAATGGTGCAGCCAAGATAGGTAAACTGGTTGACCGTTTTGAGTTTTGTGTGCCCGATGGAGATGTGGGGGGGCTGGTAGTCATGGTGGGGAGCTGGCTGATGGAGGACCTCAGTTTTCTTCAGGCTGACTTCCAGGCCAAACATTTTGGCAGTTTCCGCAAAGCAGGACGTCAAGCGCTGAAGAGCTGGCTCTGAATGGGCAACTAATGCGGCATCGTCTGCAAAGAGTAGTTCACGGACAGGTTTCTCTTGTGTCTTGGTGTGAGCATGCAGGTGCCTCAGATTGAAGAGACTGCCATCCGTGCGGTACCGGATGTAAACAGCGTCTTCATTGTTGGGGTCTTTCATGGCTTGGTTCAGCATCATGCTGAAGAAGATTGAAAAGAGGGTTGGTGCGAGAACACAGCCTTGCTTCACGCCATTGTTAATGGAGAAGGGTTCAGAGAGCTCATTGCTGTATCTGACCCGACCTTGTTGGTTTTCGTGCAGTTGGATAATCATGTTGAGGAACTTTGGGGGACATCCGATGCGCTCTAGTATTTGCCAAAGCCCTTTCCTGGTCACGGTGTCGAAGGCTTTGGTGAGGTCAACAAAGGTGATGTAGAGTCCTTTGTTTTGTTCTCTGCACTTTTCTTGGAGCTGTCTGAGGGCAAAGACCATGTCAGTAGTTCCTCTGTTTGCGCGAAAGCCGCACTGTGATTCTGGGAGAATATTCTCGGCGACACTAGGTATTATTCTATTTAGTAGAATCCTAGCGAAGAATCCAGAATCACAGAATCATATATATATATATATATATATATATACACATACATATAAAAAAATATATATAAATATATATATATTCTATATATATATATATATATATATATATATTCTATAGAAAGGGCTTGACTTTGCAATCAACAACAAACCAATAGGATTCACAACTGACCATGAAAAAAGTATTTCAAAAGTAAAGTATTTGCTATGTTAGGAGAACAAGGATTCACCAAAAGCAGTTTTTGGATTTTTATAGAAAATGGACTCCAGAGGTCGCTGTCGGTATCATGGTGCAATGAAAGCAAATGGCAATAATTTTGCCATCACTTCATGAGCAAAATCTAAGAACATTATTACAATTTCAATAATACAATAGGGTTTTCATGGTGCTTGACTTTTTGAATGGTACTTCTATTAATCACAAAACATTTTAATTCACCCTTTTTTTTCCCAAGTTACATAGTTTTATCATAATTTTTTTACAATGAACTGGCACCACACGAATTGGGCCACCAGAAAGGTGGAAAAGAATGTGGAAAATATTACCCATTAGCAAATTGCTTTGAGACTTTCTAATAGTCATACTCTGTTGGTGCTGTGCAATTGCTCAGCAAAAGGAGGTGTAAGCCGCTCTTTCCATCCAAAAGCCTACAGGCCACTCTTGGGCAAGGTGTAGAACCTGTTTAGCCTCCCAATCAGGGCCACATGAAGCCATGGATTCAGATGGTGGATGGTTTTTACAAGCAGATTCTACAAATTGGACTTTATGGTTGTAAAACTAAAAACGCTGGGCAGATGAATCTGCTGATCAATGGCCAAGGGTACCCATCGTGTATGAACACTGCAACTGAAGAAGGCAATGGGAAACCACTTCAGTATTTTTTCCATGTATAATCATGAACTCAACATCAGCTATGGTCTCAGCTCAAAGAAGAAGACTTCATCAAAGGAGAACAGGGGAAGCAATAACAGGGTGAGAGATTGTGATGGACGGTAAGACATGATTGCCCACGCATAACAGGAAGGCCCCTGAATGATGAATCGTCATAGTGGAAATTTTACCACACTGCTGCACCAGAAAACTTTTTACATAAATAGATTCACAGGACGTGGCAGGATCAGTATACAATCTCCATCCCTCAATGCCTTCAAGATGACATTATCGACCTACTGCAGGTAAATGAAATTACTGTATATTTCGGTGTACAAGATGACCGGTGTATCAGTCGATCTCTCTCTCCCCATCCCCGCCTTTTCAGCCTCATTTTAAGGATTTTATATTATATCCGCTGTACAAGTTGATCCCCATTTTCTGGTTGCCTGAGGTGCCCCGTTGAACTTCGTACAAGTTGACCTCCACAGATCACATGGATTGATCTACTGGGTGTTGGCTGGAGGTAATTGCTATCGTGGAGGATCCATCAACACAACGTAGCTTGCGACGAAAATATGAAGTGAGCTTTAAGTTGAAAGTGATAGAAATGGCCAAGAAAACTAACAACTGCGTGCAAGAAAATTTGATGTGCACGAGAAGTTCGTAAGAGATTGGAGGAAGAAGAGGCTTTAAGAAAAAATACCAAAAAGGCAATGTTCTTTGAGAAAAGGAATCACTTGTTGTTCTGAGTTGGAAAATCACACTGCAAAATGGGTACATGAACAGAGACAAGACTGCTACATAATCACGCAAAGTAAAATAAGGACATTTGCCCTGCAGTGGGCCAGGTCACACCCAAGCCTCACTGATATTTTTGAGACTGGTGCAATAGTTTCCTGAACAGGAAAAATTTGGTATTAAGCCAAAAAACAAAAATTGCATAGAAACTACCAAAAGATCTTGATCATAAAGTTGAACATTTTCACCATTTATTATACTGAACTGGCAGAAACACCAGTTTGTATTGGAAAATATCGGAAACTTGGACAAAACCCCCATGAATTTCAACATGATAAGCAATACAACAGTGGAATGGAAAGGTATTAAAACTGTGCAAACCAGAAGTACAGGTCAAGAAAGGACCAGGTTTACCGTGGTGTTAATGTACATGGCTAACAGGACAAAGTTAAGACCCATGGTAATCTTCCAATGCAAAAACCAAAAATGAAATACCCTGCAGGTATTTTTGTACATTTTCATGAAAAAGGATGAATGAATGAAAATGGTGTAAAACTAAGTAAAACTAATGTGTGGAACAGGAGGCCAAGCTGTTTACGCAAACAAGAGTTTGAGAGCTTTTGTTTGGGTTTTACGATTCAACTTGTATGCCAAAATATACAGTAGTGTAGATGGATGCAATAGTCAGGATAGGCAAATGCTGCACAACACAATGAGAGCAGTGAGTTGCATTCTTTAAATCTTCCTGTCTGTGTGTTGGAAGTACTCCCAAGATTTTGATTCAAATACCTCCTCCTTTCCAGTATAATACAGATCTCATGCCTGCTATATTTATCCTATAACCTTGTGGTCATACATTTGTTAGGTGCTGCATGTACCAGAAATCTGAAATAAAAGAAGAAAATGCGAGGAAATTCTCAGGTTAGCAAACTTTAATTTTTAATTCTTCCTAGTTCTAATTAAACACGTTAAAAATGGGCAGGAACAGAGAGATAACAAGGGAATGCTACATCAGGGTGGTGAACAGAGAGTTTGTTCTATTCAAGGGTACATAATTCACATACAAGGACTGAACTATTTTTAAAAGTCTGCTCAGTTACAAAGTAGAGTGGTAAAAATGGAGTTTTGGGAAGACTTATCAGACTGCTCGCCGTTAATGTTACCTATTGCGATAATAGAAAAGCAAGAAATTATGCGTCTTAATGCTACATTACTAAAGAAGGATTTTTTTTATATTTTATTTGTAAATTTTAAACCACAAATACAATTATCTATTAATAATGAATTATATATTAAAAAAGGTAACATATATCCTTAATCCCTCCCTCCCTATCACCCTCCCCCCTCACACACAACTTCAAATCAACAACTGTAGAGCTGAAAACCACCATGAGGATGAATTATTGAGAGTTCTAAATCTTCAAACCAACAAACTGCAAATACAGGCAGTATATGATATTTATCACATAAACTAGAAGTTATTTTTTCAAGTGGAATAGAAGATCATAACTCTGTATGCCATCTTTGCATTCCTAAATCAATATTACATTGGAAAAGTTAACATGGGACAATAAACTGGGAGGACTTAGACTTACAGATTTTAAGAAGTATTATCTATCAGCACAAGCAAGATTTTTTATCTTTGTTCTTTGAAGAAAACAGTCCACCTTTGTGGATTAGAATAGGATGGAATTCAATAAGAGGAGATAATGAAGGACTTGTTATATGGAAGAATTAAGAAACCATTAAGAAATAAGTATGGAGTAGCTAATGGGACTTTCTTTTGCCTTCTCCAGTTAAGAATGTTCTTAAGAGAAAGATGGGGACCAAACTTGGGCCCATCTGAAATTAGTGAGATGGAATGAATTATTTGGCTGGGGAACACACCTAAATTTATATCTAAAATGTACTTCACTCTCCAAAATGAAAATGCAAAGCCAGATTTACAGAGATCACAAGAGAGATGGGAGTCGGATTTAGGTGTTGCAATAATGGAAAGATGCTGGTCTGACTGGTGTTTGGATAGCATGATGTCAATTATAAATGCAAGATACAGATTAGTACAATATCAACTATACCTCACACCACAGAAATTACATAAATCAAAATTGGAAATATCAGAGATGTGTTTTAGATGTGGAAGGTGAGCCCTTTCTGGCATGATATTACTTAAATACTAACAAGGATAACAGGGGTGGCCTTCACGGATAACGAGGTGCTTTATCTTTTGGACGACTTTATTGAAATAAGTAATAAACTTATTTCATTTGTTAAAATAGCTTTAGCTGTGGCTAAGGAATGTACTGCGATTACTTAAGTCAAACTCCCCTCTACAGATAGCACAATGGAAGACATATGTGAACAGTTGTATCTAAAGAACAAATATGATGCATTTAAAAAAATATGGCCACCATATTTGAACGATATAGGGACCCAAATATAAAAAGGTGCTATTGTAACTTTGTAGCGTGCGCACTACAACACACACACAGTCGGGCCATGATCGAAGACTGATTTATTGCTCTGCCAGCTCTGGTTAGACTCACACCCTGCCTCTTAAGACAGCCGTGATGTCATCACAGAGCTGGCCTCCGATTGGCCGGTATTCCTGCTGTTGCCCACTGTTTTGCACCGTGCGTTCATGCAGGACAACAGCCAGTCGAGGGGCTCTCGTGATCGCTGGCCCTTTTGTGAGCCAGGATGCGACTCAGTTTGTGGACCGCTACAGAACAACCACCCCTCAAGAACCGGCAATCGAGTGTCAGCTGCCACTTTGGGCGGCCTACCTCTGCTTCGTGGAGGCCGAATCTCAACTGGCTGGCCAATTCCAACATGGGCCAGTTGAGGTTGAAGGTTTCCTCTTTGCCAGAAATGTCCAATACACACGTCAACCTATTATGTCTGACAACTCTGTACGGCCCCTTGATAGCCATTGGAGGGGTGCCCAGTGTGCTTCCTTTCGCACAAAAACAGATTCGCAAGTCATTTGGGGACAAATGATTTGGGCTGGCTATGCAGCGGGGGCTGTGGAAGGGTTAAAGTATCCAGTATTTCCCTCAGCTTCAGTGGCACCATGGGGTTTTTTGGATCCTTGGCAGTGGCCAAGATCTACCCCAGGATTACCAAGGATGCGCCATAGACCAGTTCTGCTGTGGAGGCATTAAAGTCCTCTTTTCGCGGGGTGTGTATCCCCAAAAGGACCCAAGGCAGTTCATTCGCCCAGTTTGGCCCCTTGAGCCAGTCCATCAGGGCTGCTTTTAAGTGTCTTTGGAACCGTTCCACCAACCCTTTGGCCTGCGGGTTCTATGTTGTGGTATGGTGAAGTTTGGTTCCTAACAGATTGACTAGCGCCGCCCAGAGGCCTGTCGGAGGTGAGATGTTCCGGGACTCCAAATCTGAACACCCAGGTGTTGATTAGTGCCCTGGTGCAGGTCTCTGTGGTCGTGTCAGCCATCAGGACTGCCTCCAGCCACCTTGTGGAGCAGTCAACCATAGTGAGGAGGTATCTCGCTCCATGGGAAAACCAATAGCATCCCCACAATGTTAACGTGGATGTGTCTGAACCTACGCCGCGCTGGTTCAAAAGTCTGGGGAGGTGCTTTAGTGTGAGTTTGCACCTTGGATGCCTGACAGAGCATGCAGACCTTGGCCCACTGACCGATCTGCTTGCGGAGCCCATGCCAGATGAACCTGCTGGCCACCATCTTTACCGTGTTTCAGATGGCTGAATGCGCCAAGTTTTGCACCACTTTGAAGACCTGCCAACACGATGGGGCAGGGTTTGCCAGAGGAGACGTCAGAGGAGCATCTGGTTGCCAGGGACGATGACAAAAATCCACCAGCCACAGTCCGGAAAGTGCCATACTGTATGGCAGGACCTGAAGGTCATCGTGTTGTGCCCTGGCTAGGGCTGAATAGTCTATGCCCTGGGATAGGGCACAGACAGGCTCGATGGTGGGACAGGAGTGCATCAGCCACCATGTTGCTCTTGCCAGCGATGTGCTAGATGCCTGTATTGAATTTGGACACGTATTCTGCTGCCTGGCCAACCACAGGTCAGACACTTTGTGGAATGCAAAAGTCACTGGTTTGTGGTCTGTGAAGACCTTGAATTGTCTGCCTTCTAGGAAGTATCAGAAGTGCCTGACCGACAGGTAAAGTGTCAATAGCTCCCGGTCAAAGTTTGGGTGACTGGAGAACCCCTCCAACTGCTGGTGATGGAGGCATCCACCATGAGGGCAGTCAACACCTCCAGCCTGGGCACTGCAACCACCATGAGGGCGATCAACACCTCCAGCCTGGGCACTGCAACCTCCCCAATGAAGACTTTCTTTTTTAAACCCAATTGTAAGCCCTGATGATGTGTGGATTTATACTATGAAGGGGGAGGGAGGGAATGGGGTTCTTGTGTTTTGCTTTGTATGAAAAAGTTATATACATATATATTTATAAATTTTGAAAACTGAAAATTTTGATATGTATATTTATTGAAAAAAAAACAATAAAATATTTTTTAAAAAGCAAAGAATCCTATATTAAATTGGATATACAATCGTTAATTGCTACTTCAGCTGGTTGGACTGTTCAGGTTCCTAGTTACCAGGAAGAACAAGTAGAAATAGGCAGGTGCACATTTTCTGCATTTCTAAGGGAAACACCTGAGAAGAGTAGGGAGCAGATCAAAGCACTGCAGAGGAAATAGCCATTCAGAATGCTAAAGGAGATGATGGAAAGATTTACCTGATGGTGGTAGCATAACAGATAATCAGAATCTGTTGAATTAGAAGCTAGATGGTGAACAATAAAGACAAAGGGAATCTACTCTTGTTTCAGATGAAAGGAAATAGAACAAATTTGACTAAGAGCCCAATCAACCACAGAATACAGAGCTCTCAGTTATGTTTCATTTCTACTCTCATCACCTTTGCTCGCATCCTTTGTCCTCACCTTCCACTCTATCAACTTTCAATGGACAATCCTCTCTAACTTCTAGCAAGATGAAGCAATCACCAGTTTAATTTTCCTTCCCCTTTCATCGTTTCAACAGAACTATTTCCCTCCTGATGCTCTGGTTCACTCTTCCATAACCATTGCTATCTTCTGATTTTCTAATGCAATATCAAAAAAAGTAAAACCTTTCATCTCCTCCATTCTTAGGATCCAAGGAATTAAACACTCCATCCAGCAGAGAAAGTAGGAGTTGAGTTTTTAATTGAGAGAAAACAAGGTAGGACTTGAGGTTTCACCCAGGGCAAAATAAGGGCTTGAGAATTCATCAAGGGAAGGGATAAAAGTATCATCCTAGTTCCGATGCCTTGTCTTAGATGGTTGTTAAGAGGGGAAATCCCTCACGAGAAAGTCAGGGCCCTGGAGTGGGACCAGAGGAACAAAAGGACAATATGGGACAAGTGTGTGATAAATCAGGAGTAAACACTCTTTGGGTAAAATGTCAGAAATGAATGATGTGGGGACCCTGGACAACCAATGTGTTATTTGGTAAAGATTAAGGATAGACATTCATTTCTTCCAGAAGATTAAATACTTTAGAACTCTTTTTCAAAAATAAACAAGATAGAAAAGGGAACATAAATAGATATAGAATCATGTGATCACAGGAACAAATAAGTATAGGATGTTGTCATTTGTAAGTTGTACAAACACCAAGTTTAACAATTAGGTTCAAACTTTAAGTTTAATGATTCAACAATTTCTGCTGTTGTTATCCTCAGTCAACAATGTGAGCCGAATGCTAACTCAGAGAGAGAAAAAGAAACCGCCCAGCCTCACGATGCCAATCTGCTGCTTGGACCCCATCATGCGCTGGGCTCCTGCTCTAATGAGAGCCTGAACCTCCGAACAATGGTTCGAGAACTAAGTGGTGCAATCTGCCACAAGGAAGAGGATGCAGAAAAGACTGGGAAGTCCTGCAGGCTGAATGTGAAAGTAATCGGACACCAAATGGTTAACAAACAGAAGGTGAAAGCAGAAAACCCTGGGGATGCAATGTCAGGCACGGTGACCCTTTTGCAGAATGATGAAGATGAGAAATCAAAAGATTCCTTGTGGGAAAGACCACGCCAACATATACCCTAGCAGCCACAGTCACCAGTCAGGTGTCTCACTAGTTACGATAAAGAAAAGGTTTCAGAGTTAGCTGTGATGGAGAATTATTGCTCATTTTGGAAAAAAGAAACTTGAGAAAGTTTGCCTCCACCTTCAAGCACTTTTGTTTGCGTAATGAGACTATATGTGAGTGAGGAAGAAGGGATTTTTTAAAAACTTGCAGCTTCACAGCTATTGGACATTAAAATAACAGTTAAAAGTTCAACTCCTTCATTGTTATAGTCTCACTTGCAATCTCAGTTACAACCCTCCCCAAAGACATTGCACAGGAATTTTGGAAGCACACCAGATTTATACCCCTTTCACACTTGTATCCCACTAAATTGGCTGTTCAGTGTCTTGGGATAGGAATGGGGTTTGGCTTTTCACACTTGAAAAGGACCCATCCCCAGTGTTAGGATTACTCTACCTTCTACCAGTGATGTCATGATGCATCAAGCTATGGTGGACCTGGCCCTTGTTGTTATGCTGACCTTTATAAGGGTCTGTGGGAATGTGCTAGCAATAGCAAACAATTTTTAAACAGCGTGGGAAAGTTGGTTGTGCTATAGCACACAATTTATTCAGCATAAGAAATTCGGTAGTTTTTTCCCATGGTCTTTATAAATTGTGCGCTATAGCACTACCAACTTACCCACACGGTTTCAAAATTGTCTGGTATTGCTTATTTATTTCCTCTCTCTGTCCCACTGCGACTTTCCGATGGCAAAGTTTATACCTTCATTTTAATCTTTTCTTCTTTCATGTTCTTGCACCCATGCAAAAAATTGGGTCATTTCAAACCTACAACTCAATTACCCGTTTCAAACTGCCAATCCCCGATACATCTAATGCCAGTGTTGAGCTGATTTTCCTTTCACACTAGACACTTTAAAGGCTGATTGGTCATTAATTCCTGGGATCACTTGCAACTTGACAGCCTTTTTTTTTTTAAACATGGTCTCCAGATGAACTTGAAGAACCAGATTATGATTGTTTGCAGTGTAATTATCTTTTGTCTTCTGGCACAAGAAGATTTAATAGACAGTCCCATTGAGGAAACTACAACTTAGTTTATTGCCTTTGTTAATGATAAAAGTCTACACTGTACAGGTTAGGCCATTGTGAAAAATACAGATGAAGTAATAAAGACTTCCACCATCCAGATTTCCCAGCAATTTGAACTGTTTGACCTTATTAGATCCTACACAAGGAAAGGAATATTTATGGCCATACCAGAACCCTGTAGCCCTAGGGAATGTTTATGCAGATGCTGCTGTTATAAACGGTCCCTTCACTGTTTATTCAGAAAGTGATAAACTGCTTCAATATTAGCACAGTTTTGTCTGATATGGGGATGTAACATAACTTCAGGGGGACACCCCTGCCCTGCCATTTTCATTATGATCTATAAAAAGAAGGGAGTGTGGCGATGATCCAGACACTGAATTATGAACAACCTCTGCTGGACAATTTCTGTACCTAATGCAATTTTTTTTACCTGTACTGCTTAATTATATACATGCAATAATATATTTGACTAAGGAGGAATGGTAGGAGTGACACATCACTAATTTGAGAAAATAGGCATGTTTAGGAATGTATCAACTGTCAGTAAAATAATCCTGGTAAAGAAATTAAGTGTCCACAGGGAAGGACATGAATGCCTACCATTTCAGAGAATAATACATTGATTTTATAGAATTACTTGCCAGTATGATCCTTTATCTGGAACTGTTGGGGGACAGTGTGTTCCGAATTTCGGATTTTTCAGGATTTCGGAAAGCCCACCTGAATTGTGCTGCCGTATCCACCTCCACCCCCTTCCAGTCACCCGGCCATCTCCCCCAACCACGGTCCCTCGGCTGCCTCCCCTGACCGCCAGTCCCCCAGCCCCCCAAACATCTCCCCTGACCACGGTCCCTGGCCGCCGGTCCCCCCACCGCCCGCCTCCCCTGGCCGCGGTCCCTCGGCCGCCTCCCCCGACCGCCGTTTCCCACTTGCCGGATTTTGGAACTTTCCAGATTTTAGATGTCCGGATAAAGGATCATGTACATGTATAAATATTGTCTTTTTTTATTATTGATCTACCTGGACCTTAAAGAATAACTTGGCTAAGCTGTCAGAAGAAACAGGGTTGAATTGGATAAAAGTATTGCTGTTGGCTTTATCTGAAATGCATATAATCCCACATGGCAATAAGAAGACTGACGTAACATTACTTAAGATTTACATGCGTTAAGTGACAAAATGGTCACCTATGTACAGCAACTAACCAAAGCACTGTTAGTCCAACACTCACAGGTGAAAGAGACATGCAGAGGCATCCCAAGGAACCCAGTGGTGAGAAACAGATGCCCCTCCTCCAGCCCTGTGACCACATGCTTTGAAGTAGAACAATGCTTGGTAATCATTGAATATGCATCACGACAACCTAAACACTTCAATTTTTTTTAAGCTTAGGACTCTTTAAGGTCAATCATGTTCATGCAAACCATCAAAGGTAATGCAATTAATGTGGTTAAATTGAAAATTAACAAGATCATACAATTTGTGAATTCATTGAAAAGCAGCAACAGAGATAAGATAACTGAACAAAAAATGCAAACAGCAAGTTTTACAGACAAATACTCAGTTATAAGATTATGCCAGCTGGCCAAACATGTGTACAGTACTTGACATCTTTGTTACTTGATTATATGCCCAATGATACCCGCATTGGAAATGATAAATCTTACTGCAAAAAACCTTACCACAGACATGGTGGCATCCAAATTTTGGGTAAAGGCGCATGATGCCAGCAGATACGTACTTCTTGTCATTTTTCATGAACTATTTTCTTTTTATTTATTTAAAGACAATACTGCCTTGACTGTTAGTTAAGATTTTTCTTTACTGCTTTGACTAAAATTTTGTTGAGGCACTGAGTTAAAATAATAGTCCTCACTTTGTAGCCAAGATAAATGAAGAATTGTATAAGGAATTGGGCACCTTACAGTGGTTCCACAACTCGCATTAATCCCAGGCAAAAGGAATAGTGGAATGTGCGAATGAAACATTAAAAAATTAAGCTGGCAAAATTGACTGATGAAACAGTGCTAAAATTGGTAAAACAAAATGCTACTCCTAGGATTGTTTAAAATGCGGGAGACACCACAAGCTAAGTCAGGGCTATATGTTGCAGAGATGGTCCATGGACCACCCCTTGGGAGCAAAGCCTGCACCTCCAGGAGGGATGGGTTTATTATCATTAGGCAATGACATGAGCAAATATTTGAGTAATTTAACAAACTTTTTTGAGTGACGCATTCACAGGTACAACAAGCAACCTAAAGGAGGGTGATCCAACAGATCAAAATGGTGAATATCCTAATGTCAAACCTGAAAATTACATTCTGGTATAAAATTGGCATTGGAAGTGTAATGTGATAGTATTCAGAGACTTGTGTGTAACACAAACACGCTTTTATTAGCTTACAATTAATGGCCGGTATCTACAATTGTCTTCAGGTAAATTGGAGGTAAGGCAAGAAAACTGATGGGAGTGAAGCCAAGAGGGGGAGCCAGTCATCTAATCTACCCATAGACAGTCAACTCCAGTTCACTGCAGGAAGAAATTTGGAACTCGCTGGAAAGGGAAATTTCAGGACCCATTAATAACAATAACTGCAGTAAAGCTTGAAGGACAGCCTCACTATATATACCAAACAGACTAAAGGGAAAAAGCCCAACTAGACTGAGAAAAATGACCCACCTACAACATGAGAACTTTATTATTATGCCTTATGTCACCTTGACGTTTGAACTGAATACCAGAGTTGTGACTAAAAAGAGAAATTTTGGGCAGAAACATAATACCTTTTTAAATGCATCTTATATGTTGATAAGATTAATATTTATAGCTGTTGAATCTATTCCCATATTCAAACCAACTCATCAGATAGTATCCCTTCAAGACCAAGCTCCTACCCCATACAGGTAGTAATAGAATGGATGTTGAGATAGAACCGATCACAGACAAGTGAAAGTAAGGATACAAGTATGTGGAGGACAGCAAGGTATAACTTGACATCTTTTATTAAATGATGCCAAATATAACCATACCAAAGCTTGGAAAAAGTTGATGTAAAACTTCTTCTGTATACAATGAGGCTTATTTTTTTGACATAAGGCATATCTGTGGCTGACTACTAATTGGACAGGAACCTTTTAATTGGGATATGTGGTTCCCTCTACACCAATACCCTGTTTAGCCAGCTATAGCCAGATTAAAGACAAAGAGAGGTATCTCTAAGATGGAGCAGGTCTTTATGATTCTGTAGGCATCCAAAGAGCTGGTTCACCAACTCAGAAGCTGGGGCTATTGGCTAATGAAACGGCTAAGTGGCTCCAAGCAGCTAGAAAGGTGGTGTCAGCAGAAATGGTAGCCATCCATATAGTGACAATCCAGAACTTAATGGACGCTGAGGAGAACTGTAAGATTATAGGTCAAAGCTACTGTACAAACAGCTCTGACAACATCACTAAGTAGGTCAACCACATGCAAAAAGAGTGATACAGGACTCACGAGAAATTGATACGAAATGCCTGACCTTCACACATATCACTTTGCACAATGCTTTGCTACTGGATGGATCCAGTGGCTGGAGAAAAAAAACTTTTATGCTCCTATCTATCCTTGTAGATTTACTGTTTCTATACTGTCCTTTTACTAGTTATCATGAAATGATAAAAGGAGGGAATGACATATCAATATTCACTATTGAGATCCTTGGGAGCTTGCTGGGACTCATTGTATGGTGGGGGGGGGGAGGGTGAATGGTTAAAGCAATGCTATGTGTTGGTGCTGTTCTCACACTGGCGGGGACTGGAACAACCTTGGGGTACTTGGGCAGGGAGTCAAAGCAGATGGCACAGGAATGCAAGAAGAGATAAAAAGGATGTCGTTTCACTGAGTTTTAAGAATTATAAAGTCTTGTTCTAAAAACATGCTTTTAACCTTGTATTATAATCTACAGAACAAGGTTAAAAAGCAAGGTGGATTGTCACCTTGTTGTGGTGGAGAAGCTTGTGTGGTCCTGTGATCCCGAGAGTAATGCCATCTGGCGCTATGCTCCTGGTAGGTAAGGTCGAGGGTGAGGTCCCTGACAAAGAACAATCCAATCAAGACCTTAATGGTGGAAAAGGCAGACAAAGTTATTTCTAACCCAACGGCTATGAAGGCAGACGAAGACTGAAACAAATCCAAGCAGCTAGAAATCGTCGTGGTTTTCATGCCATTGGAATTAATTGATTGATTTGTGAAGCATCATGTGTTTCTTGGAGTGCAACATCAAGTACATGTTATACAAATATACGCACAGGCATCTATGGGAAGAAGAAAGGAGTGCCTATGTGTAATGCTTTATTTTGAGATCACGTAAGTTTGAGACTGATGTAACTTTTTTCCAACTTGCTTAAATGTATAAATACTTGATGCATCCCTTTGTTGGACAGAGATCCTACAAGACTCCTTCCAGTGTGATTGAAGGAGAGGGCTCTTCCAGGTAACTGCTACCTAACAAAGAGAATTCTGTGTGCTGTGCTTGATTGCATTGGGTGCGACAGAAACCCACAACAATATTATGGTGAATAGGTTATGGAAATTTACCCTTATAAAGTTCAAAATCACTACCCAAACATCTGAGTACAAAAGAAAATTTGCTCTAACTGAATTTATGTAGGAAAAAAATTTAAATAAACACAAAATACAGATGAAACAAAATAAATCTATTTTATGTTTTTAAATTCATATTTTGACCCATGTGCAGATAAAGTTGAGAGGGATAGTTCAGTGCAGTAAATTTTGCTGCCTGGCAATTCCCTCCAACTGAGTTTTCCCATGTTATTTACCCTCAAGTTTAAGTGCAAGTTGTAAACCTGAATGACAACTGTCATTTGTACCAAGCTATCTCATTAAACCATCTCATCTATATTTAATAATGTATTTAAAAGTATATCTCCATTCAAATTTAACCCATCTTCATTTTTCTGGGGATGCAAAAGATCCCATAGTATCACTTAAAGCAGTATTCTTGATCTCTCAATATTTACCTCTAAAGCAATATTGCAAAAGTATAGATTATCTATACATTATCATAATATTGTTTGTGGGAGCTTGCCTTGCACAAACTGGTTACCACATTTCCTAGTAAAAGCACTTTGGAACCCTAAGTTTATAAATGGCATCTGAAGGTTTTCTTTCTCCCATCTGAATTAATTATAATTTTGAGCTCTGCCAAAATCTTGAAAATACAATCAAAACTGCTATCACAATAGTGTTGGAGTCAAAGATTTAAACAAGTCATCTTTGTATGACAGATAAACATGAAAAAATTTTTTCACATCACTCTTAAGTGATTGGGACCTGACCAAAACATGTTCGTAACACCATCTTTTTAACTATCTCAAACAAAGCTCATTTTTTCCTATCCCTGCTGTGTTAAATGTGGATAAAGCATTAATGTTTTCCAATGAAAGAGTAATCTTAACCCAGCTAATTTTCTTTTCCTAAAACTCTGTTTATTTCTACTTCATTTCAATTTTATTCTTGTAACTCTACATTTCATAAATATTTAATATGTTTGTCATCCCAGGAAAAATTCATTCATTCAAATTCACCCACTTCCTCCATTTTTAGCAATAACAATAAGCCTTCTTGATAGCCAAATTATAAAAGTCACGTGCTATTAATGATCAAAAAGAGATAAATGGGCATGATCTGATTACCATAGTTGCTAATTCAATACTCAACGTAGGTACATGTAAAAATATGGAAGACTTAATTTTCACATAGGATTAGATTAATCACATTGGAGAGGGTGGATACTAGAAAGAACCACGTTCACGTTGACCATTATTCCAACTGCTTTTTCCCCATATAGGTTTACACTATAGTAATGGCTTGAATGAAGTGATGTATCAAATTTGTTCTTGACACAGTATAGGTGAGAAAGCAAACAAGATATGCATTACAGAGAAACATTATGATATGCAAGTGAGCAAAAAGTTGGCAAATAGAATTCATCCAGAAATTGTGAAGTTTGTCCACTTTAGAAGGAATGTATGATAGCTAAATATTTTAAATATCCTTAGTGAGATGTCGAAGGATTAGCTCATGTTGTTGTGTTGTTTAAAAAAGGCTCCAAAAGTAAACCAGGAAATTACAGGCCAGGGTATTCTGAGAGATCGGATATACAAGTATTTGGACAGCCAAGGGCTGATTAAGGATAATCAGCATGGCTTTGTGATAGTCAACATGGTTGGTCATGTTTAACAAATCTTAGTTTTTTTAAGGAGGTTACCAAGAAAATAGATGAAGGAAAGGCTGTAGATGTTGTTTACATGGACTTTAGTAAGGACTTTGACAAGGTCCCACATGGGAGTTCAGAAGGTTCAGACACTAGGTATCCATGGAGAGGTTGTAAAATGGATTTGAAATTGGCTGAATTTTAATTTTTGGGTTAAGAAGTGAAGGTTTTTTTATTATTTTTTTTAATAAATAATTTTTTTTTAACTCTTTGTTTTCTGATTGTAATTGAGAGGGAATTAGGTGGTTTTTTCTCTCTCCTTTTTTTTCTCTTTTTTTGGGGGGGTTTTCACTTTTTTCTTTCTTTTTTAAGAGGATGATGTCACAGAAGATAAGTCAAAAATTGAGGATGTTGAATTAGATGAAGAGGAAGATGAAGGGAAAGGTGATAAGAAGAAAAAGAAGAAAATTAAGTACAAATACATTGAGGGAGAAGAGTTTAATAAAATTAAGTTAATTTCGATAGAGAATTTTGAAGATGTTATAAATGAAGAATATGGAGAATTTTATAAGAGTTTGAACTTTTTTCTTTTTTTATATAAGGGGAGGGGAAGGGAATAAAAAGTTTATCTGATTGTTTTTCTAAGGGATGTTTTTGTTCTCTCGATGAATTATAAAGGAAACTTGGTATTAATGGAAATTCTGTATTTATGTATTATTAATTATGATTGTTTTGAATAACAGATATGTGGTTGATATATGATTTTAATATTTGAACTTAGTTTTAAAGTGGATTTCATTTGTTAAATACATGTATTATGTTTGATTTAAATATATGTTTAGTATTGATATTTTTTTTGTTGTTAGTAATTTTTTTTGTTGTTAAGTTTAAGTGGGGTTTTTTTCTATTTTATTTACAATATTGTTAATTAATTCTTCACACTTTATTTTGGGGGGGAGGGTTGGACTAATTTTAAATTAGATGATTCTTTGGCTTGGCTTCGCGGAAGAAGATTTATGGAGGGGGTAAAAAGTCCACGTCAGCTGCAGGCTCGTTTGTGGCTGACAAGTCCGATGCGGGACAGGCAGACACGATTGCAGCGGTTGCAGGGGAAAATTGGTTGGTTGGGGTTGGGTGTTGGGTTTTTCCTCCTTTGCCTTTTGTCAGTGAGGTGGGCTCTGCGGTCTTCTTCAAAGGAGGTTGCTGCCCGCCAAACTGTGAGGCGCCAAGATGCACGGTTTGAGGCGTTATCAGCCCACTGGCGGTGGTCAATGTGGCAGGCACCAAGAGATTTCTTTAGGCAGTCCTTGTACCTTTTCTTTGGTGCACCTCTGTCACGGTGGCCAGTGGAGAGCTCGCCATATAACACGATCTTGGGAAGGCGATGGTCCTCCATTCTGGAGACGTGAACCATCCAGCGCAGCTGGATCTTCAGCAGTGTGGACTCGATGCTGTCGACCTCTGCCATCTCGAGTACTTCGACGTTAGGGATGTAAGCGCTCCAATGGATGTTGAGGATGGAGCGGAGACAACGCTGGTGGAAGCGTTCTAGGAGCCGTAGGTGGTGCCGGTAGAGGACCCATGATTCGGAGCCGAACAGGAGTGTGGGTATGACAACGGCTCTGTATACGCTTATCTTTGTGAGGTTTTTCAGTTGGTTGTTTTTCCAGACTCTTTTGTGTAGTCTTCCAAAGGCGCTATTTGCCTTGGCGAGTCTGTTGTCTATCTCATTGTCGATCCTTGCATCTGATGAAATGGTGCAGCCAAGATAGGTAAACTGGTTGACCGTTTTGAGTTTTGTGTGCCCGATGGAGATGTGGGGGGGCTGGTAGTCATGGTGGGGAGCTGGCTGATGGAGGACCTCAGTTTTCTTCAGGCTGACTTCCAGGCCAAATATTTTGGCAGTTTCCGCAAAGCAGGACGTCAAGCGCTGAAGAGCTGGCTCTGAATGGGCAACTAAAGCGGCATCGTCTGCAAAGAGTAGTTCACGGACAAGTTTCTCTTGTGTCTTGGTGTGAGCTTGCAGGCGCCTCAGATTGAAGAGACTGCCATCCGTGCGGTACCGGATGTAAACAGCGTCTTCATTGTTGGGGTCTTTCATGGCTTGGTTCAGCATCATGCTGAAGAAGATTGAAAAGAGGGTTGGTGCGAGAACACAGCCTTGCTTCACGCCATTGTTAATGGAGAAGGGTTCAGAGAGCTCATTGCTGTATCTGACCCGACCTTGTTGGTTTTCGTGCAGTTGGATAATCATGTTGAGGAACTTTGGGGGACAATATTGTTAATTAATTCTTCACTCTTTATTTTGGGGGGGAGGGTTGGACTAATTTTAAATTAGATGATTAATGTTGTGTTATAATTATTGGGGGGGGTTATGCATCTTGGCGCCTCACAGTTTGGCGGGCAGCAACCTCCTTTGAAGAAGACCGCAGAGCCCACCTCACTGACAAAAGGCAAAGGAGGAAAAACCCAACACCCAACCCCAACCAACCAATTTTCCCCTGCAGCCGCTGCAACCGTGTCTGCCTGTCCCGCATCGGACTTGTCAGCCACAAACGAGCCTGCAGCTGACGTGGACTTTTACCCCCTCCATAAATCTTCGTCCGCGAAGCCAAGCCAAAGAAAGATTCTAATTTTTATTATCTTATTTTTTATTATTTCTTTAAATGTAATTTTTATTTTATTCATGTCATAAAATTTTAAATAAAGTTTAAAAAAAAAGAAATTGGCTGAATAGAAGTCAAAGAGTGGTAGTGGATGATTGCTTCTCAGACTGGAGGCCTGTGATTAGTGGTGCTGGGACCATTGTTGTTTGTTTATATGAACTGGATGATAATGTGGTAATTAGATCAGCAAGATTGCTGATGACACTAAGAATGGAGGTCTTGCAGATAGTGAGGAAGACTTTCAAAGCTTGCAGAGGGATCTGGACCAACTGGAAAAATGGGACAAAAATGGCAAATGGAATTTATTGCAGGCAAGTGTGAACTGTTGCATTTTGGAAGGACAAACCAAGGAAGGACATACATAATAAATGGTAGGGCACTGAAGAGTGCAGAGCAACAAATGGATCTGGGAATTCAGAATAATTTCCTGAAAACAGCATCACAGGTAGTCATGATTGTAAAGAAAACTTTTAGCATCTTGGCCTTCATAAATCAAAATATTGAGCACAGGAGTTGGGATGTTTTGGTGAGGTTGTACAAGACATTGGTGAGGCCAAATTTGGAATATAGTGTACTGTTCTGGTTGCAAACAACAGGAAGGATATCAGAGAAGATTTACAAGGATGTTGCTGGGTTTTCAGAAGTTGCATTACAGGGAAAGATTAAACAGGCTTTATTCCTTAGAATGTTGAAGAATGAGCGGAGAATTGATATGGGTTTACAAAATTATGAGCAGTATAGACAGAGTAAATGTGAGTAGGTGCTTTCCACTTAAACTGGGAGAGAGAAATACGAGAGGACAGGCTTAAGGGGAACATCTTAACTCAGAGAGTGGTAGGAGTGTGGAACGAGCTGCCATCTGAAGTGGTAAATGCAGGCTCACTCTTAACTTTTAAGAATAAATTAGATAGATACATGGATGGGAGAGGTCGAGAGATTTATGGAATAGGTACAGGTCAGTGGGGCTAGAGCAGTGTGAAAATTGGTATTTGCTATGAATCCCAAAACTTTGTAACCAATACTTGGAAAAATAGAAAACTGATGTCAAAGGTGACTATTTGGCCCTTTGCCATTCAAAAATATAAACTATCTTCATCCAATCTTCCAGCACTAGGTCACAACTGTTCAAAGACACATCAAAATAATTTTCAAATGTGATGTGGGTTTCTGCCTCAACCATACTCTTAAGGCATAAAGTCCAGACTCTGCTAGAGACTGGATGAAAAGAAAATCCTCCAATCCTTCCACTATAAAGCTATTGTTTCCCATTTTTAACCTCCATGCCATGGAAAGTGGGTCCTTCCTATTTATTTAAGACTCTTACTCTACCTCAATGAAGTTTTTGTTTAGAAAATAACCTACAACTTGTACAATAAGTTTTCATAACTTCAGTCTTACAGTCTTGGGAACATCCTTGTAATCTTTTCCTGCACCCTCTCCACTACAAGCATCTTCCTTGCAAAGTGGTGAACAGAAGTTATACATTGCTCAAGGTGTGATTTAACTAATGTCATATATGATTTTCAGACTTTTTCTTTCCACTCACATACCACTTTAAGTATTCCCTATGCCATAGGTGCTCTGTGATTAGTAAGGGATTGCTTAAGGTGGTATGTAGGTGGAAAGAAAAAGGTTGAAAACTACTGTTTTAAATTGTACCCAATTGACTCGTTATGTGCACGATTTCATAACTCCAAAAGAAAATGGGCCAATGACAATTTTTCTCAAGCAAAATATTTCAGTAACAATTGAGCAGTGGTTCTCAACCTTCCCTTCCCACTCACATATCACCTTAAGCAAATCCTTACTAATCACAGAGCACCAATGGCATAGGGATTACTTAAAGTGGTATGTGAGTGGAAAAAAAAGGTTGAGAACCACTGGGCTTAAGAAATGATATTTCAGCAAAGACTAGAAGGCCTGTTTTCTGTGGTGTAGTTTTCTATGGTTCTAATAACCCAGCTTCTGTGGGATGTTAGTTTCCATTTAGCTAATATTTCAAATTACCTGCTAATGCATCATAGTTGACTGCAAATTTCCAATATTTCAGGAATCCAAGAACAAATACTAAAGAGACACCAGATTTTAAGAAACTAAACAAACTGATTTGCCCAGAAGTATATACCAAGACAGCACAAAATCTCATGCTATTAAATATTGCCCAATAACAACCCAATATAACAACAAATGAAATCATCTTACAAAGTAGAGTGAACATTAATTTCAGATTCTGGTATTAACTAATTAGACAGACAAAACAAGGAGGAATTCCCTGTCTCTTAGAAATCTCACCCAAAATAAACTTCAGAGGAGACTGAAGCATAGCATTTGAAGGAAGAATAAAATGACAGGTCAATATTTGAGAAAATCTCTGCAAGTTCAGAAATTTAAATTTATTGTTACAAAATACCTGTGGTTTTGGTTTTTGTCGCTCCTGATGCAAACAGGCAAGGCACACAGAAATCTATGGGTTAACTCTTTATAAGTGACTGCTGTTACGGAGTCCAGAGGACCCCAAAAACCAGCAGCAATAGACATTCACAACACAGGGTTATTTAAACAAAAGTAGTTTTTAATTATATTTGAACAAGAAAACAGAATTAAACTTTAACTTATTACTTAACCTACCTAACCCACTTAATCCCCCCCTCTAATACTAAGCACAGGTGTGATTAGAAAAGTTCTTTGGATCACAGTACAACTCACTGGTTGCAGGCAATTCTTGTACTGTGCATAGAAGTTAGCATTAACAAAGTTCACCAGTCTTTAGTGCTTAAAAGGCAAATGGATACCACTCAAGAGGGTTCTTGCTGGTTTTCAGAGAGATTCCTTTTCTAGGTCATCCACAACTGATTCCTTCTCAATCAGTCTTGCTGTCGAAACTTTCCCCCTTCAGGGTTCTCCAAATGATCCTCTTTCTTTCAGGTCACCTTTCAGACTGCCAATCTTCTCCTTTGACCAGGCAGCCTTCGGGAGGAGTCACGTGATGGAGTAGTGGCCGGACGGTGAACTCCAGCCCTCTCCAGAAAAGTCGGGAAAAACAAAGGAAAACACAAAGGCACAGAAATAAAAGTTACAGAAAAGTGAGTATAAAGGTGGAAAGAAGATGGCGACAAAAAAAGAAAAATCGAAAGCAACGGTAAGAAGAGAGGAAGAGAAGACAAAAGAGGAAAAAGGTGAAGGCCTTACCTGTCCGAAGAGGCCCGCTGCGGAGAGAGAAACCCGCTCCCTCAGGTCGGTAAATAATAGACTACAAAAATGGCTCGCAGAGCCGAGTAAAAGTGCGCAACCGCGCATGCGTGAAGTATCGCGCATGCGCGATGCGAATGAAAAAAAACACACCGACGGGAGGGGGGACCAGCTGGGGAGTCGATCTACACAGCCGGCGACGACAGCTGCAGAACACCTGCAGCAAGAAGAGACCACAGAAGACAATAGAAACAAGAAAGAAGAGGAGGAAAGGGCACCAAAGAAACAACAGATGGCCAACCCAGAGGAAGAAGAAGAGGAAGAGGAAGAGTACAGTGAAATAGAAGAAGAAAAGAAAGGCAAGATAAAGGATATACTTGCTCTTATTAAAGGATACATGGAGTCATTTAAAGAATGGCAAACACAGGAATTTAAGGATTTAAGAAAAAGAATAAACAACACAGAAGAGAAAATAAATAAAATGGAGATGACCTTAACAGAAATGGGAAAGAAAATGGACAAGATGGAAGAGCGGGCAGTAGCAGCAGAAATGGAGGTAGAAGACTTAAAAAAGAAATTGGAGAAATCTAATAAAAAAAACTAAAGAGACACAAGAACTACTAGCTCAAAAAATAGATACAATGGAAAACCATAACAGAAGAAATAACATAAAGATAGTGGGCCTTAAGGAAGATGAAGAAGGCAAGAATATGAGGAAGTTTATAAAAGAGTGGATCCCTAAGACCCTAGGATGTCCAGAACTACAGCAAGAAATGGAAATAGAAAGGGGACATAGAGTATTGGCCTCTAAACCACAACCACAACAAAAACCAAGATCTATTGTAGTAAAATTCCTAAGATATACTACAAGAGAAAAGGTACTGGAGAAGACAATGGAAAAAGTAAGAGAGGGCAACAAACCACTGGAGTATAAAGGGCAAAAAAATCTTCATTTATCCAGATATAAGTTTTGAACTCCTAAAGAAGAGAAAAGAGTTCAAAACAGCAAAGGTGATTTTATGGAAGAAAGGGTATAAATTTATACTAAAGCATCCAGCGGCATTGAAAATATTTATTCCAGGACAACAAAACAGACTATTCTCGGATCCAGAAGAAGCACGAAAATTTGCAGAACAATTACAAAAATAGACTGAGGGAGGAAGACGGGTAATGAGAGTTAAAATGATCACGATTGATATGTATGTGGGTAAAGACAAAAATAGACTGAGGGATGAAGACGGGTAATGAGAGTAAAAATGATCACGATTGATATGTATGCGGGTAAAGAGGTATAAGAGTGAATAGAGACAATGAGCATACGTGAATGTATCTGTACTTAGAGGAAAATATAGATAGTATAGACAAGAATTAATAAGGGAAGGTAATAGAATAGAGAGAATAAGGAGGGAATTAAAAGAGTGACCTTTGTGACATATGAAAAGTGAAATCTTTTCTGGGGGGGCGGGGTGGGGGGAAATAGCGGTCACTGCAAAATCAGTTGACGCTTGCGAGTGGATTCGCAAATCCAAATGGAGAGGGGAGATGTGGTTGTCCGACAAGGGATAAAGGACAACTCAGGAGGGGAAGGGGAGATTGGGGATAAATAAGATAGAAATAGGAGAATAAGGAAAATGTTGGATGTTGTAGGAATGTTGTCTTATAAAGAGTTGAAAATAAGAAAACAGAAATGGAAAAGGAGGAAAGGTAATGATGGAAAAACGGAAAGAGAAGATAAACAAAATATAAAAGGGCTACGCTGAACTATATGACTTTAAATATTAATGGAATACATAACCAAATTAAAAGGAAGAAACTACTAAATTTAAATGAATAAATGTATTCCATTAGAAAAAATAACATATAGGTTAAGGGACTCAGTAGAATTTCTGGTGTATTTTTGTTGAATGACAACATTGTCTGACTGGCTTAATGCAACCTAGATTGTATACCTAAAATGGATGAGAGGGGGGGGTGGGGGGGTGGCTTGGGAGGAGGGGTGGGGGGAGAAAAAGTCACTGTATATGTGTGAAAAAGAAATAGTGTATATCATGGCTAATGTGATTTATGGTGTGAAAAATTAAAAATTTAAAAAAAAAGACCAGGCAGCCTTCCAAAGTTTGCCAGCTTGTCCCTCTGGGAACTGATTTCTGTGACTCTTTCTCTCTCTGAGAGCAAAGCTGTTCTGTCTCTGCCTGCAAAAATCACATGCTCTCCTAGGCAAGCTGTATGTTGATACTTTGTTGCCTCTTGCAAAAAGTACTCTGCAAAAGTCCTGCAAATATTCTGTTTTAAAATGTGTGTGTGCAAGCTGCTCTAGCAAACCCTCCCAAGACACCTCAAAATACTCTGTCACACTGCTATCACACTTGAAGCGGGTCTCAAAGGATCTCCATCCAACAAAGGGATGGATCAAGTATTTATACATTCAAGCAAGTTAGAAAAAGGTTACATCAGTCACAAACTCACGTGATCAAAAGTAAAGCATTACATGAAGGACAAGTAGCAACTCCTTTCCCCTCTTCTCCCTTCCCCACTTGTAGTCTCATCAAGGTTGAGAAACAAGAGGAGTCATGTGATGGAGTAGTGGTCGGTAGGGGAACTCCAGCCCTCACCAGAAAAGTAAAAAAAAGATTGAGAAAAATCAAAGGCACAAACATAAAAACCATAACAAAGTGAAAGTAAAAGTGTGGAGAAAATGGCAGCGAAGAAAGAAAAACCAAAAACAACGGGAAGAAAAGAAGAAGGAAGGACGTCGGAGGAGGAAGGTGAAAGCCTTACCGGTACAAGGAGGCCCGCCGTGGAGAGAGAAGCCCGCTCCCTGAGGTCAGTGGAAGCTGAACAAAAGTGCGCAACCGTGCATGCGCGATGCGCAAGACAAAAATAACACTGACAGGAGGGGGGATCAGCTGAGGAGTAAATCTCCACAACTGAAACAACTACAACACAACAGCAAGACTATCAACAGGAAAACATAAAAAATAACGAGAACAAGAAGGAAGAGAATAAAAATAAGAAATCAAAGAAACAACAGATGACTAACCCAGAGGAACAAGACCAACACCAAGACACTTTTAATAAAAATAAGAACATAAATATCCAACAAAATAAAACAAACAACCCAACAGGAAAACCAGAAGAGACAGAGGTAAAGGACACAGATCCTGGAGTGGACTCAGAAGAAGAGGAGGAAGAACACAGAGAAATGGAAGATGAAGGGAAGGGCAAGTACATGGATATATTTTTTTTAAAGAATATATGGAGAAATATTCATTTTTATGGTATTAATCCTCCCTAGTAAACCCAAAGGTAGATCCCTCCACCTAATCAAATCTAATTTAATCCTTTTTATTAAAAGAAAATAATTAATTAAATATAATTCTTGAAATTCCGTATTAACATTAATTCCTAAATATTTAATTTGTGTAGTCCACTTCAAATTTGTAATATTTTTATATACTGAATAATCACCTTTACAAATTGGTAAAATTTCACTTTTAGCCCAATTTACTTTATAACCAGATAATTGGCCATAAATTTCTAAACATTCTTGAATTGCAGGTAAAGAAATATCCGGATCCACCAAATATAATAAAACATCATCTACAAATAAATTAATCATATTCCTCGTTCAGAACTCTCATACCTTTAACATTTTCATTTTGACGTATTAATTGTGCTAAAGGTTCAATAACTATAGCAAATAAAGCAGGTGACAACGGACATCCTTGTCTAGTAGATCTTGTCAAATTAAAATATTCTGAAATTTGGCCATTAACAGCAATTCTAGCCTTCGAGCTACGATATAAAGCCTTTATCAACCCAATAAATGAAGAACCAAAACAAAATTTCTCAAGTACTTTGAACAGAAACTTCCATTCCACTCTATCAAAAGCCTTTTCTGCATCCAATGAAACCACTATTGGATAATTCAACTGAAATTTAGATTTATTTATCAAGGTTATTAACCGTAAAATATTATCTAACGCATACCTGTTTTTTATAAATCCCGTTTGATCATGTATAATTTTAAGCAGATATTGAGCTAATCTATTAGCCATAATTTTAGCTACAATTTTATAATCTACATTTAACAACGAAATTGGTCTATAAGAAGAAACCTGTAAAGGGTCTTTATCTTTTTTTGGTATAACCGTAATTATTGCGTTAGAACAAGACTCAGGTAATTGAAAAGTATTGTAAGTTTGTTGTAATACATCCTTATAAATAGAAGATACATCAGCATAAAAAACTTTATAAAACTCTATAGAAAACCCATCTTCACCAAGTGCCTTTCCATTCGGCATGTTTCTTATTGCCCTTTCTATTTCAACTTCTGTAAAAGGTTTATCTAACTCTTGTCTGTCTTCTTGATTCAATTGTGGCAAGTTAATATTTTCAAAGAAAGAATCTATTGTGTCTCCAGTTACATCTTTACATTCCGAAGTATACAATTGTTTATAGAAATTACAAAATTCCTCATTAATCTCCTTTTGATTAAAAGTAATACCTGATTTCTTTCTAATCGCTGGTATAATCCTATATAATTGTTCCTTTTTTAATTGCCATGACAAAACTTTATGAGCTTTCTCACCCCATTCATAAAACTTATGCTTAGTTCGATTCATTAAACATTCAAACCGATATGTTTGTAATTCATTATATTTAAATTTTAAATTAGTTAACTGATTCTTTTGCGTTTCGGTAGCATGTTTTTGAAATTCTTTTTCAGTAGCAGTTATCTTTTCCTCTAAGTCTTCAATCTCTTTAATTCTCTCCTTCTTTATTTTAGAGGCATAACTGATAATTTGGCCTCGCAAAAAAGCTTTCATTGCATCCCATAAAACAAAATGACTAGAAACAGAATTACAGTTAATACCAATAAAAATTTCAATTTGCTGTTTTAAAAAACTAATAAATTCTGGTTTTTCCAATAGCATAGTATTAAATCTCCATCTTGAAGCTTTCTGAACATCTTGTGAACTCAAATATTCTAATAATAATAGTGAATGATCCGAAACCAATCTAGCCTTATACTCCACAGATGTAACCCTATCCTGCAAATATGCTGATATTAAAAATAATCAATTCTAGAAAAAGAATTATGTCGCGAGGAATAAAAAGAAAAATCTTTCTCTGTAGGATTAACTCTTCGCCAAATATCAATTAAATTCAAATCTGCCATCATATTAATCACTTGGATTGCCATCTTAGACTTCTTAATTACTCTTGGGTACTTATCCAATAAAGGCTCCAACACCACATTAAAATCTCCCCCAATCATCACATTAGAGTTCGATTGTCCAAGTAATAAAGACATATCCACAACAAAAGCTGTATCCTCAACATTAGGAGCATAAACATCAAGCAAAGTCCATGCCTCATTAAAGATTGTACAATTTAATTTTAATAATCTTCCACCATTTTTCTCTTCACTCTGTAACTGAAATGGTAGATTCTTATGTACCAAAATTGCCACACCTTTTGCCTTAGAATTAAACGAAGAATAAAAATCTTGCCCCACCCATTCACGTTTGAGTTTCAAATGTTCCTTATCTGTTAAATGAGTTTCCCGTAAAAAAAAGCAACATCAACTTTTAATTTTTTTTAAATAAGCAAGTACTTTCTTACGCTTAATATGATTATTTAAACCCTGGACATTAAGAGAAGCAAACTTCAATTTAGACATTTCTTACACTCAATAAAACACAACAAGAAGAAACAAACAAAAATTAGGGAAAAAGAGAAAAAAAAAAGAAACCCCCAAAAAAGAAAAAAAAAACCTTAATTCCCCTTTGAAATTACAACCAAAAACTAAAAAAAATTTAAAAAGTTATATATTTTTTAAAAATTAATTATTTAAAAAAGATTTTAAAAAAGCTTCACTCCCTAACCCAAAAATTAAAAAGAAAAAAAAACAGGTCGGAGGTCACAATTACCTCCTCCTGTTTAAACCCCCTAATGCGGTAACTCCCCCAAAATATTGGGTGTGAGATAACTCACACGCAGCTGATGACTTCTGGAAATTGGTGCCCACCCACTTCCCTCTCCCAACTCCCATCACTATTTAAAATCTTCTTAACAAAAAATAATAATTTTTTTTAAAATCAACTTTGCCATTGTGACCACCGTTTCTTCCATTTCTTCCAGAAATCAGATTCCCTTCTTGCAGCTCTGCCCTCTTTGGAGACTGTGGAGGACTACGTCGTTCCTGGAATTTCTTTAGGATTATCAAAGAACTTTGGTTGATATCCATCCTGAAAAATCTTCAGTACCGCAGGGTATCTAAATGTTGCCTTATATCCTTTTTTCCACAATTATTCTTTCACAGAATTAAATTCACATCGTTGAAAACATAATTTCCTGACTCAAATCCGGATAGAAGAAAACACGATTACTCTGAACCATCAAAGGAGATCTGTTTTGCTGTGCATTTCTAATAGCCATACGTAAAATAGTCTCTCTATCACAGTAATTTAAACAGCGAACCAAAACAGGTCTTGGATTCTATCCTGAAAAAGGTCTCCTTCTCAAAGCTCTATGAGCCCGTTCCAATATTAAACCTTCAGGAAACTTATCTTGTCCCAACACTTGTGGAATCCATTCAGTAAAAAATTTTCTTGGATCTGGCCCTTCTATGCCTTCTGGCAAGCCGACAATTTTCACATTATTCTATCTAGATTGCTTCTCCAAATAATCAACCTTTTTTACTAAATTTTTATTCTGAATCTTGCAATTGATCTTGTACATCAGATAATCCTTGATCACACATCTCAAGTCTTTCAAAAGTTTCAACTTTAAAAGCTCCATAATCAGCCATCTGTTGAGTATTGACATCCACCAATGCATTAATCTTAGAAATAAGATTATTCATAGAATCACCTAAATGCATCATTGATTAAAATATCTTATGTTCAAGACTCTTGAAAAGTATATCAACATCAGTAGATCCAGACATAGAGGGATCCTGCTGTTCTTGTGAAATCAGAGGACCTTCTATCCCTTCTTTTAATTTAGTAGCTTTTCTTGCAGTTTGACTCCGTGTAAGAGCCCCTGCCACAGACCCCCCCAGAAGTGTCAGGAGGCTAATGATCAGGGTTATCTTTGATCCAAACCTCCTTTAAAAGCTTCGTTACGTCAGTATCTGGAAGAGCTGTTGTAACTAATGGTGTAGCAGTCAAATAACAACTCTTTAACTCTCCAACTGGTGGCGCCCCAGCTAATTCAGCAGTCAAAGTCTCAGTAACAGTAGACGTTGTTTGAAATACTGGCATCCGGCCAGCCCTTTGTTCTAAAGGCTGTTGAAAACGACCTTCAGAAAGACTTACGGATTCAGAGTGGAGCTCCAAGGCCGAATTCTTCGCTTCTTTTCCTGGATCCATTTCACACTGAGTCGTGGCTTTTTGTAAACAAGCAGGCTCAGATAATTTCGGAAAATATAATTTTTTAACAATCTGTTGATGTTTCCTTTTACTTTTTTTTTAAACAAATATACCATTAAGGTATTAATTCAACACCTCATACTATTTATAAACTTTTTAAAAAAGTTTTAACGGGCACTTAAAGACAAAACGATAAGTTAGAGTCAGGAGAGGACTAGAAGGCATGTCTGGTCCTTATGCCATCTTTTTAAGGTTTTGTATAAAGCGATTAGAGAATTCTTATGGAAGGGAAAATTTCCGAGAGTAGCAATGAGAAAATTGATGTGGGATTTTCAATTTGGAGGTTTAAGATTACCGAATTTTCAGCATTATTATGAAGCAGCTCAATTCAAATTTCTTAGTGCATTAATGAATATGGACGACTGACCTAGTTGGGTAAAGATAGAAATAGCGATTATTTTAGAAAAATTTCCTCATGAGTTTTTGTTTCGATGGAATAAAAATTTATTACGAACTTATGATGTGCCAATATTGAAACATTTATTGAATTTATGGACAAGTAAACTTAAAAAATTGGGACTTAAAATATATATTCTGGAAGATGCCATTATATAATAATCAACTTGTTCCTTTTACGGTCTCCAATGCCACTTTGAAACAATGGGAAAAGAAGGGAATAAAAAATTTATCTGATTGTTTTTCTGAGGGTTGTTTTTGTTCCTTTGACGAATTACAAAGGAAATATGGTATTAGTGCAAATTCTATATTTGTATATTATCAATTAAGATCTTTTGTAAAACAGTTATGTGGTCGACATATGATTTTATTGCCTGAATCTAGTTTTGAAGAATATGTACTTTCAATACCAAAAAAGGATATATATCTGATTTGTATTGTATTTTACAAGAAATTGATAGTAAAAAAAGACTGGGATAAAGATAAGTTGAAATGGGAAAAAGATTTAGGACATAAAATAGCTGAAGAAGCTTGGATGGAAATTTGTCAGAATAGTATTCGGAAATTAATTAATGCTAGATTAGGGATGATTAATTATAATTTTATTCATCAGCTATATTTAACGCCGGAGAAATTTAAAAAATTTGGTTTTAGTAAGTTGGATTCTTGTTTTCGATGTGATCAGACGGCCAATACTTTTTTGCATACTATTTGGCTTTGTGATCGATTGCAACAGTTTTGGAAAGGTATTCAATCTGTTTTTAACAGTTTATATAATATCTATCTTGTATTAGATCCCGATATATTTTTATTAGGGAACATGCAATCATTAATCGATTTAGGTTTAGAGGATTATCAGATTTCATTTATTTATTTAGCTTTAGTTGTGGCTAAGAAATGTGTAGCACTTACTTGGAAAGATAGAAATATACTAACTTTAGATAAGTGGTATTTGGAAATGAAATTTTGTTTGACTATGGAAAGGATAACTTTTTCAATTCAGGATAAGATGTCTTTTTATAAATTAAAGTGGACTCCGTTTGCTAATTATATGCATTTAAGTTTGATTTAAATATATGTTTAAGAGTGATATTTTAGTATTGACAATTTTTTTTGTTGTTAGAATTTTTTTAGGTTAAGTTTTATCTCTTTTTTGTAAGTGGGTATTTTTTTTCATATATAATATTGTCAATTTTATTAACTCTTCACTCTTTATTTTGGGGGGAAGGTTGGACTAATTTTAAGTTAGACTATTACTATTGTGTTACAATTAACGAGGGGGGGGTATTTTGTGTAGTTTTCTGATGTAATATTGTAATCATACCTTTTTAAAAAATTTTTTTCTATTTTTCTTTAAATGTAATTCTTTATTGTATTCATGTTATAAAATTTTAAATAAAGTCTTCAAAAAAAAAGAATATATGGAAACAGTAAAAGAATGGCAGTCACAAGAATTCAGTGAAATAAAAAGAATAAAAAGTGCAGAAGAAAAAGTGAATAGATTAGAGATGATCATGACAGATATAGGAAAAAGAGTAGACAAGGTGGAAGAACGAGAAACAGCCATAGAAATGGAAGTAGATGACTTAAAAAAGAAATTAGAAGAATCTGATAAAAAAGTTAAAGAGACACAGGAGCTGTTAGCTCAAAAAATAGATATAATGGAAAATTATAATAGAAGAAACAATATAAAGATAGTGGGCCTTAAGGAAGATGAAGGCGGCAAAAATATGAAAGAATTTATAAAAGAATGGATCTCCAGGGTCCTAGGAAGGCCAAAATTACAGGAAGAAATGGAAATAGAAAGGGCACACAGAACATTAGCCCCTAAACCACAACCACAACAAAAACTAAGATCCATTCTAGTAAAATTCCTAAGATATACAACAAGAGAAAATATATTGGAGAAGGCACTGAAAAAAATAAGAGAAAACAAAAAAACCACTGGAATACAAGGGTCAAAAATTTTTTTCTATCCAGATATAAGTTTTGAACTCCTGAAGAAGAGGAAGGAGTTCAATGCAGCAAAAACAACCCTATGGAAAAAAGGTTATAAATTTATTTTAAAATACCCAGCAGTACTTAAAATAGTTATTCCAGGGCAGCAAAGCAAACTATTCTCGGATCCGGAAGAAGCACGAAAATTTGAACAACTACAAAACAGACAGAGAGATGAAGAGATGTAACAAGAACAAAAATGACAACAAACTATATGTATGTGTGTGTGTATATATATGTATATATATATATATATGTATGTATGTATGTATGTATATGTGTGTATATATAAAAAATAGAGTATAGGTAAGAACTAAGAAGGGAAAGAAAGGGAAGAAAGGAAGTAAGGAGGGAATTAAGAAAGTGACCTTTGTTATATATGAAGATTAAAATCTTTTCTGGGGGGGCTGCATGGGGAAGAATTACAGTCACTGCGAAATCAGTTGACGCTTGCGAACGGATTCGCAAATCCAAATGGAGAGGGGAGATGTGGTTGCCCGACAAGGGACAAAGGGCAACTCAGGGGAGGGACTATTGGGGTTAAACAAATTTTAGATATGAGAATAGTGGAAATATTTTATGTTTTAGAAATGTTGTCTTATAATGTGTTCAAAAAAGAAAGCAGAAATGGATAAGAAGGGAAGGTGGTGATGAGGAAACAGAAAGGAAAGATAAACAAAGTATGAAATGGCTATGTTGAACTATATGACTTTAAATATTAATGGAATACATAACCAAATCAAAAGGAAGAAACTGTTAAATTTACACATCTAACTGAAGTGGAACACATGAAATTAAAGAGAGATTGGATAGGACATGTAACAGCAGCATCATATAATTCAAAAGCCAGAGGAGTAGCTATATTAATCAATAAAAATGTACCAATCAAAATAGAAGAGGAAATAATAGCTCCAGCAGGGAGATAAGATAAAATGTCAGATATATTCAGAATTTTGGAATTTACTCAATGTATATTCACCTAATGAAGAAGATCAAAAATTTATGCAAGATATCTTTTTGAAGATAGCAGAAACGCAAGGGAACATACTAATAGGAGGGGATTTTAACCTTAATTTGGACTCAAACATGGATAAAACGAAAAAAAACTAACAGAAAGAACAAAGTAACCAAATTTATAATTAAATCGATGCAAGAAATGCAACTTTTGGATATATGGAGGAAACAACACCCAAAGGAAAAGGAATATTCACATTATTCGGGTAGACATAAAACTTACTCAAGGATAGACCTATTCCTGTTATCAGCCCACATTCAAGGGAGAGTTAGAAAAATGGAATATAAAGCTAGACTATTATCGGACCACTCACCCCTGTTATTGGCAATAGAGCTAGAGGACATCCCACCAAGAATGTATAGATGGAGATTAAACTCCATGCTACTTAAAAGACAGGATTTTAGAGAATTAATTGAACGACAAATTAAAATGTACTTTGAAATAAATACGGAATCAGTGAAAGATAAGTTTATACTATGGGACGCAATGAAAGTGTTCATCAGAGAACAAATAATAAGTTATGTAACTAAGATGAAGAAGGACTACAATCGGGAAACAGAACAGTTGGAAAGGGAAATAACAAATATAGAAAAAGAATTAGCAATAAAGGAAGATACAACTAAAAGAAGAGAATTGGCAGATAAAAAAATAAAATATGAAACACTACAAACATATAAGGTGGAGAAGAACATAATGAAGACAAAACAGAAAAATTATGAGCTAGGAGAAAAAACGCACAAAATTCTAGCATGGCAGCTTAAGACAGAACAAACTAAAAGAATGGTATTGGCATCAAGGTCAAACAAATTACATATAATCCAACGGAGATCAATGAAAACTTCAGGGAATTCTACAAGCAACTATATCAAACTGAAAACTTCAGGGAAAGAAGACATAATAGATGAATTTCTAACTAAAATTGAACTACCGAAATTACAAAGAGGAGTAAAATAAATTAATAAAACCATTTGAAATAGTAGAATTACAGGAGATATTAAAAAAACTACCGAACAATAAAACACCAGGAGAGGATGGATTCCCAATGGAATTCTATAAAACATTTAAAGACTTATTAATTCCTCCCCTCCTGGAAGTAATCAACCAGACTGATAAAACACAAAGCTTACCAGATTCATGCAAAACAGCAATAATTACAGTAATACCAAAGACAGGGAAAGATCCACTTGTACCAGCGTCATAAAGACCAATATCTCTACTTAACACAGATTATAAGATAATAGCTAAACTATTAGCAAACAGATTGGCTGACTATGTACCAAAAATAGTAAATATAGACCAAACTGGATTTATTAAAAAAAGACGAACAACAGACAATATCTGTAAATTTATTAACTTAATTCATGCAGTAGAAGGAAATAAAACTCCAACAGTAGCGGTTGCTTTAGACGCAGAGAAGGCCTTTGACAGAGTAGAATGGAATTATTTATTCAAAGTACTACAACAATTCAGCCTACCAGAGAAATATATTAATTAGATTAAAGCATTATATAAGGGGCCATTGGCGAAAGTGACAGTAAATGGATATATATCAAAACAATTTAACTTAAGCAGATCAACAAGGCAGGGATGTCCACTATTTCCTTCACTGTTCGCGTTAGCTATAGAACCACAAGCAGAACTGATAAGAACAGAAAAAATAAGAGGGATAAAAATAAAAGAGAAGGAATATAAAATCAGTCTATTTGCAGATGACGTTATAATATACTTAACAGAACCAGAAATATCAATAAAAGAATTACATAGAAAATTGAAGGAATATGGAGAAGTATCGGGGTACAAGATCAACGCAAATAAAAGTGAAGCAATGCCAATGAATAATGCGGATTTCACAAAGTTTAAGAAAGAATCGCCATTTAGATGGCACCGATACCTTGGTATACAACTAAATAAATCCTCGGTCATCTATATAAACTCAATTACCATCCATTAATGAAAAAATTACAAGACGACTTAGAGCATTGGAAAGACTTACCACTAACACTAATAGGAAGGATAAACTGTATTAAAATGAATATGTTCCCAAGGATACAATATCTATTTCAGTCATTACCAATACACCTAACAGAGAAATTCTTCAAGGAGTTAAAGAAAATAATAAAGAAATTCTTATGGAAAGGGGGGAAACCGAGGATAGCACTAGATAAATTAACAGAATGGTACAAACAAGGAGGCTTACAACTACCAAACTTTAAGAATTATTATAGAGCCGCACAATTAAGATACCTATCAGATTTTTATCAAACAAGGGAAAAACCAGATTGGACCAGATTAGAACTAGATAAAATAGGGGAGAAGATACCTGAACATATACTATATAAATGGGATGGAAAATTGGTGCAACGTAGAAATTCACCGGTATTGCATCATCTGCTCAACATTTGGAAGAAGATTCAAGTAGAAAGGAATAAAACAAATTATCAACTACCAAAACTAATATTGACGCAAAATCAGCTAATCCCTTTTACAATAGATAACCTTTCCTTTAGAGAATGGGAGAGAAAAGGGATCAAAAGAATAGAAAATTGTTTTTCGGGAAATAAATTATTATCCTTTGAACAAATGAAGGATAAATATAATATAACTCATGATACAATGTTTGCATACTACCAACTGAAAACCTACTTGAAGGACAAATTGGGAAACAGTCTGAGGTTACCAGAAGGAAGCAATTTTGAATATGTGATTACAGACACAATGATAATTAAAAAGTTTGTAACAAACACGTACATCAAACTGCAAGAAAAGGAGAACGAGGAAACAAATGGTAAACCTAAACAAAAATGGGAACAAGATCTAAACATAAAGATAAAGAATGAAACATGGGAGAAGCTATGCTCCGGAACTATGAGAAATACAATAAACACGAGGATACGCATGATACAATATAACTGGATACACAGGCTATACATCGCACCTCAAAAGTTAAATAAATGGGACCCAACAGTATCAGACAGATGTTTTCGCTGGAAAAAGGAAACGGGAACAATAATTCATGCAATTTGGACATGTGAGAAAGTGGAAAAATTTTGGGAAGATCTAAACCTGAAATAAAATCACAAAAAGCAATATACCAAAAACCCAGAGATCTTCCTCCTAAGTAATATAAGAAACAAAGAATTTGGACTCGATTTGGATGGAGCACAAAAAAGATTTGTTATGATAGCCCTAGCTGTAGCAAAAAAAATGTATTATGTCAACCTGGAAATTAGAAGACAACTTGAGAATACAACAATGGTATATAGAAATGAAAAAAAGGATTCCATTAGAAAAAATAACATACAATTTAAGAAATAACATTACAATATTCGAACAAATATGGGAGCCATACATGAAACACAATAGAGAAATCCTACCGTGGACCTCCACCACCTAAAATGACAGAAGGAGAAGATAACGAAAAGAACTGACTCAGTAAAATTTCATGTTTATTTTTATTAAGTGACAACATTGTTTAACGGGTTTAATGTATCTTATTGATTGAACTTCAAATAAATGGGGAAGGGGGTGAGGGAGGGAGGGGGAAAAAAATGACACTGTATATATTTAAGAAGAAAAATGTCTGTATATCTTGGTCAATATAGTTTATAGTGTGAAAAATAAAAAATTTAAAAAAAGGTTGAGAAACATGCTGTTTAGAACAAAGTGTTCAGATTCAGAGAAAACATCATATCCCTGATCTTCTCATATCTCTTCCCATGTTTCTGCACTTTCAGCTTTGACTCCCTCCTTTGGCACTATAATTTGTGGCACGGGACTTTGTCCTGGGCAAGCACTCGGCTCCAAGTGAGGTAGGACCGATGTAGCCATCGATATACTGGAGAAAGAGTTGAGAGGTCTTGCCTGTATAGGCTTGCAGCATGGATTGCTGACTTGTTTCAATTAATTCCAGTCAGTGAGAGGCCCCAAAGCACCATGCTGCTTCTAACCTTTTCATCTCTTCTTTGACACCGAACATAGACATTAAAAAGTTTCTAAAGGTTCTAATATTTCAAAGGGTCTCTTGTACATTATCTCATACCTAGTACAGTGAGAAGGGTTCTTCTGCAAACAGACTAGCAGGTTTCTCTCACATTAACACGTGAAGAAGGGCTCAGCACCAAAACGTCAACTGTCTTTTGCTTTCCATGGACGCTGCATGACCAACATTTTTATGTATAGTACTGCACTAAACCCCACCAATTGTATATTTCTCTTTTACCGGTAACATTCATATAGCTTTATAAAGTGAACAATTACAATGAATGAAAACATCAATTAGCACCAAGCAAGGCCAGCATGATAATGCAGTTTTAGGATTCATTCAGGAGCCTAATGGCTGCAGTGAAGAAACTATCTTTAAACCTGTTGTAGAGTGCTTTCATACACTTAAGCATTCTCCCTGATGAGGGAAAATACAGCGTTTTCCTGCATAGTTGGTCTTTCAATAATGCTAATCTTTTCTTTGGCAATGCAAGATGTAGATGGAGCCCCCTCCATGGAGGGAGGAGAAGAAAGTTTTAATTGAAAGTAACATCCTGTCCTTCTTTCAGATCCACACTGCACATCTTAAAGTAAGTGTTTACAGATAAATTAAAGTATTCTGAAATTTTGAACTAGAATAAATACTGGATATGTATTGCTTTAACATGGCTGCTAACTGTAGATCTTATTCATTACATCATAATAGTTTTGCTTTAACAGTGCTAGTTTGAATACATTTCTCTCCACAGAGGATAATCAGACCAGATTTTTAAAAGTATTTTTTATCTGAAGAGTACAGCCACTAAGACGAAATTACATCAGCCTCTCCCCAAAGAGTATTTTTATTCCCACTGTAAAGATTGAGCTCAGCACACACTCTCTGATGATGTTATGAAAATTGTATTCCACTGGTAGGCGATATAAAAATATTTCACATATGGTCCATGAGCTGTAAAGAGACTAAAACTCAGATATATTGAAAAATCTTCACATTAAGTGGTTTTTTTTATGTTATTGCCATTCACAGTACTGGTCTGAGGGAGGGACTTTCCCTGGGTAATCCTTTCTCCTCAATGAGCGCCAGGAAGGACGAGAAGAAACTATTTCCTGTATATTTGGTCCCATTTGCGATAAAAATGTAAAAGCCCTAATTCAGGATGATTCCTTTAGAAATGGGATTGAAATTATCCATAAAAGACCAAATTTTCATTCAACCGCAATGAGCCATCACCCTCGTGTCTCTGAGTTTGAATGTAAACTCACGTCCAGCACGCTTTCTTCTCCCATTTATCCCCCGCCAACTCCTGACAACTCCCCTCCAGCGCGCCTTTTATGCCGCATAAATATTTATTCCGGAAAGGAGATCGATCTTTACGCAAACAAATGTCTCTGTTTGTTTTAAAAAAAAGTTTTTTTTACCTCGCACAGAGCCCTGCTGCTGCCGCCATTACAGACCCGCCTCACGTGACTAGGATCTCGAGCACGTGACCCACCGACCGCCTTCGCTTCTTGCGGCAAGAGTCACGTGATTATCCTTTCACCATGGCCGCCGCCTGGAAGGTGACTGGTAAGGGGTATTTTTGAATAGATCTCATTTTATATCGAATTTTTAAGATGTTTTATTCTACTGATCAAATACTAAAATGAGAATATCACGTGTAAATCTTCGATTCCAGTTCATTTTAACCAGCCCTTCCACATTTCTGAGCATTAACATTCCTCAAAGTGATGATTTTTTTTCTGAAATGATCTAAATTATGTGCATTACAATTGTGGTACAATGTTAGTCGTAGCCCAATATGCATTTTTGTATTTGTTTGGACATTTCCCACAAGGTAAATATAATTTATTTGTTGATCACTACTTTGTCTCTGGTGAGTTGCTGTCTATTTCTTATTTAATGCAAATTAATCCTGACAAATCTAACGCTCCTGGAATGAAATTCCACAATTTTGCTTTTAAATGTCATATAATTTGACATGCCCTTTAATCAATAGTTCAGCACCTAAATCACATCAATACCAGGTTTGGAGGCCTGGTCTTTATTCCTCAGAGCATCAGCAGCTGATGGCTGATTTGATAGAGGTATGTAAAAGTATATGGGACATGTATATGGTGAATACTCGTCGTCTTTTTTCCAGAGTAGATTATTCTAGAACTAGAGGCCATAGGTTTAAATTAAGAAATTTAAGAGGGACCTAAGGGGAATATTTTTCCATTCAGGGTAGTCTGTATCCAAAACGATTGGACAGATATATAGATAAGAAGGATTTAGAAGGATATGCCCACCTTGAAATGAAATGGGCCAAAATGCCTGTTCCATGTTGTATGACTCTAAGACATCACAGAAACAGGTCCGAGGGCCCTCCAAATTTGTACCAACCAAAAACCACCCATTTATACTAATTTTATATTAATTCCGTATTTTTTTTACCCCACATTCTCGTCAACCGCCTTTAGATTCTACCAGACATCTGATCCAATAACTCCCCAAGTACATCCGTGACACCTCACATGCCCTTCATCTTCTCAATGACTTCAGATTCTTCAAGCTGGACCACCTCATCTTCACGATGGATGTCCAATCCCTTTATACCTCTATCACCACACAGGTCTGAAAACACTTCACTTCTTCCTAAACCAAAGACCCGACCAGTCACTTTACACTGCCTAGTAGAACTTGTCCTCAATCTAAATAACTTTTCCTTTAACTCATCCCACTTCCTCCAAATCAAAAGAGTCACCATGGGTACCCACATGGGTCCCAGCTATGCCTGCCTATTTGTGGGATTTGTGGAGCAAATCTGCTGCAAGCCTATACAGGCAAGACCCCTCAACTCTTTCTTCAGTATATCGATGACTACATTGGTCCTACCTCATGCACCCACCATGAGCTTGTCAAGTTCATTCACTTCGCAGCCAACTTCCACCTTGATCTCAAAATCACCTGGTTCCATCTATGACAACACTCTCCCCTTCCTGGATACCTCTGTCTCCATCTCAGGAGACGAGCTTTCCACTGACATATTCATCCATCCATGGCCTATCCCTTGTAGCTTTTCAGCTTTAGGCACCGTGTGCCGGGGCAAGGACTTGGAGGCGAGTGCTTGCCCAGGACAAACGCCTCCTCTGGATCCCATGCCACTGAGCCTGGTGAAGTGCGAGGTATGACAGCCAGAGTGACGCGGGATTTCTCCGCAGTGGTCTGTTTCAAGACCGTGCTCGCTGGCCGTTCTTCTTACTAGTTTGCTGCTGCAGACCGCTATGGAAATTGATTTCTGCGCTCTGTCACAGCTGCCAGCCTCTGCTGCCAGATTAACATGTGCTATTTGCCCATGGCTGGGTGAGCCGAGCCCAGGGATTTGAAGTCGGAGTTGCCTTCTCCTAGCCTTTGCCTAAAGAGGCAAAACCTGTAAGGCAGCAGCAGGTGGTTTGAATTCAGAGTTTACTGTCTCTTAGCCTTTACCTCAAGAGGCTTTGCCCACAAGACAGCAGATAAGCAATGAAGAGACAATGAACAAGCTCAAGAAAATGGGACATTGGTTGGAGAACAAACAAGGGCAAGGAAAATAGTCATCAGTAGGTGAGAAATAATAGCCCCTTTAGGGGAAAGGGGTTCGAGACAAAGTAAATCCAAACTGTAACAGGAGCAACCTCCACTGGAGACAACCCCAGGCTCTGCTGTCACCCCACCTCTGTGACTTCTATCAACTGTTTCCCCTCTACCTCCAGCTGCACCTCCCACTACTCTGGCACCTGACTTCCCTCCCAGCTCCTACACTCCCCACCTCATGACAGCCACAGTTCGCTGCTGTCCCCACATTCTTCCGCAGTTACCCCCTCCACTGGATTCCCAATGACAGCCAGCCCTCGGAAACCGAGATATTATAAACCCACTAACTCACACAATTACCTGGATTACACTTCTTCACACCCTGTCCCCTGCAAGGATTCCATCCCCTTCTCTCAATTTCTCCATTTCTGCCACACCTGTTCCCAAGATGATGTCTTCCAATCCAAATCTTCCAAAATATCTGCCTTCCATTTCCTGCTTATCTGCCCTGGTCCCTTCTGCCACCAGACACAACAAGCATAGAATCCCCCCTCATCCTCACCTACCACCCCATCAGCCTCCATATCCAACACATTATCTGCCAGAATTTCCAGCACTTACTGCAGACACATTTTTCCTTCTCTTCCTCTCTCGGCCTTCTGCAGAGACTGCTCCCTCCATGATTCCCTTGTGCACTCATACCTCCTCACCCATCACACCCCCAGCACCTTACCCTGTGGCCACAGGAGGTGCAACACTTGTGCATATACCTCCTCTATTAACACGGTCTAGGGCCCCCAACATGCCTTTCAAGTGAATCAACACTTCACTTGTACATCCATCCAGTGGATTTATTTACTGCATCCAGTACTCCCTTTGAGGCATTCTCTACAATGGAGAGACTGGTCGCAGATTGGGAGATCACTTCGCTCAGCACCTCCTCTCCGTTCGCAACAACAGCAACCTCTCGGTAGCCAACCATTTCAATTCGGCTTCCGTGTTCACATGTCTGTGCATGGCTTTGTGTACAATCCTAGCCAGACCACACGCAAAATGGAGGAACAACACCTTATTTTCCATCTGGGCACCCTCTACCCAGATGGCATTAATATTGGCTTTATCGCTTTCCACTAAACCTGCTTGCCCTTTCTTTCCCTTCCCCCTTTCCTGTTTTTTCAGTTCTTCCACCCACCCAGTCATCCCTCCTCCCCCTTATTGCTGCTGCCCCCTCCATCCTTTCTCCACCTATCATCTCCTGCCTTTGCTACCTCCCCCTTCCCCTCCCTACTCTTTTGTTCGGATGCCTGCCGGCAATTTCTCCTACTATGTTGAAGGGCTCAAGCTCAAAATGTCAGTTATGTATCTTTACCTTTGCTACTTAAAGGACACTTTGACCTGCTGAGCTTTTCCAGCATTTTTTGTTTTTACTTCAACCACAGTGTCAGCAGATTTTTGTGATTTACTTCTTACTAGGGGAAATTTATAGTGGCCAGTTAGCCTACCAAGATGCGCATCATTGAGAGGTGGAAGGAAACCAGAGTAAGGGGAAAGAAACCCATGTGTTCACAGGGGGAACATTCAGATTCAAGATAACCTGAAGTCAGAATTGAACCTAGTTTTCTTACACAGTAAGGCAGCAGCCATACTAGTTGAGCTACTCTTTGAATTAACGTATATGGATTTTGAACAATTTTAAACTTCAGGTGAATATTTTGTTTGAAATTTCTTTAATAGATTGCAGATATTTTGGAAACATTTTTAAAAACACCCATTTGAGAAAAAGAAACATGAAATTCATTATTTCTTTTTACTAAGATCCGTGCCAAGAAATACATATTCATCACAGCAATATCAGTTATTGTGTGCTGACATCAAGTGTAACGTAAGCATATCTTTTGACCCAATGTTTAAAATGAAAATAAAGACAAAGTGTTTAGTTTGTATTTTATAATATAATCCAAATTTTCTAAGCAATGTATCTTTAATCCTGTTGGTATTGTTAATTCTTCTTTCCTTTTTACATATCAAATAAGGACTGTATTGACAGTTACTATATTTATAATCACTTCAAACTTTTGATTTTCAATCAATGGACAATTAAAGTCAAATTTTTTTTCTTAAAAGTAAAATTACACTATTCTTTAAGTTTGAAAACCTTGCGCTGTTTGTAGTTCTGTTCATTGAAGAGAACATTTGAGTAGGAAACCTGTTATTATTAAAGCAGTGGTCTAAACTGAACTAAACTGCCTCCTTATTGTTAGACATGTCAGAATGAAATAACCTGAAAAAAAAATAAATATCTGGAAAGTTGCAGACTCCCAACTATTTATTAAATTTGAATCTGCATTAATGATGCTGATACCAAGATACTTTGTCATGCCATATTGTACTCTAGCTGTAACTAATTTGGCACGCATTATAATCTCTGTTCCAGGTCTGGCATTGGGTTAGCTCAAACGTGTTGCAAAATGTGGAAGAAAATCTGATCAGACAGAAAAGATATTTAAAGAATAATCTTTGTCAAATGGAATGGAGAATCAAAGTTTCATGGATTCTAAGTAATTAAAGCTTTATTTTGGTATTGTATGTCAGAAGAGACATCTGCAGCAATGTTGAAAAACCCTGTCTTTGTGGAGTCATTCATTGTTTTCATTATTGTACTGTCTGTTCATGCTGTAATCTGGAACAAGTTTTCCTGGTGTACACTTGCCTTAGCCGTTCAGGCTTATTATGTCCAGCACAAATGGGACCGGCTTCTGAAATCTGGCAATGCAGTTTTTCAATACAGACCAGTTTTTAGCAGTGGGCTCCTGCCAGCCAGTGTGGTCTTACCACTATTGGGTATTGTCTTAAAGGAAAGGTGGGAAATGATTGGAAATGTGCACTTTGAGCGGTTTTGCATTGTGTGTTCAGCTGCAGGAATGGCCATTGCTCTTTTTGTCTCATTATTGGCTTTAGGTCTCACAAAACCAATTCCTACTAATACCAGCATTGTGTACGGTTTTGCAGCAAGTGCCATAATGTACACCTTTAAGCACTCTCTTTCTGTGTCTGAGATCATCGAAATCCTGGAGGTGTTATTGATCTTTGTTTATTTTTCTCTCGTTGTCCTTTATGTTATGCCCAGAAGCTTCACCCCAGGAGAAGTGATGTTGTTCTTGTCAGGGTTAAGCATAGTGACTAACCAGCTCATCAAACGCTCCTTAGCTTTTGGAGATAGCAAATGTGATCCTGTTGCATCGTTTCTATTGGTGGCTGTGGTTGGAACAGCTCTTCTGGGACTGATTTTTACTATTTTGTACTGTTTCATGGACTCAAAGACATGGATTTCATCCCTGATCTTCCACGTAATGGCAATTATTTTTGGTTTGGGAATTATAGTACCGTGGTTCTATCGGTTGACCAGGAAAGATATTTTTGATTGGCTTCTCAAGTTCCTCACCAACTCAGAAGCCAGGATCTACCTTCTCTGCTGTTGGATCACACTGGCACTTCTTGCTACAATCATTGTGCTTCACCAGAACCACAAACAACTATCTTCATCGAAAGATTACAAAGCTTCCACTGTTGCACGGAAAAGCTTTCATGTGATTATAGTGGCCACTTACATCCCAGGCCTCATCTATGATCGTCAGTTACTCTATATTGCTGCTGTGTTTTGTTTTGCTGCGTTTGTGGTTTTGGAATACATAAGGCATTTTAGGATCAAACCATTTGGTATGACATTAAGATCGATGCTGGCTCTGTTTCTCGATGAGCGTGATAGCGGTCCCTTGATTTTAACACATATTTACTTGCTGCTAGGACTGACCCTGCCAGTATGGTTGTTCCCTGGAGTGTTTGTCCCTGAAAGTTCTTTTCCAGGGGAGGTAGCATTGGCTCCATATGCTGGAGTCCTGGCTGTAGGGATTGGTGATGCCATGGCTTCTGTTTTTGGAAGTACAATGGGAGAAATTAAATGGCCTGGAACGAAAAAAACCTTTGAAGGAACAGCCACCTCCATCTTTGCCCAGATCATTGCTGTTGCTTTGATTCTGATCTTTGATAAAACAGTGAGTCTGAATGGCAGCTATACCTGGATTGTGGGATCTATTACTATTGTTTCTCTCCTGGAAGCATACACTGATCAAATTGACAATCTTTTTTTGCCTTTGTATCTTTTTATTATGCTGATGGTGTGAAAAATGTTACTGCAATGCTGACTTTGCAGTCACTGTGTTGTTTTTGCTCCTATCGGTATATTGTTAAAATCTGAAGAAAAGTGTAATATTTTGTATCGAGCTGAATTAGCATCAATTTATTTTGAAGTGATCCTAATAAATTGAGAGCTAATAATTTAAATGTAAATGGTAACAAAAAATACAAAAGAAAGTGCAAAATTAATTCCATGATGTAAACCGAGCTCACATGTCCCAGCAATTGATGCAATATTATTAATCTTCATTAGTCAACACCTCTTAATCCAAAGCTTCATTTTGCAAAACAAAAAGACTGCTGGTGGTGTGAAGATCAGATGGTCAGGCAACATTTGAAAAGTAAAACATCTTTCACTTACTCCACTTCCCCAACAATATCAAATGAAGATGAGAGGGGAGAAATAATATTAAAACAGCAACATTTTGACTAAAGAGATACATGTCATATTAATAGATCTTAAGATTTTGCAGAATAGAGAGAGCTAGTCAATACAATTTCCAGTGTATATTGTGAAGAAAAACAGAAAACTAAAAATATTTAATCTGGCATTGGTAGTGAGTGGGAAAAACTGCTGAAATCTAAACACAATCTCCTAGAGGAAATCAGCAGATCAATCGGCATCAATGGGAGGAAAAGAATAGTCGACATTTCAGGCTAACACCCTTTGAGACAGAGTTTCAGTCTGAAACATCGACCATTCTTTTTACCCACCATTCCTGTTAGACTTGCTGAGTTCTTCCAGTAGATTCTATCCAAGTACATGCTATGAGGGTAATATACTAGGATGAATGATGGATTTGTTGAAAAACAGAATTTAGAGTTGGAAATAACAGGTAATTTTTTGGGGGTTGGTAGGATGTGGGAGTGCCTTGGGGTTGGAGCTCGGGCCCTAGCTGTGTGCAGTTTGGATCAATAGTTTAGGCAAGAGCATTAAATATCAAAATGCATATTTGCTGACTATACAAAGCAGGATGCAAAATTGGTAGAAAGGATGCAAAGATGCTCTGGGGATGTGAATAGATTGGGTGAGTATAGTGTGGAAACATTTGAAGTCATTCCTTACATGACAGTCCAGAGGAGCAGAATACCAAATACTTATATCCAAGTATTTAAACCCTAAGAAATTTCCCCTCTTCTTGATCCTAAATAGCCTACCGTTTATTTTGAGATCATGACCCCTGTAAGTCCTCAGCCTGGGGAAACTTCCTTCCCTCTATGAATTCTGTCCATATCCATCAAGAGACCTCTCATTTTTATAAACTAAGATCAGTCTACTTAATCCCTAAACAAGCGACAGACTGCCATTCCTAGGAACAGGCCCTCCGGCCCACAAGCCCACACTGCACAATACACACGTAATTACACAATTAACCTATGAATCCTGTACATCTTTGGATCATGCATGGAAACCGGAGCACCCAGCGGAAACTCGGGCGAACATACAAACTCACTGCAGATAGCAGTGGATTCAAATCTGGGTCACTGGCATTGTAATAGCATTGCGCTAATCACTACGCTAACTGCCACTTTCTATGGGTCATGATCTCACACCCATTTAGTTTTCCAGAATTTGTATTTTGTTCCAAATGAATGTAGAATGCAGCAAGGATAATTTATTGCATCAATTTGTGAGAAAACCGATACATTCAGCATTATTTGAAGCCATGCTTGAAGAGCATATGAATAAAGTTAAATATTTCTGCTCTTATTTGAATTATGTTCTTTGCTGTGAAATATTTGTTGGTTTATATAGTAATTTATTGAAATTTTCAAAAGATTAATGTACATTGTTTATAATAGAATTAAATTAGGAAATGGAAGATGATACAATTTAATAATACTTGTCGTAAAATAAACCTAGTATGAATGCATTACTCAATGGTTACTTTATACTTAAAATGATGAACAAAGGACAAATTTAAAAATAAATTATTGGAAATCTGAAGTGAAAACAAATGTTACATTTCTTCTCTACATTGGAGAGATTGGGCACAGACTGAGAGATCGCTTCGCTGAGCACCTTTACTCCATCTGCACCAGTGACAGAAACTTCCCAGTAGCAAACCATTTCAGTTCTGTATCACCTGTCCGTCCATGGCCTCATATACCATCCTAGCAAAACCACCCGCAAATTGGAAGAGCAAAACATGATTTTCTGTCTGGGCACTCTCCAGCCAGATGGCATTAACATCAACTTTTTCTGTTTCTGCTAACCTGTGCTCCTCTTCCCCCCTCCCCTCTTTTCAGCTCTCCTTCCTCTCTTCCCTCTTTATTCACTCAGCCATCCCTCCTCCCCCTTTCCTCTCTATTCACCCAGTCATCTCTCCTTCCCTTCTTCTTCCACCTATTACCTCCTGCCTTTGCAACCATGCCTCCCCTCCACTATTTTGTTTGGATACCTGCTGACATTTTTCCATACCTTGATAAGGGCTCAAGCCTGAAACTTTGGTTATGTATTTTTACCTTTGCTAATATAAAGGGCTCTGTTTGACTTGCTGAGATTCTCCAGTTTTGTGTTTTTACTGCATTACATTTTCAACAGATCAGGCTGCATCTTTGGAGGGAAAAAGTTAATATTTCATGTCAATAATTTTTTCATCAGAAATGGAAAAAGAAATACATTTAAAATTGCAAAAAAATATGGGCTATTGGACTGTCCTTTGAGAGAGGATCATGGTAAGTGAACAACAAAGGTTTTGTGAAGGGAGGACTAAATAGAGGAATGAATTCTGAAATACTCCAAGGAGAGGGAGAATAATAAAAAAAAGAAAGCTGGCAGTGTATGATAGAAGACTAGAATGGCAAATTGTTGATTTATTGTGAGCTTTAAATACTGTAATCTGCCAGGTGGGAAACTGAGAAACAGATCTTCATACTTCCTTTGAGATTTTATTGAACTTCATCTGAACAGTGAAGGAGACCAAAAGCAGAGGTCAGAATTGTAATAGGTTAGAGCACAAAGATGGCTTATATGGATAGTAAAATAACTAAACTTATTTTTATATATAATGTTACAGTAATACTGGATTAATGGTATTGTCTCCTGGTATAAATTTATTTCAGACACCAACACTTCCTTCACTGAATCCTCCATTTACCTGTTTATCCTTCACATTTTATTTGTTTACATTCTCAAAACCAAAAGGTCCTATATATCATCTGATCACCTTCATTGTTATCCACAGAGGAAATTTGATGACTGGATCCGTTCATCAGACTTCAGTGCGAGGACGAGACATAGGAAAAGATGAAATTATATAGAGGTAAAACAGAAAATTCCACAGGAAATATATTCCTGATTACAAAGCATAATGGTGCATCTTTGTACATCATGCTTCCCAGTGTAAGTGATTCATAATTTTAGTATCTTCAGTCTCCTTGTGGGCATATGCCATTTAAAGCAATTAATTGAGCCTCCTAATCTCACACCATGAATTTCCCATAAAAGCAACATATTTGCTACATCTGTAACAGACTGCAGTTTAATTTAATAAAAAACCTCTTTTCCTTTTTCACCAACCTCCAACAACAATTATTTGTTTCCCACTTTGAGTATCTATTGGTCTGAGTACATGTTGTGGATGCTGTGGGGATTTTTTCTTGGAAAAAAGACTGAGGAGCTTTAGTAGAGTACAAAATCATGACAGATTGAGTAAATAGAAGCTATTAAAATTCTAACACTGGGGAACACAAATTCAGTGATGGTCAAAGGCTATACATAAAAAGAATGTGATAAACAACTTTTCTATGGAGAGGGTATTTGTAAGATGGAGTATGACTGATGGAGAGAGAAACAGAACTTTAAAAGGAAACTAGATAAGCAAAAGAGAAATTAGCTATAAGGAATGAGTGGGGACAAACCAGCCCTCTCCAGGAAAAAAGTTAGGAAAAAGCAAACCATAACAAAAATAAAATAGAAGATAAAGATACAGAGAAGAGAAAGAAGATGGCTTCCAAGAAGGAAAAAGTAAAAACAACTGGAAAAAAAGTAGAAAACTCGCTGGAGAAGAAAGAAGAAGGCCTTACCTGCAAGAAGGAACGGCGCTGCGGTGGCAAGGAGCACCCGACCCCCAAGGTCAGTGCCTGTCCTGCGGAGTCACAACTCACCAGCCAGTGGACTACAAAAATCACTCTTGGAGCCAAACAAAAGTGCACAATCAAAGGAGAAAGGTGGGAGGGGGGCTCAGCAGAGGAGTGGGCTGCCACAGAGCAAACAGCTGAGGGACGCTCAACACCAGGGTACTCAGCTGGAGGATGAGGAAGGCAGCAGAAGAGGGAGCGATGAAACAGACATGGGAGATAGATGGAGAGATGACTGACAAGAAGACCAATGTCAGGAAGCACAACAGACAATCAGCCCAGGAGGGGAGGACCAGCAACAAGAGGCCCAGCAAAAAGAGGCCGACAAAGAGATACAAGCAGCTCATCATGAAAAACAGAAGAGAAGAAGAAGACAATAACACAGGTACAGACAAAGAAGTCGAGGAAGAAGAAGACCAAGATCTTCACAGAGAAATAAAAGGTAAAACTGATGGACAAAGAGAAATAAAAGGTAAAACTGATGAACAGAATATATAGTTTTTTTTTAAGAACAAATGAGATCACTAAAAAGATGGTTATCATTAGAATTTAATGCAATTAAAAGGAAAATGAAAAGAACAGAAGATAAAAACTGGTAATCACAAAAATAGGGAAAAGAGTAGAGAATGTGGAAGAGTGGGAAACGGCTGTAGAAATGGAGGTAAATGACTTAAGAGAAAAATTGGAAGAAAGTGACAAAAAAATTAAAGAGACATGAGTTGTTATCTCAGAAAATTGATATGTTGGAAAATTAGAGTAGGTGAAACAACATAAAAATAGTGGGCTTGAAGAAGGGTGAAGAACACACACACATGAAGGAATTTATAAAAGGATGGATCCTGAAGGTCCTGGGAATGAGAAATGCAGGAAGAAATGGAAATAGAAAAGGCGCACAGAGCATTAGTTCCGAAACCACAGGCACATCAAAAACCAAGATCCATCTTAGTAAAATTTTTGAGATACACGACAAGAGAAAATATACTGGAACGGGCAAGGAATAAAGTTGGAGAAGTTAATAAACCATTGGCATACAAGGGTCAAAAAATATTTTTTTACCCAGACATGTTTTGAACTCTTAAAGAGGAGGAAGTAGTTTAATACAGCAAAATCGATTTTATGGAAAAAAGGTTACAAATTCATGTTAAGACATCCAGCCATGCTTAAAATATTTATACCCGGGGAGCAAAACAGACTGTTCTCGGATCCAGAGAAAGCACCAGAATTCGCAGAACATTTGCAGGACAGGAGAAGAGATGAGATGTAACAAGAATGAAGAACGACGATAAAGTATATATAAAGATGTAAAAACAATGTATATGTAAAGAACTAAAGAGGGAAAAGAGAAGGGAAGGGAGGGAGTAGGGGGAAAAAGAGAGAGCTTTGTTATATGTGTTTAAAAAAAAAGTGTTTTCTGGAGAGGGCTGGGTAGAGGGGGAATAACCGTCACTGCAAAATCAGTTGACGTTGTGAATAAGATTACAATCCAAATGAAAAGGGGAGTTGTGGTTGCCTGGCAAGGGATATGGTGCAACTCAGAGAGGGGGGGAACTTTTGGGGTTGTTATTAGTGGATGTGGGAACTGCAGGGGTACTTTATGTCTTAAATGTGTTGTCGTACATTAAGTGTAATAAGAGAAAACTAAGAGATGAAAATGGGTAAAAGGGGGATGGAGGTGGCAAAGAGGTGTATGCAAGATATAAGATGGCCATGTTGAACTATATGACTATAAACATTAATGGAATACATAACCAAATTAAAAGGAAGAGGCTACTAAATTTATTGAAGAAGGAAAAAATAGATATAGCATTTGTGCAGGAAACGCATCTAACTGAAGTGGAACATAACAAACTAAAGAGAGACTGGGTAGGACACATAACGGCAGCATTCTATAATTCAAAAGCTAGAGCTGTAGCCATACTAGTTAACAAAAATGTACCAATCAAAATAGAGGAGGAAATAATAGATCCGGCAGGGAGGTATGCAATGATAAAAGTGTCAGATATACTCAGAATTTTGGAATTTGCTCAATATATATGCGCCTAATGAGGAGGATCAAAAGTTTATGCAGGATTTTTTTTGAAGATTACAGACACACAAGGAAATAAATTGATAGGAGGGGATTTTAACATTAATTTGGACCCAATGTTGAATAAAACTGGACAAAAGACAAGTAAAAAGAATAAAGTAGCCAAATTTATGGTTAAATCAATGCAGGAAATTAAACTTATGGACATATGGAGGAGGCAACACCCAAGAGAGAAGGAATTTTCATATTATTCGAGCAGGCACGAAATTTACTGAAGGATTGAAATGTTTTTGTTGTCAGCCCATATTCAAGGGAGAGTTAGGAAAACTGAGCATAAAGCTAGACTACTATCAGATCATTCACCCCTATTATGAGCAATAGAACTGGAGGACATCCCACCAAGAACATATAGATGCTACTTAAAAGACAGGAATTTAGGGAGTTTATTGAAAGCCAGATTAAAAGATATTTTGAAATAAACACAGGATCAGTGAAAGACAGATTTATATTATGGGACGCAATGAAAGCCTTCATTAGAGGGCAGATAATAAGTTATGTGACTAAGATGAAAAAGCATTACAATCAGGAAATAGAGCAGTTGAAAAGGGAGATAGTAAGTACAGAAAAGGAATTAGTAAAAAGGGATGATTTAATGAAAAGGAGAGAATTGTAGGACAGAAAAATTAAACATGAAACATTTCAAACGTACAAGGTGGAGAAGAGCATAATGAAAACAAAGCAAAAGTATTATGAACTGTGAGAAAAAACACATAAAATATTAGCCTGGCAACTTAAAACAGAACAAGCTAAAAGAACGATACTTTCATCAAGGAAAAAGGACAAACAAATTACATATAACCCAACAAAGATTAATGAAAATTTTAAGGAATTTTATGAAGAATTGTATCAAACTGAGAACAAAGGGAAAGATGATAAAATAGAGGAATTTTTAGCTAAAATTGAACTGCCAAAATTGCAAGAAGAGGAATAAAACAAACTACTAAAACCATTTGAAATAGAGGAAGTACAGGATATATTAAAAAAGCTGCCGAACAATAAAACACAATAAAGAGGATGGATTTCCAATAGAATTTTACAAAACATTTAAAGAGTTATTAATTCCTCCTCTCCTGGAAGTAATGAAACAGATAGAAGAAACAGAAAGCTTCCCAGATTCATGTAAGACAGCAATAATTGGAGTAATACCAAAGACGGGGAAGGAACCATTAACACAAGCATCATATAGACCAATATCTCTACTTAACTCAGACTATACGATAATAGCGAAATTATTAGCAAACAGATTGGCCGATTGTGTACCTAAAATAGTAAAACAAGATCAAACTGGATATTTTTAAGAAAAGACAAACAGCAGACAATGTCTGTAAACTTATTAATCTAATCCATGCAGTTCAAGCAAATAAGAAACCAACAGTGGCTGTTGCTCTAGATGCAGAAAAAGCCTTTGACAGAGTAGAGTGGAACTACTTATTTAAAGTATTACAGAAGTTCAATCTACCAGAAAAATATATAAATTGGATTAAAGCATTGCATAATGGACCGTTGGCGAAGGTAGCAGTAAATGGATATGTATCGAGTCACTTTAAGTTAAGTAGGTCAACTAGACAGGGATGTCAACTATCCCCCTCATTGTTTGCCTTAGCAATAGAACCTTTGGCAGAACTGATAAGAATAAAAAATAAAATAAAAGGGATAAAAATAAAGGAGGAGTATAAAATCAGCTTATTTGTAGGTGACATCATAGTATACCTAACAGAGCCAGAGGTATCAGTAAAAAAAATTACATTAGAAATTGAAGGAATATGGAGAAATATCAGGGTACAAGATCAATGCAAATAAAAGTGGTGATGCCAATGAGTAACGCAGACTATACAGAATTTTAAAAAGAATTACCATTTAAATGGCAAGCACAAGCAATCCGATACCTAGGGATCAGGTTAGATAATAATTTAAGCCACTTGTACAAACTAAATTATCAGCCACTAATAAAGAAATTGCAGGAAGACTTAGAACATTGGAAAGAATTACCGCTAACGTTGATAGGGAGGGTAAACTGCATTAAAATGAACGTGTTCCCAAGGATACAATACTTATTTCAAACGTTACAAATTCCTTTAACAGAAAAATTCTTTAAGGAACTAAAGAGAATAATAAGGAAATTCTTGTGGAAAGGGAGGAAACCAAGGGTAGCGTTAGATAAATTAGCAGAAAGGTATAATCAAGGTGGTTTGCAGTTACCAAAGTTTAGAAATTATAATAGAGCCGCACAATTAAGGTATTTATCAGATTTTTGCCAGACAAGGGAAAAACCAGACTGGACTAAGATAGAACTAGATAAAATAGGGGAGAAGGTACCGGAACATACACTTTGTAAGTGGGATGAAAAGCTGGTGCAATATATAATCTCACCAGTACTGCATCATTTACTTAATACATGGAAGAAGATCCACTTAGAAAGGAAAAAATGAATTATCAAATACCAAAATTATTATTGATGCAAAATCCGCTAATCTCTTTTACAATAGACAACCTTTCCTTTAGAGAATGGGAGAGAAAAGAAATCAAAAGAATAGAAAATTGTTTTTTTTTTACATTTTATTAATAATTTATTAACATTTGAACAGTTGAAGTACAAATATGGAATAACTCATGGTACAATGTTTGCATATCATCAATTGATATAGGATTATGAAGGGTATGGATAGGATAGATGTAGGAAGGTTTTTTGAGCTGGCCGGGGAAACTAAAACGAGAGGACACAGTCTCAAGATTCGGGGGAGTAGATTTAGGATAGAGATGAGGAAAAATAGTTTTTCCCAGAGAGTAGTGAATGTTTGGAATTCTCTAACCAGGGAAGTGGTTGAGGCTGCCTCATTAAACATATTTAAAATTCGGTTAGATAAATTTTTACATGATAGAGGAATTAGGGGATATGGGGAGAAGGCAGGTAGGTGGAGTTAGGTCATAAATTAGATCAGCCATGATTGTATTGAATGGCGGAGCAGGCTCGATGGGCCATTTTTGGCCTACTCCTGTTCCTACTTCCTATGTTCCTATATTCCTATGAAAGCTTATTTAAAGAATAAATTGGGAAACAGCTTGAGATTACCTGAAGGAAGAAGCTTTGAATATGTGATTATAGACACAATTATAATTAAAAGATTTATACCAACATGTACATTAAGCTGCTAAATAAGGAAAATGAAATAAACTATAAACCTAAGCAGAAGTGGGAAAAGGATCTAAACATAAAGGTAAAAAATGAAGTATGGGAAAAGTTATGTTCTGGAACTATGAAGAATACAATAAATACAAGGTTATGCATGATACAGTATAATTGGTTATAAAGGGTATATTACTCTTCAAAAATTTTAAAAAAGGGATTCAACTATCGGATAGATGTTTTTGCTGTAAGAAGGCAATGGGAACATTACATGCAACTTGGGCATGTACAAAAGTGATTATGTTTTGAGAAGAACTAAATCAGATACTAAATAAAATTACAAAAAATAACATACCAAAAAGACCAGAGATATTTCTTTTAAGTAACATAAGAAGTAGAGAATTAGGCCTCAAATTGGATAAAGTGCAAAAAAAATTCATTATGATAGCCTTAACGATAGCAAAAAAATGTATAATGTCAACTTGGAAAATGGAAGAGAGCATGAGTAATCATGGAAATGAATAAATGTATTCCATTGGAAAAAATAACATATAATTTAAAAAATAAAGTCACAATGTTTGAACAAATTTGGGAACCATACATAGAACATATCAGAGAGATCTTGCCTATGACCTCCATCCCCTAAAATAAGAATGAAATCGATAAGAAGAAAAAATGACAAGATTCAGAGTGTAATAAATAGATGACACATTTTTCTTGTTTATTTTCCTTTGTGTTTTATGGTTTTATTGTATTGTATATGTTGAATATTTATGGGTTTTGGAGGGGGGTGGATAGAGGGAAGGGGGGGGAGGGAGAAAAGACCACTGTGTAAATTTAATGAGAAACGTTTGTACATATTTTGGTTGATATGGTTCATAGTGTGAAAAATAAAAAAATTTTTTAAAAAAGGAATGAGTGGGGACATGGGACTCACAGGATCCTGTAAAGAGACCCAGGTGGATTCAGTGAGCCAAATGGTGGTCTTCTGTGCTAAATGTGCAGATGACATTGACTTGTGTTCAATGGAAGTATAAAATGGTGCAGCTGGCAAAATAAATTACAAAAGTGATTATTCATGTGAGCTATGTTGTATACTTTTCTTGCATTTCCCACACCCTCACAGCTTCAATAACGAGGCCACTATAATACAGAGATCTCCAAAACATGAATAATTTTTGATACTTGAGCCAAAGCAGGCATCAAGTGAAATGCATCTTAACTCAAGGTTAAATGTTACAACTATTTGTCTTTAGACCTAGCATATAGGATCATTGTAGTTGGAGGAGGTTAGTCAACTTAGCACCAGGACATTACTTCACGTGTTCCAAGCTGAATACTTCCAGCTGCTTCATCAATGACTGACCTTTCATCAGAAGATCAGAAACTGGGATAAATGCACAGTCTCCCATTCACAATTCCACAGAGTTTCAAAACTGAAAACACTCAGCAGATCCAGCAGCATTTGTGGAAAGATAATCAGAATTAATATTTCAAGTCCTTCCCTGTTCTTTAATGAAGGGTCTTCAATATGACACATTTTTCTTTCCACAGATAGCAAGTATTTTCAGCATTTTCTGTCTTTATTTCAAATTCGTACAACATTCAACACTGGTGGCACAATGTGACTTGACCACAGATAGCTGGGTGTGATTAAATTATTTTGGGAATATTAGCCTGGGAGAGCAGATGGAGATAGCTTCATTACAAGTACTATAGTCCCCACCATCTTCTCAAGGTTTAATGAATGACCAGTAATATCCATTTACATAAAGTTTATTTCAAAAAACTATCATAGTTGAGCTTGATCTAACTCCATGTGCCTTTGATGTCATCTAGTTGTCCCTTTACAACCAGAGAGAATAAAACCAAAATAATTAAAGCATGGACCAAAAGGCAGTGCCAGAAACTTAATTTATTTTGCATTTATCTTAAGCAATACTAGTGAACATTTAGTGGTACAATCCTAGCAAGAAAGGTCTTCATTTTTCATATAGAACACAATTTTAAAATATTGTACTTTGAGATGAACAGGTTAGAAAATTTCACCTCTCATCTCAGTTCTTATTTATATTCCAGCTCCAGTTGCTAAAATAAAGTTAGGTGTAGAGAAGTGGAAAGGGGAGTTCAGGAGTGGGTTGCAACCTAGAAATGAGAGTACATTCAATTAAAAAAAAGTCCAAAGTTAATTTAGCCACATAAAGTATCACATTATCAAATTATCACGTTATCAAATGATATGGCATTGAGGGTCATCACTCCATCAAGCTTATGTTCCTTGGTTCAGCTATCCAATTAGAAGGAATTCCCTTCCTCTGGCTTTTTGGAAGTTAATATTGATATTTCCTTTTTATTTAGTGTATAACAATTCACAACTTGGTAAATATAAAATATTACTTTACCTCATACTTGTATTTGTCATACCTCATATTTGTCAATCATTTAGGGTGTGGCACCCAGAATTAAACATAAAAGTTTAGCCAGTATTTTGAAAAGCTTCCCATTTTTCAAATTTTATTCCTCTTAATAAAGCCAAACATCTCGTATGCTAAGGATGTATTGTTCTAGTTGTGACAAAAGCAAGGATGATAGTTTCAATAGGAATTGATACAGACCTAACTACACTCTTTGCCAGGTTGTTGTCGCATAACTACAGAATTGATAACGCATCCACGGATCATCATGGAAGATTGTCAACCAAGAGGGAAAATTCCAATCAAGACAATTATCAATCAATAATGTTATTAAGGCCTAAATACCAAACCTGTTCACAATTTTTCAGTTTGTATTCTGTCAGGATCAACTGATTCTAAATCTAAGTCCATTTTTGTACAAAAAAAGTCAAACTCCCAAGATTAGACAAGCTGGGAGCAAGTGCTCTCAATGCCAAGGCAACAATTTGGGAGTTCATTGAACTCAAGATTCCAGCTGTTGAATTTAACTCAACACCACTTTTTAAAAAGCAATTTGAGGTGAGCAATAAATGCAGCCGTACCAAGAATGAATATTTTCTTTAAAAATAAGATTATTGCATGTAATTCGAAAGTCTGTTTTCATCTCTATTCCACTTGGTATTTGAATTGGAATATATTGCAATGAACTTTGCAAGCCTCAACCAGGGCCTAATATTAGATTTTTTTCCTTTTATAAGTGTCACCATTAGTTTTAATAAAAAAGCACGACGGATCAGGACATTAAGTAATGTGATCGTTTCCAGAATTTGTTTACATACAGAGTCGCAAACACTACATCAGGTGAAGTTATTTTGGAATAACAGAAAACTTGTCTTGTATGCATCAAGTCAGTCAGGAACTCACTTTCCAATTCCTACCAAAACAAGATATCTTTTATGAGCTCTTTAAATGCTGATGGTATAAACACAGCTACTGGAATTGAACACAGTGTTGGTGACAAAAATACATCAAATAGATCTTACATAAAACTAAGAATATACTACTGCATCAAAATAATAGCTGTGAGGAAAAAGCCATAGATCCACTTCTCTGGCAAATAAATATTTTTTTAAAATCTCGGTTGGGGCACCAGAGGGCGCATAGCACTTCAGCAGACCTCATGCAAATCATCACCTTGACAATTAGTGGTCAACAGTGAGCAGAAATATGACAAGATTGAACTTACAGACAATGGCGTGCATTTGGTGAAAGGAAGAAAAATTCCACAGGACAAATTGGGTTATGTTAAAATTCTACACTAAAAAGTTCAACTTAATATGAACAAAATGCAGATTTTATAAATATAACTACTTCTTATACCACCAGTCACAGATTTAAAGCAATAATTCAAATTCTCACCAGTTCTCCTCACTCCATTTAGTATCCTTGGATTCCATTATGTGGAAGGTATAGGCATGGCGTGATTGATCTGATGTGTTTGAACCACTTTTGTGCACAACTTCTCCATGAATTAGGATAAGCCCTCCTGTACACCAGGGAAAATAAATCAACTAATTACAGGCCTGTCTTGTTTACACTTGCACAAGGCTCTTGATTTATTCAAATCATCATTCAAGTTAGGTTCAATTTATTTGCATAAGATTTCTATTCCAAGACTATCACAACTAAGTTAAAATTAGCCCCCATTACCTCTAATGGCATTATTACACTGGCAGTCTTGTCACTATGTACCACAATTTTGTTTTGGCTGCAGATTGACTAAGGTCTGAGCCTAACTGAGAGACTTACAAGGCAGGTTTTCATTGTGCTACCTCCTTCTTTATATCTACAGAGGAAAATTAGTATCTATCCATGTATTTGGAAACAGCCCTTCAATTGTAAAGGAGGCAAATTTGAGTCACAAATTCCAGGTACTCTCAGGATAGAAAATACTAATACCATTCAATATGAAGTAAACTTACTTTTAACTATCACAATAAAGCAATCACCTGGACTCCTTTGAGGGTGACACAAAAACAGCTTTGAACAAGATAGTGCGAACATGCCTCCTCAGTTCCTGTTTACAATTTGTTTACATCTAATGGCAAATGGATGTGCTGTTTCCTTTACGATTTCTGTTCACTGTGGTCTGTGCACCCATAGTGCAGAAAGTTAAAAGAGAATGATTTATTAGAATAATCTCAAGTCCTATCCAAATGGAAATATTCACGTGATTCAAATTATTAACATTGACTGCTTTAGTTTTATCTATTTCTACGGCATAATTCTGTAACATTTAAAACCAATATTTCATATAGAGTCGTCGTCTTACAGCAAAAATATGGGCCCAGCTTGACCATGCTAAATAATATGTCCTGCTTTAGTCCCACTTAGACTCTTTTCCCTTCAATCCCTTTACATCCATGTAGGTATCTGAGTGCTTCTCAAAGAAAGCTAACCCTTCTGACTCAACCACTTTGTCTGTCAGATCATTCCATGTGCTCATCACCCTCAGAGTGAAACACTGTCCCCTTGCATCCCTTCTAAATCCCACCTGCCCCTCACCTTATAGTTATGGCCACTTGTCTTAGATTCTCCTACTCTAGGAAAATGTCACCATTATCTAAGCCCATCATGATTTTATAGACCATAAGAACCCCTCTCAACCTCCTATGGTCCAAGGAAATCATGGCTAGTCTTTTAAGATAACTCAACTTCACTAGTCCTAGCAAAAATTTTGTAAACATTTTCTGTACCCTTTCCAACTTTATAAGATCCTTTCTACAGCTAGTCCACCAAACTGCACATCACTTCAATATTACATTTCAACACTTGGATAATATTGTCCGATGCATGAAGGCAAGCATTCCAAATGATCTCTTCACTGTGACTACCTTTGTTGTCATCTTTAAAGAGCTGTGCACCATTGGGAAATATGATAGACATAAGACTTAAGATGAAGCTGTCCAATTTGTAATGATCGCATTGGCAGTGGCCAGGAAGTGCATAGTAGTTACCTGGAAACCTGACTCTCTTGGGCATTGCGTGCTGGAATTAAGAAATGCAAAGCTGTGTTCCCCTGGAGAAAATTACCTATAACTTAAGGAAAAAATATAACATTTTTCTAAAATATTGGCAACCATTTTTAAATTTTATAGGAACACAGGTTTTAAATCTCGGTTGGGGCACCAGAGGATCTGCGCCCCTAGCCACCCTGCCTCCTCCTCCTATCCTTCTACTGAGGGAAGGGCAGGGGGCTCCATTCCATCCCAATCAAGTAAAGTCAAGAAAAATGTAACAGCCTAGGCACCGGCAGTTGGGCTGAGACAAATCCCTGATGAGTTCACTACCTTTGTTGTGGGTGTCTTGAATGTTGTGTGTAACTGGTTTGTTGAGTGTGGGGACGTGGTGGGGGGGGGGGGGGTGGGGGGTGGAATGGCTTGGACTCAATGACGAATTTTGTATGTAATTGATAACTGTAATTTCTGATTGATTACTGGAAACTGAGTTCAAGTTTGAAAATTTATAAATAAAATATTTTTTAAAAAAAGAGCTGTGCACCTGCACCCTTAGGTCCCTCTACTCCACAACTCTTTAGGACACTACCGTTAACAGAGCAAGTCCTACCCTGTTTCTCTTTAACCAAATGCATCAACTCTCATTTCTGCAAGTTGAACGGCATCTGCCATTGCAAACTCAGGCAACTTTCTTCACTCTGCATCATTAAAAAAAATACATGTTTGTGTCAAGATGAAATTTGCCTTGCCAGAAGCATCCCTGTCCAAATCATTTATGTATATAATTGCTGTGATGGCAGCACTTCTGCTCACGCAGACCCGGGACAACAGAGATGCATCGCTGCTCAAAAGGGTTCAAATGCCCAATCCTATTGCTGACAGCTCCATGCAGCCTTTAAACAGCCTGTTAAAGGGATTGAAGGTGTTTTCTATAAGCTTGTAACTGTGGGGTTCGTGTCTAAGATGATGACACCTGTATTCGGCAGCAGGCTTCAGAGGAACAGCAGACCCCCAAAAGAGGGGAGAACAAAACTCGTTGATAAGGGGAAGCAAAGGAGATGATCCAACAGAATGGTGACAGACCAGCAAGGGGCTTGGCAGCTGAAAGCAATTTGTGATCGGGGGACCCACATGGGCTGTGAGTTGCTGGAGACTGCCTCATGTGAACCAGGATTCAAGTGGATGCTAAGGGCAAGAATGGTTCCTGAAAGGCCTCGGGCGTGTCGGAGGTTTGGATCTGAAGCTCAGGTTGCCAATGAATTAAACAAGAGTCTGTGCAGCTGCAGGAGCTGCTGGAGGTGAATCCACAAATACTCGGTGACGCTAAAGGGACTCTCTTTCTCTCTTACTGTAATGCCGAGTGGCACGAATGATGACTCTTTACAATTTAATTTACAATTACCTGTTCTGTACTAAGAAAATAAAAGAATCTCAAACATTTCAAAATGCAAAGGTCCTACTACCAAACTGAGGCACTCTACTGATCACAGTCCTCCGGTTTGAAAAACTACCCTCTACAATCACTCTCTGACTCCTATCACTAAGGTAATGTTTTATCTAGTTGGTTTCTATCTCATGTGCCCTATCGCTCTGTATGAACCTACCATGTTGGACCTTTTCAAACACTTTGTAAATATCCATACAAATATCCACATCAACCATCTTTGTCATCTCTTCAAAAAATTTTATCACTTTTGTGAGACCTGATTAACCAGAGTTCTTTTGCCTTGCCATTCCTCCCATTTACCTTACTGGGAACACATTTGTCCTGGGCCTTCTTTATCACCCTCTTAAATCTCTCCCATTTGACAGTTCTGCTTTTACTCTCTAACATTTGCATCCAGTCAACTATTGCAACATCCTGCCAAATCATGTTCAAATTGGCCTTGCCCCTATTTAGGATTCTAACTTGAGGATTAGCATTATCCTTTTCTAATAACTATGTTAAAGCTAATAGAAATGTGGTTACTGATCCCAAGGTGTTCTACCGATACCTCAGTTACCTGACCAGCTTCACTTCTGAGCAGAAGGTCCAATATTGCTCCTTTCCTAGTAGGTCTGTCCACATATAGTTCTGGACACAATAAATTTCACTCCAATCCCCTAACACTTTGGCACTTCAAGTCAGTGTTGGGAAAATTAAAATCACCTTCAATAACATCTTTTGCAAACACAGAAATGCTGGAGGAAGTCAGCAAGTCTCACAACTTCCCAGAGGAGGCAAAGATATATAACCAACATTTTGGACCTGAGCCCTTCTGCAAGGTACAAGAAAAAAAGCAGACAGGCGCCTGAATTAAAAGACTGGGGATAAAGAAAGGGCAGTGGGAGGAGCACAGACCAACAGACAAAAGGTGACAATTGGTCATGGAGATGATAGGAGAAGAAAGCTGAGAATTATCGAGGAAGGGGTGGCTCTGTGAATACAGATCTGGAGGAAAGGAGACAGAGGGAAAAGGAAAGAGAGAGACAGCTAGAGGAAAGGAGAAATAAGGATAGATGGGGGTGTTGTGGAGCTAACAGAAACCAGAGAAGTTGATGTTAATGCCATCTGACTGGAGGGTGCCCAGACAGAATAGGAAGTTTTGTTTCTCCAACTTGGGGAAGTCTCAGTCTGGCAGTGCTTGAGACGATGCTCAGACATGTTTGCATGGGAATGGAGCAGGAAATTATAATGGATTGCCACTGGAGATCACGACTTTTGCAGCAGACAGAGCCAAGGTTCTTGACAATGCAATATCCCAGCTCATGTCTAGTTTCTTCAATGTAGAGGTGACCACAACTAAAGAACAGATGCAGTAGTGACCCCTACAGATTCACAAGTGTTGCTTTACTTGGAAGGACTGTTTGAGCCCCAACTGGTGGTGAGAGGCGGTATGGGCACAAGTATTGCACTTCCTGCAATCACAATTAGTGGGAAGGGAGAAGTGGACAAGGGATTCAGTGAGGGAGCAGTCCTGCGGATGGCACACGGGGGGAGAGGGAAAGATGTGAATGGTGGTGGGATCATGTAGTGGGTGATGGAAATGACAGAGAACGATACATTGGATGCAGAGGCTAGTGTGGTGGTGGTGAGGACAAAGGGAATCCTGTCTTTGTTATGCATGGGGGCGGAGATGATGGTAGTAGAGCAGCAGCCTCGTCTTTTGAAAGAGAACGACAACATCTCGGATGATCTGGCATGGGAGCAGATGTAATGGAGACAGAGGAATTGTGAGAAAGCAATTGAATCCTTATAGGGGTCAGGATGTGAAGAGGTGTAGTTGAGTAAGCTATGGGAGTTGGTGGGTTTGTAAAAAACATCTGTAAAGAGTTTGTCTCCTGAGATAGAGACAAGGAGATCGAGAAAGGGGAGAATGTTGCTGGAGATGGACCAATTAAATTTGAGGTCAAGTTTGGAGTTGGCAACAAAATGGATAAAGTCGACGAGTTCACATGGGTGCATGAGGCAACACAAAGTAGTTAATGAAGCGGAGGAACAGTCAAGGAGACTTGCCTGCATAGGTTTGTAACATTGGTTGCTCCACATAGCCAACAGAAAGGCATAGCTGAGTCTCATTCAGGTATCCATGGCTACCACCCCTTTGATTTGGAGAAAGTGGGATAAGTCAAAAGAGAAGTTATTATTAAGAGTGAGGACAAATTCTGCCAGCCAGAAGGGGATTGTGGTGGAGGAAGACTGCTTGGGTCTGCTGTTAAAGAGACCTTGCCCTCATGCCTCAGGCCCAAAATGTCCATTACATATTTTCACCTCTATGAACACTGCAAGACCTGCTGAGTTCCTCCAGTATTTCCGTGCTTTCACTACCTACAACAGCTTTGCTTTTTTAAAATAAACCAGATATCTGCAATCTCTCTCTCCATTTTTGATCATCTAGCTCCCAGTGGCTGTTTTGCAGCCTTTTGTATACACCCATCAAGGTGACTATTCCTTTTTAGTTCCTTATTTATACCCACACTGCCTCACACAATAGTTCTTTGGCAATATCCTCTCCAATGACTACTGTGTTATCTTCTTTGATTAATATTGGAACCCTCTCTCCCGACTTCTCACACCTGTAACTATGGAACACCAATACACTGAGCTCCCAGTCCTCGTCCTCCTTCTACCATGTCTCTGTTATTACTACAATATCCTATTGTTCTATACCTTTTTTCTTTGGCTTGACTTTGCGGATGAAGATTTATGGAGGGGTATGTCCACGTCTGCTGCAGGCTTGTTGGTGACTGACAAGTCCGATGCGAGACAGGCAGGCACGGTTGCAGCGGTTGAAAGGGAAAATTGGTGGGTTGGGGTTGGGTGTTGGGTTTTTCCTCCTTTGTCTTTTGTCAGTGAGGTGGGCTCTGCTGCCTTCTTCCCACCGAACTGTGAGGCGCCAAGATGCACGGTTTGAGGCGATATCAGCCCACTGGCGGTGGTCAATGTGGCAGGCACCAAGAGATTTCTTTAAGCAGTCCTTGTACCTCTTCTTTGGTGCACCTCTGTCTCGGTGGCCAGTGGAGAGCTCGTCATATAACACGATCTTGGGAAGGCAATGGTCCTCCATTCTGGAGACGTGACCCACCCAGCGCAGTTGGGTCTTCAGCAGCATGGATTCGATGCTTGCGGACTCTGCCAGCTCGAGTACTTCGATGTTGATGATGAAGTCATTCCAATGAATGTTGAGGATGGAGCGGAGACAGCGCTGATGGAAGCGTTCTAGGAGCCGTAGGTGATGCCGGTAGAGGACCCATGATTTGGAACCGAACAGGAGCGTGAGTATGACAACGGCTCTGTACATACTGATCTTTGTCTGTTTCTTCAGGTGGTTGTTTTTCCAGACTTTTTTGTGTAGTCTTCCAAAGGCGCTATTTGCCTTGGCGAGTCTGTTGTCTATCTCTTTGTCGATCCTTGCATCAGATGAAATGGTGCAGCCGAGGTAGGTAAACTGGTTGACCGTTTTGAGTTCTGTGTGCCCGATGGAAATGTGGGGGGGCTGGTAGTCATGGTGGGGAGCTGGCTGATGGAGGACCTCAGTTTTCTTCAGGCTGACTTCCAGGCCAAACATTTTGGCAGTTTCCGCAAAACAGGACGTCATGCGCTGGAGAGCTGGCTCTGAATGGGCAACTAAAGCGGCATCGTCTGGAAAGAGTAGTTCATGGACAAGTTGCTCTTGTGTCTTGGTGTGAGCTTGCAGGCGCCTCAGATTGAAGAGACTGCCATCCGTGCGGTACCGGATGTAAACAGCGTCTTCATTGTTGAGGTCTTTCATGGCTTGTTTCAGCATCATGCTGAAGAAGATAGTAAAGAGGGTTGGTGCGAGGACGCAGCCTTGCTTCACGCCATTGTCAATGGAGAAGGGTTCGGAGAGCTCATTGCTGTATCTGACCCGACCTTGTTGGTTTTCGTGCAGTTGGATAACCATGTTGAGGAACTTGGGGGGGCATCCGAGGCACTCTAGTATTTGCCTATATACCTATCCACACCCTAAACATCTAATTTTCTGGCAGGCTTCTTGCATTAAAATAAAAACACAAAGTTTACCTGTCTTATCTCGATCTTTGTCCTCCATCATCCTGTTCTGCTCCAACCCGCTTCCTTTGCCTTCCTCACTATCCTTAACCTTTTCAAACCCTCTCATTCATGGATCCCAACCCCTTGCCAGCCTAGTTTAAAGTCTCCTACCAAAATATTTCTCACCCTCCTCTTTATAGTTCCTTTGTTGAGTTTTATGATTGGTCTAGTTACTTTTTATTAATTTCAGATTTTCATGCTGTGACATATTTTCACAGTTCTGTAGTATTTTAAAGTATTTCCAAAATAATTTCAACTGCAAGGAGCTGTCACTTCTCCCAATTTACTATACTTATTACTTGCAGCAGTAAGTTTGAACAGAATTATATATTAAGTCACTCTGTACAAAAAAGAATTGTCAAACAACCCCAGCTGAAAACATAATGGTATTTACCTTTCTTAACTGGAGCAGAAATGAATTCATCATCTGAATAATTATGTTCTTGTCCAATAAATTTGAGCAGAGGATACTCTCCTTTTGGAGCACGCAGCATCCTCCGTGAGATTCCAGCTGTCAGTTAAAAAAAAGTTATGTAACCAAGTATCCCCATGTATCAATGATTGGAACCAGGCAGCTTGAAGTAATGGTGATATTCTACCCACCAGCTATCTGCCACAGTAGTACAGACGACAATGAACATGTCACATCAGAGTACATGGCTCAGTCACTTATAACATAGCAACATTGCAGCCATTACCTTTGTGAGAGCCAGGGATGAACCATAGACAGCCATTGTTCTCTGTTGCATCCTCCATTGCAATCCAAAAACCCATGATTCTCCCAAGAGGTTCTGTATATAGGAAAGTGGCGTCCTGGTGAGGCGTCACTGGAAATAGTGAGAATAAAACTGATTGGTGATTAACCAAGAATATTTGTGTAATTGGACTGAAAAATGTGAATCAGATTTCAGATTTATTGTTAGAGTACAAACATGACATCACATACAAACCTGATTTTTCAGAATTACCACTTATTGGTAGTGCCAAAAAAAAACAACACAACGTAAACATGAACAAATAAAGAACTGTAAAGATAGCAAATGTAAACAAACTGACTGTGCAATACAGAGAGAAAAAAATCAATAAAGTGTACAAGTAAGAGTCTTTAAATTAATTCCTGATTGAGCAAGTTAATGAGAACCCTGATGGTGGAGGGGTAGCAGCTGTTCCTGAACCTGGTGGTGTGACTCTCGTGGCAACTATACCTCTTTTCTAATGGCAGCAGCGAGAAGAGCTTGTGCTGCATGGTGAGGGTCTTTGATGATTGCTGCTGCTCTCCAACAGCAGTGTTCCCTGTAGATGTTCTTGATAATAGGGAGAGTTGTGTCCACTACCTATTGTAGGGCTTTTCACTCATGGGTATTGGTGTCCCCATATCAGACCGTGATGCAGCCAGTCAGCACACTTTCTACCACAGCTCTGTAGAAATTTGCCAGGGTTTCTGGTTCCATACCAAACCTCCGCAAACTCCTGAGGAAGTAGAGGCACTGACGTGCTTTCTTCATGATGCCATTGGTGTGTTGGGTCCAGAAAAGATCCTCTGAGATAGTGACTCCCAAGAACTTAAATTTGTTCACCCTCTCCACCTCTGATCCCCCAATGATCACTGGATTGTATACCTCTGGCTTTCCTTTCAACAATCAGTTGCTGGCCCTAAGAAGCTGATAGACTGGAAAATTAAAAATATATTGATCTTTATTTTTAAAAATTTTGGTAACAGTACTAAAGATTACAGAACCAAAGTAAGAATTAAGACACATCCTCTTTGAGGTGAAGAGTCCATTCTTATTTTCTATGTCCGGTAACTTAAATATCTAATAAAACCAATCCCTATGTTGATTTCTGTTTCTTCCTATTTACTTGTACAGCAATCAACACAACAGTGTTCCTCAATCAAGATTAATCAGATAGAAAGTGCCACATCATTAACATTTTCCCTTTTTTTTAATTGAATATTTTAGACTATTTCTCGTATTCAAGGAAAATTGTGTTGAAAAAGTGAATCACTTTTAAAACTTTGAGAAAGAAATGTTAAAATTCACCTCGCACTCATCAGACATCTTTATCCCATATTTATACTGCACTTCCCAATAACATGCCTTTATCTCAATTCAGAAAAATCCATTATTTTCTATATAAGCAATTTGAGAGTGGTAATTTGTTACAAATTATGTTTATTTCGGTTATCACCCCTTGCTTAACTAAAAAAAAATCCAAGGTTAATTCCATTAGAACCCACTCAGCCATTAATGCTGTCTCCGTGATCAAATTTAAATCAAGAATTTGTTTGCTAAGAATAACAAACACTTTGTGAAAGCACTGTAGTGGTGTGATTGTTCAATTTCATAGTCGGGTTAAAATGTATCAAACTAGATTTTGCTTTGGTGCATTTGACTGCAGAGTAACTCTTTCCAACCACTACATTTGGGAAGAAATCCCAAAGTAAAGGTCGGGGAAATGGGCGGTGAAGGGGAGAGACAGGAACCACCCTACTACTTGTTCTCTTAATGCTGGCAAGTCACCACACTATGTCACCAACATAGCTACTTAGAAATATGAGACAAATGGGTTGGATATGAGATTATTATTAAAGCTCATTCATTACTAAACATAATTAATCACAGTTCTTTTGATTATTGCCCTGAGGGATATAACCCTTGTAATCATTGATGCATTTATAGAGCAAACTGAAGCATAATTACGTGAAAGATTTGTTGTGCAAGACTATGTTATTTGGCCATACCTTCACCACCAATCCTTGGTTGCTGGGGAAAAAAAATAGCAAGCTTTCACCACTTTTGCAGATAGTTTAGAACATCAAAGCATCCATATATTAATTATAATCTGCTAATTGGCATGTATAATTTATGTGATTGTAAAATGAAGTTGCATGAATTCCAAGGGAGGCATGGACAGTGTAGTGGTTAATGCCACACTGTAACAGTGTCAGCAGCAGGGATCGGAGTTTGAATTCCATGCTGTCTGTAAGGAGTTTGTACGTTCTCCCATTATTGGCGTGGGTTTCCTCCGAGTGCTCAGATTTCCTTCAACCTTTCAAAAATGTACTTGGAAGGTAGGTCAATTGAGTGTATTTGAGCAGCACGGGCTCATGGGCCAAAAGGCCCTGTTACCATGGTGTATGTCTAAATTTAAAATAAATTAATAATTCTTATCTTTTTATGACAGTGACATGATCACAAGGTCAACCAACCCAATGCTTTTGTATAGCTATTTCATAGAAAATGAAGCCAGGATATTTAAATGTCATTGGAGAAACCAAATGGAACATAGATAACTGAATTACAGAACATCTCCACTCAAGGGCGGCATGGTTGGCATAGCGGTTAGCACAACGCCTTTACAGTGCAAGTGACTGAAACCGGGATTCAAATCCTGCACTGACAGGAGTTTGTAAGTTCTCCCTGTGTCTTCATGGGTTTTCACCTGTGGGGTCCAGTTTCCTACCACCATTCAAAACGTACCAGGGGTGTAGGTTAATTGGGTATAAATTGGGCGGCATGGACTCATGGGCCAAAATAGCCTGTTACCATGCTGTAGGTTTAGATTTAAAATTTTACATTTAAATGCACAAAGGCAACCCTGTACATGCCACATTAACCAATTGTCCTAATTCCATTTTGACCTCACTGACTTTTACCCCTTTCAATGTCCAATGTTAGCACAAGGAGCAACTCCTCATTTTCTTTATCAGCACACTGCAGCCCATTGAACGTAGGGAGAGGGGTTGTGTCACAACAGATGTGTTTGCACCTTTCAGATTGAATATGTTTCTTCTGTTTTTTAAGTACACATTTTTACATAAGAACACAATAGATAGGAGCAGGAGTAGGCCATCTGGCCTATGGATCCTTCTCCGCCATTCCACAAGATCATGACTGCCTACCTGCTTTTGTCCCCATAACCCTTAATTTCCCTTATCATGCAAAAATCTTAAATGTATTGAATAAGGGAGCCTCGACTGCTTCTTTGGGCAAAGATTCACTAATCTCTGAGAAAAGTAGTTCCTCCTCATCTCCATCCTAAATCTCCCCTGAATTTTAAGGCTAGTTTTACCCATCAGTGGAAACTGATTTGCTCACTCTATCTCATCTATTCCTTTTATTATTTCCATGTTTATTTTGTATCCTGATACTCTCCCATATTTTATTAAAATTTACTGTAATTTTTCCATGGACCCTGCGGGTTCAGACATATACAACAGTATATCATTGGTATACAGAATAATCGTGCTGAATTTGCCCGACCTCGAAGCCTTTAATTTCAGGATTGCCCCTAATCATTTCTATCAGAGGTTCTATTGCCATAATAAATAATGCCGGTGAGAGGGAGCAGCCCTGCCTACTCGATCAACTCAATGGAAACATTCCTGATATCTGATTATTAGTTATTATTTTTGCCTGAGGATTTTGGTATAATAACCTAATCCAGTTTATAAATCCTCGTCCTATCCCTTATTTTTCCAGTGTTTTAAATGAAAGGCCACTTGAGTCTATCAAATGCCTTTTCTGCATTCAAATATTCTACTATATTGGGGTCCTTCCGTGATTGAGTTAAATGTATTATGTTAAATTATCGCGCCAGGTTATTTGACACTTGTCGCCCCTTAACAAATCCTACTTGATCTGTATGTATTAGTTTGGGTAAATACTGTCCCAGCCTATTTGCTAGTGCTTTCGCTATTATTTTATGATATTGGTCAAAAGGATGAGGTTTTCAGAGGATCTCTTCTTTTTTAGCAACACTGATTATTGCCATTGAGAAGGAGTCCAGTAATGTCTGAGTTTTCACTGCTCACTCTATTACATCCATAACCAAAGGCATTAACAGCTCTTTAAATTCTTCATAAAACTCAACTGGAAATCCATCCTCACCTGGGGGCTTTATTAGCCTAAAGAGTTCCCAGTGTGTTTTTTCAATTTATTCCCTAGTAAAATGCAATTCTAATTCCTACCTGTCCTCATCATCCAACTTCGGGAGTTCCACTCAATCTAGAAATTTCTTTATTTCAACTTCATCTCCCGGCGAATCAGATTTATATAAATTTTTATAATATTGTTGAAATGTTTCATTTATCTCCCTTGTAACTGTATCATTTTCCTTTGGTGTAGCATTTATTGGTCTTGCTGATTCTTCAGCCTTCACTTGCCATGATAGTACTTTATGTGCCTAAGCTTCTGAATAAAGTTTGCTGTTTATCATGACATATCTACCCGTTTGGTCTATTAAAATACTTTCCAAGGCATTTGGGACATTTTTACTAATCAAGATTGGCACTGCCGCAGCTTTTGAATGAAATGATGAAGAAAAGATCTACCCCCCACCCCCCAACAATTGCCTCAGTTTATAATGTTCCACATTAATAAGATGTGGTTCTTTTATCTTTTTTAAATATGTAAGTATTCTTTTCCTTTTGACCATTACATTCGAACCATTAACATTAAAACTTATAAACTTCAGTGACTTATCCATAACAGCATATTAAAAATTCTGTGCCAATAAATAAATGTAAACAGTTTCATGATCTGTACCCCCACCCAAAGTATCATGCAACCTCCGCTCCAGTGGTGATGGGGACAGGAAGTCCCCAGGGCCTGTGAAGAAAAGCCCGTGAAAGCCTCCAGAGATAAAGAAGAACCCCACCCTAAAGCGCCATCTTTAAAAGTATACTTCCCATTGACGCTATTACCTCCCCTTAAACCAGAGTTGTACCGTGCTGTACCTTCAGTACCTTCTTTCCACTCTCCAAGTTCCCCGAGAACCGAAGATAGGATAAAACATTGACATTTCATAATAAAATTAAGACGACCTTCAAACAAAAAATATAAAACTTAAATATCTTATATATACCACCAGTCTTTGCACAGTCGATTTTCTTGTTCTTCATAACTGTCAAATAAACTCTTCCACCTCCTCCTTCGATTTAAAGTATCTTCTGTTACCTTCAGAAACTTCCATTCTCAACGTTGCTGGGTACAACATCATGTATTTAAGATTCTTTTCACAGAGTTGCCTCTTGACCACATTGAATTCTCTTCTTTTCTGAATTACCACATTGCTGAAATCCTGGAAGAACATAATCCCTGCATTGTCCCATTTTATGGGAGAAAGAGAGTTCTGTGTATTCTCATAAGCAGCTCTCAGGATCATCTCTAATTCTCACCAAAACAGATTGAGGGTGGGCTTCACCCATTCTCCTCAGTCCCAACATTCGATGAGCACATTCAATATGCACTCAATCACCGAGTTCCTCAGTGCGAAGGACTTGAGGGATCCAAGTCTCAAAGAATTTCACTGTATCTCTGCCTTCTGCACCTTCTCTCAGGTCAACTATTTGCATATTGTTCCTCTGACTGAAGTTCTCCACGTGATCCAGTTTATCCAGAAGAAGCTGCTTATCGGTGACCCATTGTTCAGCTTGTTTTTTTAATTCTTCGATTTGCTTAGTGTGTTTACCGAGATCTCTCTCGACACCATCCAATCTTTCAGATAAGTCATTAATGGCTTCACCCACTGAAGTGGTAATGGCAATTTCCACATTTGTAAATCATTGTCCCAGACTTCCAAATTCTTGCAACAGAGATTCCAGGGCCACCGTTCATTGGGAAGAGGGGGCATCTCCACCTGTATTGTCCATCAAAGCGACCGGCGAAGCCTGAGATTTTTCCATTGCAGATTTTATTTTTTTTCTGTGTGATCTTCCAGTCATCCTTCAGAAGTTTTCTTCAGAAGACATATCCACACTTTTGCAGTCAAAAATTTCTATCAAAACCGCTACTTGGTTGTCTTCTAGAGAATATTCTCAGAGAGCTCAGAGAAGCACGTCTGCTAACCACCCTGCATGGCCACACCCCCTATGATCAGCAAACTTGGATACACTACCCTTGGCTCCATCTTCCAAATTGACATATGTACATCATGAACAGTTGTAAATCTAGCACTGACCCTTGTGGATCCCATTCACAACTAGCCATCCAGAGAGACACCCATTTACCCCAATTTTCTGCCATCTAATTGTTAAGCAATTATCTATCCATGCTAATACATGATCCCAACTCCATATATTCTTTTTTTATGGACTAGTAGTTTATACAGCACCTTATCAAATGCCTTCTAGAAATCCATGTACACAACATCCACCTGTCTCCTCTATCCTCTGTGCTCATTCTATCCTCAACAAACTACTGTAAATATGTGAAACACAACTTATCCTTCTTGAATTCATGCTGAGACTGCCTGATGGAATAATTTTTATCAGAAGTCTTGCTAATTCTTCCTTAATGAGACCTTCAAGCATTTTCCTCACCACAGACATTAAGCCAACTGGTCTGTTTTTAAACCAATGTTTTGGCTCTATCTTTTTTTTTTAAACTTAACTGATATCGATTACTAACCTATTGGCATTCTCTCCGAATCAAGTGCTGTGAGCACCTCCCCCAACTACTTCAAATTGAAATTAATTGTGGGCTGAAGACTTGAGCATAGGATGCATTAGAGCGGACTCCAAATCTGTACACAACAACACTACCAACTGCAGTCAAAAGGTAGGAATCCAAACCGGTTTCCTTTCCAGTAATCCCAGGAAACCAATGCATCATCAACACTGTTTAAGTTCAATAAAAATCAACATGATCCTGGGTGGAATTGGAGCCTTTTTGACATCCACATTACTAGCATACTCACCTGCTCACCTGTGGCTCAGCTGCCAGACACCTGCTTTTGAGTTGAAGTCACTAGTTCAAATTCCACTCCGGAGTCACAAAACTCTAATCATTCATTACAAATAAGATACTGAGGCATGCTGTAGCTCTGGAGGTTCTTTTGTTGGCGGGAATAATAACTGGGGCCCAGACTTCTTTCATGTTAATGCGAAATATCCCAGGTCACTATTTTAAGGAGCAGAAGTACCAACATTTATCCTTCGATCCCAATCACCAAAACCGGTTTTCTTGTCATTATCATATTGTTTTCTGCACTATTTGTGCAAATTTGGCTGCACATTTACTGCGCTGCACCACTGAACACACTTTGACAGTTAAGTGCATTGAAAAAAATGGCAGGAAAAGGTGTGATGTAAAAATATACTTTTTTTATTTTATTTTAGAAATCTGCTAAGCTTTATACCGCATCATTCAGGGAAGTTAATACAAAATGTCTACTCTTAGGCTGCCTCTAACCCTCAACTGAAGCACTGGAAATTAGCACAGAAATTTCCCCTCGAATATGTTCAAGGAAGTTATGATAATATTGAAACTTCTAAATATATGAAACACAAATTAAACTAATATGTATTATACAATGAAAATAATAGGGTGAATATACATTTACAACAAAGTTTTGCTACTGGATTTTTTAAATCTTTTGGCCTGCAGACATGCAGAATCCAGTCCATTGAGAAAACAGAAATAATCTCTTCACATACCTTAAAGATATACATGCTCTGCACAATGACAGGTTCCTGTAAATCCAACTTCTGGGTCACTTCCTGTGACAAAGATACACACTTATTTCAAAACTGATAAAGACTACTTCTTCCATTTATATAGATCATCAAGTTTTGCCACTTCCCTTGTGAAAAGAAGGGAGTGAATCTGGCTGCTTTCATGCTTTTCAAAATATTTTATTGATTTTTATTGGGGGGGGGGGGTCATGTGATGGTGAATGTCTAGTGTTACGAGTGAGTCCAGAGGACCCCAAAATCCAGCAGTAATAGATATTCATCAAGACAAATGGTTACTTAAACAAAAGTTGCCTTTAATTAACTTATGAAAACAGGATCACACTTTAACTTATGTGTGTGTGTGTGTGTGTGTGTGTAAGTTTAGAAAAGTTATTTGATTCACAGACCAATTTCACTTCTCATTCCTCCAAGTTCACTGGTTGCAGGCAATTCTTACACTGTGCACAGAATTTAACATTTATGAAGTTCACCAGGCTTTGATGCTAGAAAGGTAAATGGTTACTGCTCAAGAAGGTTCTTGTCAGTTTTCAGAGAGAGATTCATTATTCCTTTTTAATCAGCCACTTTAGTGTCTTGCTGACGAAACTTGCCCTCTCAGGGTTTCTTTCAGGTCACCGCAGAGTTCCTTTTTGTTTCTCTTATTTCAAGTGAAAAATTAAGCAGCCAGTCTTTTCTTCTTGTATGAACCACAAGGGCTTTTACCAGGCTGAACTAAGCATCTTCCAAATGGGGTTTTTCCACAAGCTTGCCAGCTTGTCCTTTTCCAGTCCCAGCTGTTGCTGCTGACTGTAAAATTGCAGAACTGATCTCTCTCTCTCAAAGAAAAAAAACCTATTTGACTCCCTCTCTCCTTGCAAAAACCACATGATCCTCTTAGAACAGCAAGCTGCCACCCAGACAGCCTGTGGCTCTGAACCTTCTCCGAGTTCTTTCATCTGTTGCTTTCCAAAACAACAATCCATTAGTGAAGTCTCTTAGGCACTCTCCAAAGTTTTGCAAAGGCACACAGAGCCAACCTGTCTTGCTTGAGCAGAGCTCCAGTATTTTAAATGAGACCTGTTTTGAAATGTTTGTATGTGACCTGCCCCAATTTATCTCCCAAAATCATATCTATATACAATATAAAATATAACATAATCTGTCACACTTTCCCCCTACAAAGGAATTTTAACTCGAGTTAAAATTCAGTTATAACTAAACTGACTTTAAAATCACTAAAGTGATAAACAATACACAATATATAACATGTTATAACAATGTAACCCAATGTTGAGATATATTTCTATACATGATCAATTTTAACATCTTGAGAAACAATCTATCACATTATTTGTTCCTCTGATATGATTAATTTTCAGATTATATTCTTGCAATATTAAATTCCAGTTTAACAATCTTCTGTTTCTATTCTTCATTTTATTCAAAAACACCAGAGGATTGTGGTCAGTAAATATCACGATTGGTTCATGAGAGGTACTGAGATATACATCAAAATTCTGCAGAGCGCTCTTTGGACTCTTCGTGGCATGTAAGTATCACCTCCTGTACTGGGATGGGGTGAGTCTCGAGGCTAGGTAGCAGAGCCGTGTGCATACCAGTCAAGGGGTGGGGGCACATAATATCTTGATTTGATTGTTGAGTGTGTATGCTTTTGTAACTTCCCCAGTTTCTGTCAGTTTCCCCCTTGTCATCCGAAAGTGTATATTTACCCCCTGCGTATTGTGTATGTGTATAAGTTTGCTTAACATATCGACCCTGTTGTCTCAATTCCATCCCTGAAATAAACATGTGCTTTGTACCTGCAAAAAAAAAAATTCTGCAGAGCAAATATTATAGACAACAGTTCCTTTTCAATAGTGGAATAGTTCCTTTCATGAACATTGAATTTTTTTGCTAAGAAGCCAACTGGGTGGTCAATTTCATCATGCCCCCTCACTGGCATTCACTGCTAAAGAAAATCTGGAGATTTTGTGGGAAAGAAATTAAGCAATTTTTTGCGTGAGCATGTTAAACCCCATGGGGAAGTGTGCTGAAGAAGTAGTTTAAAATCAGTGGAAAAAGTCACATACACAAACAAATATTAAAAATGGTTTCTCCAAACTGGGGGGATAGGGAGTTGCAATAGCTCCTCAACCTAAGGTTGGAAGAGGAAGCCAGATACGAGTTAATGGGCACAATTAAAGTTGGGAAATTTTATGAGGGTATTGCATCAAAGCTCAGGGCAATGGGGTATCGGGGACAAAAAAAAAGGTCATTAACAAGTTAAAGACACTAAAGAAGAGGCTTTACCAGGTTATTGATCACAATGGGAGGAGTGGTGCAGACCATTGAGACTGGCCTTATTTTAATTTGGCATATGACATCTGGGGTACAAACAGGAAAGCTACACCACTCGCCTTTGTAGGCAACCTGCATGCGAGGAAGGGGGCTACTGCACAATCCCTTGAACCCACTTTGCAACCTGAGGGGGAAGGTGAGATGCAGGAACAGGATGCCCCTTGTACTTTGTCTGCTACAGATCCATCAACCATCCCCTGGTGCCTTAACTTCTCCTGGTGTCTTTCCTCCCACCGTACTCATCCCCTCCTGCTTCATCCCCTGCCACTACCTCAGCTGCCCAACAGACTGTAACTGATCAGGCGACAATAGCTGAAAAGTCAGGGATCACATCTCCTGCTGTACTAGAAGCTGGTAAGACTCATAATTAATCTGTTAAATGTCAATTCTGGTTTGAATTAATGGTCATGACATGGCATATAATTGACAGATGTGTCTCACTGCTATCCAGAAGGCAGAGGAGACAGAAACATAAGAAGCCACAAAAAGGCAAGAGGCAGCAACCAAGATGTGTGGGCTCCCATCTGAAATAGACCAGATGGACCAGGAAAGAGAATGGGACCAAAGGGAGAGGCATGTGGAGATGTTGCAGGGGCTAATGCTTGAGAAATGGCTGGCCCAGCAACAAAACAAAAGTCAGGAAAGTACCATGATAGATAGGAGCGTCAGGCTGACAACGATACCTGATAAATGAGATTAGGCAGGAAATGCAGGCAGACTGCAGTGATAACCAGACTTGCCTCATCCATCGAAGTAATTGCCCAAGTCCTGCCTTGGCCCTCCAGTCTCATTCCTCCATTGCCAGGCCTCCTGCCTCCCCCTTCCAACTGGCCTCTGCCTCCTTCCAACTATCTTCTGCCACCATGCTGCCATAAGCCTCATTGCATACCTTTCCCTCCTCTCACCACTGTCAGCCCTCTCCATTCCATTCTTCTCCCTCCTCCCACTCTACACAGCCTTTCCCCCGCTGCCATCTTCCACCTACATGCCATTTGTCAACACCCCCTCAAGTGGGGCACACGCATCACACGATGGTGTTGAGGGTTCAGCTGATCACCCCCTCATTGGCCATTATTCTGGCTCCTACATTCACCTGCTTGAGGAAGAGGATGATAATGCCCAATGAAGAGTTTCACAAAATTTGTTTATTACTGAAGTTGTTCTGTTTACAATTCTGTAGTGTATTGAACTAAAGTTTTTCAGACATCTACACGTGCACTACATTGCCACGGATCACTTGTGAAGGCTTGTTAAAGATTTATGGAAATAAAAAGATGTCAACAAAGTGTTATCAATATGTTAAAGTTTTATTCCAGAAAGTATTTGCACTGTCTTTATTGACAATTTTTGTCTATGTGTACACAAAAGTTGCACATGACGTCCCAAAGGTTAATAATGAGGTTTTATTTTCGAGTTCAGATTTTACAGTTGCACTTTGTTCCAAGACAAGCAGTAAACTTTTATTGACTTTTAAGTGAAATGACCCAGTTATTAGCTTCATTTTCGTACAGAATAGCCTCACGTAAAGCCTGCGGACCATAGCCTGTCGCATCTCTGTGAGGGATTCTTTCTGAAGGAGGGAGATCAGATGCAACAGCCCTCCACACTTCCAGGAAGTGCTCCCTGTTAATCTTGCAGATATTATGCAAGGCCCAGCAGGCAACAACAACCTGACACAAAAGCAGTATTAATAACTATTCATTTCAACAGGCAACCTCCAATGACCTTTGAGACGCCAAACGCATTCTCCACAAACATTCTTGTGGAGCTCAGACTGTAATTGAATGTGCTCTTATGGAGATCAATGATGTGATAGTGTGTGAATCCCTTCATCAGCCATTTTCTCAGTGGATAGGTGGGAACCCCGACAAATGTGCAGGTATTTCCAAACCATTCACATTTCTGGAGACCTATGAAACAATCAAATAGAGTGTGTGGGTGAGAAGAGCAGAAGGGAACAGTGGCAGTGTCTACTCACCACTTGCTTATAGCAAGGGTCCATCTAACACTTTAGATGATAACATGTACATGTTAAAGCATCATCGTGCACTGTGTAATATTCACTTACATCAATGGGGAATAGATAACCACCTGCATCCTCAGTCATTCTGTAAATGGGAGAGTTGAGAAGATCGCGAGCATCGTGGGTGCGAGCTGACCAACCCACATACACATCTGTGAAGCTGGAAACACAGGAGAAAGCTAGAGAGGCATGATGCTTACATTTTCAGGTGAGGAAAACTGATATTAATGGATAATTCATCCTTACCAGTAGTTGTGGTCGACAATGGCTTGCAGAACAATGGAGGGTCACCCTTTTTGATTGTAGTAGGATGCTGGATCATCCTGTGGGGCAATTATGGGAATATGTGTACCATCGATAGCACTGGCACACATTGGATACCCGCCTCTTCTTTCAAATGTCTCCATTGTCTCCTTAAGACGGTCCCCAGTCGGCAGCCCAGTTAAATGAGACATCAGGTTTTTTTTCCACCATAGCAGTCACCTGCCTCACCACCATTAATACAGTGGAGATACCAACACCAAAAAGAACACAGATGGAACGATAATCTCCAGGAGTGGCATGCCACCACAAGACTATTGCAAGCCTGAACTGAGGTTCCAGAGGACTTTGGCATTTCGTGTTCTTATGCCTCAGGTGTAGCCCCAGTATCCCAGCAATGAAATCAATCATAGCACAAGATATTCGTAGATTCTCATGCCACAGGTCATCAGTGTATTTTTCAAAGACTTCATTGCAAAATACAAGTCCCTGAGGTCTCTCCTTCTTCCACATCCTTCTGTTATTATGTTCCCTTTCAAGATACTTCATTATTATCAAGTTTTTTTTTTAATGGCAGACTCACAGTTCAGTCACACTCTCCTCCATAAACACATCACAGGTTATGTGCAAGATATTAAAATTCTGCCACTGAGTTCAGGTGTCCGCTGCCTTTTAGGAACAGTTATTCTTTGCACCAACTTGCAGGTAAGAAGGCTGATAAAACCTGACTGTCTAGTGATAGATTCGAACAACTTCATGATGCCCAAAGCGATCTGTCTGATGTCCGCCATTGTACAGAATGAATTGACATCACTTCTGCCTTTTGCATGTTGCGTCATTTGGACACTTCCAATTGAAGGTACAACGGAAGGTTATCCAGAACCTTCGGGGGACAGTGTATTCCAAATTTCAGATTTTTCGGCCGTTCAGTATCCCAGGATATGAATGGCATTTTTGCTTTTCACACTTGACCATTCCTAACTGGGACACTGCACGCATTCATACAGGTACACAATCCTTTATCTGGACATTTCGGGATTTCGGAAAGCCAGATTTAAGCCCACCCGAAATGTGCTGTCGTATCCACCCCCACCTCCTTCTAGTTGCACAGCCATCTCCCACCCCCCGCCCACCCGACTCGCGCTGCCGGTCTCTTTCCCCACTTGCCAGTTTTTGGAGCTTTCCGGATTTTAGATGTCCAGATAAAGGATTGTGTACCTGTATGAATGCATGCAGTGTCCCAGTTAGGAATAGTCAAGTGTGAAAAGCAAAAACACCATTCCTATCCCGGGATACTGATGGCCGATTTAGTGGGACACAAGTGCAAAAAGGCCTAGTGATAGAGGATAAAGGGATTGTTACCAACTTTGGGACAAAGAGGATGCCTCGGTTGCTGGCGGTCACTTTCTGCCTGAAAGAGTTGTTTGTGATGGAGGTAAATCAATTTGTCAAAAAATAGAATTTGTATCAAGAAAGAAATACAATGATTGTGAGCTTAATGATATTGAAATGGAGGGGTTTTTTTGCTCATCCAATTCCAGATACAAGAGAAGCAATGTGATAAATCAGTGGAGAAACTGAGCATGTTAAACGTATTGAGTTTTGAATATGTAAAACAGTGTACCTACAAATGTTCATGGGAAATTGCCGAAAGAAGATTGCTGGTGCAAAACTCAGAAGTATCTACCTTTTTCATGATTTGTTTAAGGTACTTGAAAGATAATGATGTAATCAAGTAGGATGAAGAATGTGGAGGTTGCAAGTGAAAGGATTGTTAAAACTGAAATTAACAAGAACATTATTCATTTATACCTTGCACGTGGCAATTTAAAAGAGCAAAAACAACTTCAGCTTGACTTACCTTGAAAAACATTAGGCAATACTGTTAATAAATTACCATGTTTGGAGGTTAATATGACTCTCTATCACACTGATCATAAAGTCAAGACAGACCCACCTTCACTTTAGGTGAACACGTGAGATTTTTGAATGTTGGCTCCAAGGCATGGAGTGCTATGGAGAAAATAAAGTCAAGTTAATAATAAGATTGTGTCAGAGCATGAAATGAGACATTAGAATTAAGGTCCAATCAGAATCAGTTGGAGTATGTTCTGGGTTTTACTGTCCCATAATCACATTTATTCCACTGACATCCTGTTAGCATACAGTGTTAAACGAATTTCTTTTTAAATAATTTTATAAAAGTGAGAATCTTGTCTAAGTTATTGAAAGCAATGGGAGCTTATTTATTGTTATGTATTTTCTACACTGATACTTCTAATTCATTAAATAAACATGTTTAAATTTTTTTTAAAACATACAGCTAAAAGGCTTTTCCTATTTGATGTACAATTACATTTTTATGGAAATTTTTATTTAATTTTGCACATGCATTAAAACTTATACATAAATTTATTGTTCAAAAATATTAAAAATTAATACAGTAATTTTTGAAAAAAAATTCCCTCACAACTTCCCCCCTCCTGCCCGACAGCCCAATAGAAAAGAAGGAAAATAGAGAAAGAGAACATCTGAATATTATTTATAAAAACTTACTAAATCAAATAAAATCTAACGTATCTTAATTTGTAGGAATTGGAAGATTCAGATTGGGCAATTACAACCTAATTCCTACAATTTGAAAATATGATTTCCAAATCTTTTGAAAAATTTCAAATTTGTTGCATAAATTATATGTAATCATTCAATATGCCATCTATTCATTCCCAAATATGCATCTGACTTCCAAGTTTCTGCCACACATTTTCTATCTACCGCCAAAGCTATTTTAATAAATTCTTTATGATATTTATTTAATTTTAGTTTCAATTCTGTGTCAAAAATATTTCCATATTTGGATCTTGAGGAAACAACTTTTTTTTAACACTTTCCAAAAATAAACCCAATTCTATCCAAAAGGGTCTTAATTTTGAACATTGCCACATAGAATGTAAAAAAAAAAGTACCTTTTTTTAAATTACATCTAGAACATTAATTTGAAAAATTAGAATTTAATCCATTTAATTTCTGTGGAGTGAGATATAGTTGATGTAAAAATATTGTACCATTCTATACCAGACATTAATTGTATTAGTTATACAGGTGCACAATCCTTTATCCGGAACCCTTGGGGGACAGTGCATTCCAAATTTTGGATTTTTCCGGATTTCGGAAAGCCAGATTTAAGCCCACCCAAATTGTGCTGCTGTATCCACCCCCACCCATTTCCAGTCGTGCTGCCATCTCCCCCTCGCCCGCCCGACTTGTGCTGCCAGTCTCTCCACTCGCGCTGCTGTTCTCTCGCCCGCCTGACTCGCACTGCCAGTCTCTCGCCCCACACTGCCTGTCACTCGCCCGCCCGACTTGTGCTGCCAGTCTCTCCACTCGCGCTGCTGTTCTCTCGCCCGCCTGACTCGCACTGCCAGTCTCTCGCCCCACACTGCCTGTCACTCGCCCACCCGACTCGCGCTGCCGGTCTCTCCCCCTCACCCGCCCGACTCGCGCTGCCGTCTCTCTCCCCAATTGCCGGATTTTGGAGCTTTCCAGATTTTAGATGTCCAGATAAAGGATTGTGTACCTGTACTATCCTGACAAAGTTCTAACCAAGTTTCTTCTTGAATATCTATTTTTAAATCTTTCTCCCATCTTTGTTTTGACTTAAGAACTCTTAGTTTATGCATTTCTTTTTGCAAAATTGTATACATAATTGAAATAAACATTTGAATATTTATAACTGTGATTAATTGATCCAAATAACTTTGTTCAGGTAATACCAAATCTGGACCTAAATTTTCTCTTCAATATGCCTTGAACTAATAAGAGAATATTGTATTGTTTTGTATTTCATACCTCCTTTTCAATTGTTCAAATGTCATCAGAGTTGAACCACACCATGAAAATAGTCTTTTATTGTCTTAATTCCTTTGTTAAACCAAATATTAAAAAGATTATTATTTATTGTAAAAGAAGCAAGTGGATTCTGATTCAATATCATTCCTTGTGACTGAAAATTTTTATTCCAATTTCCATATGTATTATTCTCCATATTTTAAAAAGATGTTTTAACAAAGGAATATCTCTAATAAACAACTTATCATTCATTTATATGTAAAATTCTCTGATTTATCCTCTCCTATTTTATTCATTTCTATATGAATCCATGCTGGCTACTCTCCCTCTTGAAAAAATATAGAGAGAAACATCAGCTGGGCTGCTCTATAATAATTTTTAAAATTTGCTAATTGTAGTCCTCCTAATTCAAGTTTCCACGTTAATTTTTCTAATGCAACGCTTGCCATTTTCCCTTTCCAAATAAATTTCCTTACTGTGACAGATTATAGATATGTTTTTGAGAGAAAAATTGGGGCAGGTTTTTTAATGTAGGTCACATACAAACACTTCAAAACAGATCTCATTTAAAATAATGGAGCTCTGCTAATGCTGAACATTCTGGCTCCAAGAGCCTTTGCAAAAGCTTTGGAGAGTGCCCAAGTGACTTTACTAATGGATTGTTGTTTTGAAAAGCAACAGATTAAAGAACTCAGAGGAGTAGGTTCAGAGCCGCAGGCTGTCTGGGTGGCAGCTTTCTGTTCTAAGAGCGTCATGTGGTTTTTGCAAGCAGAGAGGGGGTCAAACAGGTGTTTTTCTGAGAGAGAGAGAGAGAGAGAGATCAGTTCTGCAGTTTTACAGTCAGCAACAACAGCTGGGACTGGGACAGGACAAGCTGGCAAGCTTGTGGGAAAAACCCCATTTTGAAGATGGGTTATGAGTGCCTGGTCAAAGCCCTTGTGGTCCATACAATAGGAAAGAACTGGCTGCCTAATGTTTCACTTGAAATAAGGGAAACAGAAAGGAACTCTGTAGTGACCTGAAAGAAAGAGGTTATCATCTGAAAAACCCTGATGGGGCAAGTTTCTTTGGCAAGACACTGAAGTGGCTGATTAAAAAGAATCAGTTGTGGGTGTCCAGCAAACACTCTCTCAAAACTGACAAGAACCTTCTTGAGCAGTAATTATTTACCTTTCTAGCACCAAAACCTGAATTTCATAAATGTTAAATTCTGTGCACAGTATAAGAATTGCCTGCAACCAGTGAACTTGGAGGAATGAGAAGTGAGATTGGACTGTGAATCAAAGAACTTTTCTGAACTTACACACATTACATACACGTGTGCTTAGAATTAGAACAGGGTTAAGTTAGTTAATAGTGATAAGTTAAAGTAATGATTCCATTTTCATGTTTTAAGATAACTAAAAGCAACTTTTGTTTAAGTAACCATTTGTCTTGGTGAGTATCTATTGCTGCTGGGTTTTGGGGTCCTCTGGGCTCATAGCATTACATACTTATTTAGTTCTAGACAAAATTTTGATGGTATAAATATAGGTAACATTTAAAATAAGTACTGTACTCTAGGACATATATTCATTTTTATACAATTAGCCCTTCCTATTAATGTTATGGGTAGTATGCACAATTACTAAACAGTACTTTTACTTCAGCTGATCTCATCTCTCCTGGGTTAAAGATTAGACAAAACAATCAAGCATTCTGCTCTGGTCATTTAAGAATAAATAGCAACCATGGTTTATGAGCTTTATGTTGACATTTATAACCTTTAAAAAAATCACTAAGTGGTGTTGATTCCCTTTGCTACATGGTTCTACATCACAAACAATGAACAATGAAGTTAATGCATGTCAAATAAAACAATGTCTTTACCATGTCCAATTTTATTTAAGGATTTTTCTTTTGGTACAAGTAAGTCACCTGAATGAAAAAGAAGAAAAAAAAGAGTCAATCAAGACCTAGCCCTAATTAGCTGGTGTCAGACAATATCTTATTCAGCTAATGTTTGGACTAATCAATTGTTCACCTTTTAATGAGGACTAGTTAGGCCAGATAGAAGGTCCTTTATGGGTAGTTTGGGTAGTAGTGGGGCCCCTCCTGTCAAGAGAAAGGGGAGGAAGAAAATTATCTAGCAAAACTGCTCAATTTTGATCATCTTCATTGACTCTGGCTGAATGCCAACTAATTGATTTTTAAAAGTCAATATCCACTTTAAATGCTTGTTCATAGATGCCATAGTAGCATTCAATGTTAAAGCCTTTAAATATATAAAAAAGAAAAGAAAAAAAAACTAAAAGACACTACTAAAACAAAAAAAACCCTAACCCCCCCCCCCAACCTAAACTAATCCCAATGATTAAAATCTAAATCTAAATCCAAAATGCATAATAACATAACTGTATATTAATTTGGATTGCTTCAGATGACACTCAAGGATCCCAAAAAATATTGTTCCAGAAGTTATTATTCATTTAGGGAAAACTTCTCTGGTCAGAAGCATTCAAAATAATAAAAAAATATAATTTTAGTCTCATTATTCTAGTACATAAGCTCCAAATTTGTAAAAATACAGAATATTTACCCTTTGAATTAGAAGTAATTTTTCCAAAGGAATACAACTTTGAATCTCTATATGCCATCTTTCTAATGTTAATGAAACATCCTTGCTACTACTAAAGCTAACTTAAATTTCAATTGAATATCTGACAAATTTAGGAGAAATACTTTCAAAATTTCCTAACAATAATAATTCAGGATTTAACAGAAAAGTAACACCAATAGTTTGTTGTAGAAACTTACTAACAGAAGCCCAAAAAGGATTAACCTTCAAATAAGACCATGTAGAGTGAAAAAAAGTTCCAACTTCTTTTCCACATATAAAACATTGGTCTGATATGCTCAATTTCCATCTACTCTATTTCTGAGGTGTAATGTACAATTGGTGTAAAAATAATATATAATGGAATAATCTATATCTTACAGAGTATTAGACACAATTTTTAAAAATATTTTTTTATTTAGTTCTTCACCGTGGACCACATAACAATATATATGCAAATACTCAGTATTAAAATATACAGTGACACTTTCATTTTCCATCCCTTCCCACCACCCTCCCAATGCCCTGTAGCTTAAAGCAGGAAATAAAAGGAAGAAATAAATAAACAATATAACATTAAAGAAATCATGTTGTCCAATAATTCATATTTAATTATTTTCATAATTGTAACTTATCATGTCAAGAGATGGAGGTCTGAAATTGGTGGTTTCTAATAAACTCTATGTATGGTTTCCAAATTTGTTCAGTTAGAGCATATTTGTCTTTTAGATTGTAGGTAATTTTTTCTAATGGAACACACTTGTTCATTTCTATGAACAATTGTATTTTTAAGGTTGCTTCCATTTTCCAAGTTACCATTAAGTATTTTTTTGCTGCTGCAAGCATGATCATAATAAATCTTTTTTGAACCCTGTCTAATTTTAGACCTAATTCTTTATCTTTTATGTTAACAGAAAGATTTTTGAGTCTTTTGGTATCCTATTTTTTGTAATTCCATTTAATATTAGGTTTAAATCTTCCCAAAAGTTTTTCACTATTGTACACATCCAAATTGTACGTATTGTTGTTCCAATTTTTTGTTTACAATGGAAGCATTTGTCCAATATTGTTGGATTCCGTTCTTTTAATTTTTGAGGTGTAACATGTAGTCTATGGAGCCAATTGTATTGTATCATATGAAACAGTATTTATTGTATTAATCATTGTACCTGCACATAGTTCCTTCCCTGTTTCATTCTTTATTCATATATTTAAATCTTTTTCCCCAACCTTGTTTGGGTTTATATATTGATTCATCATTTTCCTTGTATTGCAATTTGCTGTACATGATTGTGATAACTTTTTATTATCACAATGTCTGTAATTAGGTATTCATAGCAGCTACTCTCAGGTAATCTTAGACTAGTTCCCAGCTTTTCTTTTAAATAGGTTTTCAACTGATAGTATGAAAATATTGTACCATGTGATATTCCACATTTATTTTTTAACTGTTCAAATGTCAATAAATTATTTCCCAAAAACCCATCTTTTATTCTTTTAATTCCTTTTCTTGCCCATTCCTTTAAAAATTTGATTGTCTATTGTAAAAGGAATTAATGTGTTTTGCATTAATAACATTTTTGATATTTGATCATTTATCAACTTTCACTCCAGATGTATTCTCTTCCATATTTTTAGTACATGATGTAGTATTGGTAGATGTGTTGCACCAGTTTCTCATCCCATTTATAGAGTAAATGTTCTGGGACCTTTTCTCCTAATTTATATAATTCTATCTTGAGCCATGCCAGTTTTTCTCCCATTTGATAAATATCTTAACTGTGCTACCCTGTAATAGTTTTTGAAATTTGGTAGCTGCAATCCTCCTTGTTTATATGCCCATGTTATTTTTCTCCAAAGCCATTTTTGATTTTTTACCCTTCCATATAAACTTTCTTATTAATTTGATTAATTTCATTAAAAAATCCCCTGTCAAGGTGTGATAGTACAGATTCTATCACCAATGTATATATGTACAGATTGTAGTGTAGGTTGACTGTGAACCTTGGTTTGGATCAACAAGTCTTTGGTTCTTTCGATGCGCTCTACACAAGGGAATCGGTAGAGTTTGCAACAGGTATTGTAGCCATGGAAATAGATTCATCTTGATGCAATTTAATCTCCCTATTAGAGTTAGTGGTAAATCTTTCCATTTCTCTGTCTTCCTGTATTTTCTTTATTAATGGTTGGTAAACTAATTTACACAAATGATTTAAATTATTATCTATCTTGATACCTAGGTAACATATGGCCTGTGATTGCCATTTAAAAGGGGATTCCCTTTTACATTTTGAATAATCGACTTTGTTCATTACCATTACTTCACTTTTATCAATATTAACCTTGTATTCTGATATCGCCCTTTCAATTTTGTATATAACCGTTTTATTGATTTATCTGGGTCTGTTAAATATACTATAATATCATCTGCAAATAAGTTTAAATTCCTCCTCTTTTATTTTTATTCCTTTTATCATAGGTTCTTTTCTTATCAGCTCTGCCAATGGTTCTATAACCAAAGCAAACAGGGAAGGTGATAATGGGCATCCCTGTCTTGTTGGCCTACTCAATTTAAAGTGGTCTGAAACATATCCATTTGTTACCACTTTTGCCAGAGGACCATTATACAGTGCTCTAATCCAATTAAATCATTTTTCTGGTAACTTAAATTTCTGCAATACTTTAAAATGATAACTTCATTCCACCCTATCAAAAGCTTTCTCTGCGTCAAGAGCTACTGCCACACTTGGTATTTTGTATTTAGTGCCGTATGGATCAAATTAATAAATTTACAGACATTATCTGCCGCTCTTCTATTTTTAACAAATCCTGTCACTAATTTCGGTACACAATCTATTAATCTATTCGCTAGTAATTTTGCAATTAATTTATAGTGTGGCAGATGATGTTTGTGCTCATACACCATCATGCTGAAATAACAAGACCACACCTGAAGTTGTCAGCCAGCGAAGAGAAGAGCGTTTATTACAGTGATATCAGGCTTAATATAGACACACAACATGTGACCTGGCATCATGACATCTGAAGTGCTAACGACCTCATGACATAGATACACTGAGTAGGTCAGGGCTTCTCAGTAGACCTACGGGTTCTGCTGAGTCACTATGCCTCATTGCTGTAGTGGCTAGTTGCTAGTAGATAGGAGGCTGTAGTGTCTAGCTGTCACAAGACAGGAGTTGTTATCGCTGGTTCTGCCCACTCCCTCCAAGCGTACTGCTACAATATTTTGTATTTAGTAGAAATATTGGTCTATATGGAGCCGGTGACAACAGGTCTTTTCCTGTTTTTGGAATTACTGTGAGTATTGCCATTTTACATGAGTCAGGCAAATTCTGGTCTCTTCCATCTGTTTCATTACCTCTAAGAGGGGCAGAATTAATAGATTATTGAATACCTTATAAAATTCTGTGGCAAATCCATCTTCACCTGGCGCTTTATTATTTGGAAATGTCATTAGTGTATCATGTATTTCTGAAATTGTCAGGGGTTTTAGTAATTTATTTTGATCTTCCAATTGTAATTGATGTTTGACAACAATTCACCTATTTTGTCATTCCTCCCTGGGTTTTCAGTTTGATACAATTGCTTATAAAAAAAATTTAAATTTCCATTAATCTCTAATGGGTTATGAGATCTGTTTATCCTCCTTCCTTGTTGCTATGATATTTCTTGTTGCTTGTTCTGTTTTTAGTTGCCAAGCCAAAATTTTGTGGGTTTTCTCTCCAAATTCGTAATATCTTTGCTTTGTTTTCATAATATTTTTCTCCACTTTGTATCTTTGCAACGTATCATAATTTTTTCTCTATAAATTCTCTCCTTTTCTCTATATCTTCCCTTCTCATTAAGTCTTTCTCTATAGTTACTATCTCTTTTTCCAAGTGGTCTATTTCCCAATCATATTCTTTTTTAATCTTGGTCGTGTAACTAATTACTTGTCCCCTAATCAAGGCTTTCATTGCGTCCCATAATATAAATGTCTGTTAATAAATTTGCATTTGTCTCGAAATATATTTTAATTTGTTATTCTATTTATTCCCGAAGTCTTGCCTTTTTAACAATATGGGGTTTAGCCTCCATCTATATGTTTTCGGTGGAATAGCCTCTAAAGAAATTATCAATAACAAGGGTGAGTGGTCTGATAAAAGTCTTGCCTTATATTTGGTCTTTCAAACTCTCCCTTGAATCTGTACCAACAACAAGAATATATCAATCGTAGAATAGATTTTATGTCTGTTTGAATAATATGAATAATCTCTTTCTTTTGGATGTTGTTTTCTCCATATATCAATTATCTTTGTATCATCCATTGAATTTAATTTAAATTTGGCAGCATTATTTTTTGCAGTTATCTTCCCGGTTTTATCTATTGATGGGTCAAGGTTAAAATTAAAGTCTCCCCTAGTAAGATATGTCCCTGTGTGTCTGCTATCTTTAAAAAAATGTCCTGCATAAATTCTTAGTCATCTTCATTAAATGTATAAATGTCCAACAAGTTCCAAGATTCTGAATAAATCTGGCACATCATCATTACATATCTACCCACTGGGTCTATTATTACTTTCTTTATCTTAATTGGCAAATTCTTATTAACTAATAGAGCTACTCCCCTGGTTTTTGAATTGCATGATGATGCAACTACGTGACCTACCCAGTCTCTCTTCAGTTTGCAATGTTCTAACTCAGTTAAATGTGTTTCTTGTATAAATGTTATGTTTATTTACTCCTTTTTAAGTAGTGTAAGTAACATTTTTTCTCTTAATTTGATTGTGATATATTATTATTAATATTATTATTTATAGTCATATATTTTAATATATTCATCTTATCCATCCAATTTCACCACTATTCCACCTCTTCAACCCCTCCATCTCCCTTCTTCTAAACATCACTTTTTAGATTATTCTTTCTCTTTACTATACACGATGACACAATTAGTAGGAAAATAACCTTTAATATGAGCTGTCTTTACTACCTTGCAAGACATCCACAACTCCCTTTTTTCTTGTGGGTTGTGGTGTATACTGCAAATTTCAACAGATTTTGCAGCGGGTAGATCTTTCCCCTCCCCAGCCCCAGAGAAATCACTATATATTATTCTTTAAAATATTACAAAGCCTTTTTTTCCTTTTTTCTTAAACATCTATAATCAAACTATTGACATTCAAACTTATTCATATACATTATTTTATTATTTTCTTTACTCCTCTTCTTGTTGTTTATTTGGTAATTGATCTGCAAAGCGACGGGATTCTTCTGGATCTGAAAACAGTCTATTTTGCCCACCAAGGATGAATATCTTCAACCCTGCTGGATGCCGTAACACAAAGTTGTAACCTTTTTTTCATAGTACAGTTTTTGTTAAGTTAAACTCTTTACGGTTCTTTAAAAGTTCAAAGCTGATATCAGGGTAAAAAAAAATTTCATTGTACTTCAGTGGTTCCTTGTTTTATTTCACTCTTCTAATAGCTAGTTCCAATATTTTCTCTCTTGTGGTGTATCACAGTAGTTTTATTAGTATGGAGCACGGTTTCTGCTGTGGTTTTGGCATCAATGCTCTGTGGGCTCTTTCAATTTCTATTTCTTCTTGGAGTTCTTCTACTCCCAAGATCTGTGGGATCCATCATTTTATAAATTCTTTTTTATCTGCCCTTTCTTCACCTTCTTTTAAGCCCACTATTTTTACATTTTTACGTCTGCTGAAATTCTCTAAAATGTCAATTTTCTAGGTCACTAAGTCATGTGTCTCTTAATCTCCTTATTTCTATCTTCTCTTAATTCATTCATCCCCATTTCTACTGTCTTCCACTTCATCACTTTGCTTTCTCATTTCTACCATAACATTCTCCATTCTTTGTATTTTTACATCTGTCTCTTGCATTGTTTTTTTTTAAATGGTTCTGAACTCAGCCATTATTGTTTCCATTAAAATCTTTATTTCCTTGCATTTATCTTCTTCTTGGTCTCCATTTCTTGTCACCGTATTGATCTTGCTTCTCCCATTATAGAGTCAGCTTCCTGCTGTCAGTGTCTCTTCCCTTTGGCGTCTTCTTTAGTATGCGAGGAGTGCTGGCATTTCTTTTTCTGGCTCCACAAGCCAGTATTCCAGACCGCCCATGGGACTTCACCCCCAAGCTGCCCGCTTACCGGCTTCGCAGCTCGGGCCATCCTCTTCGGGAGAGCTCCCTGTTCACGGACTCCGGTAAGGCCTTCCTCTTTTTTTTCCTGGAGATTTCTTTACTTGTCATTGTAGATTTTTTTTTCTTCTTTGGAAGCATCTTCAGGTTCTTCTTATATTGTTTATCATGCAACTTTTTTATGTTTTACTTCTCAGCTTTGTTTTTCTGCCTTTTTTTCCCAACTTTCCTAACCAGCCACTACTCCATTAGACACAACTTAGCTACATAAATCTTGCCAAACCTGCTGATCTATTGTGATATTTAAATTTTGTTCCCATCTTCCTTTTGAATTAAACAAGCCTACATTAGGTGTTTGTTCTTGTAATAACATATATGTAATTGAAATAAACTTTTTAGTCATTCCATTTGTTCTAAATCTGTTAAGATTTTTTAGAATCCTATCAGATCCTAATTTCTCTCTTGAATAGGCTCTTAATTGAAAATAACAAAATAACGTATTAGGAGGAGTATCATATTTAATTTTTAATTGATCAAATGACATCGATCTATCATTATCATAACAATCTCCCAATTTGAATTCCTTTATTATTCCAAAAAAGATATGATCTATTGAGAAAATCAAGAGAGGATTAATTAGTGGCATTTTTAATGATAAAAGATTTCCATCAATTTCTAACTTACCTTCATTCTAAATATTAGGCAAATATTTTAATATCCATTGTTACTAATTTTGGTTCCCATTTGTAAATAAACTCTCCAATTTTATTTAATTCAATTTCCTCTCAAGATGGTTTCATTTTTACAAACAAAGAATCAAGAAATCTTAATTGTGCTGTCTTATAATAATTCTTAATAAACAGGAAGTTGTAATCCTCCTAATTCATATTTCCATGTTAACTTTTCTAATGATTTTATTACCATTTTTCCTTTCCAAAGGAATTTACTAATTTGTTTATTTAAATCTTGAAAAAAAATTATGATGTATAGAAATAGGTAAAGTCTGAAAAAAATATTGAATTCTCTGAAAAAAATTCATTTTAATACAATTAACTCTTGCAATTAAAGTAATAGGCAAATTCACCCATTAAAAAAAAATCATCTATCTTCTTAAATATTGGAATATAATTTAATTTATATGAAATTTTCAAATTATCATCAATACATATACATAAATATTTAATCTTATTTGTCAAGTAAGGAGTGTGGAGTAAGGGGCAGGGTTTTAAGTTTTTGGATAACTGGGACCTTTTTTGGGGGAGATGTGACCTGTACAGTAAGGACGGGTTACACTTAAATCCCAGGGGGACCAGAATCTTGGCAGAGGTATTTGCTAGGGCTACTCAGGATCCTTTAAACTAGAATGGTTGGGGGGGAGGGAACAAAATAGTACAGAGCAGTAAGGAGAAGGTTAGAATGCAAACAAAGAAAGTTTGTAGTAAGTATTTGAATATGGATGGGCAGGTGATAGAGAAGGGAAATGCTCCGGAAGAAGATGAAGGGCAATTGGCAGGAAAAGTAAATAATGTTGTTATTAAAGATGAGGGAAAACAGGGATTAAAAATTGGGAAATCTCTGAAATTCATATATTTTAATGCCAGAAGTATTGTAAAAAAGGTGGATGAGCTGAAGGTGTGGATTGATACTTGGAAGTATGATGTGGTAGCGATTAGTGAGACATGGTTGCAGGAGGGATGTGACTGGCAGCTGAATATCCCTGGGTTTCGTTGTTTTAGGTGTGATAAAGTCGGAGGGGCAAGAGGAGGTGGGGTTGCATTGCTTGTCAGGGAAAATATTACAGCGGTGCCTAGGAAGGATAGATTAGAGGGCACATCCACGGAGGCTATTTGGGTGGAACTGAGGAGTAGGAAAGGAGAGGTTACACTTGTAGGGGTGTATTATAGACCACCCGGAGGGGACCGAGACCTAGAGGAGCAAATCTGTAGGGAGATAGTAGATATTTGTGATAAGCACAAGGTTGTAATTATGGGAGATTTTAATTTTCCACATATAGATTGGGAAACACATTCTGTGAAAGGACTGGATGGGTTAGAGTTTGTGAAATGTGTGCAAGATAGTTTTTTACAACAATATGTAGAGGTGCCAACCAGAGAAGGAGCAATGTTAGATCTACTGTTGGCAAATGGGATGGGTCAAGTGACGGAGGTTAGTGTTGGCGAGCACTTCGGGTCCAGTGATCATAATGCCATCAGCTTCAATGTCATTATGGAAAGAGAGAAGTCAGGGTCAAGGGTTGAGGTTTTTGATTGGGGAAAAGCTAGATTTGAGGAGATGCGAAAGGACTTGCAGGGTGTGCATTGGGACAATTTGTTTTATGGGCAGGATGTAATAGAGAGATGGAAGTCTTTTAAAGATCAGATTTTGAGAGTGCAAAAGCTTTATGTTCCTGTTAGGTTAAAAGGAGGGGCAAAAGGTTTGAGAGAGCCGTGGTTTTCAAGGAATATTGGAAACTTGGTTCGAAGAAAAAGGGAGGCATACATTAGATATAAGAAGCCTGGAGTTAAGGGTATGTTTGAAAGATACATTGAATGTAAGGGGAATCTTAAGAGAGGAATTAGGAAAGCTAAAAGAAGGAACGAGGAAACTATGACAAGCAGGGTGAAAACTAATCCAAAAGAGTTCTACAAATATGTTAATGGTAAAAGGAAAGCTAGAGACAAAATTGGTCCCTTAGAGAATCAGAGCGGAAAACTGTGTGTGGAGCCTAGAGAAATGGGGGAGATATTGAACAGTTTCTTTTCTTCGGTATTCACTAAGGAGAAGGATATTGGGAGATGTGAGATAAAAAAAGCAAATTGGGTAAATATGGGGAATATAGAGATTACAAAAGATGTAGTTTTAGGGCTTTTGAAGAATATAAAGGTGGATAAGTCTCCGGGACCAGACGGGATCTTCCCCAGGACATTGAGAGAAGTGAAGGAGGAAATAGCAGAGGCTCTGGCGGTAATTTTCCAAATGTCATTAGATATGGGGATAGTGCCGGAGGATTGGCGCATTGCGCATGTGGTTCCGTTATTTAAAAAGGGTTCAAGGAGGAAGCCTGGCAACTATCGGCCTGTTAAGTTTGACGTCTGTGGTAGGTAAATTAATGGAGAAAATTCTTAGAGATAGTACTTATAAACATCTGGATAGACAGGGTCTGATCAGGAGCACTCAACATGGATTTGTGGGAGGAAGGTCATGTTTGATCAATCTGATTGAATTTTTTGAAGAGGTGACTAGGAATGTGGATGAGGGTAGCGCAGTGGATGTTGTCTATATGGACTTCAGTAAGGCCTTCGATAAAGTACCACATGGAAGGTTAGTTAAGAAGGTGCAGTCTTTAGGTATAAATTTTGAGATAGTCAAATGGATTGAACATTGGCTGAAAGGGAGAGGCCAGAGAGTGGTAGTGGATAATTGTCTGTCAGGTTGGAGGCCGGTGACCAGTGGTGTGCCTCAAGGATCTGTATTGGGCCCATTGTTGTTCGTTATATACATTAATGATCTAGATGATGGGGTGGTAAATTGGATTAGTAAATATGCAGACGATACTAAGATAGGTGGAATAGTGGATAATGAAGAAGGTTTTCAAGGATTGCAGAGGGATTTGGGCTGCTTAGAAAAGTGGGCTGAAAAATGGCAGATGGAATTTAATGCTGATAAGTGTGAGGTGCTTCATTTTGGTAAGAAGAATCAGAACAGGACATACGTGGTAAATGGGAGAGCATTGATGAATACAGAAGAGCAGAAAGATTTAGGAGTAACGGTACATCGTTCCCTGAAGGTAGAAACTCACGTGAATAGGGTGGTGAAGAAGGCTTTTAGTATGCTGGCCTTTATCAATCATTGCATGGAATATAGGAGTTGGGAGGTGATGTTGATACTGTATAAGACGTTGGTGCGGCCTAATTTGGAGTTCTGTGTGCAGTTCTGGTCGCCTAATTATAGGAAGGATATAAACAGAGTGGAGAGAGTGCAGAGAAGGTTTACCAGAATGTTACCTGGGTTTAAGCATCTAGAGTATAGGGAGAGATTGGACAGATTAGGTCTTTATTCTTTGGAGCGTAGAAGGTTGAGAGGGGATTTGATAGAAGTATTTAAGATTATGAAAGGGATAGACAGAGTGGATGTGGATAGACTATTTCCGTTAAGAGGAGGAAAGATTAAAACAAGAGGACATGAGTTAAGAATTAAGGGGCAGAGGTTTAGAGGTAACATGAGGGGGAACTTCTTTACTCAGAGAGTGGTAGACGTGTGGAATGAGCTTCCGGGAGAAATAGTGGCGGCGGAGTCAATTGTATTATTTAAGAAAAGGTTGGACAGGTATATGGATGAGAAGAAGATGGAGGGTTATGGGCATTGTGCAGGAAGGTGGGACTAGAGAGGGGTGTTTGGTTCGGACTAGAAGGGCCTAATGGCCTGTTTACGTGCTGTAAATTGTTATGTTAAATGGAACTTCTTTTTGACATTGTGAATAGACTCCTTGTATAATTCCATTACTTCACTTTTATCCCAGTTTATTTTATATCCCAGGCCATAAAAACCTGATCACCATGTTTCACAGATGATGTGGTATGCTTTGGATCTTGCGGAATTCCTTTATACCTCCACACTTGGCTCTTGCCATCATCTATTACAGGTCAATCTCAGTCTCATCTGTCCAAAAGACATTTTTCCAGAATTCTGCAGGCCTTTTTAAATACTTCTTGGCAAACTATAATCTGGCCATTCTGTTCTGTGGCTAACTAGCTTGCATCTTGCAGTGTAGCCTCTGTATTTCTGTTCATGAAGTCTTCTGCGGACAGTAGTCATTGACACATCCACACCTGCCTTCTGAAGAGTGTTTCTGATCTGTGAACAGGTGTTTGGGGATTTTTCTTCATTAAGATGAGAATTCTTCTGTCATCAGCAGTGGTGATCTTCCTTGGCCTACCAGTCCCTTTGCTCTTTCTTCTTAATGATGTTCCAAACAATTGATTTTGGTAATTCTAAGGGTTGCCTAATGTCTCTTACTGTTTTATTCTTATTTTTCAGCCTCTTAATGGCTTCTTGACTTCATTGGCACAACTCTGGACATCATGTTGAAAAATAGCAACTACAGACTCCAAATGTGATCAAAAGCTTAGAATCAAGCCTAGCTTTCCTATACCTGCACCAATGAAGCAATTAAACATACCTGGGTAATCACAAACAACTGTGAAGCCAAATATCTCAAACACAATGGTGCCCTGAAATGGGGGAACTATGTATGAAAGTCCTGTAATTTCCACTTAATTTACACCAATATTTGAAGTTGTAATGCAGCCACAAAACAACAAATTTCATGACATGTTCATGACAATAAATTCTGATTTTGGGGCAACACTGTTTGATGTGGATGGGACTTTGTAGGTAAAAAATGACTAATAATGGTTACTGAACCAAAAAGCATAAAGTGTATCAAATAAGGTATATTAATGTAAATTATTGTTAGCTAGCTTGAATAGAGGTCATATTCACCTTTGCTGTCAAACACTCCTTTTTCAAAGAAGAATCGAATTTTGTCTCCACTAGTCAGGAAGTAATCTGTACTTCCCTAGAAAAAAAGATATGTAACAATTGCTATAAACTGATTCTTCCATCATTAAAAAAACTTATGAAGCAGATATCCATTTAACAACCTCTAATCAGGTTACTCACCTGTAAATTTTGCGGCCATTCTGGAATGCATTATGACAAAAAAATACTTATTTTATTCTTTAATGTCCCTGAAATATCAGGAGAATTGGACATCAATCACAGCATTAGGAAATGAATAGTCAATGAATACATTTGACCCACATCTCTCGTATATATCAATAACTATGATGATAAAGTTTATACTCTCACTGTGCATGTGGGTTTCTTTCTCTCAACCCTTTCCCTTAAACATTTACTTTGGTCCCAGTTACTTTGGAGTGGAGAAATTCTCCCTTAACAAAGGCCTGGATGATTATTTGTACTGCTAATACAACAGCCAGCAATTTAATGATGTAGTGGAATGAAGGACAATTGGGGAGGTGGGGGGGGTTAACATTGTAAAGTATCATGTTTAAAACAAGCTTCAGAATCATTAACAGATGCTCTGCCAGGATCACTGGTGATCCCAAAAGTAATTAACAGATACTGTCAGGATGGCAGGTGTGAAGGCTATCAATTGCCTTACTTGAAGAACAAGAGACATTTTTTTTAATGTGATTAAAAGTGATTAACATATGGTCTGCCCCTTTTTAAGACAATCAAAGTTTAAAGTGATTAATGATTGTTTTGCATAAAGTAATTGTGTTAAGTCAAGAACAATGTAAATTGCAGTTATCAATGTAGCCTGAAGATACAAATATGCTCAGCAGTGAGCACATTTAGTGGACAAAAAGGAAAAAGTTCAAGAAGAAAACAAGGAATTTAGTACCAGCTCCTTTATGTGATACTTTTAAAAGAATTCACTTCTTCCCAGTTCCAATTTAATTTTTCCATCTGAAACAGTGAAGTGGTGTTGGATTTTTCACCTTGGACATAAAAAGCAGTTAAAAGAGAGAAAAAAAATCTTGAAGAGTAGAGCAAATGGGAAAGTTTTAAATGTTTAAGAGAAAGACTATCATGAAATTTAACAAAATTCCTGAGCTTATTTAAAATTACAAAAAACAAGTTACAAAAAGGGATATTATTGAAGGAAAAATAGTTGATTTTCTTTCTCATTCCGGAAAGCCTGAGACGGTGACTGTCTACCCAGCAGATGTGGTGTTATTTGAAGCTATCTTGGCATTTTACCTGCAGGATATCTGGGGCCTGTTTCAGATGGAACGGTTTGTGGACACTGACACAGACACCAGATTGTCACGCAGAGTATTAAGGGACAATAGTGAAAGGCAATGGGACTTGAAACAAATTTTAATGCAGTACAGGTGTATACCATTTGTCAAGCCAGCTTTTGAAGAATTCTCCCTCCCTACCAAAAAATACATTGTCTTTGCAATAAAACACATATTTCACCAGTTATCAGAGGTGCACCTCGAATGCAAGTATAAATTCAGCACACCGTCTATGATAAAGCAGCTCTTAATTGCTCTCCAAAAACAGTGTCTTGTGGCTGCAGTGTGTAACGTCTTTAAAAAATCCTACATCAAACTGCTGAGTCTTAAGCAACACTTCGAAAATTTGTAATTTCCACAATCTAAAAGGTGAAGGCACATGGGAATACCATTACAATTCTTTCCACATTAATCACAATCCTTATTTGGAAATACTTCACTGTTCTTTCATCACCGCTGATCCAAATCCCAGAACTAATTATCCAACAGTGTTTTGGGAATATCCTTGGCACAAGGATGACTAAAAGATCTCAAACCCATTTTAAGGAACAAGTCTTTCATTATATAAAAAAAATTCTCGGGGTAATAAATGCTGGTTTTTTGCAATGATTCTGTTACGGGACATAGAAGTACTCGAGATGGCAGAGGTCGACAGCATCGAGTCCACGCTGCTGAAGATCCAGCTGCGCTGGATGGGTCACGTCTCCAGAATGGAGGACCATCGCCTTCCCAAGATCGTGTTATATGGCGAGCTCTCCACTGGCCACCGTGACAGAGGTGCACCAAAGAAAAGGTACAAGGACTGCCTAAAGAAATCTCTTGGTGCCTGCCACATTGACCACCGCCAGTGGGCTGATATCGCCTCAAATCGTGCATCTTGGCGCCTCACAGTTTGGCGGGCAGCAACCTCCTCTGAAGAAGACCGCAGAGCCCACCTCACTGACAAAAGGCAAAGGAGGAAAAACCCAACACCCAACCCCAACCAACCAATTTTCCCCTGCAGCCGCTGCAACCATGTCTGCCTGTCCCGCATCGGACTTGTCAGCCACAAACGAGCCTGCAGCTGACGTGGACTTTTACCCCCTCCATAAATCTTCGTCCGTGAAGCCAAGCCAAAGAAGAAAGAAGAAAGATTTTATATTATATATAGATATGTTTTTCAAAGAGATATTGTGGGGGGTTTAGTGTAGGTCACTTCACAAATAGACATTTTCTTTTTCTTTCTTTGGCTTGGCTTCGCAGACGAAGATTTATGGAGGGGGTAAATGTCCACGTCAGCTGCAGGCTCGTTTGTGGCTGACAAGTCCGATGCGGGACTTTTGTCAGTGAGGTGGGCTCTGCGGTCTTCTTCAAAGGAGGTTGCTGCCTGCCAAACTGTGAGGCGCCAAGATGCACGGTTTGAGGCGATATCAGCCTACTGGCGGTGGTCAATGTGGCAGGCACCAAGAGATTTCTTTAGGCAGTCCTTGTACCTTTTCTTTGGTGCACCTCTGTCACGGTGGCCAGTGGAGAGCTCGCCATATAACACGATCTTGGGAAGGCGATGGTCCTCCATTCTGGAGACGTGACCCACCCAGCGCACCTGGATCTTCAGCAGCGTGGACTCGATGCTGTCGACCTCTGCCATCTCGAGTACTTCGACGTTAGGGATGAAAGCGCTCCAATGAATGTTGAGGATGGAGCGGAGACAACGCTGGTGTAAGCGTTCTAGGAGCCGTAGGTGATGCCGGTAGAGGACCCATGATTCGGAGCCGAACAGGAGTGTGGGTATGATAACGGCTCTGTATACGCTTATCTTTGTGAGGTTTTTCAGTTGGTTGTTTTTCCAGACTCTTTTGTGTAGTCTTAACATTGTTAAGACATTAACATTGTTAGAAATGCATCGGGTAGCATTTCAATCTGAAGAAATCGTTTTTCTTCACGAATTGATGAGAAAACAATGAGATACGGCGGTGAGACCAGCGGCGACCCTCTGAGGAAGTTGGGGTGCCGTCGCTGGGAGTCCAGACCCGCAGTAAAACTTTTAAAATGCCTTCTGTTGAGTTTCAGCTGGAGCTGCAGTTACCTTGTTCTGCCACTATGTCAGAGAGAGCAGAGCTGAGTTTTACCAATTCACAGTGTATGCAATTGAATGCTATTGTTCAAGCTGTTATAAAACCTGGAATGGATTTGTTGACATCTCAAATGAATGAATGAAATGGTTCAAATGAATGCTGGTATGTTCAGAATTAAATATGGTTAAGACACGTGTGGATGCATCTTGTGAAGATTTTTTAAAATTTCAGACTGCTTTTTTGGACTGTAAACAACAAGTGACTTCTAACACAGAAAAAGTGTTGAAGGTTGAAAAATCAATCATAGAACTAGGGGGGGCGTGGCAAGATGGCGTAAGGAACAGACGTGCCTTCCAGTCCTCTCCTGACTCTAACTTATTGTTTTGTCTTTAAGTGCCCGTTAAAACTTTTTTAAAAAGTTTATAAATAGTATGAGATGTTGAATTAATACCTAATGGTACATTTGTTAAAAAAAAGTAAAAGGAAACATCAACAGATTGTTAAAAAATTACATTTTCCAAAATTATCTGAGCCTGCTTGTTTACAAAAAGCCACGACTCAGCGTGAAATGGATCCAGGAAAAGAAGCGAAGAATTCGGCCTTGGAGCTCCGTTCTGATTCCGTAAGTCTTTCTGAAGGTCGTTTTCAGCTGCCTTTAGAACAAAGGGCTGGCCAGATGCCAGTATTTCAAACAACGTCTACTGAGACTTTGACTACTGAATTAGCTGGGGCGCCATCAGTTGGAGAGTTAAAGAGTTGTTATTTGACTGCTATACCACCAGTTATTTCAGCTCTTCCAGATACTGATGTAACGAAGCTTTTAAAGGAGGTTTGGATCAAAGATAACCCTGATCATCAGCCTCCTGATACTTCTGCGGGATCTGTGGCAGGGGCTCTTACACGGAGTCAAACTGCAAGAAAAGCTACTAAATTAAAAGAAGGGATAGAAGGTCCTCTGATTCCACAAGAACAGCAGGATCCCTCTATGTCTGGATCTACTGATTTTGATATACTTTTCAAGAGTCTTGAACATAAGATATTTTCTTCAATGATGCATTTAGGTGATTCTACGAATAATCTTACTTCTAAGATTAATGCATTGGTGGATGTCAATACTCAACAGATGGCTGATTATGGAGCTTTTAAAGTTGAAACTATTGAAAGACTTGAGATGTGTGATCAAGGATTATCTGATGTACAAGATCAATTGCAAGATGTTAATAAAACAATTGAAACGTTACAGATTCAGAATAAAAATTTAGCAAAAAAGGTTGATTATTTGGAGAACCAATCCAGACGGAATAATGTGAAAATTGTCGGCTTGCCAGAAGGCATAGAAGGGCCAGATCCAAGAAAATTTTTCACTGAATGGATTCCACAAGGGTTGGGACAAGGTAAGTTTTCTGAAGGTTTAATATTGGAACGGGCTCATAGAGCTTTGAGAAGGAGACCTTTTTCAGGATAGAATCCAAGACGTGTTCTAGTTCGCTGTTTAAATTACTGTGATAGAGAGACTATTTTACGTATGGCTATTAGAAATGCACAGCAAAACAGATCTCCTTTGATGGTTCAGAGTAATCGTGTTTTCTTCTATCCGGATTTGAGTCAGGAAATTATGTTTCAACGATGTGAATTTAATTCTGTGAAAGAATTATTGTGGAAAAAAGGATATAAGGCAACATTTAGATACCCTGCAGTACTGAAGATTTTTCAGGATGGATATTAACCAAAGTTCTTTGATAATCCTAAAGAAGCTATGGATTTTGCTCAGTCTTTACCAATTACGCAATTCCAGGAACGACGTAGTCCTCCACGGTCTCCAAAGAGGGCAGAGCTGCAGGAAGGGAATTTGATTTCTGGAAGAAATGGAAGAAACGGTGGTCGCAATGGCAAAGGAAACTCATTTAATAGATAAGGAATATTTAAAACTCAAACGTGAATGGGTTGGGCACATTTTTTATTCTTCGTTTAATTCTAAGGCAAAAGGTGTGGCAATTTTGGTGCATAAGAATCTACCATTTTAGTTACAGAGTGAAGAGAAAAATGGTGGAAGATTATTAAAATTAAATTGTACAATCTTTAATGAGGCATGGACTTTGCTTGATGTTTATGCTCCTAATGTTAAGGATACAGCTTTTGTTGTGGATATGTCTTTATTACTTGGACAATCGAACTCTAATGTGATGTTGGGGGAGATTTGAATGTGGTGTTGGAGCCTTTATTGGATAAGTACTCAGGAGTAATTAAGAAGTCTAAGATGGCAATCCAAGTGATTAATATGATGGCAGATTTGAATTTAATTGATATTTGGCGAAGAGTTAATCCTACAGAGAAAGATTTTTCTTTTTATTCCTCGCGACATAATTCTTTTTCTAGAATTGATTATTTTTTAATATCAGCACATTTGCAGGATAGGGTTACATCTGTGGAGTATAAGACTAGATTGGTTTCGGATCATTCATTATTATTATTAGAATATTTGAGTTCACAAGATGTTCAGAAAGCTTCAAGATGGAGATTTAATACTATGCTATTACGACGCGAATTTAATTCTGTGAAAGAACGGTTGTGGAAAAAAAGACATAGGGCAACATTCAGGTGTTAGCCAGGGTTCTTTGGCAGTCCTGAGGAGGTTGTGGACTTTGCTTAGTCTCTACCAATCATGCAGTTTCAGGAACGATGTAGTCCTTCAAGGTCTCCAAAGAGAGTAGAGATGTAGGGTGGTATCCAGATTTTTAAAAGAAATGGAAGCAATGGTGATTGGAGTGGTAACGTTGATTTAAAAAAATAAATCTTTTATCTTTTTTTTGAAAAGAGTTTAAATAGTTTAAATAATGATGATAGTTTAATGAAATGGGAGTTGGGAGAGGGAACTGGGTGGGCACTAGTTTCCAGAAGTCATCAGCTACCTGTGAGTTATCTCACACCCAATATTTTGGGGGAGTTACCGCTTTGGGCGGTTTAAACAGGAGGAGGTAGTTGTGACCTCCGACCTGTTTTTTTTCTTTTTAATTTTTGGGTTAAGAAGTGAAGGTTTTTTTAAATTTTTTTAAAAATAAATAATTTTTTTTTAACTCTTTTTGTTTTGATTGTAATTGAGAGGGAATTAGGAGGATTTTTTCTCTCTTTTATTTTCTCTCTTTTTTTTGGTTTTTTTTTTCTTTTTTCTTTCTTTTTTAAGAGGATGTTGAATTAGATGAAGAGGAAGATGAGGGGAAAGGTGATAAGAAGAAGAAAATTAAGTACAAATACATTGATGGAGAAGAGTTTAATAAAAATTAAGTTAATTTTGATAGAGAATTTTGAAGATGTTATAAATGAAGAATATGGAGAATTTTATAAGAGTTTGAACTTTTTTTCTTTTTTTTTATATAAGGGGAGGGGAAGGGAATAAAAAGTTTATCTGATTGTTTTTCTAAGGGATGTTTTTGTTCTCTTGATGAATTATAAAGGAAACTTGGTATTAATGGAAATTCTGTATTTATGTATTATTAATTATGATTTTTCGTATAACAGATATGTGGTTGATATACGATTTTTATATTTGAATTTAGTTTTAAAGTGGATTTCATTTGTTTTTATTTATTTATTTTTTTTCACACCATAAATCACATTATCCATGATATACACTATTTCTTTTTCACACATATACAGTGACTTTTTCTCCCCCCCCCCCTTCCTCCCAAGCCACCCCCCCCACCCCCCCCCTCATCCATTTTAGGTATACAATCTAGGTTGCATTAAGCCAGTCAGACAATGTTGTCATTCAACAAAATTACACCAGAAATTCTACTGAGTCCATTCTTTTCTTTCCTTCTCCTTCCATCAACTTAGGTAATGTTTGTCCCCGGTAGGTTTTCGCTATTGTATTTAATGTAAGGCTCCTATACTTGTTCGAATATTTCAATATTATTTCTTAACCTATATGTTATTTTTTCTAATGGTATACATTTATTCATTTAAATTTAGTAGTTTCTTCCTTTTAATTTGGTTATGTATTCCATTAATATTTAAAGTCATATAGTTCAGCGTAGCCCTTTTATATTTTGTTTATCTTCTCTTTCCGTTTTTCCATCATTACCTTTCCTCCTTTTCCATTTCTGTTTTCTTATTTTCAACTCTTTATAAGACAACATTCCTACAACATCCAACATTTTCCTTATTCTCCTATTTCTATCTTATTTATCCCCAATCTCCCCTTCCCCTCCTGAGTTGTCCTTTATCCCTTGTCGGACAACCACATCTCCCCTCTCCATTTGGATTTGCGAATCCACTCGCAAGCGTCAACTGATTTTGCAGTGACCGCTATTTCCCCCCACCCCGCCCCCCCCAGAAAAGATTTCACTTTTCATATGTCACAAAGGTCACTCTTTTAATTCCCTCCTTATTCTCTCTATTCTATTACCTTCCCTTATTAATTCTTGTCTATACTATCTATATTTTCCTCTAAGTACAGATACATTCACGTATGCTCATTGTCTCTATTCACTCTTATACCTCTTTACCCGCATACATATCAATCGTGATCATTTTTACTCTCATTACCCGTCTTCATCCCTCAGTCTATTTTTGTCTTTACCCACATACATATCAATCGTGATCATTTTAACTCTCATTACCCGTCTTCCTCCCTCAGTCTATTTTTGTAATTGTTCTGCAAATTTTCGTGCTTCTTCTGGATCCGAGAATAGTCTGTTTTGTTGTCCTGGAATAAATATTTTCAATGCCGCTGGATGCTTTAGTATAAATTTATACCCTTTCTTCCATAAAATCACCTTTGCTGTTTTGAACTCTTTTCTCTTCTTTAGGAGTTCAAAACTTATATCTGGATAAATGAAGATTTTTTTGCCCTTTATACTCCAGTGGTTTGTTGCCCTCTCTTACTTTTTCCATTGTCTTCTCCAGTACCTTTTCTCTTGTAGTATATCTTAGGAATTTTACTACAATAGATCTTGGTTTTTGTTGTGGTTGTGGTTTAGAGGCCAATACTCTATGTCCCCTTTCTATTTCCATTTCTTGCTGTAGTTCTGGACATCCTAGGGTCTTAGGGATCCACTCTTTTATAAACTTCCTCATATTCTTGCCTTCTTCATCTTCCTTAAGGCCCACTATCTTTATGTTATTTCTTCTGTTATGGTTTTCCATTGTATCTATTTTTTGAGCTAGTAGTTCTTGTGTCTCTTTAGTTTTTTTTATTAGATTTCTCCAATTTCTTTTTTAAGTCTTCTACCTCCATTTCTGCTGCTACTGCCCGCTCTTCCATCTTGTCCATTTTCTTTCCCATTTCTGTTAAGGTCATCTCCATTTTATTTATTTTCTCTTCTGTGTTGTTTATTCTTTTTCTTAAATCCTTAAATTCCTGTGTTTGCCATTCTTTAAATGACTCCATGTATCCTTTAATAAGAGCAAGTATATCCTTTATCTTGCCTTTCTTTTCTTCTTCTATTTCACTGTACTCTTCCTCTTCCTCTTCTTCTTCCTCTGGGTTGGCCATCTGTTGTTTCTTTGGTGCCCTTTCCTCCTCTTCTTTCTTGTTTCTATTGTCTTCTGTGGTCTCTTCTTGCTGCAGGTGTTCTGCAGCTGTCGTCGCCGGCTGTGTAGATCGACTCCCCAGCTGGTCCCCCCTCCCGTCGGTGTGTTTTTTTTCATTCGCATCGCGCATGCGTGAAGTATCGCGCATGCGCGGTTGCGCACTTTTACTCGGCTCTGCGAGCCATTTTTGTAGTCTATTATTTACCGACCTGAGGGAGCGGGTTTCTCTCTCCGCAGCGGGCCTCTTCGGACAGGTAAGGCCTTCACCTTTTTCCTCTTTTGTCTTCTCTTCCTCTCTTCTTACCGTTGCTTTCGATTTTTCTTTTTTTGTCGCCATCTTCTTTCCACCTTTATACTCACTTTTCTGTAACTTTTATTTCTGTGCCTTTGTGTTTTCCTTTGTTTTTCCCGACTTTTCTGGAGAGGGCTGGAGTTCACCGTCCGGCCACTACTCCATCACGTCGATTTCATTTGTTAAATACATGAATTATGTTTGATTTAAATATATGTTTAAGGGTATTATTTTAGTATTGATTTTTTTTGTTGTTAGTAATTTTTGTTGTTGTTAAGTTTTATCCTTTTTTTCATAAGTGGGGTTTTTTCTATTTTATTTACAACATTGTTAATTAATTCTTCACTCTATTTTGGGGGAGGGTTGGATTAATTTTAAATTAGATGATTAATGTTGTGTTATAATTATTGGGGGGGTTAATTTGTGTAGTTTAATGATGTAGTCTTCTAATTTTTATTATCTATTTTTTATTATTTCTTTAAATGTAATTTTTATTTTATTTATGTCAAAATTTTAAATAAAGTTTAAAAAAAAATCTTAGAACTAGGAGAATGTGAGAAGGAGCTCGAAAGAAAAATAGATTACTTGGAGAATCAAAGTAGAAGGAATAATGTGAAAATTATTGGTTTGCCAGAAGGTATAGAAGGACAAGATCCTCTATGTTTCTTTAAAGACTGGATTCCGCAAATATTAGGGCAAGAATTTTTCTCTGGGGGATTGGTACTGGAAAGAGCCCATAGAGCTTTAAGAAGAACACCCTCAGCTGGTCAACCACCGAGACCGGTAATAATTCAATGTTTGAGTTATTTCGACAGAGAAGCAATACTTCGATTTGCAGTGCAAAATGCGAGACAATGACAAACCCCATTATTGATTCAGAATAGCGGAATCTTTTTTTATCCTGATTTGAGTCAAAAGGTCATTCAACATCGACGTTGATTTAATCCAGTTAAAGAAGTTTTGTGGCGTAAAGGTTATAAGTTTACTTTTCGTTACCCTGCAGTGTTGAAGGGGTTTTATGGAGATTATCAATTTCGGTTTTTTGAAACTGATCATGAAGCCATGATTTTTGCTGATTCATTGCCAGATATAAGAGGACAAAGACGTAGTCCACCATTGTCTCCTAAAGAAAAATTTGGTTGCTCTGGAAATGGAAGAAATGGCAGAAATGGGAAAAACGGGAATGGAAAGAGTCTACCTCCTTCTGAAATGGGATCTTCAAGATTGGAATCTTCTGGATGAAAAGAAGAATTTTCTTATTCTATTTTTTTCTTTTGTTATTATGATAATTTGATGTTATTGACTGTTTGGCTGGGGAGGGAGAGATTTGCACTAAGTTCTTTACTAGTCATCAGCCACTGGTGGGTGATCCACGCCCAATTTTTGTTTAGGGGATTACTACCTTTTGTTAGTTTTTTTTTGGGGGGGGGGGAAATTTTCTTTTTTTAATTTTTTTATTTTATTTTCATTCTATTTAGTTTTTAATTTGTGATTGTTTTTCTATTGGAGGGCCTATATACGTTGATTTGAGTTTTTATATAAAGATATTATTAGTATTTAGTAATAATAGTAGATATGTCAAAGTTGAGGTTTGCTACTTTTAATGTTCGAGGATTAAAGAGTCCGATAAAGCGTAAGCGAATCTTGGCGTATATTAAGAAAATAAAAATTGATATTGCCTTTTTACAATAAACACATTTGAATGTGAAGGAAAGCGTGAAATTAAAAAGGGACTGGGTTGGGCAAGAGCTATGCATAAACAGAAACGAAGACTGCCTATGGAGGCTTCACAAGTAGGTGTTAATTGGACTGATGTTGTGGAGTAAATGGACTATTGTCTTTAAAGCAACATATGGCCATGCTCAGGAAAATTTTATTCCGGTGCCAGCAATCTGTCTGGTTGCAGTTTGCTGTTCTAAGTGGGGTCATGTGGTTTTGCAAACAGAGAGACAAAAAAAATGTGATTCTTTGGAGGGGGAGGTGAGGGAGAGAGAGGGAGAGAGAGAGAGAGAGAGAGAGGAAGAGAGAGGGAATGAGTGAGAGAGAGAATGAGTGAGAGAGAGAGAAAAGACAGTTCTGCAGTGGCTTTTGGAGGCTGCAACATGGCATGCTGGAAGGCTTGTTGAAATCCCATTTTGAAGACGGGTTGTGTGTTCTGAGTTCAGCCTGTTGAAAACCCTTGTAGTCCTTACAAGAGGAAATGGCTGGCTAGAGTGTTTCTCCTGAAACAAGAGAAACTCACTCTGTGGTGACCTGGAAGAAGAGATTATCATTTGGAAAACCCATAAGAAGGCAAGTTTCTTCAGCAAGACAATGAAGTACTGATCGGTGGAAATCAGTTTGTGTGTGTCCATCGAGCAGCAAATTTCTCTCTCTGAAATCAACAAGAACCTTCCTGAGTGTTAACCATTTACCTGTAAGCACCAGAGCCTGGTGAAAATTCATAAATGTTAAATTCTGTCCACAGTATAAGAATTGCCTGATACTGGTGAACTTGGAGGAGTGAGAAGTGAGATTGGAGTGAGAGGTGAGATTGGACTGTAAAAAAAAACTTTCCTGAACATATATACATTACATACATGTGCACTTAGAATTAGAAGGGGGTTAAGTTAAGTTAATAGTAATAAGTTAAAGTTTGATCCTGTTTTTATGTTTAAACAAAATTAAAAGCAACTTTTGTTTAAGTAACCATTTGTCTTGGTAAATTTCTATTGCTGCTGGGTTTTTGGGTCCTCGAGACTTGTAACAATCCCCAGATTTAATATGAAGCAATGAAGATACAAACAAAATAGTTGGTTCCATCACACACCAACCTGTGTTTTAAGTTGCTCAGATTCATCGGTTGAGAATTCAGTTTGAAGGTGTTTAGGAACATCCATATCATCCACAACCTTTGCTATCTGTTCTCTAAGGGAGTCACATTCCTCCACTGTAAGAAATCCTTCAATAGCAACATAGCCAACATTCCAAAACTGGAAATAGGATGAAAGAAATTTGAAATTAGTTTAGAAATTGACCAGGTAAATAAGTAGTTATTTTGCCTTAAAGACCTTCCAAAGATTCAGCTTTGTCTCACTTCAATGTACTGTAGGATTTCAACATTCAACCTTCCCACACATTTGATGGATGAAAGGTGTTTTTAAGATGTGTAATTTATCAATTGTTTTTCATGCAATTTAAAGGCAACCACACCATTTTTCAGAAAAATAAATAATATCCATTCCTCAACCAACACAAGACAACGATGCACCCAGTTCAAAAGGAAAATACCATATATGCTAAAACTGAAATTTAACAGAAATTCAGTATATGCTCAAAAATACATAGTTAGGTTTTGATTCATATAAAGGCTTGATGCAGACTTCCACGTTTGGTTTTCTGATACAGATGGCCAAACTATAACAGTATTATTAAATAAATGGTTGTTAACAACTCTCCAAATCATGACTTTCAGCTCGTCAAGTGTAGATCATGAAAAATAGACAATGTACAACTAACAACAGTATCAAAACATACCATAAAGTGCACGATTCTTAAACGTACACACAATCACATACTCCAAGCTTCATAGATGGCATAGATAATTTATACTAAACATCAAGTTTGATGAAAACAGGCTTAATGCTGAGCAAATATGATATAATATGGATTAAACATGACAATGCATTTTTTGAAAATTTTATTTATCACTTGTATCAATACCAATTATTCAATTATATATAAATAATACATTAGTAAATACACAATGATACAAAAAAAATTATTTTTTAAATATTTTCTCCCAAAACACCCCCTTTCCCAAGAAAAAGATCTAGACTATATATTAATCATTAAACATTCTCTCTTGATATTGTATCTCCTGATTATTGATTGAGAGGAGTGGGTGATTTGAATAGGTTTTTTCTAATGGAATGCAATTTTGTATTTCAGTGTTCCATCTGTCCATCATTATAACATTTTCTGCTTTCCACGTCACTGCTACACATTTTTTTTGCTATTGCTATATTCAGAAATTTTTCTTGATATTTATCCAATTTCAATTTCACATCATATACAAGCAAGTAAAAATATTCTAGGATCCTTTTGAATTTTTATCTTCATAATTTGTCCTAATGATATACTCACATCTTTCCAAAATTTTCCACTTTAACACAGGACCAAACTGAATGTACAAAGGTCCCTACTTCTTTATTACATCTAAAACATTTATCAGAATATTTTGAGTTTAATCCATTTAATTTATATGGAGTACAATACAATTGATGTAGAAAATTATACTGTACCATTTGATATCTAACATTAATTGTACTTGTTACACTCTCTTGGCTCAATCCTGACCTAACTGTTTCTTGAATTTGTATATGTAGATCTTTTTCCCATCTTTGTTTTGATTTTTTTTTTCATTTTATCTTGTAATTTTATTAGCATATTTGTAAGAAATTTCTCAATGAATGTAATTAAATACTGAAATTGACTCTGTTCCGGCAGTGTTAAACTCGCACCTAATTTCCCTTTTAAATATATTTTGTTGATAGTATGTAAAAATTGTATTATTTGTATTTCATATTTCTCTTTCATTTGTTCAAAAGTCATAAAAAAGGAACCTATAAAACCTTTCATTCTCTGTAAACCTTTACTGTACAAAATATTTAAAAAAGGACTATTAAAAGTAAAAGGAAGAAGATGATTTTAACATCTTTGGTATTTGATAATTTTTAATTCCTCTTTCCCTATGAATTCCATTCCATACCTTATGCTTTAATATTGGTGCTTCTGTTTTCTTGTTCAATAACTCATTATTCTACTTATACAAAAAATACTCTGGGTTGATTTCTTGTATTTTATTCATTTTAATATGAACCCATGCTGCTTTTTCTCCAATTTGATAACAGGAGAAAAATAATCTTAATTAGGCTGCTGTAATGGAGGATTTAGACCAGCTTATGCAAGAATGTATACATATGAATCAGAAGACATAATCTAAATTCCACCATGGGGCCCAGAGATGCAGTTGTCTTTTGTTGGTCGCAGACTGTCAGGAGACCTTGAAGATAAGTAAACCATTTATTCAGGGTGATGGGCTATGAGTAAACAATTTTTGGGTAATATAAGCCGTGGTCCCGCTGCTGAAGTTTCAGACTTTCTGAGGGGTGGAAACGTCTTTCAGCATGAAGAAGAACTTCTAGAGTCCAACCAACGTCCCAGTCGGGGGAGGTGGCGAAGCTGCTACCGGCACCCTGACAACCTACTACAAGTGTGCGGTCATTGCTTTTCTTCGGCAGTTGGGACCAGTCCAGGCGTTGAGAAGTATAATTGGGAAGGGCTTGCATATTGTAGTTTGAAATCAGCTTTAGATTTAGTAATAAAGATTTGTATAAACTGAAGTGCTCTCGGCACTTTCGGTAGCTCAAACACTGTGACCAATCTAAAACGAACAAAGTGAGAGGTACAAGTTTACCAGGACAGCTGCTTTGTAATAATTTTTAAAAATTTGGTAATCTTAATCCTCCTTGTTCAAATTTCCAAGTCAGTCTTTCCAGAGCTACTCTTGGCATTTTATCTCTCCATATAAATTTACTTAGATTTTTATTTAGCTCTTGGAAAAACTTCTCTGGTATAGGGATGGGTAACGATGGAAATAAATACTGTATTCTTGGAAAAATAATAATCTTGACACAATTTACCATCCTATTAAAGTTATTGGCAAATCTTTCCATTTTTAAAAAATCTTCCTCAATTTTTTAAATAATGGCATGTAATTCAATTTAAATAAATTATTTAAATCTGTATCTATTTTTATTCCTAAATATTTAATTGCTTCTTTTTGTCATTTTTGAAAATATTTTGTGTATAATCCATATCAACCATTGGTATCATTTCACTCTTATTAACATTTACTTTATAACCTGACATTAAACCATATTCTATTAATCTTACATTTAATTTGCACAGTGATAATAGACCATAACATCATTTGCAAATAAACTAATTTTATGTTCTTTATTGTCCATCTTGAAACCTTTAATCTCATTGTCTCTTCTAATTATTTCCACCAAAGGTTCTATGACAAAAGCAAATAAAGAAGATGATAACGGGCATCCTTGCCTAGATGATCTCTCTAATTAAAAAAAGATTTTGACATTTGCCTATTTGTAACCACTTTAGCTTTTGGTTGATTATATAATGCTTTTATCCAATCTATTAAAAGTCAGAATTGAAAATATACTTAATATCTCAAATAAAAAGTCCCATTCTAATCTGTCAAATACTTTTTCTGCATCTAACGCGATCACTACTGCTGCTTTCTTTTCTTTTTGTGCTGCACTTAATAAACTCATAAATTTAACTATATTATCTACAGATCTATTTTTAATAGAACCTGTTTGATCCACATTTATTAATTTTGGTAAATATTTAGTTAATCTATTAGCTAATAATTTAGATATAATTTTATAATCTTTATTTAATAACAATATAGGTCTATGAGAAGAAGGTTGTAAAGGATCTTTCCTTTTTTTGGAATAACTTATTAATGCTGTTTTAAAAGATTCAAACATGACAAAATGTATATAATATGCACAGATAATATAATATTACTTTGGGATATAATATGGATTAATTTCATTAGAATGATGATTGAAAGTCATGTAATGAGCATGATGAGATTGTGGTGGAGAGAGTGCAGAGGAGATTCATCACAGGGTTGCCTGGACTGGAGGGATTGGATAGTCTCCTGAATGATCAATGAACTAATGACACTGCCTTACTTTGACTCTTGGACTATTTTTATAGTTAACACCTCACTGTGTAATTGGATCATGGATTTCCTCACCTCCAGACCACAATCAGTGAAGATTGGTAGAAACTTCTCCAAAATCTCCATCAGTACAGGAGCACCACAGGGCTGTGTTCTTAGCCCCCTGTTCTACTCACTTTACACCTATGATTATGTCGCTTCGCACAACACCATCATCTACAAATTTGCCTATGATAACCATAGTAGTGGATTGTATAAAGGATGGGGATGAGTCTGCATACAGGATGGAGATTAAAGACTTGGCTAAATGGTCCACCAATCACCACCTTGCACTCAATGTCACCAAAACTAAGGAGCTGATTATTGACTTCAGGAAAGGAAAGCCAGAGGTATACAATCCAGTGAAAATTGAGGGAATCAGAGGTGGAGAGGGTGAGCACATTTAGGTTCTTGGGAGTTACTATCTCAGAGGATCTTTCTTGGACCCAGCACACCAAAGGCATGGTGAAGAAAGTACGACAGCACCTCCACTTCCTCCGGATTATGCAGAGGTTTGGCATGACATCAGAAACCCTGGAAAATCTTTACGGATGTGTGATGGAAATTGTGCTGACTGGCTGCATCACTGAGCGTAAAGCTCTCTAAAAGGTAGTGGACACAGCCCAAAACATCTGCAGGGAAGCTGCCATCGGAGAGCTGGAACAATCATCAAAGACCCTCACCACCCAGTAAACGTTCTGTTCTTGCTTCTGCCATAAAGGTTCAGGATCAGCTGCTACCCCTCCACCATCACACCCCTTGACCACAAACTCAATCAGGGACTAATTTATTGATTGATTGATTTTCTCTGCTCTCCGTGTATTGCACAGTTTGTTTGTATGTGTTATCTATTGACAGATCTTTTGATTGTTTACATGTTTATGCTGTGTGCAGTTCATTTTTGCCCTACCAATTAGTGCTAATTCTGCCACGCCAACAGAATACAATAAATCTGAAATATATTGTTGTCAGCTGCCGGAAAACAATGAATTTCGTGACTTGTTCATGTCAAATTCTGATTCTGTTTTTGTTACTTTTCCTGATACAGACGGATGCAAATATCAGAGGCATAAATAGAACCAATAAGAATCTTTTTCCCCATGGTGGTAAAGTCTGAAAAAAGTAGCGTTGATTTAAGGCAATATAGAGATTTAGCACATGCTGCCAGCAGTCGTAGAAAAAGGTACAATGGATAAAGAGATAGGTGCACAGACAGTTCAACAGGTAAAGTAGACAAGGCTAACGATGCACCAGGAATGAATTAACAGAGCCAGGAACAACCGTCAGCATCGCCCAACTGGGCTGTAAATAATATGGATTGATAATTAAATGTGATATGGAAACACTTGACTGAAAGTTGGAAACCATTAAACCACATGATATAATGGATTTCAACCCATTACCCACCGCACATGGATTCCCAATGTGTTCTTAAACAAGAAAAGCTGCAGATTCTGGGGTCGAGGGGAACTCAGGAGGTCACACAACATTCCTGGGAACGAAAGGGTCGTTCAAAACACCAAAATGCTGACGGGACTCAGCGGGTCAACGCAGCGACCATAACAGGGAAAGTTAGATAACCAGATTTTCGGGCCTGACCCTTCTTCAAGGTATGTTCGGAGCCTGTGGAGTGGACGCTGCGTGACCTACCCGCTCCCTCCGGCACGTTAATGCATCGCGGTCAGCGAGTCTGCTCGCGTCTGCCGAGGGTCATTGTAACCTGGCGGGGGGGAAGGATCGGCGGTGAAATGTCACTCACCTCCGCAGCGACCTGATCGGTCAGCATGCCGGGACTGCGGGGCCTGCCGGGACTGCGGGGCCTGCCGGGACTGCGGGGCCTGCCGGGACTGCGGGGCCTGCCGGGACTGCGGGGCCTGCCGGGACTGCGGGGCCTGCCGGGACTGCGGGGCCTGCCGGGACTGCGGGGCCTGCCGGGACTGCGGGGCCTGCCGGGACTGCGGGGCCTGCCGGGACTGCGGGGCCTGCCGGGACTGCGGGGCCTGCCGGGACTGCGGGGCCTGCCGGGACTGCGGGGCCTGCCGGGACTGCGGGGCCTGCCGGGACTGCGGGGCCTGCCGGGACTGCGGGGCCTGCCGGGACTGCGGGGCCTGCCGGGACTGCGGGGCCTGCCGGGACTGCGGGGCCTGCCGGGACTGCGGGGCCTGCCGGGACTGCGGGGCCTGCCGGGACTGCGGGGCCTGCCGGGACTGCGGGGCCTGCCGGGACTGCGGGGCCTGCCGGGCCCCTCCCCTTCCCTCCCTCCACTCTCCTTGCTCTACTCCGCGGTGTCCGCGCTCACCAGGAGGAGACCAAGAAGGGTCCGAGCCTCATGGTCTGCAAAAGTAAACTTTTGTGCGCTTCCCCAGAGAGCGAGTTTCCAGCTGGTATCACTCGCAAACAAGGTCGTGTTCCCGAGAATCTTCGAGCCGATGACCCATTAAACGAGGTGTCCCAGGTGGCGGGTGCAGATTGAGGCGCTCAGGGAATGCTGTGGGCCGAAATCGTGGTTTAAGTACTTTGTTTTTAACCATTTAAAAAATGAGAGACAGCTGAACGACGTACTGAGGAGGACCGTTCCGTTCATAAGGCTGGAGCGCTGAATCGGGCCATTCGATCCATCGCTGATTTAATATCATTTTTTAAAAACTCCATTCTCCTGCCTACTCCCTGAAACTTTTGATTCCTGATACACCATTAATCACTCAAACCACTGAAGTTGAGCAAGACTGATAGGCTTTTATTCGCAATAGAATGAAGGCACATCCCTGCTGGTCTCCACCTGCCAACACCTTCCCCCCCCCCCACGGCCACGTCATCATTAGCGTGTGTCAAACATCAGTGACACAATAAAAGCAGCACCCTCACCTTCATCAGAGGGGTGGGTGGTGTTAACGTTCATCAACAAGTAGGTCCCAGCATCCAATAGCACCACCCCCCCCCCCCCCACACACACACACACACACACACACACACACACACAAGCTAATGCCACCTGTAAAGGTTAAAACCTTGTGTTTTTACTTCTTAGTTAATTTTATGACTATCCCGTTAAGGAAGATTGTTGTTTGTCGAGTTAGCATAGTAATTATGACATCATATGTTGGAATGTCCGGGCGAATGGGGAGCTTGCGTTCAGTCTTCAAAGAACCCTGGAGGCGTAAGCATCAAAATAATTTTCTTTGAATTCACTATCCCTTATATTAATCATCTTATTTCATTTTAATCATCTTAATTTGGTCTAACTGTTAAAAGAAGAATATCATTATTCAGAATGCTTTATTTACTCAAATTACGAAAATCTTGATGCGAAGTTATGCAAAATGGTTATATCAACTAATTAAAAGATACAGCTGAAAATATGAAGTTTGATTTATTGGAGTGATAAGATTGTAATTCGGAATATTGAAGCTTACATTTCTTAGATGACATTTTGAAATTGGGAAATACAAGAGATTGGAAAGTGTCATCTACATCCCCCTCTAACATTCGTTCTGGTGCCAACCCTGAGGCTGTTTGCCACATTTACCCCTTGTTTTTAAAAAGAGTCTGGTGGGGTGAAGTGTTGATGATACAATTACAAATTAAATCTTTCGGGCAGTTTGGTCGTAGTACTGTCTGTGACTGTGGTGCAGTGATGGGGTCCAGGACAGTCTGGGGTGCCTGTATGCAGAAGTCAACATTGAATTTGTGGGTGTGTGGTGACGAATCTGGTGTGTCATTTTTCGATGCAGTGGGGTGATCAGTGGCGGCCTCTGGAGTCCCAGAGGATGCCAGGTCGTTAACAGAGTCAGTGTCTTCATGCCCTTCAGGGTTCGCCACATAGGCACATTGGGGGTTGGCATGGAGGAGATGGACCCTTTCAAACAGTAGGTCGGACTTGTGACTCCTCACATGTTTGGAGTAGGGCCGGCCCTGGTGACATAGCCATGTCATAATTTGTCACAACATAATTTGCTGGCAGCATGGTCCCTGTCACCGATTTCCTGGAAAAGGAAAACATCCATTCATGCGGTGTGGCATTGGTGGCCATACATAGAGTGGAGTGCCTCAGGAAGGACCTTTTGCCAGCAGGAGACTGGGAGGCACTAGACTGCATGGCTCGGAGGACAGACTTGTAGTCTGTAGCATTCTCCTTTTGCACCTGCTCGTTCACTTGGGGGTTGTAGTTGATAGTCCTGCTCGTGGCGATGCCTCTGTCCAGAAGGTACTGGTGTGGCTCATCACTCATATGTGAGGGCCCCTCGTCACTATGAATACATCTGGGAACGCCAAACTGAGTGAAGAGACTGCGTAGGGTCTTGTCTGTGGCAATTAATTTCGGGGCAGGGATGGTGAATGGAAAACGCAAGTACTCAACAATAACATTGAGAAAGTACACATTGCAGTCTGAGAAGGGGAGGCGTCCTTTGAAGTCCACCTCAGGCTTTCAAAGGGGCAGGTGGCCTTTATCAACTGCTCTGTCTGGCTAGTAAAAGTGTGGTTTGCATTCCATGCTGACCTGGCACCTTTTAGTCATCGACCTGATCTCTTTGATTGAGTAAGGCAGGTTGCGGACTTTGGTGAAATGGAAGAATCTGGTGACTCCAGAGTGGCAGAAATCATTGTGAAGGGCTTGTTTGTGGACAATTTGTGTGCTGGCACAGGTTCTGTGGGTTAGGGCATCTGGAGGCTCATTGAGTTTCCTGGACTGGTACAAGATATCATAATTGTAGGTGGAAAGTTGAATTCTCCACCTCAATATCTTGTCGTTCTTGATTTTACTTCGCTGCTGGTTATTGAACAGGAACACAACTGCATGTTGGTTGGTTAGCAAGGTAAATCATTTCCCAGGCAGGTAGAGCCTCCGGTATCTTACTGCCTCGACAATGGCTTGGGCCTCCTTCTTGACAAAGGAATGTTAAATTTTGGGGCCTTGGAGGGTGCGGGAAAAGAAAGCAACAGGTCTGCCCACCTAATTAAGTGTAGCAGCCAGAGCGAAGTCTGACGCATCGCTCTCCACCTGAAACGGGATGAATTCATCCACCGCATGTATCGTGGCTTTGGCGATGTCTGCCTTGATGTGGCTGAAAGCTGCACAGGCCTCTAGTGTTAGGGGAAAAGAAGTGGATTTAACGAGGGGTCTGGCCTTGTCTGTGTAGTTGGGGACCCACTGGGCATTGTAAGAAAAGAAACTCAGGCACCCTTTTAGATTCTTGAGGCTCTGAGGGAGGGGGAGTTCCAGGAGCAGGCACATGCAGTCAGGGTTGGGACCAATGACTCCATTCTCAACGGCACAGCCAAGAATAGTAAGGAAGGTTGTGCAAGATATACTCTTAGCCTTATTGAGGTTAAGGAGCTTTGCAGTGTAGAGGAATTTTTGAAGAATGCTGGTATGGTCCTCATGGTGAATCTCTGCTAAGCTGTCTGTCTTCCCTCAGCTAGCCTTGCTGTACTAACATTGGCTGTGCATTATCTCCACTGTTAAAGACACTCCCCTTTGGTATAACTGTGTCTGTACCCATTGTCTTTCATTATTGTACCGTTAGTTTCTGCTAATAAAAGTCATGATTGTTGTTTGACCACATCGTCTTTGTCTACTTCATCAACTGGCACTTCAATTTTATTAGCAGGAATGAATGCAGCCCTCAAGCCAGAGTGGCTGATAATCGACCAGTCTGCCCCGAGGGCCAGAGAAATTTTCAATCACTGGATTGCTTGTTTCAATTACTACATGGCTTGAAACAATGTGGTCGATGAGGCGATACAGTGGGGCCACCTGAACTCTCTGCTGGGTGAGGTCCCTTTTGCTGTAACACAAGGAGCTACCACTCTGGCTATAGCTCAGGAATGTCTGACTGCTTACTATGTAGTGCCACAGAACGTGGTGCTTGCTCGACACCAGTTGCTGACTAGATGCCAGAAACCCGGGGAAAGTGATGCTGCCTATGCACTGGCCCTCGACTCACTGGCAAACAAATGTGATGTCAGGGCAGTTAATGTGCAACAACACTGCAATGCCTTGAAGCTGGATGCTTTTGTCAACGGAATCGACTCCATTTACATCTGTCAGAGGGTGCTGGAGAAGGAGCCCTTAACCTACGACCGGGCAGTCATTCTAGCCAAAACACTGAGAAGTGCTATGCGGTCCAGTGAAATGCTAGAAACTGAAAGGGGAACATCCTGGAGTGTTGGAACCCTGAAGGAAAGAAAAGGGCGAACCCCTGCCAAATGCTACTTCTGCGGTATCAGCTGGCACCCAAGACAGAAGTATATGCAGGTATTGCAGGTATTGTGGGAAACTCGGCCACTTCACTAAAGCATGTAAGGCAAAAATTACTCCCACTGATAAAAAGAGGAGAAGCGCCAAGAAAATTCATCCTGGGGCTGCAGGAATGGAAGACAATTGTGAAAAGGAGGAATCTTCAGACGAGCTGACTGAACTGACTTCAAGTGACAGCGAGGTGAGATCAGCACAAAGTTCCCCTGTGATAGCTCAATTGACTGTAAAGCTTGGGGGTTGTTACAGACTGGAACGGTCGACTATGAAGGGGAAGATGAACGGTGAGACTCTCGATTGCCTAATAGACTCGGGGAGTACTGACAGCTACATCCACGAGAAGGTCACCAAAGCCTTAAATTTGTGGAGATATCCAGCAACCCGAAAGATATCGATGGCTTGTAATGAACTTTCAAAAACTGTATGGGACAAGTGTAATGTTACTTTAAATTTGCAGGGACAATGCCTTGCTGATGTTTGGCTTTTTGTAATGCCCGAGCTCTGCGCTCCTGTGTTACTGGTGTTGGATATTCAATCTCAGATGAAAAGTGTAGTGTTAAATTTCGATGGGCCACTACCCACACTTGCCATCCCCCGTGCTAGTTACTGCAGTCTGTCCACATTAAGGATCAAAGCTCGCTCCCTTTTCAGTGATTTATCCCCCGAGTGTCAGCCGATTGCCACTAAGAGCCATTCTTACAGCAAAGAGGATCGTGATTTTATCAAAGCTGAGACCCAGAGATTGTTTAAAGAGGGAGTAATTGAACCCAGTAAGAGTCTGTGGTGAGCCCAGGTGGTAGATGTACAGCCAGACAATCAACCGTTACACTAACCTGGATGCCTACCCCCTGCCACGCATCAATGAAATTATTAATCAAATAGCACAATACAAAGTGTACTCCACTATTGACCTCAAAGCAGCTTACCACCAAATCCCCATTTTTTAAAAAAAGGAATGCCCCTATACGGCCTTTGAGGCTGATGGGGGGTTATACCAGTTTAAAAAGGTACCTTTTGGAGTCACTAATGGTATGTCAGTGTTTCAGAGGGAAATGGATAAGATTGTTAGAACGTATAATTTACAGGGTAAGTTTCCCTATCTGGATAATGTCATTATCTGTGGGAAAACACAGACTGAACATGACAACAACTTCAAGAAATTTTTAGCAACAGCTAAAGATCTCAACCTTGCATTTAACGAGGGCAAATGTGTTTTCAACGTGACAGAGCTACCCATTCTGGGCTACATTGTCTGCAAGGGCAAAATCCGCCCCGATCTGGAAAGAATGGTATCTGGTGTAGGCCTCGCTGACCTTTCTCCGGTACTGACCTTTCAATATGTTCCTTACCTCCAAGTACGACGCAGTGTCCCTGATCGTCGAGTACACCAGGGGCCTGACTCAGGAATGCAGTACCTGCAATTTGTCATTCTCTGACCGAACAATGGCTGATGATACCTGTAGGAACACTTCAAAACAGCACAGCCAATGTTCAACATTGGTAGACTGAGGGCTGATTTCCAGTTTCTCCGGCTTCAGGATTTGCTCCATTGTCAAGACTATTGCAAATAAAATTGAGGCACCATCAAAGACTCAAAAGACTGGAGTTGAGCAAAACTGCTAGGCTTTTATTTGCAAAAGAATGAAGGCACATCCCTGATGGTCAACTATCCCAAACTGAGGAGGGGGCTGAGGGACAGTCACCTTTATTCAGGAGCCTGTGGAGGGGCCACAGGTACAGTTGGCCAATGGTATTCAGAGGCTGTGCCCAGACTCTCCCACCATAGGAAATATCCTCTCTACGTCTGTTCTATCCAGGCCTTTCAGCATTTCTTAGGTTTCAATGAGATGACCCCTCATTCTTCGAAACTCCAGGAAGTACAATCCCAGAGCCTTTGATTGCTCCTTGTCGGAAAACCCTTTCACTCTGGGAATCATCTTTTTAAACCTCCTCTGGTCCCTCTCCAGTGCAAACTCCATTTGGTGGAGTCCATCATGACCATCACTATGTTGTTGTGTCTTGCCTGAAGTATTGCATTTGTTCAAGTTGCAAGTAGTTCAGGCAGATTTGGCACAATCAGGAGCCTGGTACACCTGTGGATGGCCCATCTCCAAGATCTGCAGAAGATGACTCACACTTCTATTATTAAAATAGCAACAATAAAGTAGTAAAAGATGTAATCTTTCTAGATGTACCCCAATCCTTTCATAGCTGACCTGTCCTAGATTTGATGAGTGTTTACTCTGCTTTGATAGGATGATAGGACAAAAAACCATTCCTGGGCATGGTATTCCAGGAGATAGGCGGTCTTTAAAATGAGAGAATTATTCTATCGTGGATGTAAAAGAGGCTAAACAGGTTGGGTGTATATTCTTTAGAGTTTAGAACAGTAGAATAGTACACAACTGAAAAGTGGCAAAGCAGCAGGTATGGATGGAATCCCCCCAGAGGTCTGGAAGGCTGGCGGCAAAACTCTGCATGCCAAACTGCATGAGTTTTTCAAGCTTTGTTGGGACCAAGGAAAACTGCCTCAGGATCTTCGTGATGCCACCATCATCACCCTGTACAAAAACAAAGGCGAGAAATCAGACTGCTCAAACTACAGGGGAATCACGTTGCTCTCCATTGCAGGCAAAATCTTCGCTAGGATTCTACTAAATAGAATAATACCTAGTGTCGCCGAGAATATTCTCCCAGAATCACAGTGCGGCTTTCGCGCAAACAGAGGAACTACTGACATGGTCTTTGCCCTCAGACAGCTCCAAGAAAAGTGCAGAGAACAAAACAAAGGACTCTACATCACCTTTGTTGACCTCACCAAAGCCTTCGACACCGTGAGCAGGAAAGGGCTTTGGCAAATACTAGAGCGCATCGGATGTCCCCCAAAGTTCCTCAACATGATTATCCAACTGCACGAAAACCAACAAGGTCGGGTCAGATACAGCAATGAGCTCTCTGAACCCTTCTCCATTAACAATGGCGTGAAGCAAGGCTGTGTTCTCGCACCAACCCTCTTTTCAATCTTCTTCAGCATGATGCTGAACCAAGCCATGAAAGACCCCAACAATGAAGACGCTGTTTACATCCGGTACCGCACGGATGGCAGTCTCTTCAATCTGAGGCGCCTGCAAGCTCACACCAAGACACAAGAGAAATTTGTCCGTGAACTACTCTTTGCAGACGATGCCGCTTTAGTTGCCCATTCAGAGCCAGCTCTTCAGCACTTGACGTCCTGCTTTGCGGAAACTGCCAAAATGTTTGGCCTGGAAGTCAGCCTGAAGAAAACTGAGGTCCTCCATCAGCCAGCTCCCCACCATGACTACCAGCCCCCCCACATCTCCATCGGGCACACAAAACTCAAAACGGTCAACCAGTTTACCTATCTCGGCTGCACCATTTCATCAGATGCAAGGATCGACAATGAGATAGACAACAGACTCGCCAAGGCAAATAGCGCCTTTGGAAGACTACACAAAAGAGTCTGGAAAAACAACCAACTGAAAAACCTCACAAAGATGAGCGTATACAGAGCCGTTGTCATACCCACACTCCTGTTCGGCTCCAAATCATGGGTCCTCTACCGGCATCACCTACGGCTCCTAGAACGCTTCCACCAGCGTTGTCTCCGCTCCATCCTCAACATCCATTGGAGTGCTTTCATCCCTAACGTCGAAGTACTCGAGATGGCAGAGGTCGACAGCATCGAGTCCACGCTGCTGAAGATCCAGCTGCGCTGGATGGGTCACGTCTCCAGAATGGAGGACCATCACCTTCCCAAGATCGTGTTATATGGCGAGCTCTCCACTGGCCACCGTGACAGAGGTGCACCAAAGAAAAGGTACAAGGACTGCCTAAAGAAATCTCTTGGTGCCTGCCACATTGACCACCGCCAGTGGGCTGATAACGCCTCAAACCGTGCATCTTGGCGCCTCACAGTTTGGCGGGCAGCAACCTCCTTTGAAGAAGACCGCAGAGCCCACCTCACTGACAAAAGGCAAAGGAGGAATAACCCAACCCCAACCAACCAATTTTCCCCTGCAGCCGCTGCAACCGTGTCTGCCTGTCCCGCATCGGACTTGTCAGCCACAAACGAGCCTGCAGCTGACGTGGACTTTTATCCCCTCCATAAATCTTCGTCCGCGAAGCCAAGCCAAAGAAGGTCCTTTGGCCCACAATGTTGTGCCAGCCTATATAAACCTACTCCATGATTATTCCCGTCCTTCCCTCCTCAAAGTCCATCATCTCCTATTTTCATCTATCCAAGTGCTTAGCTAAGAGTGTTTTAAATGTCCCTATTGTATTCATCTCAACCACCATTCCCGACAGTTCATTCCAGGTACCCACTATGCTCAGTTTTAAAAAATAAAAATAAAAAAATAAAAAAAATACTTCTGACACCTTCCAAAACATCCTCCATACACCTTAGGCATATTTCCTCTGGTATTGACCATTGCCACCCTTGGGAAAATGTGGCGGCTTTGATATGAGGATGGGACAAAAAGCCATTCCTGGACATGGTATTCCAGATGGTCTATACCCTCACTGTTTCCTGAACATTCTAACCTAGAAATCTATCTCTTATACATTTCCTGAATTCATTCTCAACACATGGCTAATTTGATTTGAGCAGTTGAGATGTAGATTTAGGTCCCCTCATAACTATTCTATTAGCTTTGTTGTATGAAGTAGTCATTTCCTGATTTACACTGTGCCTTACATTATTAGAACTATTTGGAGTCTTATGTCCAACTCTCACCAACATTTTCCTTGTATACTAAGTCCACCAAAAAGGAATCTGCATCTTGATTTTGTGTTCTTCCTGATTTTAGCATTTGTATCCTATTCTTTATCATCAGTCCTTCTTGTCTCTTTTTCCATTTGCCTGTCTCAAACAGAAGTTAAATATTTCTGAATATTTAATTCCTGGCAATGTTCACTTTGTAACCATGTCTCTATAATTACTATATATTTACATACCCACAATGAACTTGCCATTTATTTTATGTACACATGCTACTCTATTAGGAATGCCGTGTGTTTTCAAATGAAGCAGGCATGCAGGACAGGTGTTCCTTCAATTTTGCCTTTATATCACCTTTCCCCCTTCTCTGAATCTAATTTGATGTATACTCTTAATCTTTGTTTGCCCTGTCCATTCTTTATAACATTTTTGTCACCTCCAATACAGAATTGCAAGAGCATAAGAAACTAGAGTAGAAGAAGGCTAATCGGCCCCTCAGGATTTCCCTGTCATTTAGTTTGATCTCAGCACATCCGCACTTTTTCCCATTACCTCTTGGTTCCCTAACAGTTTTAAGTGTCTGTCAGTCTCAGCCTCAATGACTGCCTCCTGGGCAGAGGATTCCAAAGGTTCAATACACTTGAACAGAATAATTTCCCCCTATATCCATCTTAAATGAGTAACCCCTTATTCTGATACTACGCCTTCACTAATGGACCAACCAGTTCCTTGTTTTAAAACCTGTCTCCATGATATCGGCATCTACAGGAGTCTTTTTGAGTTATTTAGGAATCAACAATAAATGGGAATTGATCAACTCTGAAAGGTCACAAGAACTTTTTTTTCCAAAGCAAAGTCCAGTAGAGAGCCATCTGGTATAATAATATTAAGCAATAATTTGGGTTTATGCCATTGTTTTATTCAAATTCTAACAATCAATAACTAGATGAAAGTAGTTAAAGTCAAATCCTTTTTTTCATATATCAAGAATCTCTTTTCATAGGGAGGCAACATTTTTTAGATCGAAGAATTGATGTCTAATGGTTCTCATTTAACTTCCACCCATCTTCTCTCTTATTTCTAAAGGGAGTGACTCAAAAACATATTGTTCTACAATAAGACCATTAACTTTCAACAAAAAGCACTGTCCTATTTCCAGTGGGAGTTTCTCCAAGTGATTTCCTTGGAGTTCCAAATGAGAGAGTTGGGTGAGCTTTGAGATCTTTCCACTGAGGGATGAGATTAAGTTATTGCTTAGCTTCAGAGTCATAAGTTTAACACATTTGAAGAGCTGATCTGGAATGACTTCAATTCTATTATGACGCAAATCTAAAAAGTAGAGGTTTTTGAGATTCCCAATATCAGATGGAATGACAGAAATGTTGTTGTTTTGTACATCGAGATAATACAATTTTTCAATACTGAAAAGGATTTTTGGCAAAACCTCAATCTGGTTGTTGGATAAATAAAGATACTCAAGCTTTTTGATTAAATTAATTGTTGGTGGAATGACTTTGATCATGTTGAACCAGAACTTCAAACAATTTAACCTCTCTAGATATTGTAGATTGGAAATGTCTTCAATTTTCGTGAGGTTGTTCCCTTTAAGGTCCAGGACTTGAAGTTTGGATAGAGTATAAATGGCTGTTGGGATTTTATCTAATTCACAGTTGTGCAGTTCAATTTGGGTCAGGTTGACCATTTTCTTTAAGATACTTAAGCTCAGAAGCTTGGTTTTATCATTGTGAATGCAAAGCTTCAGCAAGTGAAATGCAACATCGATGATGGTGGAGGGTATTTTAGAGAGACTTGTTTTTAAGTAAAGAACTTTCAAGGAGCGGAGTCCTTTCATTGATTCCAGTTCTACAGCCTTCTTTTCAATGGCTAGCTTCCCAGTAAGATAGAGTTCTTTGAGCTGGATCAATTTGTAGATCCAATCAGGAATTTCTTCACGATTTACATATTTAACTCCCACTTTTTTGAGTTGGTTTCTCAGCCATATCAAAGCTGAGGGGGTAACTTCAGTTACACAGTGCGAGAGCCAGACTTCTTCCAGTTGGCTGAGTTGAGTGATTTTGTTGGAAATTTTAACATTACTACAAAGTTCCAGCTTTAAGACCTGTATCTCAGTAACATCATAGACTGAGTCAGGAATTCCTGATAGCATAAAGAGGTACAACTCAAATTGGTCCTTCTGAGTTTTTGTTAAATGCTTTTTCACTTTCTCCACAGTCCAATCATTATTCAAACTTAACAATTTTAGCTTTTTCTCACTCACTTCTGAGAGGAAAACTGCAAGACGCTTACAAAACAGTGTATCATACTGATCTATTAAATGCATCAAGAAGGCAAAGTCATTTGTAACATCTGGGATATCACTGAACTGACTTTCTCCTCGTTTCTCAAAAGAATATTGTTTCAGTGGTTTTCTGAAAACCCAAATTAATGTATGGATGCAGAGTAACCAATAGATAACTATCAAACCTAGATATAACAAGGCCATTTTCCCAATGAAACGAGCAGTTGTGAAAGTACATCTGAAAGTCTTGTAAAAAACCAGTGACAATGCATTAGGCTCACAAATATTGTAAAATTCAATAATATAAATATAGGCTGGAAAGTAACCAATAATAATTAAGCAATATATTGTTTTGAACAATGTTTGCCCAGCATATAATTTATAGATTGTATCTTTCTCTTCAACATGGAGTCTAAATTTCCTCACTTTCTCAAACAAAGCTTTGGCTTGCTCTGCATCCTTCTTGTCTAGGGATGAATCAGTTTCCATTGTGTTTGATTGAATGTGTGTGAGAGCTTTATTAGCTGATTGATCAATTTTAATATTAGTCTCATCAGCTTCATGTTCTGTGGTCTTCTGTGGTTCCAGGACCTTCTCCACTTCACTGGCATCAACAATGACTGCAGTTGATAATGCCTTGGATGTCCATGGTGACTGCAGACATTTCTGAAGAATGGCAAGAAATTGTTGCAGTTTGGAGCTTGTTTTAGGATATGTAAAACAGAAATTACTACACATAATCAGTCCAAGTGTATGGAATAAAATTAAGTAAGAAAAGAACCTGGTGAACCAAGGAATTTGATTGTGACACACTTGATTGATGTAATAGTATTGCCAGGTATATAACTTTGTAACTCTTCCTTGACTGATTTGAGGAGACAAGGTTGGGCTTATAATTATTTGTTGATTAGTACTGGCATGAGAAATTTCTGGAGTATTTTTCTGATTTGATTTTATCTCGCTTGCCTTGCCATCTACTTCATTAATATATGGCAAACATAAGGTATCATCCATGTAAAGCTGTATGCTGCAGCCAAAGATAGCCAACAACAACATAATGATGGTAAGATAGTCCATGAAAGTGTCCCACCAAGGTTTGAAGACTCTGAAGGCTGGTTGCTTGTTTTCCAAAGATGAAACATCAGAGACAGTAAACATATCTGAAATAAATGTAAAATAATGGTATTTGAACCAAACATTTTGCAAACACTTGAGATGGTAGTCTTTTTTCCATCATGCATTTTATTTAAAGTTCTTTCACCCAATAACGTATCTGACAGGAATTCGGTCATGCTGCATTGTAATTGAGATATTTGACATAGAAATTTAAATAGGGCAATTCAAAATAAAATTATAAACATTATATAGAAGTAACATATGCCAAGTCTGAGATGGTCTGATCTAAATTTTAACCACTTCAGCTCCACTGTAATTCCTACCTATCATGTATATGGCAATAAAATATCAAGGGTCTAAGGAAGTATGGATCTTAGCCACATGAATGGAAACCAGGTTTCATTGTAGGAACTATGACTTCGTTCAGAGAGGGAAGTTATGTAAGTCTTGTAAAACAGTATGATTATTTTTTTAAAGCAATTGACATTTGAGTATATAAACACATAAGAATAGGAACAAAAATGTGCTATGCTGTCTTTTGAGGCTGCTCTATTCTGTAAGATCCTAGTCTCAACTTGATTCCACCATGGTCAGAAATTCACCAATCTCAAACATGATTATTCTTAATGGTAGCATCCTAGTTCTTTAGACAAGGCCCACCCTTCTGAGGGAAAATACACCTTCCTGATTTAAGTGGCTATTACATTATCTTGAAACTGTTCCCCCCTTCTTTTAGAACATTGTCACAGTACCTATTTGTCAACCCCTCTCAGTTTGCTATTCAATTAAATCTCATTCTTCTAAATTCTTGTCAGAACTGTTACATTTTGTTCTCTTTTCTCCCAAAAAATCAATCTAATTAATATCTACTGCACCATATATCCTTTATTAAATATTTCATATTTTCAGGTTAACTTCATATTCAAATAATTAGATTTTTTTTTCTGCTGCATCTGTATCTAATCTCCAATGTTTATTGTACACCCAGGATTTCCAGATCCCTTTGACCATCAACATTCATTCTATTTTTTTGTTCCTCCAGTGCAATAGATAACTTCACATTTCTACACAATATCTTTCTTTTTCTTTGGCTTGGCTTCGCGGACGAAGATTTATGGAGGGGGTAGAAAGTCCACGTCAGCTGCAGGCTCGTTTGTGGCTGACAAGTCCGATGCAGGACAGGCAGACACGGTTGCAGGGGAAAATTGGTTGGTTGGGGTTGGGTGTTGGGTTTTTCATCCTTTGCCTTTTGTCAGTGAGGTGGGCTCTGTGGTCTTCTTCAAAGGAGGTTGCTGCCCGCCAAACTGTGAGGCGCCAAGATGCACGGTTTGAGGCGTTATCAGCCCACTGGCGGTGGTCAATGTGGCAGGCACCAAGAGATTTCTTTAGGCAGTCCTTGTACCTTTTCTTTGGTGCACCTCTGTCACGGTGGCCAGTGGAGAGCTCGCCATATAACACGATCTTGGGAAGGCGATGGTCCTCCATTCTGGAGACGTGACCCATCCAGCGCAGCTGGATCTTCAGCAGCGTGGACTCGATGCTGTCGACCTCTGCCATCTCGAGTACTTCGACGTTAGGGATGAAAGCGCTCCAATGGATGTTGAGGATGGAGCGGAGACAACGCTGGTGGAAGCGTTCTAGGAGCCGTACGTGGTGCCGGTAGAGGACCCATGATTCGGAGCCAAACAGGAGTGTGGGTATGACAACGGCTCTGTATACGCTTATCTTTATGAGGTTTTTCAGTTGGTTGTTTTTCCAGACTCTTTTGTGTAGTCTTCCAAAGGCGCTATTTGCCTTGGCGAGTCTGTTGTCTATCTCATTGTCAATCCTTGCATCTGATGAAATGGTGCAGCCGAGATAGGTAAACTGGTTGACCGTTTTGAGTTTTGTGTGCCCGATGGAGATGTGGGGGGGCTGGTAGTCATGGTGGGGAGCTGGCTGATGGAGGACCTCAGTTTTCTTCAGGCTGACTTCCAGGCCAAACATTTTGGCAGTTTCCGCAAAGCAGGACGTCAAGCGCTGAAGAGCTGGCTCTGAATGGGCAACTAAAGCGGCATCGTCTGCAAAGAGTAGTTCACGGACAAATTTCTCTTGCGTCTTGGTGTGAGCTTGCAGGCGCCTCAGATTGAAGAGACTGCCATCCGTGCGGTACCGGATGTAAACAGCGTCTTCATTGTTGGGGTCTTTCATGGCTTGGTTCAGCATCATGCTGAAGAAGATTGAAAAGAGGGTTCTACTATTCCTCCACACTTCGTTTTCCTGTTACTTTTTTTGAATTCTCATAACTTACTTTCCCATCTCTCTTCATATTATCAGTGAATTTTGATACCTTACATTGGTCCTTTCTGTTATATCTATATGTGATTGAGACCCCAATCATTAATCCTTCAGATAACTAGTTGCAGTTTGCCAATTTAAAAACAAACTATTTATCCCACTCTCTATTATCTCTGTAAACAAATCCCACTGGCCTTTTCCATGGGTTTGAGAGTAATGTTACAGCTTATCAAATTTTTTTAGAATCCAAATACTCCCTATTTCTTGACTCCACTAACCAGTAAATTTGACCTAGAGGATATATATAACCATGAACATGAAACATTGTGTCATGTTAAGGACATGAACTATTTATTTTCACAAAGTGTTGACCTATTGGTTTATTGTCATAAACATTGTACAATGTACCTATGAACCAAAACTTTTACTTCCCGCAGCTGAACAGATACCTCAAAGCAAAAAGAAACAACTTCGATATGTATGTTAAATTAAAAAGATAATAAATAGAAAAGATAGAATAAATGCTCACATTTACCATTGTAACAGGGGAAAAAAAAGTGGTGTTACATGGTGTAGACTAGTGGTTTTCAAACTTTCTTTCTACTCACATACCACCTTAAGTTATCCCTATGGCATAGCTGTTCTGTGATTAGTAAGGGATTTCTTAAAGTGGTATGTGTGTGGAAAGAAAATGTTTGAAATCCACTGGTGTAGACAGTCCTTTTTATGAACATAGAACAATACAGCACAGTACAGGGCTTTCAGCAATATTGAGCTGATTAACAGAAGTTAATCTGTGAACAAGGGCCATTATAAAGAAACTGTTCTTTCCAAATATGTGGTAACAATGGAACATTTCTTCAGTGAATTAGTGGGATTCTTTACAGCTGATGTGATATTAAAATACAAAGGAGGAGTGCTGGTGTTTCCACTCCGCTTTTGGTGCTTGATCCACCATTCAATAAAATCATGATCGATTTGCGATCAATCCATCCTTTCTCTAAATTCTTTAATACCTTTGATTAGCAAAATTCTGTCATCCTCAGATATAAATGAACAATTGAAACAGCAGCATTTGGAATTAGTATAATTACTTACTCAAGACAGATTTTTAGATAGGTTTTCCTGGAAAATACAGAATTTGTCTTTTACAACCTCTAAAAGTAAAAGTATGATTAGTTAAGAGAGTAAAATAAACAAGTCATGTTTCAATGGTTAATAACATTCCACTGACACCTGAGAAAATACAAAGTTCCAAGGAATGATTGGGTTTAGAATGTTTTCATTGATGACATTGAAACAAGAACTTCTGCTTGTCTTCAATATTCCATTTCTTTAAATACATCCAAGTTCTTGACCATACAAATTGAAAATGCTACTTTTGCATGTCCTGAGCTGCTCTCCATTCATTAAAAATCTATCAACTTACTCTGTTTATCTGGATGGGCTCTTCTCACCCAAAACAAGCATTTATGATTTGGCCCCTGTTCAAAATTGGAATAATTAAGTCAGAGGCAATCATCATTCTAAAAAGGGCCAGCATATGTGCCCTTGATAGATTTACTGTACATCCTACTTGGAAGCAAGTGCATATCATCATAATTCCAGTGGTTTTTAATCAATACTAATAATTATATATTTTTTAAAAATTGAAATTACCATGACAAGATTTGAACTTTCATTGCTAGATTGCGGGTCCAGGATTATCAGGCCAATAATTCAGGTGCTGCAAAGGTTAACCACTCCATCCTGACCACCTAAAGAATGATGCCTCATACTTTCAGACTATTGTTCATTGACTTCAACTCAATGTTCAACACAATTATACCTCAGAGGTTGATGGATACAATTTCCTCACTGGGACTCAGTACCCTTCTCTGCAAATGGATCCTGGACCTTGATTGAAAGACCACAGTCTGTCCAGGTTTAAAAAAAAAATTTTTTTAATTTTTCACACTATGAACCACGCTAACCAAAATACACACAAACATTTCCCTCTTGAATATACACAGTGTCATTTTCTCCCCTTTTTCCCCCTCCCTTCCCTCCCTCCCTCACCCCCCCTCCCAACGTTCAACCTATACGATACATTAAACCCATTAAACAATGTCGTCACACAATGAAAATAAACAAGAAATTTGTGTCTTCTACTTTTACATACTGGGTCAATTCATTTAGTCTTCTGTCATTTTAGGCGGTGGAGGTCCACGGTAGGACTTCTCTGTTGTGTTCCATGTACGGTTCCCAAATTTGTTCGAATACTGTGATGTTATTTCTTATATCTTATTTTTTCCAATGGAATACATTTATTCATTTCTATGTACCATTGCTGTATTCTCAGGCTCTCTTCTAATTTCCAGGTTGACATAATACATTTTTTTTGCTACAGCTAAGGCTATCATAATAAATCTTTTTTGTGCTCCATCCAAATCGAGTCCAAGTTATTTACTTCTTATATTACTTAGAAGAAAGATCTCTGGATTTTTTGGTATGTTGCTTTTTGTGATTTTATTTAATACCTGGTTTAGATCTTCCCAAAACTTTTCCACTTTCTCACATGCCCAAATTGCATGTACTGTTTTCGTTTCCTTCTCACAGTGAAAACATCTGTCCGATACTGTTGGGTCCCATTTATTTAACTTTTGGGGCATGGTGTATAGCCTGTGTAACCAATTATATTGTATCATGCATAACCTTGTGTTTATTGTATTTCTCATAGTTCCGGAGCTTAGCTTTTCCCATGTTTCATTCTTTATCTTTATGTTTAGATCTTGTTCCCATTTTTGTTTGGGTTTACAGCTTGTTTCTTTGTTCTCTTTCTCTTGCAGTTTGGTGTACATATTTGTTATAAATCTTTTAATTATCATTGTATCTGTAATCACATATTCAAAATTGCTTCCTTCTGGTAACCTCAGACTGCTTCCCAATTTGTCCTTCAAGTAGGTTTTCATTTGGTGGCATGCAAACATTGTACTGTGAGTTATACCATATTTGTCCTTCATTTGTTCAAAAGATAATAATTTATTTCCCAAAAAACAATTTTCTATTCTTTTGATCCCTTTTCTCTCCCATTCTCTATTGTGAAAGGGATTAGTTGATTTTGCGTCAATATTAATTTTGGTAGTTGATAATTTGTTTTATTCCTTTCTACGTGAATCTTCTTCCAAATATTGAGCAGATGGTGCAGTACTGGTGAATTCCTATGTTGCACCAGCTTTTCATCCCACTTATATAGTATATGTTCAGGTACCTTCTCCCCTATTTTGTCTAGCTCTAATCTGGTCCAATCTGGTTTTTCCCTTGTTTGATAAAATTCTGATAGGTATCTTTATTGTGCTGCTCTATAATAATTCTTAAAGTTTGGTAGCTGTAAGCCCCCTTGTTTGTACTATTCTGTTAATTTATCTAGCGCTATCCTCGGTTTCCCCCTTTTCCATAAGAATTTCCTTATTATTTTCTTTAGTTCCTTGAAGAATTTCTCTGTTAGGTGAATTGGTAACGATTGAAATAGGTATTGTATCCTTGGGAAGATATTCATTTTAATGCAATTTACCCTTCCTATCAATGTTAGTGGTAAGTCTTTCCAATGTTCTAAGTCGTCTTGTAATTTCTTCATTAATGGCTGATAATTTAGTTTGTATAGCTGGCCTAGATTATTATCTAGTTGTATACCTAGTTATCGAATTGCTTGTGTTTGCCATCTAAATGGTGATTCTTTCTTAAACTTTGTGAAATCCACATTATTCATTGGCATTGCTTCACTTTTATTTGCGTTGATCTTGTACCCCGATACTTCTCCATTTTCCTTCAATTTCTTATGTAATTCTTTTATTGATATTTCTGGTTCTGTTAAGTATACTATGACGTCATCTGCAAATAGACTGATTTTATATTCCTTCCCTTTTATTTTTATCCCTCTTATTTTATTTTCTGTTCTTATCAGTTCTGCCAGTGGTTCTATAGCTAACACGAACAGTGAGGGAGATAGTGGACATCCCTGCCTAGTTGATCTGCTTAATTTAAATTGTCTTGATATATATCCATTTACTGTCACCTTCGCCAATGGTCCCTTATATAATGCTTTAATCCAGTTAATATATTTCTCTGGTAGGTTGAACCTCTGTAGTACTTTGAATAAATAATTCCATTCTATTCTGTCAAAGGCTTTCTCTGCATATAAGGCAACTGCCACTGTTGGCATCTTGTTTCCTTGTACTGCATGGATTAAGATAATGAACTTACAGATATTGTCCGTTGTTCATCTTTTCTTAATAAATCCAGTTTGATCTAGTTTTACTATTTTTGGCACACAGTCAGCCAATCTGTTTGCTAATAGTTTAACTATTGTCTTATAATCTGTGTTAAGTAGAGATATTGGTATATACAATGCTGGTGTTAGTGGATCTTTCCCCGTCTTTGGTATTACTGTAATTATTGCTGTTTTGCATGAATCTGCCATGTTTTGTGTTTCTTCAACCTGGCTCATTACTTCCAGGAGAGAAGGAATTAATAAGTCTTTAAATGTTTTATAGAATTCTATTGGGAGTCCATCCTCTCCCGGCGTTTTATTGTTCAGTAGTTTTTTTTTAATATATCCCGTGTTTCCTCTATTGCAAATGATTTTATTAATTTATTTTGCTGCTCTTCTTGCAATTTCAGAAGTTCAATTTTAGCTAGAAACTCATCTATTTGTCTTCATTCCCTTCGTTCTCAGTTCAATATAGTTGCTCGTAGAATTCCTTGAAGTTTTCATTGATCTCTGTTGGGTTATATGTCCTTTTTCCTTGATGCCAATACCGTTCTTTTAGTTTGTTCCGTCTTAAGCTGCCAAGCTAGTATTTTGTGCGTTTTTTCTCCTAGCTCATAATACTTCTGTTTTGTCTTCATTATGTTCTTCTCCACCTTGTATGTTTGTAGTGTTTCATATTTTATATTTTTGTCCGCCAATTTTCTTCTTTTTGTTGTATCTTCCCTTATTGCTAATTCTTTTTCTGTACTTGCTATTTCCCTTTCTAGCTGTTCTATTTCCCGATTTCTTCATCTTAGTTACATTACTTATTATCTGCCTTCTGATGAACGCTTTCATTGCATCCCATAGTATAAATTTATCTTTCACTGATTCCGTATTTATTTCAAAGTACATTTTAATTAGTCACTCAATGAATTCTCTAAAATCCTGACTTTTAAGTTGCATAGAGTTTAATCTCCATCTATACATTCTCGGTGGGATGTCCTCCAGCTCTATTGCTAATAATAGGGGTGAGTGATCCGATAACAATCTAGCTTTATATTCCATTTTCCTAACTCTCCCTTGGATGTGGGCTGACAACAGGAACAGGTCTAACCTTGAGTATGTTTTATGTCTACCTGAATAATATGAGTATTCCTTCTCCTTTGGGTGTTGACTCCTCCATATATCCAAAAGTTGCATTTCCTGCATTGATTTAACCATAAATTCGGTTACATTGTTCTTTCTGCTAGTCTTTTTTCCAGTTTTATCTATCTTTGAGTCCAAATTAAGGTTAAAGTCCCCTCCTATCAGTATATTCCCCTGCGTATCTGCAATCTTCAAAAAGATATCTTGCATAAATTTTTGATCCTCTTCATTAGGTGCATATACATTGAGCAAGTTCCAAAATTCTGAATATATCTGACACTTTATCATTACACACCTCCCTGCTGGATATATTATTTCCTCCTCTATTTTGATTGGTACATTTTTATTGATTAATATAGCTACTCCTCTGGCTTTTGAATTATATGATGCTGCCGTTACGTGCCCTACCCAGTCTCTCCTTAATTTCTTGTGTTCCACTTCTGTTAGATGTTTCCTGCACGAATGCTATACCACTTTTTTCTTACTTCAGTAAATTTAACAGCCTCTTCCTTTTGATTTGGTTATGTATTCCATTAATATTTATAGTCATATAGTTCAACATGGCCATTTCATACTTTGTTTACCTCTCATTTCCACTTCCTCATCACCACCTTTCCTCCTTATCCATTTCTGTTTTGTTTTAACACACTAAGACAACACTTCTAAAGCATAAAATATTTCCTCTATTCCCACATCTAAAATTCCCCTAACGCCAAATGTCCTCCCCTCTCTGAGTTGCCCCTGGTCCCTTACCGGGCAACCACAACTCCCCTCTCCATTTGGATTGTGAACTCGCTCGCAAGCGTCAACTGATTTCGCAGTGACTGTTATTCTCTCCCACCCAGCCCCCTCCAGAAAAGACTTTTATCTTCACATATAACAAAGCTCACCCTCTTAATTCCCCCCTTGCTTCCTTTCTTCCCCTTCTTAGTTCTTACTTATATATTATTTTTCTTCTTTATATGAAGTTTGTCGTCATTCTTGTTCTTGTTACATCTCCTCATTTCTGTCTGTTTTGCAGGCATTCTGCAAATTCTTGTGCTTTCTCCGGATCTGAGAACAGTCTGCTTTGCTGCCCCAGGATAACTATTTTAAGCACCGCTGGATATCTTAACATAAATTTATAGCCTTTCTTCCATAGGCTCAATTTTGCTGCGTTAAACTCTTTCCTCTTCTTCAGGAGCTCAAAACTTATGTCTGGGTAGAAAAACAATTTTTGACCTTTGTATTCCAGTGGCTTTTTGTCTTCTCATTTTTTTCATTGCCTTCTCCAATATATTTTTTCTTGTCGTATATCTCAGGAATTTTACTAGAATGGATCTTGGTTTTTGTTGTGGCTGTGGTTTTGGGGCTAATGTTCTGTGTGCCCTTTCTATTTCCATTCCTTCCTGTATTTCTGGCATTCCTAGGACCCTGGGGATCCATTCTTTTATAAATTCTTTCATATCTTTGCCTTCTTCATCTTCCTTAAGGCCCACTATCTTTATATTGTTTCTCCTATTATAGTTTTCCATTATATCCATCTTCTGAGCTAACAACTCCTGTGTTTCTTTAACTTTTTTATCAGATTCTTCCAATTTCCTTTTTAAGTCATCCACTTCCATTTCTACGGCTGTTTCTCGTTCTTCCACCTTGTCTACTCTTTTCCCTATTTCTGTCATGATCATCTCTAATCTACTCACTTTTTCTTCTGTACCTTTTATTATTTTTATTTCATTAAATTCTCGTGTCTGCCATTCTTTTACTGCTTCCATATATTCTTCAAAAAATTTTCTATCTATGTATAGTCCATTCCCTTTATCTTCTATTTCTCTGTGCAGAGCTTGATGTTCTCCCTCCTCTTCCCCTGTGTCCACTCCAGGACCTGTGTCCTCTACCTCTCTTCCTTGTATCTGTGTCTCTTCTGACTTTCTTATTGGGCTGTTTATCTCAGTTTGCTGGGTTTTTTTTTTAATGGTGTCTTGATGTTGGTCCCCTTCCTCTGGGCTGGTCATCTGCTGTGTCTCTGATTCCCGTTTTTCATTCTCCCTCCCGTTCCCGTTATTTTCTATATCTTCCCGCTGGGAGCCCTACTGTTGGGTCTTTCTCAGATGTTCAAGCTGTGGAGTTCCACTCCACAGCTGGTCCCCCTCCCATCAGTGTTGTCTTTGTCGTGCACATCGCACATGCGCGATTCCTCATGCATGCATGGTTGCGCACCTCTGTTTGGGTCCATGAGCCATCCTTGTAGTCCTGCGTTCGGTGGGTCGCGACCCTTCGGAGTTTCCACTGACCTCAGGGAGTGGGCTCCTCTTTCCACAGTGGGTCCCTGTTTCTTCGTACAGGTAAGGCCTTCACCTTTCTCTTCTGGCGTCTTTCCTTCTTCTTTTCTTCCCGTTGTTTTTGGTCTTTCTTTCTTTGGTGCCATTTCCTCCACACATTTATTTTTTTTTATTTGTTGTGGTTTGTGTGTCTGTGGCTTTGCTTTTTCTTTACTTTTTTCCTTCTTTTCTGGAGAGGGCTGGTATTCTCCTACCGGCCACTACTCTATCACGTGACTCCTCCAAAGTCTGTCCAGGTTGACAGTGAAATCTCAACCCCCATCACACTGGGAACTGGCACACATCAGGGCTGCATGTTCACACTGCTAACTCATGGCTGCACTGTCAGGTTCAGCTCCAACAGAATCATCATTTGTGGATGACAAAAGAGTAGTTGGCCTCATCAGTAACAATGATGAGTTGGCTTGCAGAGAGAAGCCTGAGAGGCTTGTACAACGGTGCAAGAGCAACAACCCAAGACTCAACGTAGATAAGACAAAGGAGATGATTATGGACTTCAGGAGGATGAAGGACCACTCCCCATTATTTATCAACGGCTCCATCTTATAGTGGGTAGCAAAAATTTCCTTGGCATTCATTTAAAGGACAACCTATTACTGGACCCACCACACCTCCTTATCGGAACACTGACACTTCCTTAAGAGGATGAGGAAGGCAAGGCTACCAGCCACCATCCTAACAACGTTCTACAGAAGCACAATAGAAAATTTCCTGGAGCACAATAGAGAATGTGCAGTATGGTAGCTGCAAAGCTGATTGGAGATCAGTAGGGAAGGTGATTAAAACTGCTGAGAAAATCACTGGGGTCTCCTTTCCCTTTTTTGATGATAGCTACAGAACGTGGTGCTTAAGAGGGCTCAGAGAATCATTGAGGCACGACCTTCAAGGAAGGTCAGGAGCATAAAAAAACAGGGCTACCAGGCTGAAAAACTGCTTCTTCCCACAGGCGGTGAGATTTCAACAATCCTAGAAATCTGTAAATTATTGTTTTGTGTATTTAGTTATTTTGGATCACTATGTATATGTTGTTTGTATGTAGGTGTGTTGTGTGTTGGTGTGCAAAAAGATTCAGTGGTGCCTTTCACTTAAAAAATCTTTCATTACCAGGAAAACTTGTAATTTCCAGTTTGTAAAACAAAATGAAAGCACAGCAAAATAAATTATTTGCTCTCACTCTTGATACGATTTGCTCATGTTTGATTGGTTAAAATTATTAACTGTGTTTTATGTATTCCAATCAAAAGAAAGTAAAAGATTAAATACAACATATGCTGGGAATTGGGGACAAAGCAAAAAATGGGCACGTCAGGTATCATCTGAAAACATATGCAACCCTTTGTCAAAATATTGAAATGAAAGGTATACTCAAATGGTTAACCTTTTTTCTTTTCCCGTGGGGATGCTGTGCGACTTGCTGAGTCTTTCCTTGCTGAGCTTTTTGGGGATTTGTCAGCTATTGATTGCAAAGTCGATTTCCATATTCAGAACTTTGGAGAAAGAATAAATCAGCATGTCAGTATTTTCAAATTTTGTATGAAAATATAAAAGTTTGGGTAGAGCATTTGGAGTATAATACACTGTTTAGGAAACAGTGAAGGAAAATAGAGTGACAGCAGGAAAGACAGTAAAGTGAACTAGAAATGTTCCATTTTAATTATGCTCTTTACAATCTAATTATTTTGCTCATTTTTAAAAGGCAGTTAACGAGAATGAAGATCTCATTTGTTGTACGTACTCAAACTATTGGCCAACTGCATTGATTCTGCATGTTCAGACTCTGATCAACGGCCACATTCTTCACACTGCAGAATACCTCATTGCAGTTCTCCTGACAAAACAAATACACGCATGCTAACAAGTCTGCACAAAACAACATTCTTAGTTTGAACAAAAATACTTCTGAGAATAATGAAGCAAGTCCTTTAGGATTTCACCACCCATTTTATTTTAATTGGAATGAGTGAAAATGGCTCCTCCAGGGGTCTGGGTCACCACCAGCAATCAGTTGTAATTTTCAGCAATCATTAAACGTTGGTACTGACTGTGTATGCCTTTAAAATGAGACACACAATGTTCCCTCCTCATTAGGATTGCCGTATTAAATTAATGTAAATGCCTTGCATCCCTTTCGACATCACCGGATGATTTGGCTTCAAATTTTAATGAATTCCAAAATTCTGCTGGATTGTGTTTTCTTTAATATAATTTCATCCTTAAGATACAGAGAAGGGAAACATGACTATTCCAGCATTCACTGGTTAACAAAGGAGCGACTGAAAATTAACTCATCCAAATGAACAACCAAGAGCAATTAAAAATTTTTATTTGGTTTGCTTACATGCAAAACATTTATCTGTGAGTTTGGTTTGAGATTACAATTTAGTTTTATTCCTTTGGGATCAGAAATCAAAATGAATCTTTTATTTGATCACGCTCCATGCTTTATACAAGGTTCTCCAAATGTGGATGGGATATCTTGTTGGGAGTGATTAATCTAACATCTGGAGTAGCTTCCTGGTTAGAAATCAAATTTGCTTTGATTGGCATAGGAAGTGTCTCAGATAAGAAATCATCAATTACCAGGCCACTTTGTTTCAGTTTGTTACATTGCCCTATTTCTACTGGAAGTTCTTCCAAAGGATTCCCTTTGAGTTCCAATTTTGAAAGTAGAGAACATTGCTGAATCTTCCCACTAAGGAAGGTAAGTAAATTATTGTTTAGCTTCAGAGTCATGAGCTTCCTGCATTGGAAGAGCTCGTCTGGTAAAGTTTCCAACTTATTGGAACTCAAATTTAGAAATTTAAGGTTTTTGAGGTTTTTAATGGATGCAGGGATGACAGTCAAATGATTGTTGCTCAAGTCCAAGTAATGCAGCCTCTGATTAGTAAATAGACTATTTGGCAATGTCTCAATCTGATTGTCTGATGCATTAAAACGTCCAAGGTTACCTATGAAAGTAAAGGTATCTGGAAGGGAAGTAATTTTGTTGTTACTAAGATTTAGTGTAGTCAGTCTCGGCAGTCGTTGGAAACTTTCAAGTTCATCTACTCGGGTAAATTGGTTGCCCTGGAGGTTCAATTCTTGCAGATTGTTGAGACTAAAAATACCCTGTGGTATGTTCTCCAGATCACAGTTTTGCAGGTCAAGACGAGCTAAATTGAACATACCCCCCAAATGGAGCATTTCAAGCTTGTTCTTATTATTAAAAATTGACAGCCCAGTTAAATGGGATGCCACATACAGCATATTGAAAGGGATTTTCATGAGATTACTGTGAATCCGAAGGATTTTCAGATAACGAAGTTCTTTTAAGAATTCTAGTTCCAGTGTTTTATTGGCTATATTGATATCTCCAATCAAGGAAAGCTCTCTGAGTCTGGTTAGTTTGTTGATCCATTCAGGCAACTCCTCATGAATGGAAAATGTGACTGCCAGTGAATGCAATTGGTTGCCTAGAAAGAATAAAGCAGCTGGTTTAATAGTGACCATGCAGTTTACGATCAAAAGTTCTTCTAAATGGACAAGTTGAGTTACCTTGGTGCTTATCTTAATATCATTGCACAGTTCCATCCGTAAGGCTTGTAACTCTGTCACATCATAAACCGCTTGTGGAATTCCTGTTAACATGAAAAGTTGAAGTTCCAACTGTTCCTTGTTGTTTCTGATTAGCTGTTGTCTCACTTTGTCCACAGTCCAGTCATTATTCAGATTTAACAACTTCAACTTTTTCTCACTTGCTTCGGATAGAAAGATAGAGAAATGAGTGCAGTATAGGGGGTCATACTGATCGATCAAATGTAACAAGAAAGCAAAATCATTCTTTACATTAGGGATATCACTGAACTGGGTTTCTCGTTTTTCGAAAGAGTATTGCTTCAGGGGCGATCTCAGGATCCAGATGAGGGTGCGAAGGCAAAGCCCTGCATAGATGGCTACTAAAATCAGGTAGAGCATAATGATTCTTTGTAATAAAATGGCAATGCTAAGTGTACAAATAAAAATCTCATAACCCACCACAGCCTCTACACCAGGGCGACATATAACATCAAAGTCAACCTCTTGAATGAATACCATAAAGTAACACAAAATCACTAAGCATTGAAGAGTTTTAAAAATCAGTTGCCCAACGTAGAGTTTATATATGATGTCTTCTTTCTCGACATGGAACCTGAATGTCCTCACTTTCTCAAATAGGGCTTTGGCCTGTTCTCCATCTTTCTTATCCAGTAGCTGAAAGTGTTTCTTTATAACTGGATGATTCCGTGTTAGACCTTTAATTGATTCACTGATCCCTTGACCCATTAGCGTGCTTTTGCGCTTTTCTTGCGACCTGACATTCATTTTGCTGCTGTTCTCTGTAACTGCCAGAGAGAGAACATCAGTTGTCCAGGGAGACTCAAAACATTTCTCTAAGATGAAGATCAAATGCTCTATTTTGGAACTTGTTTTGGGATACTTGAACCAGAAGTTACTACAAATCATTAATGCAATGGTGTGGATCAATATGAAATACGAGAAGTGCTTTGGAAACCAAGGAACTGCATGAAAATGGCATGCTTGGTTGACATAGCGATATTGCTGATAGTCCAAATTCGTCTTGGTGTCTTTCACGGCGTAGACTGCGTCAACATGTGAGATTTTAATTTTTTTATTATATATTTTTCTATGAAGATCAGTTCCATTAAAATCCACAAGTTTGTCTGCCTGGCTTAAGTTAGCATCAATAGATGACAGGTCATTGTTAGTGGAATTAACTTGAATTGGTAAGCAAACAGTCCTATTTTTGTATATCTGAGTGGTGCCCGCAAACACACCAATCATTAACATTGTTATGGCCAAATAATCCATGAAAGTATCCCACCATGGTTTGAAGATCCGGAAGGATGGAGGAGATCTACTCACTGAGCTGATTTCATCCAAGGAAAACATTTCTAAATATAGAAGACAGATACCATTATTCTTAAAATAGGTTATTAGACTAAAATTAAATCTAGTATTCAAGTATATCTTAGAATTATCAAAAAATTACCAACAAAAATAGTGACCTTGAGAACATTGAACTTTGCAATCTTGAAATGCATTGTTTTGAAAGGTACCTGATTGACAGTCTTCTGTAGAGGCTACTGCAGCTAACAAAAACATTTTTAAATCATCCATTACTGCAAATATTTTTCCCACAGCAGATAATTCGACCCAGAGGATATAGGTTAAGTGAGAAGGGAGAGTCTATACCAGGAACAGGCTGCCAGAGTGAGCAATGGAAGATTGTACAATTATACTGTTCAAAAGGCATTTGGACAGATGTATGCCTAGGAAAGTCTGAGAGGGATATGGACCAAATGCAGGAAAATAGGACTAGTACAGAATGCCATCTTGGTCAGCATGAATAAATTGGGTGACAGGGTTCATTTGTGATCTAGATACAAGTTCTTGGTAAGACCATTGTTTTGCCTTCCTTAAGATGTAGCCAAAGGTTCGTTAGGCTGATTGCTGGAATGAGGAACTTTTCCAATGAAGATAAAATCAGTGACCAGGCCTACAACACCTATAGTATAAAAAACCATAAGACAGGAGCAGAAATAGGTATTCAGCCCATCAAATTTATCCCGCCATTCAATCATGAGCTGATTCATTTTCCCACTCAGTCCCAGTCCTCAGTTTTCTCCCCATAACCTTTGATGCCCTGGCTAATCAAGAACCCATCAGTCTCTGCCTTAAATACATCTGGCCTCCACAACTGTCTATGGTAACAAATTCCACAGATTGGCCATCCTCTGGCTAAATAAATCTCTGTTCTAAGAGGATAGACTTCAATCCTGAAGTTGTGCCCTCTTGTCCCAGACTCTCCCACCATGGGAATCAATTTTTCTACATCTAGTTGGTCCATGCCTTTCAGCCTTAGAAATGTTTCATTGAGAATCCCCCCCCCATTCTCCTAAATTCCGAGTACAAGCCAACAGCCATCATCTTTGTGAACTTCCTCCAAAACTTTTCCAATGTCAGCACATCCTTTCTTAAATAAGGAGTTCGAAACTGCTCACAATGTTCCAAAACACCAGTGCCTTATAAAGCCTTAAATATCACATCCTTGCCCTTATATTCTACGCCTCTTGAAATTGTTCAATTTTTATTATCATCAATTGTATAAATACAACTAGATGAAACAGCCTTCTTTGGTCCTTGATTTAAATTAAAGCATGCTGTGCTACGCTGTTAGCCAGAATCAGACACACACAAGGTAAAGACTGTACAACAGGCTTTAATCTGTAAAGACTTCAACAGAGCCAAGCTGGCTGTAGCTGCAGTAACTCTGAGTGAGGCTTCTGGAGGCCGGCGCAGGCTTATATCCCGGAGGGTGATTGACACCCGACCAGGTGGGGCTTGATCCATTCAGGCCAACTGATTGACAGCTGGCCAGGTGTTGTCCTGTCCCCTTACACTCCTACAGGTACAGAGGTTGCCCCCTGGTATGTCGAAAAGGAAGTGTGAGTACTCATCCACTACTGTGAGGAAGTAGACATTTCAGTTCGTGGAAGGCAGGGGCCCTTTGAAGTCCATGCCGAGACGCTCGAAGGGCCAAGTGGCCTTTACAACATGGGACTGGGGCGGGCGGAAGAAATGGGGTTTACACTCCGTGCATACCTGGCAGGCCTTGGTCATGTCCCTGACATCCCTGATGGTATATGGCAGATTCCGGGACTTATGAAATGGTACAACCTGGTGACACCCGGATGGCAGAGGGACCCAATCAATGCCTGCAGCCTGTCATCATGCATAGACACGCGTCCGAGAGAGAGCATCAGGGAAGTCGTTAAATTTTCCAGGGCAGTACTGGATGTTGTACCTGTAGGTTGCCAGCTTGTCTCTCCAGCGCAGGATCTTGCGCTGTGGGTAGTGTTAAAAATGAACGCCATGGCCTCCTGGTCCGTGAAGAGGGTGAATCTCCTTCCGGCCAGGTAGTGGCACCAGTGGCAGACCATTTCCACTATCACCTGGGCCTCCTTTTCAATGGTGGAATGCCCTAGCTCGGAGCCGTGGAGGGTCCTAGAGGAGAAAGCAATGGTTGAGGGTAGCGGCAAGGATTACCTCGGAGACATCACTCTCCACCTAGAAGGGGGAGACCTTATCCACGGCCTGCATCGTGGTGTCGGCAATGTCCTGTCTGATGCGGATGAAGGCTGCCTGCGTCGCAGGTGGGGGGAGAAAAGTTGTAGCTTGGGCCAGTGGGTGGATCTTGTCCGAGAAGTGAGGAACCCACTGCGAGTAATAGGAGAATAGGCCAAGGCACCTGGGGTGGGCCTTTAGTGTGGGGGGGGGAGAGGTAGCTCCATTAATGGGTGCATCCTTTCTGGATCTGAGCCGACAACCCCATCAGCCATGATGTACCCCAGGATGGCGAGGCAGGTGGTACTAAACACACACTTCTCCTTGTTGTAAGTGAGGTTCAGGTCCCCGGCCATCTGGAGGAATTTTACCAGGTTAGCATCATGGTCCTGCTGATCACGGCCGCAGATAGTGATGTTATCCAGATACGGGAATGTCGCCTTTAGCTTATGCCGGTCTACCATGCGATCCATCTCCCGCTGGAAGACAGAGACCACATTCGTGACCCCAAAGGGAATTTGGCGGAACTGGTACAGGCGCCTGTCCACCTCAAAGGCGGTGTAGGGCTTGTCCTTCAGGTGGATGGGAATTTGGTGATACACCGACTTCAGGTAAATTGTGAAAACCCGGTAGCGGGGTATTTCGTTGACCATGTCGGCGATCCTCGGCAGGGGGTAGGCATCCAGTTGGATGTACCAGTTAATGGTCTGGCTGTAATCCAAGACCATCCTCGGCTTACTTCCCCCTTTGACCACCAGGACTTGGGATCTCCAAGGGCCGTTACTGGGCTTTATGACACCTTCCACCAGGAGTCGCCACACCTCTGCCTTGAATGAAGTCCCTGCCTGCAGCGCAATAGTGTCTACTTCTGGCGGCAATCAGCTTGCAGCCTAGCATAAGATGTGGGAAGAGCGCTGGTGGGGTGATGCGTAGTGTGGAGAGGCCGCAGGTTGGCCGGGGCTGTTAGGTTGGCGTAACATGAGTGGAGGATGGAGCCTCCCGAAAGCAAGGGTGACACTCTGCAGGTGGCACTGGATATCTAGGCCCAGGAGGACTGGGGCGCAGAGTTTGGGCATGACCAGGAGCCTGAACCCTGTGTATGTCTCCCCTCCCATAGTTATATCGGCCGATCAGCGTCCGAAGGTACCAACAGTCATCCTTGGTGGCAAGGGTGATCAAGAAGGTGGTGGGGTGGACTTTTAATCTCAGGGAGTGGGTATGCTCAGGTGAATGAAGCTCTCGGTGCTGCCACTGTTGAACAGGCACTTTGTTATCTGCCCATTGACTTGCACATCCATCATAGAGTGCCCAAGGTCGTGAGGGATGTCCCTGGTCAGCGTGTTGGCAGCCAGGATCATCTCAGGGTCGGAGTCGTCGCTCTCCAGTTGTGTGCGGTGATTTATGGCATCCGGAGGCATGGGGAGCATCAGTAGGGCGGCCTGGTCATCGCCCGTGTTGACTACGTCATTCCCATTGTCATCGGGGGCCCTCTGTGTTGCCCAGTGCCTGGCCCAAGATGGCAGCGACACGTGGGGGCCCGCTGTGTAGCTGGCCTCCTTCCCCAGCCATGTTTGTTGCACTGCAGGAAGTGATGTCGTTGCGGCCGGTGGCAGTGACATCATTACACCATAAGCCGGAAGTGACATTGCTGTAGTTCCTGGCGAGGGCGGGGGCTGGTCCATATGCTCGGGCCACATGCTGTGATCGTTGCTGGTGGAGTCAGTCAGGGAAGGCAGAAGTTGTAGTGGGGACAATGGCGCCACCCGGCAAGCGCCCGTGGACGTGGAGGGGTCTGTGGGGTAGGTGGGGAGGTCATAGAGGGGTGCTGAGCTGCCAGCTGGCTTTGAGAAGCACACTTTAGCAAAGTGGCCTTTCTTGCCACTCTCTACTTACTTCACTACTGATCTATTAATGTGCAGTGGAGGATGGTTGTCCCTGGTCTTCCTGAAGTCCACAATCATCTCCTTTGTCTTGTCCATGCTCAGGCTCAGGTTGTCATTCACACCATATAATGAGATTTTCTACTTCTTTGTCGTGTGACTCATTGTTGTTGCTAACGGGGCCAACTACTATCATGACTTCTGCAAACTTGATGACTCCGTTGGAGCAAGCCAATCACACAGCTCTGAGGTGCACCAGTGTTCGATGTTCTGCTACTGTCCTGAATAGACTGTGGTCTTTCCTTTAGGAATTCCAGAATCCAGTTACAGAGAGGGGTGTTGAGTCCCAGCAAGGACAGCTTCTCCACCAGCCACTGTGGAATGATCATATTAAATGCTGAGCTGAACTCCATGAACATCCACTGCCTCTCCTTTATCTAGCTTGTTTGTGGTTTTCTCAAAAAAAATTGCAGGTTTGTCTTATCTGGCTTTAGCCTATCTTGTCATGTGCCCCCAAGTTCTCATTAACCTCATCCTTGACAATCAACTTCAACATCTTCCCAACTACTGATATCAGGCTAATCGGATGATGATTTTCTTTCTGCTGCCTCACTCCCTTCTTGAATAGTGGAGTGACATTTGTGATTTTCCAGATCTCTGGAGCCATCCTAGAATCTATGGATTCCAGAAAGATCATCACCAATACCTCCACAATCTCAAGAACTACTTCATTCAGAACCTGAGGGAGCAATCCATCTAGTCCGGGAGACATCCACCCTGAGACCATTCAACTTTCTGTGCACCTTCTCTCTTATAAATAGGAAGTGAACTCACTTCCCTTCCCTGATTCTCTTGGACATCTTGTACACTGCAAATGTCTTCCACAGTGAAGACATTTTAGCTCCTCTGCCATTTTCTTGTCTCCCATTATTTTTCCAGCAACATTTTCTAGTGGTTCTACATCTATTCTTACCTCCCTTTTACTCTTTATATATTTGAGGAAGCTCTTTGTATCCTCTTTCATACTTCATTTTTTCCTTCCTTATGAGTTTTTTTTTAGTTACTTTCTGTGTTTTTAAAAACTTGACTATCCTCTATCTTCCCACTACATTTTGCATCTTTGTATTCCCTCACTTTTACTTTTACGTTGGTTTGACTTCTCTTGTCAGCCACAGTTGTGACATTTTTCCATTCAAATTTTTCCTCTTTTTTGGCATTCATTTATTCAGCAACTTCCTCCATTTTTGCAGAGACTCCATCTATTGCTGCTCTGCTAGCCTCCCTACTAGCACCCCCTTTCCAATCCAATTTGGCAGGTTCTTCTCTCGTTGTAATTCCCTATACTCCACTGAAATATTAACATATCTGACTTTAGTTTCTTCTCCTAACCCTGTTAGGGTTAGGGTTAGGGTTAGGGTTAGGATCACTGCCCCAAGCTCTTTAATTACCTCTGGCGCATATACAACACCCAATCCAGTACAGCCAATCCCCTAGTAGAATCATAGAACATTACAGCACAGAAACAGACCCTTCTGCCCTTCTAATCTGTTCCCAACTTCTTCTGCCTAGTCCCACTGACCTGCACCCAATCCATAACCTTCCCATACATGTACCTGTCCAAATTCTTCTTAAATGTTAAAATTGAGCCTGCATTCACCACTTCAGTTGGCAGCTCATTCCACACTCCCACCAATGTGTGTGAAGGAGTTCCCCCTAACATTTTTCCCTTTCACTTATATACCATGTCCTCTGGTTTGCATCTCACCTACCCCCCCCCCCCCCCCCGTGGAAAAATCCTTCCTATACTTACTCTGTCTATACCCCTCAAAATTTTAAATACCTCTATTAAAGCCCCCCACCCCCACCCCCATTCTTCTACGCTGAAGTGAATAAAGTCCTAACCTGTTTAACATTTCCAGTAACTCAGTTCCTAGTAAATCTTCTCTTCACTTTTTTTCTATCTTATTGGCATCTTTCCTGTAGTTAGGTGTCAAAAACTGCACACAATCCTCTAAACTTGTCCTCACCAATGTCTTATACAACTACTAGAGCATCCCAACTCCTATACTCTTTACTTTGATTGATGAAGGCCAATATGCCAAAAGCTCTCTTTTCAACCCTATCTACCTGTGACACCACTTTCAGATCCCTCTGTTTTACTGCACTCCTCAGTGCCCTATTGTGTATGTCCTTTCTTGGTTTGACCTTCCAAAGAGCAAAGCCTCACATTTATCTGCATTAAATTCAATCTGCCATTTTTCAGCCCACTTTTCCAGCTGGTCCAGATCCCTTTGAAAGCCTTCCTCACTGTCCACAATGCCTCCAATCTTAGTGTAATCAGTAAATTTGCTGATCCAATTTACAGCATTATCATTGCTCTAGATAATTAACAACAATGGTCCAAGCACCGATCCCTGAGGCACACCAATAGTCACAGTTCTCCTGTCTGAAAATAAATCATTCACCACCACTCTCTAGCTTCTCCTGTATAATCCACGGTGAATCCAGTTTATACCTCACCATGAATACCGAACATTTGAACCTTTCTAACCTCCCATGGGGGACCTTATCAAAGGCCTTACTACAGTCTATCTGGTAATCTCAAAAAACTCATCAGTTTGAAACACGACCTACAACAAAGCCACATTGACTATCCCTAATCAGTGTCTGGTGTTATGAAATAAGATAATAAAATTATGTTAAAAATATATCTTAAAAGGGTAAGATTTTGAGGTTTAGTTATCAGATCACATTTCACAAACATCTCATTTGTCATACAAGAACTATACAGTTGGGTTTGCAGAGACAATGGAAATGCTTGTGAAAGTTTCACAAGTAGGTGTTTATGGACCAGCATGTTTGGACAGTGTCCAGGGTCAAGAACTGAGAACTCTTTTGCTTTTAAACTGATGCCAGGGTTTTAAATGTCTGAATGAAGTTTGTTGTCCTAAGAGGGGCCACATGGATTTGCAGAGAGAAAACATCTATTGTTTGTTAGAGTATTCTGCAATAGTTTGTGTGAAGGCTACAAGATGGCAGACCTGCTGCAAGACCCCATTTCAAGATGGGTTTTGCGTTCTGAGTTTAGCCTATTCTAAATCTCTGTAGTCAATTGTAGAGGTTGTGGATGGTTATTGTGTTTCTCCTGAAATAGGGGAAAAAGAAGGACTCCTTGTGATAACCTAGAAGAAGAGATTATCATTTGGAAAAACCCAAGAGGGTTTTTTCTGTCAGACACTTCAGTTGCTGTAACAACTTAAGTTAACGTTCCAGAGCCTGATGAATATAATAACTGTTTAATTCTGTGCACAGTAAGGAAGATTGCCTGATACCACTGAACTTGGAGAAGTGAACGATTGGACAATGAAAAATAACTTTCCTGAACACATAAGCATTACATACATGTGCATTTTGAATTGGAAGGGGGTTAATTGTAATAAGTATTGATTTTATTATTCTGTATTAAGAAAATAAAATTATTTTTGATTAAGTAGCCAATGTCTTGGTGAATTTCTGTTGCTGCTGGTTTTTGAGTCCTTTGGGCTCGTTAACACTAGATATCCAAAAACCTGTATATCTGATTTCTTAGAACACCTTACAATAATTTGCCTTCTACTGACATCTGGCTCACCGGCCTATAATTTCCAGCGTTACTTTTGGAGCCTTTTTTAAACAGCGCAACAATGTGAGCCAATCCTCTGGCACCTCACCCTTGGCTAAAGAATTTCTAAATATTCCTGCCAGGGCTCCTGCAATTTCTATGCTAGCCTCCCTCAAGGTCCAAGGGAATATCTTGTCAGGCCCTGGAGATTTATCCATCCTTATTAGCTTTAAGACAGCTCCTCCTCTTTAATCTGTATAGGTTCTATGACCTCACTGTTTGCTTTCCTATCTTCCCAGTTTCCTGAGTAAATACTGATGCAAAAAACCCATTTAAGATCTCCCCCATCTCTTTTAGCTCCACACATAGCCAACCACTCTGATCTTCAATGAGACCAATTTTGTCCCTTACTATCTTTTTGCTCTTAATAGACCTGTAGAAACCTTAGGATTTTCCTTTACACTGTCTGCTAAAGCAACCTCATGTCTTCTTTTAGCCTTCCTGATTTTTTTAATACTCCTCAAGTACCCCATTTGCTTCATTGCCTATACCTACTATACCCCTCTCTCTTCTTCCAAACCAGATCCCCAATATCCCTTGTGGGTTCAACAATAAGCTACTTGAAAAAGCCATCTTGTGGATATTTACAAATTTTCTCTCCTAAGATCTCATTCCAATCTGATTTTCCCCAAACTACTTGCATGTTAAAATCTCCGATGACAACCATAACATTATCCTTCTGTTGGAATTTGTTGTCCATGTCCCAGGTTTGTATACAACTGCCAACAGTTTCTTTTACCCTTGCAAGGACAAGAATGAGATATCTTAGTGAAACAAAAATTATCAAAGAACTTAACAGAGTAGATGTTTGGAGAATACTTCCCCTGGAGTATGGAACCAGGATTTACAGTCCTGAATAAATTATTGGACCTTCTGGAATGAGATGAAGATATATTTTATCTAACATAGGGGTGTGAACCTTATAAGTTCAAAGGAATCCTCAGTGATAGTGTTGATAATGGAGATCAGTTGATCAATGGAATAATATATACATTACCACTGTTGGAAAGTGGGCCTGATATAAATAGGCTGGCAGGTTTGGTCATGTGGTTTTCTCTTGCTCCTTTTTCTTAATAACTGTGCCCATTGATGAAGATGCTATCCGGGTAAATTGATTATAGTCATAAAGCCTCAGCAACAGAGGAACTAATAAATAAAATTTTCAAAAAAAAACCCCAGAGGAATTGATGCAAATGTGGAGAGAATAAAATGGATGCTTGATGGAGATCTCTTACTATTCTGTAGCTATGACATATATACCATAAAAATCATATTTAATGATATAATCTTTGTATTTTGAAATAACATTCATCTTTACTTTATCTCTTCTTTCTATTCTACTTTTCTGCTCTAGCCCAGTCTGCCTCTTACCATTCCATGGGTGACTTTAACAAAGCAAACGTACCTTTTGTAAGAAAATTCTCATTAATGAATGTCTACAACCTTTGGATTAAGCAGCAGGTCATTTAAACCAGTTACTATTTTTAAAAAAAACAAATCTGGCCTTCATTAACCATTCAGGAAAAATAAAAGCTGGAAATTGGTTTTCATCAGTAGTTAATTCTAACTGTAAGAAGCTTCTTGTCTGCATTTACTGTGGAACTTGGTGTTCTCTTGTTCTAGTTCAGATATCTGAAAAGTGTCTTCTAAGAGTAGTGGTAATACTGGCTGTTGTTATTTATTGCATGGAATCTACAGCTCTCTCATCAGTGTTTAGAGAACTTTCAATTGGTTCTAATACTTGTTCTGTTTAGAATGTCTTTTGTGATGTTCACTAGAACTCTGAATATTTCAATTTTTTTTAAAATGTGGATTTTGCTAGGTTCTATCAGAAGGCCAGACCTGTGATATAATTGTTTGGATATAATGGAATAGAGCAATTAGCCAAATCCTTGTTACTTCAGAAACCTAGATTCTGACCTAACTCCAACTTATTGGAGAGAAATTTCATTTACTGACAGCAGTTTTAGTGGCCTCAATTCAGTTACCACTTGGCTAGGGCCCAATAGCAGTAACCAATATTTACTTCAACACTAACTTATGATGTGACAGAAACTGACAAAAGATGTTACACTGATTGATTGACAAATTGATACAGAAGGCGATTTCCATCTTCATGTTTAGTAAAATTGTCGCGTATTACACAATTAGAACTCGGAAACATGGTTCTTAACCGTTAATACCATCAGACTAACATGGCTACTGACATACAGAGATAAATATATGGAGGGGTGACATCATGATGTAGGCATCACATCATGATGTAAGCGTCATGATTGACGGCAGGGTGGGTATATACTCTTCACCCCCGTGCAATAAATGTTGAATGGGCCCCCTCTAACTACCATTACTACATCAGGCCCATGACTACTAATGTGAATTAGGGTACATATACTCAGTGATTATAATATGGAAAGGAACAATAATAATGAAACATAGTCCCTAAAACGCTCAGGTGGTCTTCTTTTGTCTTGGACCGCCTCGGTGTGACATGCTTGGGGGTATTCTGGGTGGGACCCATAGAGAGTTGGGTTGACGGCAATTGCCAGTCTTCGCTGACCTCCGGGGTTCTACATGCTTGGCTGCTTGTCACAGTTACTGGGCTACCCATCTCAGCCCCTATTTTACTCAACCCAAGGCTGTTGGATTACTGTGGCAGGCCATGGGAAGTCTGGTTCTACCTCCTCCAGGTCATGAGGTAGCTCGTGGACTTTGGTGTCAGTCAATGGCTGCAATTGATCCAATGTGTCATTTCCACAGTCTGTCTCCCATTAGAACGGAGTATGAACAGGGGCTCAACTTTTGTAGGATCACCTCTACCATCTATGGGTCTTTGTATTGTCTGTAATCTTGTGCCAGTAATCTTTCATCCACCTCCAGTGTACTACGTAAGGTTTGTGGCGATGTGGATTTTTCTAAATGGGAGGCCCAGATCAGGGTGAACCATGGATAGTCTCGTCCACAGGTTGCGGCAAACATCAATTCCGCTGAAGTGCGCTTTGTGGTAGAATGTGGTGTGTTTTTGTACCCCAATAAAAAATCTGCAATTCTGTGAGTTCAGAAGGGGTTTAGAAGTTTCTTGGTTTTCATTGCCTTCTTGAACGTTTGCACAAAACATTCTGCCTCCCCATTAGTACTTGGGTGATAGGGTGCCAATAAAGTATGTCTGATATAGTTGTCGTACATAAATTTCTTAAAAAGTTCTGATGTAACCTGGGATCCATTGACCATGAACAATTCATGACGTCATTCGTATGTGGCAAACATGGCCCGTAGGTGTTCAATTGTAGGATCAGTTTTGGTGTTTTTCATATGCAAAATTACTAGCCATTTGGAATGTGCGACCATCGCTTTAAGGAAAGTCTCTCCCATGAATAGCCCCTCGAGGTCTACGTGCATCCAATGCCAGGGTCTGGAAGGCCATTTCCATGGGTTGGTGTCGGCCTGCAGCATTTTTGGCTGCATTGTCTGACATATTTTGCATTTTCTTACTGTTGTTTCAATGTCTCTGTCTATTGATGGCCACCAAACATGCATTCAGACCAGCGCTTTCATTCATACCATTCCTGGATGGTTGCAGTGCAGCTCTGATAATATAGCGGCTTACTATTTGGCTGGGATAATTGTACGGGCACCTTATATTAAACAACCTTCTTCAACTGATAGTTCATGGCGGTGTGTGAAGCAAGTTTTCAGGCCTTCTGGTATGACCTCAGATTCTGGCCATCCATTAAGGGTGAAGTATAAGACTTTGATAAATGTTGCTTCTTTTGGGGTTCCTTTGCTGATCACCTGAGTTGTAATGGGCAGTTGCAGATGTTCTTTGGTTGATAGCTGCTGCTTCTGCTGTCCATTTAAAAAAAAATTTTTTTTGGTTCTGTTTCGGGTGTGGCTGTTGAGTGTTCCCAATTTATATTTTACCTCGTAGTTGTATGCGACTAGTAGCATGGCCCAACATTGGATTCTAGCTAGTTAATATTGGTATCCCTTTGTGGGGGCCCAAAATCAAACTTAAAGGTTTGTTGTCAGTGATTAGGGTGAAAGTTCTTCTGTAGAGATTATTGGTGGAATCTTTTTACACCAAACATTATTGCTAATCCTTCTTTTTCCAGTTGTGCGTAATTACGTTGGCTTATAGTTAATATCTGTGAAGCACATGCCACTGGTTGCTAACCCTTTTCTGTGATATGGGATAATGCTGCTCCCAGTCCTATTGGTGAAGCATCAACAGCTAAAGTCATCTCTTTGTTTGGATTGTAGTAGATCAGAGCTTCATTTGTTGACATTAATATTTCCTTAGTTGATAATGTGATTTTTGACCTTTCTTGAGTAAGCAATTTAGGGGGCTACATTAGTGTAGACATGTTAGGGATATATTTCCAATAAAGATTTATAAGTCCTAGAAAGGACTGTAGTTCTGATCTGTTGGTTGGATATGGGGCGTTGCGAACAGCTTCTGTGGCCGCCAGATCCATTTGTACCCCCTCCTTGTCAATTGTGAATCCCAAGTATGTTACTAAGGGCAGCATGAAGACACACTTATCCTGTCATAATCATATGTTAACCTGTTGCAGTCTGCTTAACACCTCTTCAAGGTTTTATAAGTGCTCCATGTCGTTTCGGTCCATGATGATGATATCATCCAGGTAACATCCTACTGAGATTCCATGTAGTAATTTGTCCATTGTAGCTTGAAAAATCCCAGGTGTTGCTGAAATTCTATATGGCAGGTGTGTACAGGTGAACAGTCCCAGGTAGGGATTGTCACATATTGTCTTAATTCTTTCTCCAACTCTATTTGTTGGTATGCCTGTGACAAATCTAATTTTGCGAACTTTTGCCCTCCATTTATTGCTTGCAAAGCTCAGTGTATGTCTTCATCCCTAGGTCCTCCGGGTACAACAAAGTTTTAAGTAGATCAAATGTTTTGCTGCTCATTATACTGAGGAATAGACCACATTTTCGATTTACTGGGGCTTCAATAATATTATGGGCTGCGCAGTAGTGGTTAAACAATTCTATGTAATTACCCAACTTTCATCTGCTTTGTTGAATTCTCTGAACTTTCCCTCCTCCATCTTGGTGCACTTTTGCTTTGGTGGGAACACGTGGAGCTCATTAGTCACCTTTTACCTTTATCCTTTTGCTCCCTTCTCCCAGTTGGTGCATGGAGCACACATGGGGTTTGTTTCGTTCCTCGTTGCCACTGTTGTGTGTGTACTTACACAATTAGGACTCGGAGACATGGTGCTTTTCTCATTCTTTAATACCATCAGACTAATATAGTTATGGATACACAGATATATATATGGGGGGGGTGGGTGACATCATGACATGGACTTATACACAACAAAAATGTTAATAAACTTGGAGATGAAGTACTGAGTAGAAGAAAATTTCTTTAAGAATATGGAAAAAATACATTCTTAAAATGTTAACTCTTTTTCTCTATCCAATAAAATATTGTACAACCTGCTGTGCATTTTCAGTATCTTTTGTTTCCTACTTAAGTATCTGCACTGTTTAATTTTTATTCAAAGCACCATTAATACTGCAGGATTTTAAACTATCCCTTTGAGATTTCATAAAATAACACTAAAATAAAATTGAAAAGTTTTAGTGCATCATGTTATTAAAAACAAGCTGTTAAAAGTTCAAATGATGTACATTCCCATAGTTTAATACACTATGGTTGTGCATTGCCAGGATAAGATGGTTAATTGCATCAGGGTAGGAAATTCATCTAAATATGATCAATTGCTGGTTGAACAGCTTTCATCACATTAAGTTCCAGTGACCTTGGTTATCAACCCATGTGTTGGCAAAGTAATGCTAGCTGGATCTGTGAAAGAATGTTTAATGAATATGCTTAACAAAGAGTTAATGAATTGGGTGAGAATATAGTTGCCTTGTCACATCAGTGAAAATGTTACTGCCTTCTAACATGCTGTGGTGAGATAGTAACTAATACCAAGGACATCCTGGTTTTGCCTCCTTGTCTGCAGATACCACAATGGAACATATTGTTGTGAAAACAAGAATCACCAGCTGTGTGAAATTCATGTGAAACTTGTAGGGTCTCTCAAATACACCTGCTTGAAGGTGACAAAAACAGGATGTATATTCTATGCTTTGAATGGGGATCAGAGTAGAGAATGAATTACTGAACTCATTCTTTGTACCCCTCACTCTTGCTAGTGTTAACAAGGCTGAAAAAAGGAAACTGTTGATTGCTTAACTGGTTCTGCTGTTTATTTTATTATAGTGCAGGTCGACTTTCACAGATCCTTTGTATCTTTGGTCAATCTTCTTATGAAGTCAGAAAATGAGGCAGCAATATTCCTTCACAATTCTGTGTATTGTGTACATTATCCTGTGAAGGCATACTTAATGGCATCTAATTTTACATCATAAAATAAATAAATATTGTTAGTGTTCTATAATTTACCAAATAAGCTCAACTGAAATAAGATCTTTCAATATTATTTCTTCAACTGTGACATTTTAATTCAACTTTTTGCCCTTTTCTGATATCCTTTTCCCTCTTTTCTATTAACCCTTAAGAAAATAAACTTACTAGTTGAGCTTTTTCTAAACTGGAAACAATTTTCAATAATAAACCTTTCAAAAGGCTATCTTGACCATTTTGTTGCTAATTTGAAGGAGAGGTAAAAATGCAATGAGGCACATTACGTTTCTGGAATTGCTTTATAAAGTCAAACAATAAAAGCCAAAACAAAGCTATTTTGGAAATTGCTACATGAGACTAAAAATTACCATTATTGTTTGAACAAGCTTAAGCCCCTTTCACACTTGCATCCCTCTAAATTGGCTGTTCAGCATCCTGGGATAGGAATGGGAGTTTGGCCTTTCACACTATATCACTCCTAACTGGGACACTGAATGCTTTCACATTTGGAAGAGTTTATCCCTGGCATTTGGTCTGTTCTACCTTTAATCAGAAGTGCCTGCATGATGCGGCATGCAAAAGAGGGAAGTGATGTCATCTCATTCTATACAATGACCAACCTCAGACAGATCACCTTGGACGTCCAGAAGATATATTAATCCATCACCATACAATCAAGACTTATCATCCTCCTTATCTGCAAGTTGGTGCAAAGAACAGCTGGTCTTACAGGCCAAGGAACTCCTGATCTCGTGGCATAATTTCAATGACTTCTTGCGTATAACTTGTGAAGTGTTTGAGGAGAGATTGGCTGAGCTGAGAGTCAGCTGTAAAAACCACTTGTTTTTAATGAAGTATCTTGAATGGGTGCATAATAGCAGAAGGATGTGGAAGAGGAAGAGACCTCAGGGGCCCATATTCCTGGATCAAGTTTTTGAAAAATACAATGATACCCAGTGGAATGGGAATCTACGAATGTCTCGAGCCACGTGTGATTTCACTGTTGAGATATTGGGGCCACACCGGGGGTGTAAGAAGTTCTCTGGAACCGCGGGTCAGACTTGCACTAGCATTGTGTTGGTATGCCACTCCCAGAAAGTATCATTCCATCAGTGTGCTTTTTGGTATTGGTATCTCCACTGTATTCATGTATTCAGGAAACTGCAGCAGTGAAAAAATACCTCATACCACATTTCATCGGGTTGCTGATTGGGGAGCGTCTTCTGGAGATTATGAAGACATTTGAAAGAAGGAGTGGATATCTAATATGTGCTGGAGCCATAGATGGCACACATAGTCCCATCACTGCCCCACAGGATGATCCAGCATCCTACTAAATCGAAAAGGATGGCACTCCATCATTCTGCAGGCTGTTGTTGACCACAACTGCTGGCAAAGGTGATCTTTCCATTATTAGCATTTTTCCTCACTTGAAAATATAAGCATTGTGGTTTGAGCTGTCATCCTCTGTATTTGCAGCTTCGTGGATGTGTATGCGGGCTGGCCAGGTCACACCCATGATTCTTGCTTTCTTGTCAACTCTCCGATTTACATAATTGCTGAAGATGCAGGTGGTCAGCTATTCCCCAGTGACGCAAGTGATTTCTGACAGTGAATTATGATGCTTTATCAAGTGACCCTATGAAGTGTGAGTTAAACTCCAGCTTTGCCACTGATCCCTTCTGCTCCTTCTCACCCACGTACTCTATTTGATTATATCACAGGCCTTCAGAAATGTGAATAGTGTGGAAATACCTGCACATTTGATTGGGAATCCCACCTCCCATTGCGAAAATGGCTGATGAAGGGGTTCACGCAACATCACGTCATTGATCACCCTAAGAGCACATTCAACTTCAGACTAAGCTCCACTAAAAGGGTTTATGGAGAATGGAATTGGTCATCTCAAAGATTGCTGGAGGTGCCTGTCCAAACAAATACAGCATTTGTGTCAGATGTCGTGGTTGCCTGCTGTGTCTTGCACAATATCTGCAAACTTAACAAGAAGCACTTCCTGGAAGAGTGGAGGGCTGAAAACTCTGATCTCCCTTCTTCCCCTTACAGAGGTGCCACAGGCCATACATGAGGCTTTAATGAGAGTCCTATGTAGAAATGAGGACTGAGTCTAACTTTATTACTCGTCCTTGAACATTGTGCAACTGTTAAATCTGAACTTAAAAATAACGACTGTATAATAACATTGGAATTTTATGTACAGCATCAATGTAAACATGGATCATAATCGTCAATAAAGGCAATGCAAAAACTTTCTTGAATAAAACTTCGACATCTTGAAAACACATTTTTGGTTACTTTCATATTAACCTTCAACTTCAACATACTACAGAATTGTAAACATGATTTTGATGAAAAACAAATGATGTAAACTGATCATTGGACATTCTCATCGTCCAGCAGGTGAACGTAGGAGCTGAGATAATGGCTAATAATGGCTTGGTCAGCTGAACCCTCAGCACCCACCAGTGACAAGTGTGTCCCACCTGAGGGGTTGATAAGGGTTGGCATGTAGGCTGGTTGCGCCATTGGAGATTGAAGACTGTCGCAGGAAGGGGAAGGCTCTGTAGGTCTACAAGAGGGAGGAGAATGGAATGGGGAGGGGTGATGGTGGTGCTCAGCAGAAGGAGTATGCACTGAGCCTTGTAGCATCATGGTGGCAGAGGATGGTTGGAATGATGGGGAGGCTGGTGGGAAAAGGGATGCAGGAGGCTTGCCAAGGGTGGAAGGAGACTGAATGGTGGAGGGCCAAGGTTGGACGTGCAATCACTTTAATTAATGAGGCCAGTCTGCTTATAACTGCTGTCTGCCTGATCTCCTGTCGAGTTTCCGGTATCAGGTGTGCTAATCCATCATTTTCAGCCTGGCACTCCAGTCTGCCGGTGGCACGTTCCTAGCATTAACTCTGTGGTTGCACCAGTCGTTGCTCCTGCATCAGATTCTACAACATCTCAACCTGCCTCCCCCTTCTGTCTCATTCTCTTTCCTGATCCACCTGGTCTATTTTGGATAAGAACACACGCATCTCATTTGCCGCCTCTGGCTTCTTACATTTCTGGCTCCTAGACATTGGTGAGACAAATATGTGAACTAAATGTCAAACCCTCAAATTTAATTAAAACAGGAAATTTCTTTGAACAGATTAATTTTGAGTTTTATCAGCTCCCAGTACAGTAGGAGGTGTGATCGCTAGTTGATGTCGAGTCAGTTGCTGTCTGCTGGTCAGCCAATGTAGTGGCAGGTGATGAGGCAGTGGGAGGGGTTGAGGTTCTGGGGGAGGGGAGGACACCAGGAGCAGATGAGGGACTGGGGGGTGGTTGATGGATCTTTGGGAGATGAGGCACAAGGGTCATCCTGTTCCTGCACCTCACCCTCCTCATCAGGTTGCAAACAGAGTTGAGGGGATTGCCTATCAGCCCCCCCCCCCACCCCAGCCTGAAGGCTGCCTACAAGGATGAATGTTGTCACTTGCCTGCTTGTACCCCACGTCATATGCCAAGTTAAAATAAGGCCAGTCCCAACAGACTGCACCACTCCTTCCTTTGTGGTCCATGACCTGGTGAAGCTTCCTCTTGAATGTTTTTAACTTGAGTGTTTTTAGTCCCTCTGATACCCCAGTTCCCTGGGCTTTGCTGCAATGCCCTTATAAAATGGCCCATCCTTAATTGTGCCCATTAGCTCGTAACCTGTTCCCTCCTCCAACCTTAGGGTTAGGAGCTGCTGCACCTCCCTGTCACCCCAGTTTGCAGAAGCTATTGTTTTTTTGTTTCCTTTTTAATATTTTTCACTGATTTGAACTCCTTTAAAGTTAACCCAATTAAACTCAGATCTTATAAATCACAACACTCAACAAGCCCAGCCAATGTGTCTGCTAGTTTTAACTTCAGAGGAAGTGCATCACACTTCTACCCAGATCTTAATGTGATCATGCAAAATATGATGTCATTTCATTCCCACAATGCAACTGGCTGTTTCACACTCGCTTGATTGCAACGCCAGCATCTGCAGATGCCGGAAAGTCTACTGGGGGTCAAGGCCGTCAATCCCTGGGGGTGAGATGATGTCATCTGACACCGGCGTTGAGCTGATTTTGCTTTCACACTTGGCACTTTAAAGGCTGATTGGTGTTTGATTCCTGGGATCACTTGCAAGTGTGAAGGATGCTTATGTGTCTGAAACCTCCCTTACCAGTTCACACACACTTTAACATGGCTAAATCCCCTTTCGCACTTGCAAGTGATCCCAGAAATCAAATGCCAATATTGGCCTTTAAAGTGGCAAGTGTGAAAGCAAAATCAGCTCAATGCCAGTGTCAGATGATATCATCTCACACCAGGGATTAACAGCCTCAACCCCTAGTACAATCCCCGGCATCTGCAGACGTTGTGATCAGGCAAGTGTGAAATAGGCAATTGCACTGTGGAATTGCAATGACTTTTTTTTAAAATGTGATCACATCAAGGTCTGGGAGGAAGTGAGCTGCAGATATGCTGGAGTGAAGGTAATCCAGACATTCCTCCTCCATCTCTCCTCTGAAGTTAGCAGGCACATTGGCTGGGCTTGTTAAGTGCTGTGACTCACAAGATCAGAGTTTATTTGGGTTAACTTTAAAGAAGTTCAGATTAGTGAAAAAGGTTAAAATAGATTAAAAAAAAATTAATGGCTTCTGCAAACTGGGGTAATAGGGAGGTGAAGTAGCTTCTAACATTTAAGGTTGGAGGAGGCATCAGGTTACGAGTTAACGGGCACAATTAAGGATGGCTAATTTTATGAGGGAATTGCCACAAAGCTCAGGGAACTGGAGTATAAAAGGGACAAGAGACAGGTTATCAACAAATTAAAAACACAAGAGGAGGCTACACCAAGTCATGGAGCATAATGGGGGGAGTGGTGCAGACTGCTGGGACTGGCATTTTAATCTTGCTCTGTGGACAACCTTCAGGCTAGGAGGGCGGCTGATGCATAATCCCTTCAACCCAGTTTGCAACCTGAGTGGAGGAGGGTGAGTTACAGGAACAGGATGCCCCTTGTGCCTCATCTTCAATCATCCCTGGTCCCTCATCCGTTCCTGGTGCCTTCCCCACCCCCAGTACCTCAACCTCTACCACTGCCTCATCTCCTGCCACTACCTTGGCTGATCAGTAGACGGCAATTATGTAAATCAGAGAGTCGACAAGAAGGCGAGAATCAAGGGTGCGACCTGGTCAGCCCGCATAGAGATCCGCGAAGCTGCAAACACAGAGGGTGACAGCTCAAATGCTTATATTTTCAAGTGAGAATAAATGCTAATAATGGAAAGATCAACCTTACTGATAGTTGTGGTCAACAAAAGGTTGCAGAACAATGGAGTGCCATCTTTTTTGATTTAATAGGATGCTGGATCAACCTGTGGGGCAGTGATGGGACTATGTGTGCCATCTATGGCTCCAGCACACATTAGATAACCACCCCTTCTTTCAAATGCCATCATAGTCTCCAGAAGATGCTCCCCAGTCGGCAACCCTATGAAACATGGTATGAGGTATTTTTTCACCTCTGCAGTTACCTGCCTCACCACTGTGGAGATACCAACACCAAAAAGCACACTGATACTCTCTGACATGCAGGCAGTTCTGAATGAAATTAGAACAGATCAAATGCCGGAGATAAGCCCTTGCAAGTGTGAAAGCGTTCAGTGTCCCGGTTAGGAGGGGTCTAGTGTGAAAGGCTAAACCCCAATTCTTATCCCGGGACGATGAACGGTCAATTAAGTGGGATGCAAGTGTGAAAGAGGCTATAGTGTAGCAAGGTTGTAATGGAATATGTCGATGGGAAAAAGAAATTTGAAATACATACAGTTTGTTGGATTACAAAAAGTCAGGAAGACGAGGACAAGTAGGAAGTCAGGAAAAGCAGTTTGGGGAGGGTCCTAGGATTGAAGTTCTGGTTGAGAGAAATGTACAAAGGTTATTGAACGAAAGGGTTCAATCGTGGAGTATTGAGTTTGGGAAGGCATTTATATTCAGAAATAAACCATCAATCTACAAATTTAAAACTATGAATAAATTTGAAATATTTCTGCATTTGTCACGGAAAGACCAGTGTTAATAATAACAGCAACTTCATGAAGATATTTTTGAGATGATAGTTGCAATGCTTTGCCATCAGAATTTCATTACTGCTCATTTAATTTGTAATGATTATACACTATAGCCATAACAGCAAAATCTGAAACATTGTAACAAGTCACACTAGGTACTCTATCATGAAATGTTGCCTAGTTCGAGGGAGATTAGGCAACCTGTGCCACTAAGCCCCTGAAGGTTTCCAGGAAACTCAGGAGTTAAATAGCTTATCTACCAACAACTGGAAAAAGAAATGAATTAACATTCTGATGGAGGCCTTTCATTGTGGTAACTTCATGAAAAGGGACATTTACAAAATGTAAATACTTTTTGATTAAAATAAGCATCATCAGGTTTTAGGTACAAATAATATTCAAATGATCTCCGATATCTGTAATCCAATAGTCATGCAGCACTCAAACAGTCCTTTTACCTCACTAGTCCATGACAACATCAACTATTCATGCTATATTTTAATTCTGACCTTCTTTTCAACTCACACAAGATTCTACCAACTCACCCACGTCCTGGGAGAAATTTATAGCAACTATTTAACTAATTAATCCACACATATTTGGGACATAAGGGGAAATCTAAACATCCTGAAGAAATCTCCAGTGACGGGATGAACACATGGGCTCCACACAAGGTCAGGATTAAACTCATGTTATGTTAAGGTAGCAGTTCAACCAACTGTCTCACAATACTGCCCCAATATCTTGATGAGGGGCTCTGACCCATAACGTTGACCACTCTTTTTTCCCCCTCAGATTCTGGCCAACCGGCTGAGTTCCTCCAGTTGATTATAAGAGTGCTGGAGGCCACAGAGATCAGAATGGGAATGGAATAGTGAACTTTACAATCACTCAGAAGTTACAAAGGATGATCTGTTAAAAGCAGAAGCTTGTGGGTGGAAGGCAAAGATCTGGGGAACTCTGTAATTGCTCTATCCAAGAGTGGTGGGGATGAGAAATAGATGAGATTCCGTCAAGGGCTCTATTCATCTGTTGTCAAAGAAGCCATTAGAGGAAGGCAGGCATTTCAAAGGTCACTGCGCCAAAATCTCTCACCCTCAGAGGAAATGCAGCAGAGATGCAGGAAATGAGAAAATGGAGTCAGTACAGGAAGCAAAATGGCATATAATTTGGGAGTCTGGGATTTTAGTACTTTATGGTGACTGAGATGCAGAGAGGTTCAGAAAAGGAAGAGTCAAAGATGGAGCATGTGAGAAGGGTCTAAATTGCCTGCAAAAGTAATGCAATTTTCAAATTCTCCATTATGTTTGACGAGGACTGAAACAAAGTGTTCCATAGATATCACAAAAAGACCAGTCACGTGAGTAACCATAGCTACACATTTGATCTGCAAAAAATGAGCGAGTTGAAAGAGAAGTTAATTTAATGCGAGGACAATTTCAGCCAGGTGAACGAGAGTGTTACTGGAGAGGTTTGGCCGTTGTTCAAGAAGGTGGACTTTTGTTCTTTCCAACCTTGTTTCATTTCTAACTTTGCACAATTCTAATGAAAGCTTATTGACCTGAACTATCAATTGGTGATGGTGTCCGACCTACTCAGCTTCATCAGTATTTTAAAATTTCAAAATGTCTGCATTTTGCTGTAGTTTCCTTTTAGATTAAAAAAAAAGGCAATTGGCAACTGCTCACTAAACAAGAAAGTGATTGCATCACTGTGAAAACAAAAGATCTGGCTATCTACCCCTACCATAGATTACTAAATCATACAAAACATTAAAGAAATATAAACTCTGTTCTAATCTGGACACCAGCTACCTTTTGCTGAGGTAGAAATGTAGTATTGTTGTAAGCATTTCAGTAACAATCAATTTTTTTTAAAATGTGAACTTTGGTTCGAGGTAGGTGGGAGGAGTGGCACCCAGCCAGATTATACCCTGTCCACTCTCAAAGTTAGAATATTAAATAGGTCTCTTCCTACTAGCGTTAGTTAAAGCTACATTGTGCTGTAGCTTTTGATAGATCTATATCTACAGTATATCTACTAATATATACTGTATGCCAAGTATCCCAATAGTTGGCATAAACCAACTCTGCAAAGACATGGAATAAAAATAAATTTCATTAAAAACTATTTTCCCTTGAAAGGCCTTCCATTTCCATTTTAAAAAGCATTTCTGTTAACATTGCTATAAATAAAATTTAAGATGACCTTCAGAAAATATATTTTGATAACATGAAAATAGTCAAATGAAATATCATTGCCATATTGAAACTGAGAAAGAGGATTTTAATTGACAGATATTTTCAACACAAGCCTACAGTGGAAGTACAATGTTACGATTATGTTCCTATCTTAAGCAGTAATTGTCACTATTTAGAATCTAATCTTGTCAAATCCCAGATTAAATGAACATGGAAAACACTGCAGCCTTCATATCTTTTGATTCAGTTGATTGACTCCTTCATCCACTAAAATATCCCTAAATAGCAGGGTCTGATTGGGTCTAGTTGTACAGTAACATGCAAGAAAGATTCCCACAATGATACCTTTTTCATTTCAAAGATTTTCTTTCCTTCCCACCCGCACAGCCCCATCCCCCTTCCCAGTACCTCCATTTAAAAGTATTTCCACCACAGTGCTCCACCCAACTAATATCTAGATTCCCCAGCTTGGTACCATTCTTATTTGGATCTTGACTTACACCAGTGGTGAATCGCAAATATCTTGCCCCAAGCATTCAATTCCACGTCAGAGTCTGGGGCTAGCCACTGGAAAAAAAATAAAGAATCAATGAGTAACAGAGAAAGTAACAGCCTAGTTCAGTGAGTAGCCCTCAGACATCTGAGGCACAAACTGTGGGTTCTAGTTCCAAAGTTGAATTTCACCACAGGTTGACAATAAAAGGTTAATTAGAATATTAAATGTTATCCTTTCATTTGGATTCAAATAGACTTTGAACATTTGACTTTAAGCAGTAATAATAAGCTGTTATATTTATTAAACACGAGTTAAATTAAGTTTTTATATACGAAAGCTTAGATCACAGAGACATTTCAAAGAGAGCAAATTTACATGCAACTTTATCTATTTAATTTTACTTTATATAATTTGCAATCAATAAATAGAAAAATAAGGCAGAGTTGAGTGGAACATCTTATTAATTATGCTTTTTTCACACCTCCAAATTTGGACTCCCTGGTCCAGACATTCCTCCTTTTCCTGTTTGTACATCCTGGCTCTCTACAAACTTATTTCAGAATTTACCTTGCTTTGCTTAAATGTAATTCATGTGGTTGAAAAACTACTTTGAACATATTAAGGTGCTACATAAATGCAAGATTTTCAATAGAGAATTCAAACATCTGGAATTACAATATTAAATATAAAGTCAATAATTTATTCAACCCCAACATCTTTTTTGGCCACAAATGGTGGGGCGAGGAGAGGAGGAAAAACACTTTATTCACGCTGTTATTTTTCACAGTATACTTGGTAATCTAGAAAGCAGAGCAGCAGCAACATGGAGAAACTCTCCAAGATAAATGGTGAATTTTTAAACAAAGTGACAATCATGGTATTAAATATCATGACATAATTTTATCAGTGGAAATCACTCATGATTTTATATACAATTTATCAAAATTAGGTCCTTTGATACTTGTGTTTGCATGTAGTTGATATGTATGATTTGTATATTCTGATCTCGCATATTCTGTGCATTTGCAATGGATTCTATTTTAGCAACAATATATAATGCCAACAAAGCTCTTCAAACATTGTGACTAGAGCATAAATTTACATTTTGCAATTAATAATTTTACTTTTATTAACAAAGACTTAACACATTTAAAAAGGAAGATTTTTTTTCAACAGTTTCTTCCTCCCAAATTCAGCATTAAAATCGGGTCACTTTCGTGCACAAGTTCTGACAGGGAGGAATGTACCAATATGGTTATTTTTCAGTAAATTTGTACAATGCTCTTTTTTGATGTCAATGACAATAATAAATGATTATTCAATTCTAACTTCTGAATGTTTGATAACATTTGGCAACCAATTGTGACAGGAAATGATAATGTCATCATAAAAACCCAATGCTCTTTGCAAGAGACCAAAGGCAATAGAGGAAAAGCAATGGAGGCACATTTAGACAATCACTTTAATTTCTGAAAAAAAACGTGCTTCAACTAAAAACATACACTTAATACAACTCTAGAATATGAATCATTTTGCAATTTATTCCTAATAATTCAATATATTTAGATAAAAATGCCAAATTTTAGTATTCTGACAAGAGGTAAATTTAAAAAGATGTGTTTATTACTGAGATATCTCAAGATATCCCATGGAGATGCTGGAAAATATTGCAGTTTTAAAATATCGCTGTTAAGACAAATTAACATTTCTGGTTTTATTTTAAAGAGAAGCAAAATTAAAAGTTTTCAACAAAGTCGGGGGGGGGGGGGGAGAGAGCCTATTTCACAGCATTGGATAATATTTTCTACTGCTTTGATTAAATGTGTAAGCAAACCAAAATAATGACAGTCACTAAAACATTTAGTAAGTCATACAGTATGTCAAAATTATGAACCTGAGAAAATTGTTGCTACTAGAAGCATATTAACTCCTGCAGGCACAGAAATGAAGTCTTAGCATCAATTACAATTAAAAAATGAATTTTAGACAGCATTCAACTTGGTAGGAGGCAACCAGTTCCATTAGGAGCTTACTACAATAACTATTTGATCCTTATCAAGTAAATGATCATTGCAACATGAACAGTTTTTTTTAAAAGAGCATTTACAAAATTCGAACTTCGCCACATACATTTTCCTGGGTAAATAGAGATAACAATGGCCTTGATCAATTTTCTGTGTTAAATTGGTGATAGGGCCAGAACACTTCACATCTCTTGAACCCAGTTTAATTTTTGAGCTCTTCGAGATCACACATTATTTACTGCATAACACAGCACTACAACTATGCATTGCAGATCACCTCCTCTGTGAGTTTTCCAACCCTTTCTTTGTGATATTGCTGATAGCGATTATTACAACTAAAAATGTTTTCTGTGTGGCCATTCAACCACAATACACAGATTTTTTTAATATACTATTAGTTTAGAGATTTAGTGTATGTTGCAGCTGCTTTTACTTTGTCAGTCTGGACTAGATTTGAATTTGGGTACAAGTGGTCACAAAACCACACAGCTTCTTTCCAAATCCACCTCAACACCCTCGACTTCTCTCCTCCACTCCCAAAAGATAATCAGGACATGAACTTACCAATGTGCATTATCAGTGATTGAAATACCAACTAGCATTATAACCAGTGTGGTAGCAACCAAAAAGACAAAAAAAAACCTGTAGATGTCAGCAGCTCAATCAGAAATGGGAATTCCACTCAAACTGTTAAACTATTTTTCTTGCAATTGTCCCAATATAGATTCTTTGTTCCTCACTGCATATTTCTCAGGACCGCCTCCATCCTCTAAAGTCCATCTAGCACTTTAAGTTTCATTATTGCCTAATTGTTCTTTCTCTCTTTTATTTTTCAGATTATGATGGAATGGTTGAGGAGCAAGTTGGCGTGATGGGAATAGCATGAGAGAAAAGGGGGCAAAAAAAAAAAAAAAACACGAATCACTTGTAGAATCAGATGTTGGAGCTAAACAAAAACATAGCAGCAAGTTCCAGACATTTAAGTCATGGAAGCTGGCTTGCAAGATGAGTGGTAAAGATACAACTTTAGCCTCAAGTTAAATAGTGAAACCGGTCAATTAGGCATTAGGAGCAACACCACAGTGCAGCATGGAAGTTCATTATAAACGGCACCAGATTGGAAAGGTAATTTACTGGAAAAAGCAATAAATAATAAAGGTATTGAGGGGAATTTTATTTTATATAAAGCAGAAAAATATTTAATGATTAACCTTCTACATGAATTTTTCCATTTCAATTCCCCTTTCTGTCCAAATAGATTTTGGCAAGGTTTTTAACAAGTTCCTGCATGACAAGCTGATGAAAAGGAAAAGCTCATGGGATCCAAGAGAATGCAGCAAATTGGATCCAAACTTGCTTTATCAATAGAATGCAGAGTTATGATTGATGGGTATGCTTGTGACTGGAAGCCTGTTCCGATGGGATTCCACTTGGTCCTTTTAAAAAAAATATTTATATTAATGATTTACATTTAACTGCAGGCTGAATAATAAAGAAGTTTGCAGATTATACAAAAATAGGCTGTGGGATTGATAATTCAAAGGAAAGTTTTAAGTGCAAAGAATTTAGTTAATCTGTGCAGAAAAATTAGGAAATAGAATTTTATCTGGAGAAGTGCATTAATTTATTGGAGAGATGCAACAAGCAAAGGAATATAGTTAACAGGAAAGAAATTGAGAAGTATAGAGGAATTAAATCACAGGCCTTTGAAAATAGAAAGACAGGTCAATATAGTTGGATGTTTTCCCTTATTAAGTGGAAAAAAGGATCCTTTGGTTATTCGAGCAGTGGTTTTCAACTTTTTCCTTCCACTCATATGCCACTTTAAGTAATCCCTATGCCATAAGTGCTCTGTGATTAGTAAGGATTTGCTTAAGGTGATATGTGAGTGGAAAGGCAAGGTTGAGAACCACTGCTCTAGACCCAATTGTTACTGAAATATTTTGCTTGAGAAAAATTGTCATTGGCCCATTTCCTTTTGGAGTTATGAAACCGTGCACATAATGAGTCAATTAGGTATGATTTGAAACAGTAGTTTTCAACCTTTTCCTTTCCACCCACATACCACCTTAAGCAATCCCTTACTAATCACAGAACACTTATGGCATAGGGAACACTTCAAGTGGTATGTGAGTGAAAGAAAAAGGTTGAAAATATATGACACTAGTTAAATCACACCTTGAGCAATGTAGAAGTTCTGTTACCACTTTGCAAGGAAGATGTGCTTGTAACAGAGAGGGTGCAGGAAAAGATTACAAGGATGTTTCCAAGACTGTAAGACTGAAGTTATGAAAACTTATTGTACAAGTTGTAGATTATTTTCTTAAAAGCTTCATTGAGGTAGATGAAACTGTAAGAGTCTTAAATAAATAGGAAGGACCCACTTTCCATGGCATGGAGGTTAAAAATGGGAAACAATAGCTTTATAGTGGAAAGATTAGAGGATTTTCTTTTCATCCAGTCACTAGCAGAGTCTGGACTTTATGCCTTAAGAGTGTGGTTGAGGCAGAAACCCACATCAAATTTGAAAATTACTTGGATGTGTCTTTGGAAAGCTGTAACCTAGTGCTGGAAGATTGGATGAAGATAGGCTATATTTTTGAATGGCAAAGGGTCAAATAGTCACCTTTGACATCCGTTTTCTATTTTTCCAAGTATTGGTTACAAAGTTTTAGGATTCATAGCAAATACCAATTTTCACATTTTAACTGGTCACTTAACCCGTTTACAACTGGGTTCTGTACAGTTAAACGGGCAAGATTTCTCAAACCTGCAAATTTTTTTTCCACCTTCCTCAACTAGTATGCAGACCCAGCTAATCCAAGACTGATCTGGATCTGAACTTGTGAGCATGCGATGTTTCATTCAGTCACTATATTAAATGTCCATGAGTTGCACCTTCACCTTCCAAACCAAGAGAAATGTTTATTTTGTTATCTTCAATACTACAATCAGAATTGGCTTTGAAGTTTTATTTGTCATAGAAAATAGATTTTCTTTAGATTAGTATGCAAATTAAACAAATGCAATAAAATGGAACTTTAACTATCCATTAGTCTTTTACCACTTTAATTAAAAACTAAATAAATAGTATCCAAAAGTTCATCTTCAGTTCTTTTCAGGATGTGTCTAGATCTGGAAAAAAACCCTTTCTCTCTAAATGATTAGACAATTTGAATGAGGAGGATGGTGTAGCACTTTTCTCCAGTTGAAAAATAATTCCACAAACAAAAATCTGAGGTCAGCTCAATCAGCTTGAAATGAACAAGGCTTTTTTTAAAAATAAAAAGTATTACCAGTTGTTCATGCAGAGATTGTACTGCCTGCTCAGGCATATTCAGTGCCGGCCCCTAACGCAGTAATAGTTTAATAAATAACAAGACATTGGCAATATCAGTCTGTTGGTATATCATGGCTATAAATATATTAGCTTTCTTGTGATTCATTAAAGCAGAAGTATTAATTGAGATAAGATAGTTAATCCAGCTATTTAAGTGATTCTTTTAATTACTGACAGCATTCCACTTCATCTATCCACTCTCTTCCCTGTGGACAGCACCAGTTCCACAGACAGGGAATCAGATTCATTTCCATTATATAACCAACAGTGTAGCAAACCTGCTCATCATTCCAGTGCAGAAGGTTGCAAAATCTGCTGAAAATGTGGCAAGGTAGATTATTTCTTCTTTTCCCTCTGCTATACAAATAAAATTCAGGCTTGTTCCTTGTCTGCTCGCCACAGCTGCTCCTTGACTTCAGATGGGAGTGTATTAAAGAGATCATCCTCCACCACAAGAGCACTTCTTTTGAGCAGCCTACATTCTCCAAGCTCCACAGGGAGACATTCTAGTCGGTTTCCACGAAGCTCCAGCTGTGTCAAACTTGTTAGCTCTCCAACCCGGGACTGTAGTGATAGCAAACAATTATTCCCCAGATTCAGGGTCCGGAGCTTGCGACACTGGAAGAGTTCAGGTGGCAAGGTTTCAATCTAGAAGATGGGAGGGGGAAACAAAAGCAAAGGGATTAAAGATGTCAAATATTTTAAATGATATATATATATATAGCATTTATGAAGTACTTAAAATAGTGGTTTATATTCAGAGACCATTAACTCTTCCAGGTTTAATTTGGAATTTGACTTGATAAATTCAAACATAATTGCCACACTATTGTCAAATATTGGTTGAACGTTTTAAAAACAAATGCTTAACCTTCATTAACCACAGAAGGCAAACATTTCAGTGGCACAGCAGTTAGTGCTGCTGCCTTACAACACTGGGCCATGTGCTCAGTCCTGACCTCGGGTGGGTGGATTCCGAACATTTTCTCTTTGATAGGTTTCCAATAGGTGCTTCAGTTTTGTACACATTCCAGAAATAGCTGGCTGGTTGGATAATTAACCCCTGTATTACCCCTACTGGAGGCAAAAAGAACTAGGGGAAAGTTTTTGGGTGTGCAAGAGATAGGGCTGCAGGAAAATTAAAGAGATGAGACTGTCTGCCAAGAACTAGTAAAGACTCAATGAGACAAATATTCATCTTCTGTGTTGTAATATGGGAGTAATAAACTGATGAAATTATTGGTGCAAGTACCACCTTAAGTAATCAAAGCAAAAAAATATACTAGGCCTGTGTCAAAGAGAGGCCAAAGACAGTAACTGTAGGGCACAACAATTACTTGAAGCTTTAGCAGATAGACTCATAATGTTTTTGAGTTCTACATACTAATTAAGATTGGTCCAAGGTAAAATATTGCAGGCCTTCAAAGTACATGCATGTTAAATCTGAAGTTAAGTCTTCAGGGTTCAAATCTCCATCAATTTGGTGGACTCAATCAAATAAAAGGAGAATCCATAAACAGATTATTGAGATAGACAAAATAAATATTTCCAAAGGCATGTATAATGCCTAACATTGCTGATTAATAGAGAGGAGGGGAAAAATATATAAATGTAAATGAAGAGTACAAAATTGAATATGCATACTCACTCTGTTTGCAGTGACAGCAAAATATTGCAGATTCTGAAGGAATCCAATGTCTTGTGGAATGGAGGTTAAGTTGTTATGACTCAAATCTAAATACCGCAATTTGCGGCAGTAGAAAAGCTGTGTGGGAATCTTTTCAATTTTGTTTCTGTTTAAGTAAAGCCTTTCCATGTTGGTCAAAGTGCCAACCTGAATAGGGATGTAGGCAATGTGGTTATACCACAGCTTAAGGCAGACTAGACGCCGTAGGTGCTGAAAGCTGATTATTTCCTCAATTGTCTTTAAGTTGTTGTCTTTGAGATCAATCTCCTGCAAGTTATGGAGACTGAAGATAGAATGTGGTATTCGTTCCAAATCACAACGAATCAACTCTAATTCTGTCAGATTAACCATCTTCTTTAAACTATTGAGTACCATAAGTTTGGTACCTTCATTGTTGATTGACAATTTCTGGAGATGAATGCCGACATCTGTAACAACCTGTGGCAGCTTGGTCAAATTACTCTTCAACCTCAAAACTTTGAGACATTTGAGATCCCTCAAACCATCAATCACAATGTAGCGGTTATTTTCTGCACTCAGATTCCCAGTTAGATGAAGCTCTTCGAGGTTCTTCAGGCTATAGATCCACAGGGGGATCTCTTTGATGTCTGTAAACTTGATATGTAGTGACTTCAGATGCTCGCGCAAGAAAGCAAGAGCTGGTGCCTCAATCTTTGCTGGGGTGTGGTACAACCAGAGTTCTTTAAGGTTCGTAAGTTGGGCAATGATTGGAGGAATGGTGACATCCAGGATCATCTCTAGTTTGAGCACTTCTAACTCAGTCAGGTCAAAGATGGTGTCTGGAATTCCACTCAGCATGAAGAGGTGGAGTTCTAGTTTGTCCTGAGAATTTTTCATGATCCTCTGCCGGAGTTTCTCCAGGGTCCATTCATTATTCAGATTGAGCTGCCGTAATTTGTTCTCACTAACCTCAGACAAAAAGACAGCAAAACGTTTTGAGTACAATGGGTCATACTGATCAATCAGGTGCAGCATGAAAGCAAAGTCATTCTTTACATCAGGAATGTCACTGTAGCTGCTCTCCTCCCGAATGGACTCAAATGAATACTTCTTCAGTGAACGCCGGAGCATCCACCAAAGTGTGTACATGCAAATGAGTCCATAAACAATCACTAAACTAATATAAAAGGATGCCAGGATTTTGAACAAGGTGGCTAATGGATGAGCACACTGATACACTCTGTATCCTGTAAGGTTCTGAATGTCCACAATACAAGACACGTCAAATTTTATATCATCAACATAATAAAGTGAATAACTAATAATAAGCGCAAATTTGATTACTTTGATAATAGTCTGTCTCATGTAGAGTTGGTAAACTATATCTCCTTCTTCTACATGAGTGCGGAATTTCTTTACTTTTTCAAAAAGGGCCTTAGCTTGTTCTCCCTCCTTTTTATCTAGTACACCTGTTTCTGATCGATCAACTATCCCTTGTTCAATACGAGATTTTGTTCTCTGCAACATAGGTACGCTGGCTTCCACATCCTCACTCGCTGAAGAAGATTTCTTTGCCATTGAGCCATTCATTTTAGCCAACGATTGTTTTGGGTCACTTTCCTCCACCACTGTTTCAGACAGTGCCCGTGTTGTCCATGGAGAATCAAAGCATTTAAGAAGAATTGATACAAAATGTTCTAGCTTTGAGCTGGTCCGAGGATATTTGAACCAGAAATTACTACACACTAAGAACACCAGTGTGTGCAGAAGTACCAGGTAAGGAAAGTATTTTGCAAACCAGTGAAGTTTATTTTCATAGCACACTGCATCCACATAATTGTACTGGTGCCGGTCCAAGTCATATTGGATACCCGTAGGTTCATTGGAAAATGGGGGATTCGGGTATTCTGTAGTTGGCAACACTGTGGATGGCGTCTGAACAGGTTCCATGCATGTATTGTTTAAAACCCATTTGCAGGGTAAACAAATCATTTTGTCTTGTGTGACCTGCAATGTTCCCCCAAACACTGCTATCATAAGCATTACAATGGAGATGTAGTCCGTAAACACGTCCCACCACGGCTTCAAGATGCGGTATGCAGGCTGGGTGTCAGCAAAGTATCGCAGCTCCGTCACTGGAATCATCATGCAGCTGGAAATTAACAGAAATAAATTATGGTAAATACCTTCTTCCCCTGGGCTAACGTCCCCCCTGTAACTGAATAAAAATAATTCTAGGCGTTGCAGTTTTACACTACCCATTTTAATTAGACCCGTCAAACTTGGACCATTGACATACTTCCGGTCACATTTCCATCACTTTATCACCCTCACCCCCAACTTCCACCAGGGGAAACTTGGTGCCTCATTAATCGACCAATCTGCACAACTAATAGGATGTGGGTAGAAACTGAACCAGCCTTAAGAAACCCACATAGCCAGGGAGAATGTACAGACTTCGTTCAAATAGCACTAGTGGAACCTGGAGCTGTGAAACAGCAGCTCTGCTAGTTTTGCCAGTGAATCATTGACATGGAAACCTAAAGAGACAACTTGTAATTGTATACATTGCATTTCTAATGACAGAAGGTCATGGATAAGAGGGTTTAGAATGATATGAGCTAAGTGCAGGTCCAATTTTGGTCATCATGCACAAGTTGGACCAAATGGCCTGTTCGGAGCTCTAGAACTAGGACTTAGATAGATTGAGCATCAGAAACACAGACCAGCAAGGATTACTGGAGAAAAACATGCCAAGGCTTATCAAAGGATAGGAACATTATTGTGTTTCTAACCAGTAAATATATGCAACTTGGGTGGTCAGATAGCTGTGCCTAATTTGGGTGATCCAATCTTCTGGAGTGGAGGCTTGAACATAATTATAGGCCACGAAAGAATGAACCACGTGTCAAATTTGTTTTCATGATTCAATTACAAGTTCAATACAAAATCATGAAAACATTAAATAGTTGAGAATCATGTTCCATTTTAATTTCAAAAATATCCAAAACTAATAGGATTCATATGTTGGTTTGCACTTGAATTAATATTCAACAATCAAGTCTAAATACACCGTGTTTTATGTATTAAATGTGAATTCCCCCAAAAACTGCCCGGATCTTCTTTTAGCTATCTGGGTCTCATATTGTTCTCTGAATTATAGCTTCAAATTATTGCCTAGCAATAGTTCATTTTCTGCTTTTGCTGATGTGAACCTGCAGCCGATTGAAACATATTCCCAAAGTCTTCAAGAGATTAAAAGTTTCTTGAAATCATATTCAGACAACCACTATTCCATGATTAGTCTAAATTTTCAATGAAGAAATAGATACTTTCAAAATTTCAAAGTCACGTCATTAAAAAGTGGATGTCAACAGAAAAGACCAAGTATTTCAAGTGTGCACAAAGAAACTATCTTCAAATCCTTTTTCAGATTGGACACTTGGATGTCCCGTGGGCTAATTTGGATACACCACCTTTGGAAGATTCTACTTTAAAAAAAAATTTGAGTAAAGTTTCTGATGGAAATATCCAAAAATATGAGCATGATTTTTGACAACCAATGCATAATTAGTGCATGAATACGATAATGCAACGTATTAATGGTGTAGCACAAATTCTCTACAAATAGCACAAATTTTGGTTACCACATATCTTACACATCCCAATAGAAAATTTTACAAATAACATTAGAAAACATAATTGAAACAACATTATTTCATTTTCATCACAATTCAACTTTCACTTTATCAGTTTTCTAACATCTTATTTTGTGTGCAGTTTACGAAAGTGCCAGAAAAACTTCGCAGGTCACACAGCATCCATAGGATGTAAAAGGCAGTTGATGTTTCAGCCTGAGTCCTTCATCAGGAATACCTCTGAAAGTTCTATATGGTTGTCTCTACATTTAAAATCTACAACTAAAATATTGCCCAACTCTCAGATTGGTTTTAGAACCTTTCTAAAATGTTGCTCTCAGGATGATTTTTTTCCCCCTAATTCCCAAGAGGGATGAGACCTGATTAAGTGAGGAGGTTCAGAAGTCAGCTGAACTGGCAACACGAGAGGAGCCTGACCAGCATTCAAGAATAAAAACTTGTGTAAACAATACAAGGAAGGAATACAAATATTCCCACTTTGTCCCAAAATTGTTCATAGAGCTGCTTAGACTTTTTAAGTATTAACCTTGTTCTCAGCTTTATGATCAAAAGGCAAAAATCTGACCTCAAATGACAAACAAGAAAGAGACCATTTGTGCCTTCAAGCCGATATAGCAAAATTCCATCTGGTCTTAACTTTGGCCTCAACTCCCTCTTCCATAAACCTTAATCTCTTTTCTCCAAAAGTCTTTCTCAGCCATGAAAAAGTAAAAAGCATCTACAGTTTTCTCAGAGAATTACAAGGATTCCAAATCCTCAAAATACATTTTTTTCTTACTTAAATTTTAAATGGCCAGTCTCTTGCACTGTAACAAACCCCTTAGTTCTACACCCTCTCCATTTGGAAAAATAATCTCATTTTATCTATGTGGAGTGCTGTTAGACAGAATCAGACACACACAAGGTAAAGACTGTACAACAGGCTTTAATCCACAAAGACTTCTACAGAGCCAGGCTGGCTGTGGCTGCAGCAACTCAGTCTTTAATCCACAAAGATTTCCACAGAGCTAGGCTGGCTGTGGCTGCAGCAACTCAGTGTGAGGCCTCGGGAGGCTGGCAGCAGGCTTATATCCCAGAGGGTGATTGACACCCGACCAGGTGGGGCTTGATCCATTCAGGCCAACTGATTGGCAACCGGCCAAGTGTTGTCCTGTCCCCTTACACTCCGCAGGTACAGAGGTTGCCTCCTGCAGTAGGCCGGTGGTGTACCATCACGTTCACCCATTTCTTTAAAATTGTCCCGGAGTGGGAGGGTGGGGCAGTAACAAGGAATCGCACCCACTATGTATACAATATTTACAAGTTGAGACGATTCGGCGGCTGCCGGGGTCTCTGTGACCGTCATAGGACTGGCTCCTGGTCACTGGTCAGAGGGGAAGTGGGGGGGCTGGTGGCAGGGGTGTGTGTGCCTGGTGTGGTGTCATGCAGAGGGGTGACCAGGGGGGCTGGGGTCAACGTATGCGGGTCGTATTGGATGGGTGGGGGGGGTTTGGGTTCATCTCCTAAGGCTGAAGCAAGCCCCTGGTGGTCAAGAAGGCCCTGCATGCCCCATAGCTGCTTGTGGACGAGGATGTACGCCCGGTCAGCACCATCCCGGGTTGGAGGGTGGCGTGGTGTGGTGGGTGCTCCTGCTGGTGCCAGGTCCCTGGTTGAGATGGTGTCCTCCCTGCCACTGCCGAACCTAATGTAAGCGTAGTTATAGTTTGCATGAAGGAGGAAAACCTGCTTTACCAGGGCTTATGCAGAAGCACTGGTCCCAGGGATGTGAGCCATGCTGGGAGTGACATTCCAGTTGCCGACCTCCTGGGGAATGAGAACAGGCGTTTGTGAGGGGTCTTGTTGGTAGCCGTGCACAGCAGTTAACGAATGGCATGGAGCGCCTCGGGCAGGGCGTCCTACCAGAATTCAATGGCCCATCCTTTTGACCTGAGAGTCAGGAGGACTGCCTTCCAGACCACCCCATTCTCACATTCCACTTGCCCATTGCCTTTTGGGTTATAGCTTGTCGTGCGACTGGTCGTGATACCCCTTGCCGTCAGGTACTGGTGCAGCTCGTCGCTCATGAAACTAGACCCCCCCACCCCGGTCTCTGTGGATGAAGGCAGGGTAGCCAATCATGGTGAAAATCTGCCCCAAAGCCCTGATGACGGTGGCCATGGAGGAGTCCGGACAAGGGATGGCGAAAGGGAAACATGAGTACTTGTCCACTACTGTGAGGAAGTAGACGATTTGGTTCATGGAAGGCAGGGGCCTTTTGAAGTCCACGCCAAGATGCTCGAAAGGCTGAGTAGCCTTTACAATGTGGGCCTGGGGGGAGGCAGGGGGCTGAAGAAACGGGGTTTACAGTCCGCACAGACCCGACAGACCCTTACGTCCCTGATGGTGTACGGCAGATTTCGGGAATTAACCAAATGGTACAACCGGGTGATGCCCAGATGGCAGAGGAACTCATGCAATGCCTGCAACCTGTCGTCTGCATAGACATGCAGGTGTGAGAGAGAGCATCAGGGGAGTCGTTAAACTTCCCAGGGCGGTACTGGATGTCGTAGCTGTAGGTTGCCAGCTCGACTCTCCAGCGCAGGATCTTGTCGTTCTTGATCTTGCTCTTGTGGGTAGTGTTAAACATGAACACCACTGCCCGCTGGTCAGTGAGGATCGTGAATCTCCTGCTGGCCACATAGTGGCACCAGTGGCGGACTGCTTCCACAATCTCTTTGGCTCCTTTTCAATGGCTGAGTGCCCTAGCTCGGAGCCGTGGAGGGTCCTGGAGAAGAAAGCGATAGGGCGCTCCACCTTGGTTGAGGATAGCAGCGAGGGTCACCTCTGAGGCATCACTCTCCACCTGGAAGGGGAAGTCCTCATCCACAGCCTGCATCATGGCGCCCGCGATGTCTTGCCTGATGTGGGTGAAGGCTGCCTGCGCCTTGGGTGGGAGGGGAAAAGTTGTGGCTTGGGCTAGTGGGTGGACCTTGTCCGAGAATGAGGGACCCACTGCAAGTAATAAGAGAACAGGCCCAGGCACCTGCGGAGGGCCTTTAGCGTGGTGGGGGGGGGGGGGGAGGGGTAACTCCATTAATGGGCGCATCTTTTCCAGATCTGGGCTGACGACTCCATGGGCCACGATGTACCCCAGGATGGCGAGGCGGGTGGTGCTGAACACACACTTCTCCTTGTTGTATGTGAAGTTCAACTCCGCAGCCGCCTGAAGGAATTTTTCCAGGATAGCCTCGTGGTCCTGCTGGTCACAGCCACAGATAGTGACGTTATCCAGATATGTGCCGGTCTACCATGCGATCCATCTCCCACTGGAAGACGGAGACCACGTTCGTGACCCCAAAAAGAACCCAGCGGAACTGGTACAGGCATCCGTCCACCTCAAAGGCGGTGTAGGGCTTGTCCTTCGGGTGGATAGGGATTTGGTGATATGCCGACTTCAGGTCAATCGTGGAGAAAACCCGGTAGCAGGCAATCTCATTGACCATGTTGGTAATCCTCGGCAGGGGGTAGACATCCAACTGGGTGTACTGATTAATGGTCTGGCTGTAATCCACGACCATCCTCGGCTTACTTCCCCCTTTGACCACCAGGACATGGGCTCTCCAAGGGCTGTTACTGGGCTCTATAACGCCTTCTGCCAGGAGCCGCACCTCCGCCTTGATGAAGTCCCTGTCTGCAGCGCAATAGCGCCTACTTCTGGTGGTGATTGGCTTGCAGCCTAGTGCAAGGTGTGGAAAGAGTGCTGGTGGGGTGATGCACAGTGTGGAGAGGCCGCAGGTTGGCTGAGGCTGGTAGGTTGGCATGCTGTGCAATGTGAGTGGAGGTTGCTGCCTCCAGAAGGCAAGGGTGACAGTCTGCAGGTGGCACTGGAAATCCAGACCCAGGAGGAGTGGGGAGCAGAGTTTGGGCATGACCAAGAGCCTGAATCCTGTGTAAGTCTCCCCTCCCACTGTTATATCAACTGAGCATCGCCCGAGGGTACCAACAGTCTTATCCTTGATGGCGAGGGCGATCAAGCAGGTGGTGGGATGGACCTTTAACTTTAAGGAGTGGGTCACACTCGGGTGAATAAAGCTCTCGGTGCTGCCACTGTCCACCAAGCACTTTGTTACCTGTCCATTGACTCGCACGTCCATCATCGAGCACCCGAGATCCTGGGGAATGTCCCTGGTCAGCGTGGTGGCGGCCAGGATCATTTCGGAGTCGTTGCTATCCGGAGGGATGGGGAGCGTCGATGGGGCAGCCTGGTCATTGCCCGTGTTGATCATGTCGACATCAGTCGTGAGGTGCAGCACGCGGTAGCCAATGGCCTCCGGAGGCATGGGGAGCATTAGTAGGGCGGCCTGGTCATCGCCCGTGTTGACCACCTTGTTTTCAACATCATCGGGGGCCCTCAGTGTTGGGCTCTGCCTGCCTAAGATGGCGGCGGCACATGGGAAGCCGCTACGTGGCTGGCCTCCTTCCCCAGCCATATTCACTGCCCTGGGGGAAGTGACGTCATCATGGCCAGCGGCAGTGACGTCATTGCGTCAACCGGACGCGACGTCACACCATGAGTCGGAAGTGACGTGGCTGTAGTTCTCAGCGAGTGGTGAGGGCAAGTGCTGGTGCAGATGCTCGGGGTACATGCTGTGACGGTTGCTGGCCGGGCCGGATGTTGCATGGTAGAAGTTGGGGAAGGTGGAAGTTGTCGCGAGGACAATGGCGCCGCCCGGCATGCGCACATGTAGGGGGGGGGGATGTCCGCGGAGGAGGTAGGGAGGTCACAGAGGGCTGCTGAGCTGCCGGCAGGTTTAGAGAGGTACACTTTGGCAAAGTGGCCTTTCTTGCCGCATCGGGAACAGTACAGATTCCTAGCTGTGCAGTTTTGGTGCAATCATCGATCTGACCCACACCAGGACCCACAGTACTTACAGGGGTGCCAGGCACCTGCTGCAGCGACATTCGCCTCACAAACTCTGCCTGGGGCTGCAGCTGCAGTGTGAGAAGGCCATGAGGGAGCCTGGGGGAACCCGGAATCGAAGGCTTCATCGTGCAGGGCTGACGCTTCCAGGGTTTGGACCACTTCCACAGTCCTGGTTAGGGCATAGATTTTCTCTTCCAGCAGCTTCTGTCAGATGGCCTCCGAGTATAGACCTCGGATGAAGGCGTCCCGGATCAGCTTCTCAACCTCCTCTACACCTACCCCGGGTTCAGCCAGACACAGTTGGGCCAACTCTTGCGAGTGTCCCAGGTAAGACTCAGCCGTCTCCCTGGGTTGCTGGGCTCAGGTGTTGAGGAGGTACCTTGCACAGACCACATTCTTGGGGGGGGGCCTGTACAGGTTCTCGAGAATGTCCATTGCGCTCTTGAATGAGAAGAAGCCTTTGGTTACCTGGATGGCGCGGGGACCCAGCTTTGACCAGAGTATGACCAACCTCTTCCGATCGGAGTCCAGTATGTCGCCCTCGTGTGCCTCGATGATTGCCTCGACTGTGTGTCGCCAGATCTCAAAGCGTGTCTGGGTTTCCAGGTGGTGTGGGTCGACCTCGAGGTTCCTGCGCTCAGGAGTTTTTCCATGGCAACCGTGGGAAAATTTTGTGGATTAAATTGTGGTGTGCTGTTAAACAGAATCAGACACACACAAGGTGAAGACTGAACAACAGGCTTTAATCCACAAAGACCTCCACAGAGACAGGCTGGCTGTGGCTGGAGCAACTCAGTGTGAGGCCTCGGGAGGCCAGCGCAGGCCTATAATCCCGGAGGGTGATTGACACCCGACCGGGTGGGGCTTGATCCATTCAGGCCAACTGATTGGCAGCCGGCCAGGTGTTGTCCTGTCCCCTTACACTCCTGCAGGTACAGAGGTTGCCCCCTGCAGTAGGCCAGTGGTGTACCACCACAATCTACCTGCTAAACTTTTTCCAGAATCTTGTGAGTCAATGAGATTGAATGTCTAAACTGCAGAGAGTTTAGGCTCATTCTGCTCCATCGTGGAAGAAATCAATCACACCACCTGCGAGCCAGGAACGTCCTTAAGGAAACCTAATCTATATAGGGTAATGTTGGTTTAATCTTAAAGACCAGTACAGTTGTATTCTTGTAGTTAATTAGAAACTGACTTTTATTGAAAGGCTATTTGATTTAATTGGTTGCTGCACCTGAATTCAAGGTTTATTCAAGCATATCAGATCTCTTTCAATACAAAGATTCTTTAGTGTCATATCTTACTAATACTTTTCTACACCAACCTTCATTATATTCTATTTGCCATCTTCTTACCACTCTCTCACTTGTCCTCCAATAAACACTAGTTACGCCTCACAACTTGCTCATCATTTGATCCAGATTTTATACTGCACTGGTAAACTTTAACTTCACCTATAAAGAAACAAAATAACTGGAAAATAGCACTGTGGATAGCATTACATTAAAAGAAAAAAAAAAATCAGTGAAACCAATAAATTTAAATTTTATTTGATGTACTTCCATATGTCCCCATTTTTATTGAGAGTAGTAAATATGCAGAGGCACGGTTGGCATGGAGTTCAATGCTAACTGGTAAACTTTTACGATAATTAGTTTAACATCCAATCTAAAATTGTTTTCATGCAATGATGAGGCATATAGGAGTGTGAAATATAAAGTGAAATATCTATGTACAACCCTCCTCCTTCAGTAGAAAGAAACATGAGATGGTAGTGGATATGCTGAATAGAGTTGGTAAGTGGGAACCAGGGTTTGGCTGATGGGATTTATACCCCAGTAAGAAGAGGATTGGAATCCATCATCAAGCCCTCAGGGCCAGTAAAGATCACCATTGCCATTCCTGAGAGTTTTAAACCGCAGGTGATACGGTTCAATGCTTGTAGTTTAATAAAATGTGGAAGGATCGAGAGTCAGAGATGATATAGTGTTCAGGAGAAATATATGTGTCTTAATAGATATTGCCCCTATTGGAGTGATGTATGGTGGACTACCCATAAAAACCTACTCGAAAGGGGTAAATGGGAAAAATTTGGAATGAGGATAAACATCAGTGGAAAGGACCTGTTGGCGCATTGTTATAGAATAATCGTAAAAGGATCAAAGACTAATCCAACTAATAGTACCTTCACAATAATGCCCAAGATGAAACCCTATACTTCACCCAATGATCTGAAAATAGTACAGATAGTAGAGGTAGAGGACCTTAGACAGATGATTGAGACAAGATATGGAGATACAAATGCCTGGGTAGAATGGGTATAATATACGGTGAAGAGTTTAAACAAGAGCAATTGCTATGCATGTGCTTCTGGACGTCCGATAGCACAGGTGGTTCAACCTCCGTTGGGGTGGGGTAAAGACAGACAAGAAATAAGGTGCATGATGGCTTTGTGTCAGGATAGAGAGGCCTGGAGTAACCAGTCCTGTAAATCTCTGTCCTTGGTGTTCCCTCCTCTGAAGATGAAGGATGTCCGGATTCTGCCATCAGGGAATCACACAGCCTGCATTTCAAGACAAGGAAGCAAAGGACCTAGGAAAGCTACAACTATGCACAAAGGTACAAGACATGACAGAGGAGAGGGGAGGGAACCACTCAGCCTTGAATGTACCTCGAACAGATCTATGGTGGTTCTGCGGAGGCAGAATCCTTGGACCAATTCTTCCTCCCAATTGGAAAAGCACCTGTGCAATCATTCAATTGACCACCTTGGCATTTGAACGGGAGAAAGTAATAAGGATAAAGTAAGAAGGAGTTCCTTGGGATATTTTTCAATAACCAAATTTATATTGATTCAATTGGGGTGCCAAGGGGAGAACCTAATGAATTTTAGGCACGCAATCAGATAGCACCAGGGTTTGATGTAGTTTAATCAAAGATACATGGTAAAAAGAAAGAGGATGGATTGTGAAAAATGGCTGAAAATTATTAAACTAACACCATTCTGCAAAGGGTGATGGAATGCGAAATATGTAGATTAGTGCTTGAAAATATACAGCACTAACTACTGGGCCCCTTTCTTATAAGAAACTTCAAGGATGAAGGAATCTGGTTCAGACTGGCACAGTGACCTAGGATACCCCATAGTCACCATTGCACTTGCTTAATAAAGACATAAATATTAACTTAGACACCCCTAAGGATGGGACTGTCTAATTAACATAACATGCGATGTATGATGAGGGAGGGACTGTGTGGTATCTGCAGGGATGGAAGGGAAAAGGGGAAGGTTGTAAGGTATTGAAATTCTGATTGGAAGAGACTAAATGAAGGTGTGGTGATGTTGAGTGTGGGACTGTATGACAGAGTGATGATTCTGGACCTCCAGTGTTTCTTTGGACTGAGAGACACCCAGCTCTGCAGACACGAAATAAAGATGAACCTGTTCTCCAAGACTTTGTCTCCAGAGTAGTGATTGTGAACACTTTATATTTCACAGGAGGGAGATAGATCAGCTCGTTGAGTGGTGTCACACCAAGAACTTTGCACTCAATGTTAACAAAACCAAGGAGTTGATTGTGGACTTCAGGTGGAAGTCAGAAGAACACAAACCAGACCTCATTAAGGTTCAGCAGTGGAGAGGGTCAAGAGCCTCAAATTCCTCTGAGGATCAGTCCTGGAGCCCCCATGCCGATGTAATCACGAAGAAGGGGACTACAAAGCAATCATCTCAGATTTTTGCTACGCAGATATATTTGACTCTACTTCATATCTGCCACTGGATGACATAAAAGCTTAATCCAGGGGTGTGGACTTGCTAATGAGCTGAGCAGAAGTATTTTGAAACAGCTCTCCACAAAAAATATTTAAAAGACATTTTAAAAGCTTTAAAAAAAAATCAGAATTTTATCATCAAAAATGGATAAAACAAGTACTAAACGACCGAGGCAATTGAGAACAAAAACTGAGGAAATAACAGCTCAGCCAAGAACATCAAGAGGAAGCCTGATGAGGAGTGACTCAGCAGGGGCCCTGGTACCAACTGAAGCCACAGAGCTGGGGAGGTGGCTCAAGATATAGCCTCCATCCTGAGCACATTATGTAATCATTTTACGAGTATGGAATCAGTGATGAGAGATATCGAGAAGGTAATGGAAATTAAAGAAGTTGTGGAAGACTTAAGTGAACAAATTATTCAGTCAAAGGCTGAGCTGGACAAAAAACAGGCTGAAGGCACTGGAAGAAAAAGCAAAAATATGGGACACAGAAAAGACTGATGGATGAGATCGACCATATGGAAAATTTTAGCAGACGTAACAATGTAAGAATCATTGGACTGAGAGAAGGAATAGAGGGAAAAGACGCACGAGTTTCTTTGAAACATGGATCCCACAAATGCTGGGACAGGTCAAATGCAAAGCTGCAAATTGAAAGGGCTCACCGGATCCTCAGATCCAGAAGAACCAGGGAACAGCGACCACAACCAGTCCTGGTGAGACTTTTAAGTTATCAGGAAAGAGATGCAATCTTGGGAGCAACATACGAATATTCAAAAAATAAAAATGGCCAATTAGTGGTGGACAATGCAAAAGTAATGCTTTTCCAGGACTTCAGCCCTGCCTTGGTCAAACAAAGAAAGGAATTTGATGAGGTAAAAAGACAACTGAGATCTAAAAACTTTAAATATTCAATGATTTATCCAGCAATGTTGTGGGCGGATGTCTCAGAAGGTAATCAATGAATTTTCAAGAATAAAGAAAAAGTGGAAGAATTTTAAAAAAAGTAATGAAAAGATTAAAGTCACCAGCTGAAAGGGCTGAAAAGACCATTTCAAAATGGGACTAACTGAAAAATGTATATTTTTATTTATAATAATAGTACTGAGCTGTCTTTTTAAAACAGAAAAAAAAACATTGGTTTATATGGAGAGGTGGTAAGGAGAGCAGCAAGGTTGAAACTCTGACTGGGGTCTGGGGGGGGTGGGGGGGGAGGAGAGAAGAGATGGTGCCAGGAAAGGAACCTTTTTTAAAAAAAAGATGGAGCCAAAGCAAGGGTTTCTCTTTCGGAAGAACCTGCAGGCTTTTTTCACCATCAGAGCTAGGGATGAGTGTGTCACTTAAGGAGGAAATGTATGTGTTGGAAATGTCTTTTAATAGGGAAATATTTTGATAGTATTTATAAAATTGGTAAGATATTATTATACTGTGGTGGCGCACTCTCTTATGGCGAACTGGCCCTGTGTGTAATGCCTTGTGGCGGAGCAGCCATGGGAAGATGGCACCATCAGGGGTTCTTCCTGACTCAAATCTCCCTCTCAGCATGCGCCTTGGGCAGTGATTATGACGTCACCACACACGACGCCACGATGTTCTACCACATTGTGAGCGCACTGGATCAAGACACAGCAGCCAGGGTGGACAACCTCATCCATCATCCTCCAGCTGAGGGTAAATATACTGCCCTCAAGAACTTGCTCCTTGGGATATTTGGCCTCACCCCCCAGCATCGGGGTTCCAGGCTCTTGCACCTGCACAGGCTTGGGGACCACAATCCGTCAGCGTTAATGGACAAAATGCTGGCCCTGGCGAAGGATCATAAGCCTTCTTTCCTCTTCCACCAGATTTTCCTCGAACAAATGCCAGAGGATATCCAGTTGCTCCTTACAGACGAGGATTTTGCGGACCCACGTAAGGTCACAGCCCGAGCGGATGCCCTCTGGCGTACGAAGAGGGAGCACAAGGCAGGCCTCAACCAGGTTTCAAGACCAAGAACCAGTCAACCGCAAGCTGCCCCAAGCATAAACCAGAATAGAGCCATTCGACCTGGTGCTGGGGAGCACAAGCCTGTAAGTGCCGCCAACCCTGCAGCTTCCAGGGAAATGACTGGGCCAGCCGCCATTGATGGCTGGCCACGTGAACAGCCTCCTTTATGTCACTGATAAATCCACCAGCCGGCGTTTCCTGGTGGACCCAGGGGCTGAGCTGAGCGTCCTACCCCCTACAACGCTGGAGACTCGCACCCGATCTCCCGGTCCAACCCTGCGGGCGGCCAATGGTTCCACCATCAAGACCTATGGCACCCGCAGGGCGCAGATCCAGATCGGCAAAGAAAAATTCCACTGGAGGTTCGTGTTGGCCTTGGTGGGCACCACGCTGTTGGGGGCCAACTTCCTGAGGGCTCACGGCTTGCTGATTGATATGAAGAGCAAGAGGCTGGTCAACGACCGCACTTTCCACTCCGTGCTTTTGGACACCGCGAACACCATCAGACCAGAGATCGCTGCCATGGCCGCTGCCAGGGATGAGGACACCGATATACTCCATGAATTCCCCGCCATTTTGGAGCCACACTTCAATGCCGCTTTCCCCTGACACGGAGTTTTCCACCACATCACCATGCAAGGCCCCCCGTTGCACGCTAAGCCCAGATGGCTGCTGCCCAAAAAGCTATAGCAGGCGAAGGAGGAGTTTTCAAGGCTCCAAGAGTTGGGGATTGTCCGGCGTTCAGACAGTGCCTGGGCATCACTGCTCCACGTGGTCCCCAAGTCATCTGGGGGCTAGAGACCCAAGACTACCGATGGCTGAACGATGCCAAAACCCCCGACAGGTACCCAGTCCCCCATTTACAAGATTTCTTGGCCAATCTCCACGGTGCACAGCTATTTTCCAAGGTCGACCTAGTGCAGGGATATCACCAGATCCCAGTGCATCCCGACGATGTAGGAAAGACTGCGATCGTCACCCTGTTTGGCCTTTTCGAGTTCCTCTGGATGTATTTCGGGTTAAAGATTGGGGCCCAGATGTTCCAGCACCTCATGGACGCAGTGGGTAGGGACTTGGACTTTGTGTTCATCTACTTAGATGATATCCTTATTTCCAGTTGCAACTGCGAAGAACACAAAACCCATCTCCGTGCCCTGTTTGCCCGGCTGGCGGAGTTCGGCCACATGGTCAACATGGCCAAATGCCAGTTCGGCAAGCAGTCGCTGCAGTTCCTGGGGCACATCATCTCGGCGGCTGGAATCGCTCCGGCACCAGAGAAGGTGGCAGCCATCCAACATTTTCCCAAACCTTCCACCCTCAAAGGCCTGCAAGAGTTCATGGGGGATGATGAAGTTTTACCATCTGTTCATCCACAGTGCCGCTGTACCATGCATCCTCTGTTCGCACTTATCGCCACGAAGGAAAAGACCTTACCCTGGCCGGAAGAGTCGGACAAGGCTTTTACGGCAATGAAAGAAGCCCTCACCAGTGTGATGTTGCTGGTGCACCCACGCCCTGAGGCACACACAGTGCTCTCGGTGGATGCCTCAGCTACCGTGGTCGGGGGATTTCTGGAGCAATGGCTCAATGGACAATGGCGCCCGCTGGCCTTTTTCAGTAAACAGCTGCGCCCGCTGGAGCTCAAGTACAGCACGTTCAATTGGGAGCTCCTAACACTGTACTTGACCATCTGCCATTTCTGCTATTTCCTGGAGGGTAGATCCCTCACAGTCATCATAGTCCACAAATCCCTCACCCAGGCACTCACCTTGGCCAAGGACCCGTGGTCAGCCAGACCACCTCTTACGTGTTGGAATTCACTACCGACATCCGGCACAGGGCAGGCAAGGACAACGTGGTAGCGGACGCACTCTTGTGCCCATCCATCAATACGCTAGCCCCTGGCCCAACAGCACAATGCAGAGATACAAGCCCTCAGGATTGCCATCTCTGGCCTAGACCTCAAGGACATCCAGTTCTCCAACAGCCCGGACGCGCTGTTCTGCGATGTCTCTTCAGGCCCACCATGCCCAGTAGCACCACCACAGTGGAGGGCGAGAGTCTTTAGCCTAATCCATGATCTAACTCATCCCGCGGTGAAGATGACTGTGTGGATGGTTGCAGAGCGATTCGTGTGGCACGGGCTCAAGAAGGAGATGGCGGAGTTGGCTAGGAACTGCACCAAGGCCCCAATCCAACCCTTCGACTCATCAGCGCGGAGGTTCCAGCACATCCACGTTGATGTCGTTGGCCCTTTGCCGGTAGGTGCACTACCTCTTTACAGTAGTGGACCGAGCCACAAGATGGCCCACCATCCCGATCAAAGAAGTTTCGGCAGAGATGGGTGCTAGGATCTTGGTCAGTCAGTGGATCACCCGTTTCGGTGACAGGAGCGCCCAGTTTACCTCCACGCTATGGGCCCAGCTAGCGAGATTCTTAGGGGTTAAACTCCACCACAACACAGCCTACCACTCACAATCCAACGGTTTGGTGGAGAGGTTTCACCAGTACCTAAAGTGCGCCCTCATGGCCCGACTCACCAGCCCAGACTGGGCAGATGAACTGCCTTGGGTCCTCCTTGGGATCAGGACGGCACCCAAGGAGGACCTGCAAGCCTTGTTGGTGGAACTAGTATACAGCGCGCTCACTCCACTCTCTCTGCCCGGCAAGTTCTTCAGGCCAGAAGCCAACATAGCACCAGAGGACACAAACCTGCTGATGGATCTCCGCAGGTAACTGGCCTCCCTGGCCCCTCCACCCCCATCATGCCACAGCACCCGGCCATCCCACCACCCCAAGAAACTGGACTTGGCACAGTTTGTGTCTGTCCTGAGAGGACCGCAGAGGGCACCATTACAGCGCCGATATGAAGGTCCATATAAAGTCCTCCAGCGGAACTTTCACTCTGGATGTGGGGTGGGGGGGAGGGGGGGGAGGGAGGAACTTTCTCTTTTTACAGTGGACCCCTTGAAGGCAGCCCATTTGGACTTGTCGCAGCTGGTATAGACGGCCGTGCCCAAGCGGCGGGATGCGTAGCCGGTTGGGGGGGGGGTTGTGTGGCAGCGCACTCTCTCGTGGCGAACCGTCCCCGCATTAACGCCATGTGGTGGGGCAGCCATGGGAAGATAGCGCTGTCAGGGGTTCTTCCTGACTCAAACCTCCTCAGCGCGCGTCTCGGGCAGTGATTATGATGTCACCACGCACATGGTGACTGAGCAAGCGCTGCCCTTAAAGGGGCGCGTGCTAAATTCAAATAATGACCCTCAAGGCAGTGGCTGTACTTTCTTCAGCTGTGCAGAGCATCACAATACAATATTTGTGTGAAAAATGTAATGGATAAAACACTAAAGTTTATTAGTCTTAATATTAATGGGATAAATGGGAAGGTGAAGAGGAAGAGGGTCTTGGCATGCTTAAAGAAATTAAAGGCGAATATAACCTTTTTGCAGGAAATACATCTTACCAAATTGGAACATGATAAATTAAAGAGAGGATGGGTAGGACAAATAACGTTGTCTTCCTTTGGTTCAAAGGCAAGAGGGGTGGCTATTCTAATTAATGAAAATACAACCATGTTACCTCGACTGATTAAAGCTGGAAGGTATGTAATGGCACACTGTAAAATTTATGGAGAAACATGGACATTTATGAATATTTATGCTCTGAATTATGATGTGATGAAGCCTTTATGAAGGACATCTTAAAAACAGCAGAGGGAATACAAAATATATTAGATGGAGATGTTAATTTCTACTTTGTCCCAATTCTAGATAAATCAGCAAGAACAATATGGAGGGCAAAAGCAGCAAAAACAACAATTTCTTGTATGAAAGATCTAAATCTTATCGATGTATGGAGGCAATTAAATCCCACAAAGACTACTCTTTTTACTCAAAGGTGCATGACTCACATACAAGGATTGACTTATTTTAAATATGTGCCCAGATAGAGTATTAAAAACAGAATATCTAGTGAGGCTTCTATCAAGAGAATGTATACAGATGGCGTCTCAATACTACATTGCTTAAAAGAACAGACTTCTGTGAATTTATAGAGACAGAAATATTTAGTGAAACAAATCTGCTATTAATAAGTTTTCTGATATGGGACATGCTTAAAGCATATTTAAGGGGACAAATTATATCCTATATTTAAAATCTTAAGAGGGAACATACTGATGTGGGACTACGGTCTGGGAGGATTTAAACTTCCAAATTTCAAAAAAAATTACCTAGCTACATGGCTAGATTTCTCGCAGCCTTCTTCACTGAAGACAACCTCCGATATTGGGTTCAAATGGAAATGTACTCAATGGAGGGGGGAAGCAAAGGACTTTATCTTTAATGGTTTCAAGTCACTAAAGAAAAAGACAGATAACCCAGTTTTAATACATATGATTAGAACATGGCAAGAAATTAATGAATCTATAGGGAAAAAATAGGGATATCAATAAAAGCACCATTGTGCAAAAATCTGTTATTGCCTATGAACGTGGGCAATAGAATATTCAATTCATGGTATGACAAAGGTACAATATATATTAAGGTCTGTTACACAAAAGGAGCTCTTATCTTCTTCGAACAATTAAAACAAATACGGAGTGGCCAATGGGACCTTCTTGTGTTTTCTCCAGCTTAGATCATTATGAGAGAAAGATGGGGACCAACATTGACCCTACATGAAATTAGTGAAACTGAATGAGCGGTTTGGATGAGGAATCCCAAATTTATAACAAAAATGTACTATGCTCTCCAGAGTGAAAGTGCAAAACCAGGGTTGCAGAGGTCAGGGGAAAAATGGGAGTTAGACTTGGGTGTGTTGATTTCAGAAAGAAGCTGGTCAGATTCATGTAAGGACAGTATGACATCAATTATAAATGCAAGATAAGGAGTGGTTTGGTACTTTTTTTTTCTCACACCAATTATATTTTTACCCCACAAAAGTTACACAGATCAAAAACTGAAATTTCAGTAATGTATTTCAGGTGTGGGACTGAGACAGGAACTTATTTAAAAAAAACATGTCACGTGATTGTGCATGAAAGTGAGGCGATTTTGGAATGACAGTACAGAAAAATTAACCAGGATAACAGGGAGTGGCCTTCACAGGCGACCCGGAGCTATATCTATTAGGTAATGTCATGGAAATAAGCCAAGTCCAACTCCCCTCATAGCATGATGGACTGCGGAAATGAACAGCTGTAAACCTATGGGGAAAAAAAAAATCACATATAACTTAGAATAAATATGACACTTTTGTAAAGATTCAGCAGCCATATCTGGACCACATAGGAGTCCAGATACAGTAATAAAAAGGAACAAAAAAGGTATAAAGTAACCATTGTATATACAAAAATGTAGTTTCCCCAACTGCGGCTCCTAGAACGCTTCCACCAGCGTTGTCTCCGCTCCATCCTCAACATTCATTGGAGCGACTTCATCTCCAACATCGAAGTTCGCGAAATGGCAGAGGCCAACAGCATCGAATCCACGTTGCTGAAGATCAAACTGCGCTGGGTAGGTCACGTCTCCAGAATGGAGGACCATCGCCTTCCCAAGATCGTGTTATATGGCGAGCTCTCCACTGGCCACCGAGACAGAGGTGCACCAAAGAAGAGGTACAAGGACTGCCTAAAGAAATCTCTTGGTGCCTGCCACATTGACCACCGCCAGTGGGCTGATATCGCCTCAAACTGTGCATCTTGGCGCCTCACAGTTTGGCGGGCAGCAATCTCCTTTGAAGAAGACCGCAGAGCCCACCTCACTGACAAAAGACAGAGGAAAAACCCAACACCCAACCCCAACCAACCAATTTTCACTTGCAACCGTGTCTGACTGTCCCACATCAGACTTGTCAGCCACAAACAAGCCTGCAGCTGACGTGGACATTACCCCTCCATAAATCTTCGTCCGCGAAGCCAAGCCAAAGAACTCTATATACTTAAAATATATGTAACCTCTGATAATGTGAACAGATCTGTATGTATGGAAGGGGAGGAGGGAGGGACTGTTCTGTTTTTGTTTGTGAGAAAAAATGTAATATATTGTATATTTAAAATGTTACCACGTACAATTTTTTGAAATAAAAACAAAAATAAAATATTCAAGAAAAAGCTTAATCCATAATTCCCCTACAGACTCAACCTCACTGTAGATGTAAGGGGACAATCTTTCCTGCCATGTTGTAGCTTGCTGCTGACATGTGTCCTGCTGGAGTGGAGTTAATGTACAAATGAAAAATTATATAACTAGCATCACTTCCACTACGCAACCAAGGTGAAACCATATCCATTACAGAGATAGTAAAAATACAATGCTGGATAAACTCAGTAGGTCAAACAATGTCCTTTATATAGCAAAGGTAAAAATACATAACCTATGTTTCAAGCTAGAGCCCATCAAGGTATGGAAAAATATCGGCAGGCATCCGAATAAGAGAGGAGGGGGAAAGTGTGGTCACAAAGGCAGGAGGTAATAGGTGGAGAAGGGAGGGAGGAAACAGCAGCAAGCAAGGGGAGGAGGGATGGCAGGGTGAATAGAGAGGGAGAGCTGGAAGGGAAGGGGAGAGGGGGGAAAACAGGTTAGCAGAAACCATAAAAGTTGATGTTAATGTCATCTGGCTGGATGGAGAGAGCCCAGACAGCAAAGTAGGTGTTGTTTTTCCAATTTGTGGGGGTCTTGGTGGGATAGTACACAAGGCCATGGACTGACATGAGAGTATGGAAGAGTGACACAGAACCAAAATAGTTGGCTACTGGGAGGTCTCTGTCACTGGAGTGGATGAAATGAAGGTGCTCAGCAAAGTGATCTCCCAGTCTGTGCCCAGTCTCTACAATGTAGAGAAGGCCACAAAGTGAGGACCAGATATAGTTCATTAATCCTGTGGATACACAAGTGTTGCTTCACTTGAAATGCCTGTTTGGAGCCCCATACCATGATGAGGGAGGGAGTGTAGCCGCAGGAGAAGGTGCCGGGGATGGAAGGGATTAAGTGCAGGAAGGACAGGTCCCTACAGGAGGCAGAGAGGGGAAGATAGGCTGGTAGTGGGATCCTGTTGTAAGTGCCAGAAATTCAAGAGGATAAATGTGTTGGATGTGGAGGCTGGTGGGGTGGTAGGTGAGGACAAGGAGGATTCTGTGTTTTTTTACATCTGGGGGAAGAGGGTGCCAGGGCAGTCGAGCAGGAAATGGGGAGGCGGATGAGGGCTAAGTTGATGATGGTGGAGGGGAAGCCATATTTGTGGAAGAAGGCAGACATTTGGAAGATCTGGACTGGAAGACCTCAACTTGGGAACAGATGCAGCGGAGACGGAGAAATTGAATGAAGGGAATAGAATCCTTGCAGGGGACAGGGTGTGAGTAAGTGTAGTCAAGGTAGTTGTGGGAGTTAGTGGGTTTGTAATATACGTTGGTGGAAAGCTTGTCTTCCGAGATGGAGACAGAGAGATCCAGAAAGGGGAGAGTGTTGTCAGAGATGGACCAGGTGAGTTTGAGATCAGGATGGAAGTTGGCAGCAAAGTGAATGAAGTTGGCAAGCTTATCAGGGGTGCATGATGGAGGCCTGATATAGTCATCAATATAATGGTGGAAGAGTTAAGGAGTCTTGCCTGTGTAGGCTTGCAGCATGTGTTGCTCCACAAAGCTGGGACCCATGTGGGTATTCATTACGGAGATAGTATTTGCACACTTACTGAGATCTAGCTCCAAATTGTCATCACCCCAACACCCACAAAACTGTTCCTATTATACGTTATCCTCAGACAACAATGGTCCAATGTGAGAACCTGGAATAAGTGGACAGCTTCCAAAATCACATTCACTTCTTTACTGCACCAGTACAGAGCTTTCGGCTCTGAGGAAAAGTGTGCTTTTCTTTTTAAATTTTTTATTTTTCACACCATAAAGCACATTGATCAAGATACATACATTTTCCTTTTCAAATATATATCGTGTCGTTTTCTCCCCCCCTCCCTCTTCCCATCCCACCCTCCCTACCTCCCCTCCCATTAATTTAAAGTACAGAATCTAAGATACATTAAACCAGTCAAACAATGTTGTCACTCAATAAAAATAAACAAGAAATTCCACTGAGTCAATTCTTTTCATTTCCTTCTCCTTCTGTCATTTTAGGTGGCAGATGTCCCCGGTAAGTTTTCTCTATTGTGTTTCATGTATGGCTCCCATATTTGTTGAAATATTGCAATATTATTTCTTAAATTATATGTTATTTTTTCTAATGGAATACATTTATTCATTTCTATATACCATTGTTATATTCTCAAGTTATCTTCTAATTTCCAGGCTGACATAATACATTTTTTTGCTAAGGCTAGGGCTATCCTAACAAATCTTTTTTGTGCACCATCCAAATCAAGTCCAAATTCTTTGTTTTTTATGTTACTTAGGAGGAAGATCTCTGGGTTTTTTGGTATATTGCTTTCTGTAATTTTATTTAATATCTGGTTTAGATCTTCCCAAAATTTTTTCACTTTCTCACACGTCCAGATTGCATGAATTGTTGTTCCCATTTCTTTTTTACAATGAAAACATCTGTCAGATACTGTTGGGTCCCATTTATTTAACTTTTGAGGTGTAATGTATAGCCTGTGTATCCAGTTATATTGTATCATACGTAACCTCGTGTTTATTGTATTTCTCATAGTTCCAGAGCATAACTTCTCCCATTTTTCCTTCTTTATCTTTATGTTTAAATCTTGTTCCCATTTTTGTTTAGTTTTACCATTTGTTTCCTCATTCTCCTTTTCTTGCAGTTTAACATACATATTTGTTATAAATTTTTTGATTATCATTGTATCTGTAATCACATATTCAAAATTACTTCCCTCTGGTAACCTCAGACTGCTTCCCAATTTGTCCTTCAAGTAGGATTTCAGTTGGTAGTATGCCAACACTGTACATTGAGTTATATTATATTTATTCTTCATTTGTTCAAAGGATAGTAATTTATTTCCTGAAAAACAATTTTCTATTCTTTTGATCCCGTTTTTCTCCCATTCTCTAAAGGAAAGGTTATCTATTGTAAAAGGGATTAACTGATTTTGCGTCAGTAATAGTTTTGGTAATTGGTAATTTGTTTTATTCCTTTCTACATGAATCTTCTTCCAAATATTGAGCAGATGATGTAATACTGGAGAATTCCTACGTTGTACCAATTTTTCATCCCATTTATATATGTTCAGGTATCTTCTCCCCTATTTTATCTAGTTCTAATCTAGTCCAATCTGGCTTTTCCCTTGTTTGATAAAAATCTGATAGGTATCTTAATTGTGCAGCTCTATAATAATTTTTAAAGTTTGGCAGTTGTAAGCCTCCTTGTTTATACCATTCTGTTAATTTAGCTAGTGCTATCCTCGGTTTCCCCCCTTTCCATAAAAATTTCCTTATTATTTTCTTTATCTCCTTGAAGAATTTCTCCGTCAAGTGTATTGGCAATGCCTGAAATAGGTATTGTATCCTTGGGAAAATGTTCATTTTAATACAGTTTATCCTTCCTATTAGTGTTAGTGGCAAGTCTTTCCAATGCTCTAAGTCGTCCTGTAATTTTTTCATTAGTGGATAATAATTGAGTTTCTATAGATGGCCGAGGTTTTTATTTATTTGTATACCTAGATATCGTATTGCTTGCATTTGCCATCTAAATGGTGATTCTTTCTTAAATTTTGAGAAATCCGCATTATTCATTGGCATTGCTTCACTTTTATTTGCGTTAATCTTGTAACCCGACACTTCTCCATATTCCTTCAATTTCTTATGTAATTCTTTTATTGATATTTCTGGTTCTGTTAAGTATACTATAACGTCATCTGCAAATAAACTGATTTTATATTCCTTGTCTTTTATTTTTATCCCTTTTATTTTATTTTCTGTTCTTATCAATTCTGTTAGTGGTTCTATAGCTAATGCGAACAAAAGGGGTGATAGTGGGCATCCCTGCCTTGTTGATCTGCTTAAGTTAAATTGCTTTGATATATATCCATTTACTGTCACTTTCGCCAATGGCCCCTTATATAATGCTTTAATCCAATTAATATACTTCTCTGGTAAACTGAATTTTTGTAATACTTTGAATAAATAATTCCATTCTACTCTGTCAAAGGCCTTCTCTGCGTCTAAAGCCACTGCTACTGTTGGAGCTTTATTCCCTTCTACTGCATGAATTAAGTTAATAAATTTACAAATATTGTCTGTTGTTCGTCTTTTTTTAATAAATCCAGTTTGGTCTAGATTTACTATTTTTAGTACATAGTCGGCCCATCTGTTTGCTAATAGTTTAGCTATTATCTTAAGTAAAGATATTGGTCTATATGACGCTGGTGCGAGTGGATCTTTCCCTGTCTTTGGTATTACTGTAATTATTACTGTTTTGCATGAATCTGGCAAGCTTTGTGTTTTATCAATCTGGTTCATTACTTCCAGAAGGGGAGGAATTAATAAATCTTTAAATGTTTTATAGAATTCTATTGGGAATCCATCCTCTCCTGGTGTTTTATTGTTCGGTAGTTTTTTTTATTATCTCCTGTATTTCTTCTATTTCAAATAGTTTTGTTAATTTATTTTGTTCCTCTGTTTGCAATTTCGGTAGTTCAATTTTAGTTAAAAATTCATCTATTTTGTCTTCTTTCCCTTCGTTTTCAGTTTGATATAATTGTTCGTAGAATTCTCTGAAGTTTTCATTAATCTCTGTTGGATTATATGTGATTTGCTTGTCTTTTTTCTTTAATGCCAATACCATTCTCTTAGTTTGTTCTGTCTTAAGCTGCCACGCTAGAATTTTGTGCGTTTTTTCTCCTAGTTCATAATATTTCTGTTTTGTCTTCATTATGTTCTTCTCCACCTTATATATTTGTAGTGTTTCATATTTTATTTTTTTATCTGCCAATTCTCTTCTTTTAGTTGTGTCTTCCTTCATTGCTAATTCTTTTTCTATATTTACTATTTCCCTTTCCAACTGCTCTGTTTCCTGATTGTAGTCCTTCTTCATCTTGGTTACATAACTTATTATTTGCCCTCTGATGAACGCTTTCATTGCGTCCCATAGTATAAACTTATCTTTCACTGATTCCGTATTTATTTCAAAGTACATTTTAATTTGTCTTTCAATTAATTCTCTAAAATCCTGCCTTTTAAGTAGCATGGAGTTTAATCTCCATCTATACATTCTTGGAGGGATGTCCTCTAACTCTATTGTCAATATCAGGGGTGAATGGTCCAATAATATTCTAGCTTTATATTCTGTTTTTCTTACTGTCTTGCATACGAGCTGATAACAGGAATAGGTCTATTCTTGAGTATGTTTTATGTCTACCTGAATAATATGAATATTGCTTTTCATTTGGGTGTTGTTTCCTCCATATATCCAAAAGTTGCATTTCTTGCATCGATTTAATTGTAAATTTGGTTACTTTGTTCTTTCTGTTCATTTTTTTCCCAGTTTTATCCATGTTTGAATCCAAATTAAGGTTAAAATCCCCTCCTATTAGTATGTTCCCTTGCATGTCTTCTATCTTCCAAAAAATATCTTGCATAAATTTTTGATCTTCTTCGTTAGGTGAATATACATTGAGTAAATTCCAAAACTCCGAATATATCTGACATTTTATCATTACATATCTCCCTGCTGGATCGATTATTTCCTCTTCTATTTTAATTGGTACATTTTTACTGATTAATATAGCTACTCCTCTAGCTTTTGAATTATATGACGCTGCTGTTACATGTCCTACCCAATCTCTCTTTAATTTCTTGTGCTCCATTTCAGTTAAATGTGTTTCTTGCACGAATGCTATATCTATTTTTCTTTTTTCAGTAAATTTAGCAGTTTCTTCCTTTTGATTTGGTTATGTATTCCGTTAATATTTAAAGTCATATAGTTCAACATAGCCATTTCATACTTTGTTTATCTTCCCTTTCCGTTTCCTCATCATCACCTTTCTTTCTTATCCATTTCTGCTTTCTTGTTTTGAACACTTTATAAGACAACATTTCTAAAACATCAAGCATTTCCCTTATTCTTCTATCTAAAATTTCTTTAACCCCATTATCCCCTCCCCTTCCTGAGTTGCCCTTTATCCCTTGTCGGGCAACCACATCTCCCCTCTCCATTTGGATTTGCGAATTCACTCGCAAGCGTCAACTGATTTTGCAGTGACCGTAACTCCTCCCCACCCAGCCCCCCCCAGAAAAGATTTCAATTTTCAAATATAACAAAGGTCACTCTTTTAATTCCCTCCTTACTTCCTCTGTTCCCTTTCATTCCCTTATTAATTCTTATCTATACTCTATATATTTTCCTCTAAATGCGGATACACTCATGTACCCATATCCACACATACATATAGTTCATGGTCATTTTTACTCTCGTTACATGTCTTCATCTCTGCCTGTTTTGTAGTTGTTCCGCAAATTTTCGTGCTTCCTCCGGATCCGAGAATAGTCTGTTTTGCTGCCGTGGAATAACTATTTTAAGTACTGCTGGGTACTTTAACATAAATTTATATCCTTTTTTCGATTGGATCGTTTTTGCTGTATTAAACTCCTTTCTCTTCTTCAGGAGTTCAAAACTTATGTCTGGATAGAAAAATTTTTTTTGACCTTTGTATTCCAGTGGCTTTTTGTCTTCTCTTATTTTCTTCATTGCTTTCTCCAATATATTTTCTCTTGTTGTATATCTTAAGAATTTTACTAAAATGGATCTTGGTTTTTGCTGTGGTTTCGGGGCTAATGTTCTATGTGCCCTTTCTATTTCCATTTCTTCCTGTAATTCTGGTCTTCCTAGGACCCTGGGGATCCAATCTTTTATAAATTCTCTCATATTCTTGCCTTCTTCATCTTCCTTAAGGCCCACTATCTTTATATTATTTCTTCTATTATAATTTTCCATTATATCTGTCTTCTGAGCTAACAGCTCTTGTGTCTCTTTAACTTTTTTTATTAGATTCTTCTAATTTCTCTTTTAAGTCCTCTACTTCCATTTCTACGATTGTTTCTCGTTCTTCCACGTTGTCCACTCTTTTTCCTATATATGACCATCTCTATTCTATTCATTTTTTCTTCTGCACTTTTAATTCTTCTTTTTATTTCATTAAATTCTTGTAATTGCCATTCTTTTACTGATTCCATATATTCTTTAAAAAAAAAATAGACATTGTCTTGCCTTTCCCCCCTTCTTCCATTTCTCCATGTTCTTCTTCCTCTGGGTTGGTCATCTGTTGTTTCCTTGTTTTCTTTTTACTCTCTTCTTTCTTGTTCTCGTTGTTTTCTGTGTTCTCTTCCTGTTGTTGTGTTGCAACTGTCATCCTCAGCTGTGGAGATCGACTCCTCAGCTGTTCTCCCCTCCCGTCAGTGTGTTTTTTTTCCATGCGCGGTTGTGCACTTTCACTTGGCTCCGCGAGCCATTTTTGTAGTCCCGAGCTCGGGACTTCCACTGACCTTAGGGAGCGGGCTTCTCTCTCCCCGGCAGGCCTCCTCGGACAGGTAAGGCCTTCACCTTCTTCTTCCGACGTTCTTTCTTCTTCTCTTCTTCCCGTTGCTTTCGACTTTTCTCTCTTCGCTGCCATTTTCTTCCCACCTTTACTTTTCCTTTGTTTTAATTTTTATTCTTGTACCTTTGTGTTTTGTGTATTTTTTTTAAAACTTTTCCGGAGAGGGCTGGAGTTCCCTGACCGGCCACTACTCCATCACATGACTCCTCAGGAAAAGTGTGCTTGAAGAACAAAGCACATGGCAAATAGGCATTGTTAGTATTTCCTGCCTCTCTGAGCACTTCTGAGATATGCATTGTCTACAGCAGGAACACAAAGCACTGGAGAGCTACATCCAATATCACTGTCCTATTCAAGAGGGGATTGGAGTATAGGAACAGAGACGCCCTTCTGCAGTTGTACAGGGCCCTGGTGAGACCCCACCTGGAGTACTGCGTCCAGTTCTGGTCTCCAATTTTGAGGAAGGACATACTAGCTATAGAAGGTGTGCAGCGCAGATTTACAAGGTTAGTTCCAGGGATGGTGGGGTTGACATATGCTGAAAGGCTAGAAAAACTGGACTTGTATCTGATGGAGTTTAGAAGGATGAGGGGGGACATGATTGAGGTATACAAAATTATCAGGGGGATAAACAGGGTGAAGTCGGATTACTTGTTCCCAATGATGGGGGAGACGAGGACTAGAGGGCATAGTTTAAGAATACAGGGTAGGCCCTTTAGGACGGAGATGAGAAAATATTTTTTTACCCAGAGAAGTGTGAATCTGTGGAATGCTCTGCCACAGAGGGTGGTAGAGGCAGATTCGCTGATTATGTTCAAAAGAGAGTTAGATAAGACTCTAATGGGCAAAGGAGTTAAGGGTTATGGGGATAAGGCTGGAAAGGGGTACTGATAGTAGTGATCAGCCATGATCTGTAAAATGGCAGTGCTGGCTCGACAGGCCGAAGGACCTACTCCAGCTCCTATTGTCTATTGTCTATTCCAGGCCAAGATTCCCAGCATTTATACTTAGTTGGCTCCAAGAAGAAGAGCCCATCCTTTGTATGTCTGACATCAGGGTTTCAAATACAGGAACAGATTACCAGGGGAACAGAAAAAGGAAGTTCAAGGGAATTCTCAAAGCCTCACTGAAAATGTCCATCATCCCCAGTAACTTAAGAATCCCACGTTGACTCAGAGACCATCCAGGATGGCTTTGAACACTTTAGGCCCATTCATCAGGAACACAAATCCATCATAAACAAAATTATTACATTAACTTCAAAATAATCTATCCTTTTTACTTAGCCAATACAAAATGCATCTTCCCCCAGATTGCGGTATACTCCAGTCACACAAGTCTACAGAGCTTACACTTGGTAAAAAAAATTTCAAATGTGTACAGAAGTGCTTCAGATAACTGAAAAGGTAGAATTCTCCGGCTAGACCAGAGGTTGTAGACTTGACAGTGTTTGTAGCCCAAGTAAGATACAAGGTCTCAGCTTGAAAGTTGCAAGGTTTTACATGCTTAGTGCATTAAGTTTCCTATCACTTGCTTCGCAAGAAGTAATCCCAATTTGATTACAAGCTTTCACAAATATCTGAGGTAGTGCAAGCTTCTAGGACCTACTAACAAACAAGCTTAACTGGTATTTTATCAGCAGTTCATCTCTACCAACACCCTCCCTTTCCTCAATCTCTGGCTCCATCCCAGGAGACAAACTCTCGATAGACACCTGCTACAAATCCACGAACTTGCACAGCTATCTCAACTACACCTCTTCACACCCTTTCCCTTTAAGGATTCCATTCTCTCAATCCCTCTATTTCCATCATATCTGCACCCAGGATGAGGACTTCCATGCCAGATCATCAGAGATGTCCTCCTGATTCAAACAACGGGCTTTCCCTCTACCACCATCAACTTAGTGCTCACCCACATATCCTCCATTACTCACATCTGCTCTGGCCCCCTCTGCCCCCATGCACAAGGACAGGATTCCTCGTCCTCATCTACCATCCTACCAACACATTCTCCTCTGCCATTTCTATCACCCACTTTGTGATCCTACCACTCGACGCATATTCCCTTCTCTTTCTGTAGGGACCACTCCTTCCCCGACTCCTTTATACACACCTCCCTCCCCACTAATCATCCCCTTGGTACCTACCTCTGTGACTGCAGGAGATGCTACACTTGTGCCCACACCACCTCCCTCACCTCAGTCCTTTCAAGTGAAGCAACATTTTACTCGTGAATCTGCAGAAGTCATCTACTACATCCAGTGCTCTCATTTTGGAGTGCATACTGGGAGATCGCTTTGTTGAACACCTCAGCTCTGTCAGTGGCAAGAGCATGAATCTCCCAATGGCCACCTTTTTAAATTCCCCATTCCATTCCCTTGCCTTGCTGACATATCTGTCTACAGTCTAATGTACTGCCAGATTGAGACCATCAATAAATTGGAGGAACCAATGTGATGATGCAATGGGGATGGGGCGTATTACACTGACTGCTTGCTATTTTCTGTAGAGATACTCCATCCTACTGGTAAAACAGATGGAGATGCTTTCCCACTGGCCCATCTAGTGGTGGTTATAGTCTGTTAATAAAAGCCCAGTATTAGTAAAACACTTTTCAGGTCCATATCTATGGCATATCAACCACACCTCATCTTTTGACTGGGCACCCTCCAAATGGCATTAATATAGACTTCTCTGTCTTTCGTTAACCCCTCCACTTCTTCCCGCATTACCTTCCTCTAGCTTTGTCTGTCCCTTCCCTATCTCCTTTCACACAGACATGATAAATTCTCACCTCTTCCCTTTCCATATCCAATTAAAACTTTTTTTGTTGCTCTGGATTCCTCCCCCAGCCGGCACTGTCTGAATTCTGAGATTTCCTGCTTTTGGCTCATTCTGCTTGTTCCTTGAAGAAGGGTTCAGGCTCAAAATGTCAGCCATATATCTTTGTCTTTTATGGATGTTGAAAGACCAGCTTAGTTCCTCCAGCATTTCAGTGTGTTTTTACTACAATCACAGCATCTGCAGACTTTCACGTTTCACTAGGAATTTTAACATTTGGGTCAGAAACAGAATAATCAAATCAGCTGCACAGTTCCACCATGGACAATCTATTTGGCTGCCAAGAAAGGAGTCAAACCAATAGAAAACCATCAACTGCAAAGTTTTGCTATATAAAGAGCAGAATTTGTTTCAAAATAGGACACATAATTTACCTTTACATGCTTGAATCTTCAGCGCCATTTTCCTGGCCACATCACAATATATTCTAAACATTTTAAGCTCCCAGACAAATTCCTTAACAAACATTTAAAATCAAATTCTAAGTGATGTTCTTCAGAAGTAATCCCAAATCAAGGAACCTAAATTAACTTGGCAGTTTGTAAGAATATGTTAGAGAGATAAATCACTAACTTGAAATAAAAACACAAAACATCAGGCAAAGACCATGGATACAGAAATAATTAATATTTCAGGGATTTTTTTTTTTCTTTTGCAATGCTCCCTAACCTGATAAGCATTACCAACATTTTATTTCAGATTCAGCCTTTTAAAGAATACAGCAGCTAATATGGGCAGAGAAACAGTAGAAGGAGTTTAATATGGGCAAGTGCAAGGTATTATATTTTGGGAAGTCAAATACAAGGGGAAAGTATTCAGTTAATGGCAAGACTTTTAACAACATTGATACAAAGAGGAATCTGGAGGTCCAAATTCAGTGTCCTGAATGTGTTGACATATGGTGATAAAGAAGCTTGCCTTCATTGGTCAGGACATGAAATCATGTTGCAGAATTTTGATGCATCTGCACATTGTACTTACACAAAAAGGATCCTATTGATAAATACTGTTGTTACACCTTAATTAATTCCTTCCATCTTACAACATATTTTGGATACATGAACCTATTCATACAATCTAGTAACTGGTGAATATCACTTTAAAATTCACAAGTATACTTCTAATTACGCAAATATCAAGCGTAGCTTGGGTTACCCAAGAGGATCACAAATAGTTCGTTCACCTTTTAACGTACAAAAAACTGGTCTTGAGCTTTTGCCACTGAGAACCTTGATGATGAAAAAGATGTTGACATCAAGTAAATATTCATTGTGAAAAAAGTTGAGGTACACTCAGACCACTTGCTCTTTGGCAATGAGCCCACACAACTCGGTTCAATTTTAAGTAGCAATATTATTCACAAAGACCATAACTTATGAAGGAAATAGAGGACAGAAAACAATTTGACAAACAATTCGCAATTAAAATACTTTTCAAACTTTAAAGAACTTTACATAAAATACTTGGCAATATTTCCTTTTCTGTAATGGCAGCCTGTCAAGTTGCTGACTTTAAATACCCATCGCGTGGGCTCTAGGTACAACCCTATTTTTCCTTAAAGAATCTAAATATGAATTTCACAGCTGGTAAGAAAGATAATAAAGTTTTCTCTCTTATTCTCCCAGATAGGTCTGATCTCCTAGAGTCAGGAATACTTCCATGTGAGCAATGTGAAGCCTCAGATTTCTTTTAGATGCACTCAGTTCAATTTATGAGGTTTTATGAGAGCAACTGAAAGACTTTAGGTTCTTATTCAAAGTGAAAAACAACCCTAACATTGTTCTATGATTGAACAACAGTATGGTGTTTCTGGACATTGGATATTTTGTGGACAAAAGGAGAAAAAATCTTGCTCGATTTGAATAATGTACAGGTGTAGCTGGCCAAGCGACCACGCGGGTGGATGGGCCGAATCAGTTGGCCATCCCAAGATGACGTGGGACCTCCCTCACCGAGAAGGCGCCCGCAGTTGACACCACGTGCGAGCTAAGGGAAAAGCCCCGCTTCCGTGTGGTGCACCACCGGCCAATGAGTGACATAGCGACGTGCTGACATCACTTTCGGAAGCCAGCAGATAGATCGCTGAAAGTGGGTGTTCCCCACAGGGCAATGCAATGAATTCAAATAATAGTCAGTTTTTGGTTCACCCTTGTACTGGGTGGATGTCTCTTCACTTCATAGTGCTGGTGCAGCAGTTGCTACAGTGATGATGCCAACAGTTCCAAAGTCTTGGAACCCTCATTGAACGCATCAGAATGCAAAAATCCGCTACTACTACAATCACAATTGCTGCGACCATCGTGGTGGGTGTGTATTTACTGCCCTTCTGGGCAAACCGGCCTGGGAACTGGCTGAGTCCCAGTTCCACAGCAGGGGAATCGTCTCAGATGACGCCAAGTTCTGGCACATCGTCAGCACTCTGGATGCCACCACTGCTGCCGAAGTAAGCTCCTTCGTGGAGAATCCGCTAATGGAGTGCAAGTACAAGCAGTTCTGGTGTTTTCTCCCCAACTCACTGTTCAGATCTTAAACATGCAGGGCCTGGACGACAGGAATCGCTCCAAGCTCATGCACGAGGTGGTGGCCCTAGTGGATGGGCATACAGACTGTTTCCTCTTTGAGGCCCTGTTCCTCTCCAAGCTGCCGATGCAAGTTTTCTTGGTGGTTTCGGACATGGATTTCAGCACCCTGCACCTGGTAGCCAAAGAGGCATACAGGCTTTTCCACACCTCATAACAGAGCTCCCTCCATGTGCAGCTTGTCTATACTATCGGTGCTACCATTGCGACAAGCCCACTGGAAACCCCAACAACATGACGGGCGCACAGAGAAGCACGGTGAATACTGTTTCTACCACCGCCGATGGGGCTGGAATGCCCGGCGGTGCACTCCCCCCGCCCCCGTGGTCATACCCCACTACCAAACTCAACATGGTGACGGGAAACTGGCATGCCGGCCGCTGATAGTGGCCTCGGCGGTTGGCACTCTGAAAGGCCTACTCTACCTCAGAAAGGGACTTCCTAGTTGACATGAGTGCAGAAATCAGCCTCATCCCACCAACATATTCCGAGGCCAGACACAACCCCAAGGGCCTCACCCTGCAAGCGGCCAACGGATCCTCCATCCTGAGCTATGGGACCCACCTGGTCACCATCCACATCGCAGACATGCTCTTCCAGTGGGAGTGCACAATCAAAGCCATGGGACAGGCACTACTCATAGCGGACTTCCTACAGGCACATGAACTGCTGGTGGATACGTTGAGATGCCGGTTAGTGAATGCTACCACGTTCCAGTCTTTCCCCCTCACCCTGCAGCAACATTTCCTTCCTGCCATTAGGGATCCATTCCCCGGACCAAGAGGAGTATGCTCGCTTACTGGCCCCAAACTTCCATGCCTCTAACCCACCACATGGTGTGGAGCACCACATAGAGTTCGACGGGCTCTCAATGTACACAAGAGCCCAGTGCCTCCTGCAAGACGAGCTCCAACAAGCCAAGACCGAGTTCGCTGCCAAGGATGTGCTGGGGATCATCCGCTATTCAAACAGCCCATGGACCTACTCATTCCACATAGTGCAGGTGATTACAGACGGATGAACGAGGCGACAGTCCCAGACAGATATCTCATCCCACACGTCCAGGACTTTGTCCCGAGTCTACAACGCTGCCAAGTTTTCTTAAAGATGGACCTCATCAAAGGATACCACCAGATCCTGGTACACCCCAACAACATTCCAAAAACGGCAATCATCACACCCTTTGGACTTTTGACTTCCTGCAGCAGCCCTTTGGACCAAAAAAAAGTGGCCCAGACATTCCAGCAAATAATGGATATGGTTGGCAGGGACCTCTATTTCATTTTGTCTACTCAGACAATATCCTCATCACCAGCCCCAACACCAGCACTCACAGAACGCATTTGACCCTCTTGTTTGACAGACTGCCGCAGTTCGGGTTCATGGTGAACCCAGCCAAATGCCAGTTCGGCTTAGAGACAAGACTTCTTGGGACACTGCATCATCCAAGAGGGAGCCACGCCACTGCCCGATAAGGTAGAGGCCATTCAAAATTAATGCAATCCAAGCACAACCAAAGGCCTGCAGGAATTCCTGTGATGGAGAACTTCTACCATCACTTCTTACCGGGAGCAGCTACCCTCATGCAGCCTCAATTTGACAAAATCAAGCTCAGTGACAAGATGCTCCAGTGCACACCGGATGCCACAGAAGTGTTCTACACCACTAAAATGGCACTGGTAAGGGCCACGGTGCTGGCGCATCCAGATTCTACCTCCCCCCTGGCCCTTACAACAGATGTGTCAGACAGAGCAGTGGGCACAGTGCTGGAGCAATGGGTTGATGAGCACTGGCGCCCCTTTGCTTTCTTCAGTAAGCACCTTCAACCGTCAGAGCTAAAATTCAGCGCATTCAGCCGCGAAATGTTGGCCCTGTACCTGGCGATATGGCATTTCCGGTAGAGGGAAGGGTTTTCACCACCTACAGGAACCACAAACTACTAACCTACGCACTCGGCAAGGTCTTGGACCCATGGGTGAATAGACAACAGTGGCATCTCTCCTCCATTTCAGAGTATACTGTGACAGAGCATAAAATTATGTTTTTGGGAGATAAATTGGAAAAGGTTTGTTAGAGTAAGTCACATACAAACAGATCTTATTTAAAATACTGGAGCTCTGCCCCATGTTAGACAAATTGGGGCTAACAGTCTTTGCAAGAGCTTTGGAGAGTGTCCAAGAGACTTCACTCGTGGATTGTTGTTTACAAAAAGGTAGCAGATGAAAGAGCTTGTCAGAGCTGCCTTCTCTCTGGAGGGAGCTTGCTGTTCTAAGAGGATCATGTGGTTTTGCAAGCAAAAAAATCAAACAGGCTTTCTCAGAGAGAGAGAGAGAGATATCACTTTTACAGTGTTACAGCCAGCAACAGCAGCTGGGACTGGAATAGGACAAGTTGGCAAGCTTGTGGAAAACCCCATTTGGAAGACGGGTTGTGTGTTCTTGGTCAAAGCCCTTGTGGGTCATGCAAGAGGAGAGGACTGGCTGTCTAATGTTTCACTTGAAGTAACTGAAACAAGAAGGAACTCTGTGGTGACCTGAAAAAAAAGAGGTTATCATCTGGAAAACCCTGAGGAGGCAAGTTTCGTCAGCAAGACACTGAAGTGACTGATTAAAAAGGAACAACAAATCTCTCTCTGAAAACTGAGAAGAACCTTCCTGAGCGGTAACCATTTACCTTTCAAGCATCAAAGCCTGGTGAACTTTATAAATGTTAAATTCTGTGCACAATATAAGAATTGCCTACAACCAATGAACTTGGAGGAATGAGAAGTGAGATTGGTCTGTGAACCAAAAAACTTTTCAGAACTTACACACAAACATTGCATACACTTGCGCTTAGAATTAGAAGAGGGTTAAGTTAGGTTAGTTAAATCAATAGTGATAAGTTAAAGTGTGATTCTGTTTTCATGTTTAAAGATAATTAAAAGCAACTTTTGTTTAAGTAACCATTTGCCTTGGTGAATATCTATTGCTGCTGGGTTTTGGGGTCTTCTGGACTCGTAACAATACCACATCACAGGCACGTCCAACATGGTGGCTGACGCGCTGTCCAGACCCACGTCCGCCGCAATCTCAGGAGGGCTCAATGTTGCTCAGCTCGCCAAGGACCAGACGGAGGATGCGGACATCCAGGCCTACTGGATGGCCATCACCAGCCTGAAGGTTAGCGATTTCTGCCCACCACCAGGAGGCCCATCCCTGCTGTGTGAAGTCTCCACAGGTTTTCCCAGACCTATCCTACCCACGACCTGGCGACGGTGGATTTTCAACCAGATCCACGGCCTATCCCACCCCTCCATAAGGTCCACGGTCTGCCTTCTGACAGACAAGTTTGTGTGCATGGCCTCTGTCGAGACGCGACCTTGTGGGTCCAAATCTGCTTACAGTTCCAGTGCATCAAGGTATAATGGCACACGAAAACCCTACTCCAGACTTTCGAGCCAGTGCAACGCCGGTTTGACCATGTCCACATAGACATTGTCAACCCACTCCCCACGAGCCAGGGAATACAGTACTTGTTCACGGCAATTGACTGTTTTATTCTCTGGCCGGAGGCAATACCTATGCCTGTGTGTGACACAGAGATGTGTGCAGGGCTTTCCTATCCATCTGGGTCCTGCGCCTCGGAGTTCCAACACACATTACCTTGGTCCGAGGGGCACAGTTCACTCTGGTCCAACCTGACTAAATTCTACAGCAGTCAAGTACACCACACCACAGCATTTCCACTGTCACCTGAAGGCTGCCTTGAAAGCCTGGCTCCATGGCCCAAACCACCGTCTCAACATGGCTCACTGCCCAGCCACGTCCTCACAGACCTGCAGTCCATCCATTACTTTTTCATAAGGGGAGGTCAGCAAGGAACATCTCTATAGTGCTTGTAATGAAGACCCACACTCCTGTTCGGCTCCGAATCATGGGTCCTCTACCGGCACCACCTACGGCTCCTAGAACGCTTCCACCAGCGTTGTCTCCGCTCCATCCTCAACATCCATTGGAGCGCTTACACCCCTAACGTCGAAGTACTCGAGATGGCAGAGGTCGACAGCATCGAGTCCACGCTGCTGAAGATCCAGCTGCGCTGGATGGGTCACGTCTCCTTGGCTTCGCGGACGAAGATTTATGGAGGGGGTAAAAAGTCCACGTCAGCTGCAGGCTCGTTTGTGGCTGACAAGTCCGATGCGGGACAGGCAGACACGATTGCAGCGGTTGCAAGGGAAAATTGGTTGGTTGGGGTTGGGTGTTGGGTTTTTCCTCCTTTGACTTTTGTCAGTGAGGTGGGCTCTGCGGTCTTCTTCAACTACTGAGAGACAGTGTCGTGTTTACACTGGACATTGGCAGACGACTGGACAGATTCACAGTCGACTGCCTCAAAGCCACACACCTGGACTCCAACCTGCCAGCCCTGGACCCCCAGGTCATATGCAGAGGCCAATGGCCCAAAGTCTATAAGTTTAAGTGCTCAGGGGGCAGCAGGGATTCTGGGGGGGCGGGGGGGGGGGTGATGTGGCAGCCCAAGCGACCACACAGGTGGATGGGCCGAATCGCCTCAACAGTCAGCCATCTCAAGATGGCGCAGGAGGCCGTCTTCACTACCAAGAAGCCGCCCGTGGTTGAAGCCTCGTGCGAGCTAAGGGAACCCCCCGCTTCTATGTGGTGCACTGCTGACAGAGGAGTGACGCAGCGATGCACTGACATCACTTCTGGAAGCCGGTGCATATGTCACCAGAAGTGGGCATTCCCCGTGGGGCAACGTGTGGTGAATTCAAATAATAAAGTCAGTTTTTGGTTCACCCTCGTACTATGTGGACATCTCTTCATTTCGTAGCGCTGCCACAGCAGTCGCTACGTAGATTAAATACTGGCAAAAAAAAAGTGAAGGCAAATACATTTCATCTGAAAATTTATACAATGACACTAGATTAGTTTATATATAGCCAGACCCCGCACATCATCTTTCTATTGTGGAAGCAATTGCAGATTAAACTGTCACCTTACCTTGGAAATCTAAAGAATAAAAAAATAATCCCCCACCACCCCCATGCCCAACTATCTGATCATTCCAAAATGAAATTCAACAACAAAAAAACAACCAGACATGTTGAAAATGTAGCATCTTCCAAGAAAGCATTTGGGTTTTAACTCTAGGCAGCAGCTATCTAGCATTAACAATCTGGCTTCGATAAAGACTTGTCCAACAAACTTCAAACCCAATAGGAAAAAAAATTGAATTTTTGAAGGTTCTTTAATAGTGTGCAATTCACATCATTCAAATGATTTGAAGTCCAAACCACAAAAAATCAAAAACTAAAGTGTAAAAATATGCAACACTGAATTAGTACACAAATAGACATCAAAATCAAAAACAAACTAATAGTTAAAAGTAGGTTTGATTTGATCCTGCACTATTAGACAATGATAAAATGTACCTTTAAATTTAACAATACAAAGAAGCCATGATAACCATTGTTGAGGTGGACCATCCTTACCATCCTGCAAATTCAATGTGGCGTCAGTTGCCAAGACTTCATTTCAATAAACCCAGCCAGATTTCTCCAACAGAACATTCAATGTGACTAGTAAAGACTCAAGTTTCCAACCAACAAGAGTAGAGTTCTTAGTTCATTGCATGGAAATGGAGGATACAGTAAACACCCCCAAACTGGCCCTATCGCCACAGTGACACAAGTAACCAACCCCCGAGAGGAGTCACCTCAATTTCATCTTGTGACACAGAAATGTAGTCAAACAACAGGAGTTTTGAAGAGTCTTGGGAACAGACTGCAGCTGACAATATCTCACTGTGAAAGGAAGCCAGGAACAGAAAGTTTCTCAAATGAACTTGGTTAATCAAAAAAGGCTGTAAATGACAGGAGTAGTGAAATATTAAATTGCTAATTAGTAAATAATTTGTGCCAATTAGTGAACCTCTTGAGCCAAGAGCTTATTTCGCCTGCACATAGGCATGGGTCCCAATTTACTATACAAATCGCATTCGAAAATTGCAAACTGAGAAAGGACTCAGCACTAAAGTCATCAGCCTTTTCCTGGTGCCCCCTTTCTCCCATTAGCATTACCACAGTTGAAGTAATAAACTGTATTTTAAACTGGTTCTGTGGTTCTTAGTTGTATTCTTTATTCACAGATATATTCACAGTCTGGGCTGAGTTTAACAAACACAGACTACAAAAATTATTTAATTTGGTCAAACTAAACTTATGGTGCAATAGAATAAGGAGCGCTCTTTTAGAACAGAGAGGGGAAAAAATCAATTTTCAGTGAAAATGTTCAAACACAAAACAGTAAAGTGAGCAAATGCAATACTGTACATAGTACAGTACAAAAATATGCAAAGTTAAAAGGATGTTATCTTGGTCAAAAATATTATTGCTTATCTAAATGCTCGCAAGAATGTCAAGGTCACCATCTCCCATCAATTATCCATCACAATTTCATGTGTACACTGTATGAGGAATGTGATAAAATTAGTCATTTTTGCCATTTTTGATTTTACAACAAAAATGTATTGCTACAATTTAAGAAAGGACCATTTCCTGTGATTGCAGGAATGGTGTCATAAAAAGAGAAAAAAAGGCTGGACATGCAAGCTGAAAAGAATGTGAGTGAATGTGAGTGAAAAGAATGACGTTTTTTGATAAACATTTCCAACCCAAATTGCTAACTGACCATTTCTTGCCTAACCAATAGAATCCCTCTAGCTTCTCTTTAGTAACTCAATATTTCAGAAACACAGGCTTTGTGTTTCTCTAGAATAATTTTTGGCATTTGATTTAGAGGATATTTAGATAACCTTATATTGTATTCTTAGCTCACACTACAATACCAGTGCTTCATTTCTTCTTGAAAGAAAGGCAGGGAAAGAAACCACGTACTTAAAAGTAGATTCTCAAAAAGAGATGTAGGACAAATTCCTTACAGGTCTTTGAATTGGATAGAATGCCAGGCAAAGCCTCTGACTGAGAAAATGAATGACTTTACTGTACTAAGTAGAATATCACAGTGGATGATCAGGAAATCACAAAGTGAAATAACTGAATGAGCTGGCATTATGTAATCTCAAGTACTGATGCCTTTCACTGACTGGTAAATGAACCATTACATCAGGTGATAAATCACCATATATTTCATAACGGAAAAGTTCACAGAAAAATAATTAAGGGTGCAAGATGAGTATAAAACAAGTAACAAATGGTTGAAGATGATCATTGGGCATGCAGTTGAGAAGACAGCAAGCTGTTAAGAGTGTTTTGAACAAGATCATAAGATAAAGGAACAAAGCAGGCCATGGCTATGCACCAGACTAAACTCACCCCTAGTTCCAATTACCCTTACTAATGAGATACCTATCCATTTCCTGTTAAAATACTCCCAGTGATCTGGCCTCCACTGCTTTGTGCGGCAGTGAGTTCCACAGATCCATGACCCTCTGACTATAGAAGTTCTTCCTCTTCTCTGTTTTGATTGGATAACTTCTAATTTTAAGACTATGACCCCTTGTCCTCGACGCCCATCAAGGAAAACATCTTATTCACATTCACTCTGTCAAAACCTTTCAATATTCGAAATGTCTCTATGAGATCCCCCCCTCACTCTCCTATACTCCAACAAGTACAACCCAAGAGTTGCCAAACATTTCCCCATACTCCAGCCCCTGCATTCCAGGAATCATCCTGGTAAATCTCCTCTGCACCCTTTCCAACAACATCATATCTTTTCTAAGTAGGGGGCCTAAAACTATACACATCCAAATGGAGTCTCAGAAGTGCCTCATAAACACCTCTCTATTCTTATATACTATAGCTCTTGAAATGAATACTGGCATAGCATTTGCCTTCTTCACTACTAATCTAACTTTTAGATTACTCTGCACAAGGATGCCCAGGTCCCTTAGCACCTCCAAGGATTGAAATTTTTCCCCATCCAAATAGTACTCTGCCTGTTTATTTCCACTGCCAAAATGTAGAACTGAACACTTCTCAACATTGTACTTCATTTGCCATATATTTGCCCAATCTCCCAATCTGTCCATATCCCTCTGCAATCTTACAGTTTCTTCAATAGTTCCTGCTCCACCACCTATCTTGGTCACAAAACTATTTATTCCACAATCCAAATCATTAATATAAATTGTAAATAACAGCAGCCCCAAGACTGACCCCTGCAGAACACCTCTTGTTACAGGCAGCCATTCTGAATGGGATCCCAGAGTCACACACGTCAAACTCTGGCCCGCAGGCCAAATTTGGCCCGTGATATAATTATATTTGGCCCGCAAGATCATATCAAAAATGTATTAGAGGTGGCCCGCTGGCTGCCGCGCCAGTATAGCGCATGCACAGTAACCGCTGTGTTCCAGGGTGAGAGAGAGAGAGAGAGAGAAAAATCCTGGTCCTTGAAAAGTAGTGGTGGGTGGTTTTATAAACACGCTGTCGTGTCCCCCCACCCACCCCCCCACTGCAGCGCGGCCTGGCCGGTGTCAGGGGAAGCCAAGGCCGCTTCCCAGCGCCTGGAACCCCAGTGCCACAGCGTTTCTTGGAGCTGCAGATGGAGTCGGGACGCCGGAGGGAAGATTGGGGCTCCCCGCCGGGCGGTGGTGGCGCCGGCCGCCCTGCGCCTTCCCATTGGACCAGCGGCGGGTGCCCGGAGTACATGTGGAGAGCGAGGCTGGTCAGGCAGGTAGGGTGGAAACCCCCGCCAATCTCGGGAGTGGCGTGGGCTGGATCGGGATTAGCCGCGCTCACCTGCTCCTCCACTGCTGACCGGGATCCCAGCGCGGTCCTGAGTGCGGAGACTGCCCTGGAAAGGTCCTGGGACACCGGCACGGAAAGAAGAGCAGGGTCCGTAGAACATTACAGATCAGAAACAGGCCCTTCGGCCCTTTGACTTTACCTCGTGAAAACCCAACACTGGAGAAACTCAGCGGGTTAAACCGTATCCTTTATCCAGCAGAGAGGTACCTGACAATGTTTGGCCCTTGATCCCCCTCATCAATGTATGAGTGAAAGTCTGCGGTTGTCGTAAAAACACCAGAAGAGAGAAACTCAGCAGGTCAAGGGAGGTCCGGGAGAAACTCAGCAGGTCAAGGGGGGTCCGGCAGAAACTCAGCAGGTCAAGGGGGGTCCGGCAGAAACTCAGCAGGTCAAGGGGGGTCCGGCAGAAACTCAGCAGGTCAAGGGGGGTCCGGCAGAAACTCAGCAGGTCAAGGGGGGTCCGGCAGAAACTCAGCAGGTCAAGGGGGGTCCGGCAGAAACCCAGCAGGTCAAGGGGGGTCCGGCAGAAACCCAGCAGGTCAAGGGGGGTCCGGCAGAAACCCAGCAGGTCAAGGGGGGTCCGGCAGAAACCCAGCAGGTCAAGGGGGGTCCGGCAGAAACCCAGCAGGTCAAGGGGGGTCCGGCAGAAACCCAGCAGGTCAAGGGGGGTCCGGCAGAAACCCAGCAGGTCAAGGGGGGTCCGGCAGAAACCCAGCAGGTCAAGGGGGGTCCGGCAGAAACCCAGCAGGTCAAGGGGGGTCCGGCAGAAACTCAGCAGGTCAAGGGGGGTCCGGCAGAAACTCAGCAGGTCAAGGGGGGTCCGGCAGAAACTCAGGGGGGGCCTGACCTCGCCAGGACCGTTGCCCACTCCCCCTCCCTGCCGCAGGCCGACCCGCGACTCACGGTGACGGGGCCACTGATCCGCCGAGATGCCGCCCTGCAGCGAGAGCCGATGCCCCCGCACTGTCGTTGTCCAACCCGATCGCCCGCAAACCCCGCCCTCCCGCACACAGGCCTGAGTAAGGAATATGAACTTTAATCTCAGGATAAAACGATCTTCCAATAGTTTCATGTCACAGTGATAAATATATTCCTGGTTAAAAATAGTCCTGCACCTGGATACTAGCTCATTAGGCATAAAACTTGAAAAGTGTGTAAATCAAAGGATATCTGTACCAATGGAAAAAGGGCATGGCAAATAACCCTGCTAGAGTTCATGCCCACAATCAGTCACTCATTTGATTGTTTCAGGAATCATGTTATTCTCCCACATTCTCAATAGCCCTCAGATTTTACTATTCGACAGCACACTAGCAACATTTGACAAATCCTCTATAGAGAAATATTATTTATTGAATATTTTATTTCTCATTTGTTAATGCTTCTGGAAAGAATTTATCCAAAACTATTATTAAACATTTATTTTAATAAGAAAAAGTTTAACATAACATATGTTGAAAGAAGAGAAAACAAGCAGATGTTGTTGAAAATTTTTCATAAATATTTGGTTCGGCCCTCGACTTAGTCCAAGTTTTTAATTTTGGCCCTCCATGAATTTGAGTTTGACATCCCTGCCTTAAGTTGTATGGTGATCTGGTCTCCCTACTCAAAGAAATGCAGTCTGAAATTAATCAGATCAATTCCTGATATAGTGTATTTATGGTATGGGTGGAGTTTAATCTGTTTAAATCTGTACTCTCCATAGCTGAGAAGAATGTGAGATGATATAATTGCATTGTATAACATTCTTAAAGGGCTTTATAGGGCAGATACAAAGTCAGCATTTCCCACTGACTGAAAGACACAAAAAGGTTTCATCCAAATTGTGATAAATCTTTGAAATTTAGGTGGGCTGTGAAACCTTAGTTGTCAAAAATATTAAAGAGAGCAAAAGATGTAGATTTTTTTTAGATAAATCAGTGCATGAAAATGACAATGAGGTCATAGATCAGTCACAATCTCAATGACAGAGCAGGCATAAAGGACCAAATATGAACAGATGAGAGATTTCCCTTATTTCAAATCCTGTGAGAATATGCATTTTATTTCCTCATGGAATTCTGATAGATTGCAAGATTGTTTAATTTGCATACCTAGCCACATAACTTGAGTATCATCAAATATTTGTATTTTAAGAATAAATTGGGTCTGGAGGGTTATGGAATGGGAACAGGTCAGTGGAACTAGCAAGATGATGGTCAGCAGACTCGAGGGGCCAAATGGCCTGTTTTCTGTGCTGCAGCATTCGATGGTTCTAGTTATTTTGTGGTGAGATCAGTTCAAAGGAATATCAGTTCAAGAACTGGATGCAAAGTTTAATAACATTTCAGAAGAAGTCAGTATTCCATTGGAGGAGATTTACAATATTCCCACCTGAAATCTTGACCACAATCTTAAAGAGATGATAGACACCAACCCATCAGTGAACATCAACATTCATTGCTTTAAGTTCTGGAATTGCTGTCCTACATTTTTAAAATTTATTGCTTTGACAAGGTATTGAAAACCTCTTGTGTGACTATCAAATTTTACCTTGTAGTAATTCAATGAAAAAGGTTAAAAAATGACATGGATGTCATATTCATATGACATCCATGGGGAGGCAATAGTGCCTAGATTTTTTTGTCAATAAATAAGTGAATAAACAAGTAGCCATCTTCATACATTGCAAGTTTTGATAACAAGCTTGAAACGTAATATAGCCATCAATGATCCTGCACTCCTGTGAATCTGAAGGGGCAAAACTGAATACTCAAAGTAATAAAAGGTTGCACATGTGTGGTTGTCAGCTAAAGCACCAATTTCATGCAGTTTCATCAAGATGCCTACAAATTTTGGGTTCCCCTATTTGGCCATTAGTTTCTCATCTATGCCTAATCGTTCTGTGCTATTGAGCCACCTGAATAGAACAGAGCTCTCAATCTAACTACAGAACTGGGAATGCAAATCCAAAACACCTGGTTCCTTATCATAGTTCAGTTTCAATATTTAAAACAAAGAATCAAATAGGAGAATAAATTCACAATGATTTCCAGATTATATGCAACACTTGCACTGACAGTGAGTTATTTTCATTCTGCAAATTAAGAAAAGGAGAGACCAACATTTTGGTGAGCGCATATTGTGCCTTGAAGATGGAGATCCTATATAAAATGATTCATTAACAGCTGAAGAGGGCAATCGCTTTGAAGCAGGATCCTAATTAAAGAGGGAACTTCACTCAATTGTTCCTGTAATTCCACTCCCCAAGTGTAATGAGCCAAATCCAACACAATGTCTTTATTTACAGTGTTCAATACACTTTTGCAAGATGATGCACGAGAGACAGAATATAACAAGTTACTCCATAAACCATTATGCTCCCATGATTTAGGATTTCCTTTAAGCTACCTGACTGTATTTTTTTTTATTGTCAGAACATATTAAGGTTCAAGTTGTTTCTCATTATCTTTGATTGCTTTAACATGGAGGTTACGTTAGTTACATGGGCTTTTTGCTTAGAGAATTTTTTTCTCTGGGAAATAAAAAATTTAGATTTTTTTTTACTGCAATCATTATTTCTATGCTCCATTTGTGAATAGCCTATTGTGGATATTTTGTACACAAAGATGTTCTTTTTTTCTATACAGTGCAGTATTTAACGTCTCACTTACCGTGCTGCTGGCTGTTATCTGTGCTCAGTTGCTCTTTGTGTCAAGCAAATAACCTTCTGTGCTCGATTCCCATCAACTTTAGGCACCTTATACTCTCTCACGGCCATAGGAGCAGTTGCTGGCACTAAAATTTTAGACAGAAGAAAACTAAATGATGAAATGGCAAAGTATTGATGTATGTTTATCTTATAATGCACTTTCAAAAAGTGTAAATTTTATACTAACCCCAATTATCAGCAATTTAAGATTAGAGAGGCTGGGACTGGCTCTTTGAAAAGTCTGACAGGAGATTTGTTTGAATACAAGAGGGTTTTTAACAGTGTGAATAGGGGGAAGGGGGAAGGGAAGAAACTGTCCCCTTTAGTGAATGAGTCAAGAAATTAGGTCACAAGGAAAAAGCTTCCTTATGCAGCAAGTGGTTGGAACTTGGATTATATTTCCTGCAAATATGATGGAGGCAGGTTCCATTGTGGTTTTCAAAAGGGAAATGAATAGCTGAATTCTGCAGAAATTTCTGCAAGACTATGAAGAATGACGAAGTTGTTTTGGTAGCGTACCAGTTTGTATATAATGAGCTGAATGGCCTCCTTCTGTTCTATAACCTTTCAATGGTTTCCATAAGTCAGCATATTAACCTTTACCCATGTTTTTTAAAATAAACAGAAATACTTTTTAAACCTGTTACAGTATAATTATTTAATCTCTGAATCATTCTGAAATATAATTTTCTACATCTAACTAGTACTGAAATGTACAGCCTGAACATGGAGACAAATATCCAGAAGCAGTGTTTCAATTGGAAAGTAGACCCATAACAAAATAGCGGGGTCATACTGCTTAACATGCAAGGCCTGAAATAAAATGAAAAGCAGCTGACAAAAGTTCCCACATTTATCTCTTCCAATTTGCTTTATTACAACATCAAATTAACAATTTGATCACTCATAACTTCTTTACAATGTGTAACTAGTTCATTCTAAACACGTGCAAGTCACAATAAACTATTATGCAGTTTCTTTATAGAACTATTACTTGTATGTCATATATTCCAATTCAGAAGTCAAACAAAAATAAAATTAATCTTGCACTCAGATTTACTCAGAAGATGAAAGCAATTACAGTACAACTGATTATCCATAATGGTCGGGACTGAACCCATTTCAGATGACTAAATTTTTCAGATAACTGGTAATTTTTTTAAAAAACAGCCCAGTAGCAACAGCAAATCACTTGTATCAATGTTTAAACAACAACAAACAACAAGAAGGCACTTTAAGCATTAAAATAATGTTTAATTCTCACCTAAAAAGTGCTGGCTGCTGCCGATCCCTGACACATTTCCAACACCACTGTCAATCACCGAGACCTTCCAACCACCATCGCTGATCCCTGGGGAGGCTTCCTGGGCCAGTGGAACACTCACTGGCAAGTCTGTGGGCTTCTGTCTCCCCATGGGTTTGTTCCAGCAGGGGCTGTTCTGGCTTCGTGTCCTGGTTCTCAATGTTGAAGCCCAACAATGATCCAATCTACGCCTGTGCACATTCCCCATCCCAACTGCTACCTCCAATCATCAAGGATCCCCACCCCTGCCTGGGAACCCGAAGGTCCCGCCCCTGCCTGGGAGGCTGCTCTCCTCGATGACACCGGGACAAGAGATTCTTTCAACCACTTGCAGCTGGGAGACAGCAGCATGCAATTTGAGAGGGATAGTTGGAGAGAAAAGTCAATAGAAATAGGTAAAGAAGAAATGGAAGGGGGGGGGGGGGAGGTGTGGAGTTACCCAAAATGAGGACAGTCATAATTCTAATTTCATGTTGGGGGAAATTTTTTTTCAACCTGTGTAATCAGTTCAGTTCCAAAAGAATTTCGGATAATTGGAATAGTACATAAGCTTCTGAATCAGTGGTTCTCAACCTTTTTCTTTCAACTCACATACCACTTTAAGTAATCCCCTATGCCATCGATGCTCTTGCTTAAGATGGTATGTGAGTGTTACTGAAATATTTTGCTTGAGAAAAATTGTCATTGGCCCATTTCCTTTGGAGTTATGAAACCGTGCACATAAAGAGTCAATTAGAACAGTGATTTTCAAACTTTTTCTTTCCACCCACATACCACCTTAAGCAATTCCTTACTAATCACAGTCATATGAATTTTCATTTAAACATCTATTCTAACAGAATAAGACCAGAAGCATGAAAATTGATCACAGTTAAACTTCTATTTTAGAGACTAATGAGAAAATAGAATGGGAAACAAATTATTTGTGGGGGTTGGGGAATGAAAGGTAAAAATTAAAATCACTAGTTATTTCTTGGATTCAGCCATGATCTAATAATGGAAAAGCAGAGCCAGCTCAGGAGGCCAAATGGTCTATTATGTTCTTCTTTATATTCCTATTCAAAACTTTAGTTCATCTCAATAACATACATTTTTCTACTGAAGAACAGCCCAATAAGAGCTGAATCAGCATGACATAACAAAAAAATAAATCAAACTCCCATCTTTACTCAAGCATTTTCAAAAAGGTTGCCTTATGGAAAATTGAAACATTATATGTCCCAATGGCACAAAATTGATGCTAAAAGACCAGACATATTCTAGATGAAATTCCAAGAAATGCCAGATAAATGCAAGTCTACTTTCATGAAGATTATCAGGAGCACAACAGATAATGATAGTATCTAGTTGGTTATAATCACCTTGAACATTCACTGACAAGAATTACACCAAACAGCAGGATTTAATGTAACAACATGCAAGTGTAGCATGTAGAATTGCAAACTATTTTGGCAAAACAATCTTAATAGGAGTAGGAAAGGAGATTTTTACAAAAATGTTAGTAAATACATTTAATTACCATAGTCAGTGCACTTTAAAATACAATCTCCTGCACTACAAAACATGTGACATGAGGAATATAATTTATGTTAATCTATCTGACCACTATGTCTCTGGAATAATCAAACTCCTTTTCCATTTCCTACCCACTTGAGTATACAATCCTAAAATTCTGCGGCTTCCTATTCATGCCACAGTCTGCCCAACACACCACACACACCACACACACCACACACACCCCACACACCCCACACACCCCACACACCCCACACACCCCACACACCCCACACACCCCACACACCCCACACACCCCACACACCCCACACACCCCACACACCCCACACACACCTTATTTTGGTTAAATATTCTAACTCTGTTTCAGCTTTGAATAAAGTACCATATCCTTTGGCTTGGCTTCGCGGACGAAGATTTATGGAGGGGTAATGTCCACGTCAGCTGCAGGCTCGTTTGAGGCTGACAAGTCCGATGCAGGACAGGCAGACATGGTTGCAGCGGTTGCAAGGGAAAATTGGTTGGTTGGGGTTGGGTGTTGGGTTTTTCCTCCTTTGTCTTTTGTCAGTGAGGTGGGCTCTGCGGTCTTCTTCAAAAGAGGTTGCTGCCCGCCGAACTGTGAGGTGCCAAGATGCATGGTTTGAGGCGATATCAGCCCACTGGCGGTGGTCATGATTCGGAGCTGAACAGGAGTGTGGGTATGACAACGGCTCTGTATACGCTAATCTTTGTGAGGTTTTTCAGTTGGTTGTTTCCATATATACATGTGTAATAATTGATACCATGTAAAAGTCTCTATCACCTCTCCCCTTTATTTTTGGTTCAAAAATCTGCTATTTTCCATAAACGTAAAAGTAAATACCCCTTATTTTTTACCCCAAAATTTGGTATTTTCCCCAAAATTACATGTAAAATTTGACCCCCCCCATTTTTGGTTCCAGCCACCAACCATCCGAGATTCTGATGCCCATCTCAAGCCACCCTCCCATTCGAGATCCCAATGCTCCAAACACCAACTTAGTACCCAGTTTCTGACACCCTTCCACCCATCCAAGCTCTGGATACCCCAAACGCAGTTGAGACATGGGGCAGCCCATGTTAAAATATTATCAATGGAAGGCCAACACCATCTTCTGCAAAGAAATCCAGAGGCAGGGGAGTTTCATGCCATTGAAAAAGATGAAACTGCTCTGCAGGTTTGGTTTGTTCCAGGATATCACAAAAGCTGATGTCTGGTTGTATATTTTCCTTAGATCGCTTACAGCAGTCTCACAAGACATGCATTTTAGCGCATTAAAGGCTAACCCATATACCAATGTACATTCAATAAGTCTCCAAAGATTAAACCCATCACTTTTGGTCATCTTCCTTCCACAACATCCAACCTCATTGTTTCCATCCCTGCACTTTACACGTCTATCCCCATACCAAAGTCCTCAAAGCCCTCCATTTCTTCTTTGGCAACAGACCCAACCAGTCCCCCTCCACCACCACCCTCAAGCTGGCAGAACATGTCCTCACACTCAATAACTTCTCCTTTGACATCCCATGAGAAGCCATGGGTACCTGCATGGGCCCCAGCCATGCCTGCCTTTTTGTTGGCTATGTGGAGCAATCATGCTCCAAGCCTACATAGGCAAGACTAAAATCTTCCTCTGTTTCATTGATGACTACTTTGATGCTGCCTTATGCACCCATGCATGATTAACTTTATTCATTTTTCTGCCAACTTCCACCCTGCCCTCAAATTCACTTGGTCAATCTCTAGCAACACTCCCATCTTTCTTGATCGCTTTGTCTCCATCTCAGGAGACAAACTGTCGACAGACAGTTTCTACAAACCCACCAATTCCTACAGCTACCTCGACTACACCTCTTCACACCCTGTCCCCTGAAAGGATTACATTCAATTTGAGTCGTCAGCAGTGAAAAGTGCAAGAAACTTCAAATTCCTGGGTGTTGACATCTCTGAAGGCCTGTCCTGGGGCCTCCAGGTTGATGCAAAAAGACTCATCAGTGGTTACATTTCATGAGGAGTTTGAGGAAATTTGATATGTCAAAGTTGCAATGCCTGCAAATTGATTGCTTAAGTTTTCCATTTTCTCCAGGATAATATTTAGTTCTTGTCCCAACTCTCCAACTCTGCCAGGGTCCACCAGCTGCCTTTCTGGCTGAGTAGAAGCTTCCTCAATTTTTGTTCTTGGCTGTCTTGGTTTCTAGTACTTATCTATTTTTTTAGTAAAAAATTTCTTAATTTTCATATTGTAACCATCTTTTTGATACTCCACAAAGATCTCGATCATCTGTCCAAGTCCTTTGCATGGCCACGTTTCCACCCCCCCACACACTTTTATGATCTGTTAGTTGAAAGGAAACAGTTGAGTAGAGATATGGAATGGGCAAGTTATTTCACAAAGAAGGTTGGAAAGCTAATTTTGTGACTGCAAAATACAAGAAGTGCAAGAGGTGTCTTGATTGAAAATAATAAGATTCTTAGGGGTTTTGAAAGGTTGAATGTGGAGAGGGGGTTTTCTCTTCTGTGGGATTCTAAAACATGAGGCCACTATTTAAAAAAAGAGGTTAATCTATTTAATACAGATATGAAGTGAACTTCTTTTCCTTGAGTTTTTGTAATTCTCTTCCTCAAAGGTCAGTAGAAGTAGACCCTCTGAATATGTTTAAAGCAGAGGTGGATAGATTCATGATCATTAAGGGTTATTGCGTACAGAGGGAAATGTAGATTTCAGTCTATAGTATGGCAGAATAACGGTCAAGAGATAAATTGAATAAGAAAATAAAAAGATCAGAAGACCTGACTAGGGCGCACAAAATCAGTGAACCGGTGCGGACTCGAAAGGCCAACATGGCCTGTTTCCGCTCCATAAATGGTTATATGGTTATAAAGTCTGCAATTTCTACGGGTATACCACAGAGAGCATTCTGACGTTGCACGACTGTCTGATATGGAGGTGCCAATGCACAGGACAGGAAACTCAGCTAGTGCCATCATGGGCATTAGTCTTCACTCCTCTAAGGTCATCTTTAAGAGACAGTGCCTCAAGAAAGCAGTTTTTATCATCAAAGACACTCATCACTCAGGCCATGTCCTTTTCTCACTGTTATCATCAGAAAGGAGATACAGGAGTATGAAGTCACACATACATACAATGTTACAAAACAGCTTCTTCCCCATTACCATAAGATTTCTGAAAGGACAATGAACCTATGGGCACTAACTCACTTTTTCTCACTAATTAAAAAAAAATCTTCTATTACGGAATTGTAATTTATAACAATTTTACACCTTGTTCTTCACAATACTTCTGCCACAAAATGACAAATGTTCACGACAATAAACTTGGCTCTGATTCTTTTCTCACAATTCTTCAGTCTCATATGTCGCAGAACAAGGTCTTTCATGCCAGATCATCGGAGATGTCCTCCTTCAAAATACATAGCTTCCCCTCTACTATCATCAACTCAACTCTCACCAACTGCCCCATGGCAACTAGCCTTGTGACTGCAGGAAATGGTACACTTGTGCCCACACCTCCTTCCTCACTGCCATTTGGGGCCCCAAACAGTTCTTTCAAGTGAAGCAACAATTGAATAATTGGGTTGAACCTGATATCAGAAAACAGACCAGATAAAGATTCAGTAGTCTATAATGTTAAACATTAATGTTTAGATAGATGTGCAGAAACCTGCTTAACAGCCAATAAGTGGCATAGATCCCAGAAGGCAATGCTGGTCCAACTTCAGGCTTTATCATAACTGTGGTTTATAATCAACATCCTTCTCTTTACATGCTTTGTGCAGCATTAAAATATGTATTTATTTCATATTTATGGTATTTACCTTGCAAACATAAATTTTTAGCAGCACTGATAATTTCCAGTGGCAGGATAAATTAGATTACTAAATTTCCAAACAATGGAGTTGGCAATTAAGCTTAAAAGTTCCTAAATCTACAAGTGAATTTCAAAACATTAACATAAATTACTTACTACAGAAAGTTTATTCTGTAAGATATATAGCAGTTTTTAATTTATAGTCTCAAAATAACATTAAGTCAGGAAAAGGAAATATAATTACACATGGATCTTCATTTTCAAAATCTTATTTCAGAAAGGGTCATGGTTGTTACATCTCTACACCGTGAAACCTCGTGATGCTCTTGCTCACCTGAGAAAGACCTTTTCCAAGTTTCAAGAATAAAACTTTATAAGAGTTGCTTGTTCAAATGGCTCTTTCTATTCTGCTGAGTTTATAGACCTTTTTCTATTTTGTAACTTCAGTTAGTTTCTCATGATAAAATCAAAAGCATATTTGCATACATCAAAATAAAGAGTGGGGATAGCATCTAGACAGCTAGATGTGAATGCAGGAGATTTAATCAAGTTTACAAATAACATGCAAAGTTAATGTTGTTAGGAATGAAGAGAAATGTCTTGGGTTAAAGAATGCTATTAACTGCTCATCAATTAAGTCAGCAGATGGAAATTAATCCCATTCAATTAAGTATGTACTTTGGCAAGTCTAAAAAGGATAAGATGCACACTACAAATAGCAGGGCCCCAACGCGAATTGAAGTCCAAGGCCATAGATCACGAAAGATGGCAGCACAGGTAGATAACATGAGGAAGAAGACAAATGGGAGCTAGCCTCTATTAGCTGGGGAAAGAATGCAAGAGCATGACAGTCACAGTACAACTTTACAAAATTTTAGCTACACCTAGTTTGGCGAGTATGCATTTCTGGATGGCACACCATAGTAACAATGTGATTGCAATGGAGAGGATGCAGAGGAGACTCACTGGGATGATGCCTTCAAAACCACTTTCACCATTTCATAAATTATTATTTTAAGTGGTTCTTTCTTCCTAAATTACTGTCTGAACCTGGTTTCCATTGTCCCTCTTCCCCCTTCAATGCATTCAATACCTAATATGCTGATTTCCTTCAGACTGATACTCTTTGAAATTTACTTCTTTATCATGGAAAAACAACGAATTTCATGACTTGTTCATGACAATAAATTCTGATTCAAAAAGTGCTTCATCATAATAATATAGTTGAAAATGACTCTTCTGGGAGAGATCGTAAGTCTGTCCCCATACATGGCTTGTATTAAATGACTAAAACAACTGCTGTTTTTAGCTCAGTGACATGCTTCATTGAACTATTAGGTGATTATCCAACAGCAAAAAAGAAAATACAAATTGACCCTCAGTCCTCATCACATGGAAAGCTCTGCATGTATTGAGCCAATATTTTAAAAAAATTAACCAAAAAGCAAATCATACTTACAACAAAAGTTCAGTGCTAAATTTAATATTAAAAATTCTAAACAATGCAAAAGAACAGGGTGGGTAGTTGCTCAAATGCTGCACAAGACCTTGACTCCTACATTTTGTCATCAAATTCATTGCCATAGAACAATTGAAACCACAAATCTTGGCAAAGGAACATAGTACAATAGGAAGAGTCAAGTCAGCTGACGAGAAGTTTTCAATGGAACTTCCTTTCATGTCAGACTGTGAGTCGTCTTTAACCTCCATGATTTTTTCAGTAGGTTAATCCCAATGCACAGATGGACATTCCTTTTTGATTGGGAACAGACACATTTTTTAAGCTTAGTTTGTGAATCTTGCCTTGACCCTATTGTTCTTGATCTTTTGCACAATACCAGTCCCGCAGCATTCATAATCTCCAATGACATGTTTAAAGAGAAATTTAAAAATAGTTTGCTGATAAAAATGTACTAATAAGTTGCTGTAAAAAAAACACCAAACCTTTATCTACTTTATTTAGCAAATTAGTTTCAACAAACAAGAAAGAATCAAGTCAAGACTCATAATTTGTCATTAAGTTTGTTGCAAGTACCAGACTTAGCCATGGGTACTCACATGGGTCCTGTTTGTGGAGGAAAACACGCTACAACCCTACACAGGCAAGACCCCCACCCCCCAACTCTTCCTCCGGTACATTGACGACTACATTGGGGAAGGCATCATGCACCCGCGATGAGCTCAACAATTTCATCAATTTCATGGCCAATTTCCACCCTGACCTCAAACTCACCTGGTCCATCTGATAACACTCTCCCCTTTCTGGATCTCTCGGTCTCCATTTCAGGAGACAGACTCTCCACTGACATTTATTAGAAACCCTCCAACTCCCAGAACTACCTGGACTACATGTCCTCACACCCTTGTCCCCTGCAAGGACTCCATCCCCTTCTCTCAATTTCTCCGTCTCCACCACAACCACTCCCAAGATGAGGTCTTTCAGTCCAGAGCCTCTGAAATGTCTGCCTTCTTTCGCAAACATGGCTTCCCCTCTACCGCTATTAACTTGGCCCCAACTCACATCTCCTCTATTCCCCATTCATCTGCCCTAGACCCCCCCAACCCCAGAAACAATAAACACAGAATCCCCCTCGTCCTCACCTACCTCTACATCCAACACATTGTCCACTGGAATTTCTGGTACTTTCTACAGGACCCCACCACCAGACATATTTTTCCTTCTCCTCCCCTCTCAGCCTTCCGTAGGAATTGTTCACTCCGTGATTCCCTTGTGCACTCTTTCCCTCTCCATCCATTGCTCCCCCCCCCCAGCACCTTCCTGTGGTCGTAGGAGGTGTAATACCTGCACTCACACCTCCTCCCTCACTATAGTCCAAGATCCCAAAAAGACCTTTCAGGTGAAACAACACTTCACCTGTACCTCCAAATAACTAATTTACTGCATCTGGTGCACCCTCTTTGGCCTTCTCGACACTGGAGAGACCAGGTACAGATTAGGAGATCACTTTGCCCAGCACTTCCTCTCTGTCTGCAACAAAAGCAACCTCCCTGTAGCCAACCATTTCAATTCTGAGTCACACTCTCAAGCTCACACGGCCTTTACACCACCCTACCACGACCACCTGCAGATTGGAGGAATAAGACCTCATTTATCCTCTGGGCACTCTCCTATCCCAGGGCATGAACATTGAGTTCATTGCATTCCACTAATCAGCTTGCTTTCCCTCCCCCCCCCACCTTTAACTAGTCATTCCAGTTCCTACTTCCTTTCTCTCTCCACCTACCCTAGTCTCCTCCTCTCCCACCCTTTCCTGCAGTCTCCCCCCCCCCACCTATCATCTCCCACACTCACCAACCTCATCCCCCTTTTGTTTAGACATCTCTCATGTTCCCCCACACCTTGATGAAGGGCTCAAGCCTGAAATGTTGGTGATGTATCTTTACCTTTGCTACATAAAGGCACTGTTTGACCTGCTGAGTTTCTCCAGTAGTTATGTGCTTTTTCACAACCACGGCGTCAATAGAATCCTGTATTTTACCCCAGACTTACAGCCAATGTGACTTCAACATACTTCAGAACACATTCCCTTGAACAACTCTGGACGACAGCCCTGACATAAAGCTTCTAGCATTCATTAAATTCTGGATATAATGTGGAAATGCCACTGCTCACTGTAATACTATTTCAACTTTTTGGTGCTAAAGGTCCAAAATATATGATTGCTTGCTATTTCTTTTTGCTGTCAATTATCCATTAGAAAATGTTCACACAATTGTTAGTTTGACTTAACAGTATATAAAAAATATTGTACAGTCCTTATTTTCTCCCCCATTTGTATATTTTGTTTAAAACTGATGCATTACAATTCAAAAACATATTGGATTCTGATGAGAAGAGCAGATATCAACACAGATGAATTCCCAAGTCTGAACCCACCTTCACCACAGAAGCATCACATCAGCCCGAAAGTCAGTGAACAAGTCGGACAACTTCAACGCTCTAGAATGAGTCAAGTCATCAATGTAAAGAATAGATTTGGTGGATTAAAGGGTTTACTTCTGACTGTTATACAATAATAAGAAACATTGATGCATTAACAGTCAGTAACAGATACTTGGGTACATTGCAATGTACCTGCATCAATGTTTCTTCTGTTGTTATTCTGTAGCCTTCATAAATTCTATATATTTTAAAATCTGCTGAGTTACTAACAATGGAAACATGACAATTGACCAATAGAATTTAACAATAACTCAATGAAGGGGAAGTACAATGGGCAGCATTCCATTTCATATGCCAAAATGATCAAAACTTCAACATTGGTTTCCTTGCACATGAGATTTCATAATTGAAACCATTAATCAGACTCTGAACTAGATTCAACACTACAAAACCAATTGACAGCTTCCACTCTAAGCAGCCACAATTGTTCCTGCCCATAGAAGATGAATATCAGTCATTGGACTGAACTAAATAAAGTTGTAATTCCTAGCTCATGATTATTGGTCTCCCATGAGAATAAATGACCGATTACAAGATGCAAGCTGCCATTCCATTCCCAAGGCAGTCAGCAATGTCCATTCCAGAGATGCCCACAACACCATTCTGCCAGTATCCAAAAGGCAGCCCCTCATATTTCCAGAATGGTCAGACTGCACCATTCCCATTCCCCTGGCCATCACCCACACCCACTAGAGGCTACCAGCCATCTTCCTTAAACATCTAAGTTTCCAGCCATTCCCCAAACACCAGGGTCGCCATCTACGCCCCCTCCCATCCCAGACACCACCCCCTCAGGTCACCAGTTGCCCACCCTCCCAGTGTCCACCCCTCCCCCCTCCGCGCCCAGGTTGCCAGCCACCCCCGCAGTGCCCAGCCACCCACCAGTGTCCAGGTTGCCGGCCGGTGCCCAAGTTGCCAGCCGCCCTCCGACAGCCCCGATCAGCATGTAGTGTAAAAGCCCCGTTACTTTCAGCCGCTGCTCAGGGCACGAACTCAAACTCACCTCGTAACCGACTTCTTCTTCCTTTTCCCTCTTACCGAGACAGCTCAGGCTTCCTTCCCTGTCAGCTTCTCAGGTTATTTTGTGGGGGAGTCTTTTCCCCCACGAACAAAAACATTCCCCCACCCGGCCGGAAGTGGCGCCGACCGGCGACCGGAAGAGGCGTAACATCTCCTCTCCGGAGAATTCGCGCGTGTCCGACTTTCGCAAGGCTGCGAACAAGCGTCCGCATTCAAACAAAAGAAAGTACGTGACGCGGACACGTTTTTAAAAAAAACGAACTCACATTAGAAAAAAGTCCTACTGTTGGGAAGGGCAAGAGGCTGAAGCTGTTTTACGGAGGGTTGGGCGGGGAGAGAGGGGGATGACGCGCTGCGTGGGGGCAGGAGAGGGAGGAGTCCTGCCTTTGACAGAGGGGGGGGGGGGGGTCACGCTGCCTCTTCCCACCGAGCCCCATCGCCGCCTGCAGTATCAACAGGTCGAATTCTAGATCGTTAGAAGAATCGCTTGTATTAGTAAGTGTCGGATTAGTTGTAAAATGAGCCCAAGGTAGGGGAAGCTGATCTCTATTGGGAAACAGTTCACTGGATTGTGCCCATTTTCTGATGATGGGTTCAGACCCGTCACGTTGGTAAACAAGAAAAATTGCAGATGTTCGTGTACTGACAATAACCACACCAGCGGTGCGAGTATAAGGCAGCTTTAATAAACTAATATGTACACTAAGGGGTCTTGTTTCTGCAAGACAAACCTGGAAGGCTAGACTGTAGCTCTGGACTGCTTTGCCCTATAGACAAGGTCACCGGGATGACCCCTGGTGACTTACTGGTGTAATTACATATCACCACAGTTCGGGTCTAGTGTAAAAGTGCTGGTGGAACTCAGAAGGGAGTAAAAGGCAGTCAGGGTTTTGGGCCCGAGCCTTTGAAATGTTAACTACCTCTTACTTGCTATACAGATTGTCCCCGACAAGTGACAGTCCGGCTTAAAATTTTTTACTGTACTTCGAATTTTGGCTCGGATGTTCAGTGTCTCCCGACTGCGCTGTATCCGACCCCGCACTGAGGCCATTGCCTAGCTGTCTCCAATAAGCTGAGCACCTTTGCTCTGTCTGCTACAGTGATAGAAACCTCCCAGTAGCCAACCATTTCACTTCAGTGTCACACTCCATAGTCATACGTCTGTCTTTGGCCTTATGTACTATCTCACCAAGACCATCCCCAAATTGGAGGAACAACACCTGATTTTTCTGTCTGGGCACTCTCCAAACAAATGACATTAACAATGACTTTTCTGCTTTCTCCTAACCTGCTGTCCTATTCCCCCTCCCTCCTTCCCTTCCCCTTTCCAATTCTCCTCTATCCCTTCCCCCTCCCTCCTCCCCTTGATTCTGCTGTCCCCTCCCACCCTTCCCCCCTCTTGTCTTTATGACCACACCCACATTACTCTTTTGTTCGGATGCCTGCCAACAATTTTCCTTACCTTGATGAAGGGCTCAAGCCCAAAACATCAGTTATGTTTTTTTGCCTTTGCTCTATAAAGGACACTGCAGAGTTTCTCCAGCATTGTATTTTTTTTTTCACAGCCCCATGTTGGTGTCCACACTGATCCCACAGCTCCACTCTCTCCCCACAGCCCCACGTCAGTCCCCACACTGATCCCACTGCCCTGCCCACTCCTGGCAGCCCCATGTCAGTCCCCACACTGATCCCACTGCTCCACTGTCTCCCAATAGCCCTGTGTCGGTCCCCACATTGATCCCACTGCCTGGCTCTCTCTCTTTGTTTCTTGACAACCTCGTATTGATCCCCTCATTGATCCCTCTCCCCTTTTTCAACTTACGACGGGAGTGCTGGAACTTAACCCAATCGTAAGTTGATGTTGCGTGACCTGAAACATTGACTGGCTATTTGAATCCATGGATGGTTCATCCAGCAAGTCCTTATCTGCTCAAGATTCCAGTATCTGCAGAATATATGTTTCTTTAATGTGCTGTGTTTGTTTGTTATTCCCCAGGAGTTATTAAATTTTTTTAAAATTTCAAATTGTTTTGCTTTAATAATAAATGGCATTTGATCATATAATCCAGCCATTTTCATCCTTTTATTGGCAATGCCCCTTTTGGACTCTGCTCAGTTTATGAGTCCCCTTTCCTGTGAAGCGGTCAAGTTTAGTTGGATTTTTCTGTACTTTTCTCGTACCGACTATATAAAACATTTTAAATCCACGACCCACCTTTAAAAACACTATGGCCCCTGTTCTGCATTGAAATTAGGTAATATAATCCATCATCCACACCCCGTCATGTACTTTTAGTTCCCCAGATAAAATACTGCGCATGGCAGAAATCAAAAATTAAAATTAACTATTCAAGCGGGCTCAGCACATTCGGCATCAACAATGGACAGGAGAGTAGGAGTCACGTGATGAGGTAGTGGCTGGTCAGGTGGAAACAGCTCTCTCCAGAGAAAAGAAAAAAAAGTGTGACAAAACAGAGCTCAATAAACATAAAATACAGGAAGAGAAAGATAAAGTTACAGAGAAGAGACAGAAAATGGCACCCAAAAGAGAAAAAGTAAGAATAACAGAGAAAAGGGAAGAAGGAAAATTACTGGAGAAGAAAGAAGAAGGCCTTATCTGCACGTCAGAGCAGAGAACCACTGTGGAGAGAAGTGGCCGATCTCCAGTGTTGGTGAGTCCCTAGAGGAGCGGTGACCTCCCGACCGGCAGACTTCAAAAATGGCTCTCAGAGCCAAGAAGAGGTGCGCAGTGCGCAAGTAAAAGAAAAGGTCAACGCCGACGGGAGGGGGGACTCAGCTGAAGAGCGGCCGGCTGAGAGACGCCCAGTATCGGGGAGTTCGGCTGGGGGAAGTAAAGAAGAATAGTGAGAAAGAGAACGAAGGGCGGGAAGAGGATGAGCTGCAACGGGGTGACCGGCAGGGGGACGACCTGTGGCAGGAGACCCAACAGTGGGTTGGCCTGCAGCAGGGGGCCCAGCAGTAGGTCAACCTGCAGCAGGAGGCCCAACAACAGGAGACACAGCAGCTGGAGGCCCAGCAAGGAAACTGAAGCAGCTCACCAGAGAAGGATGAAGATATAGAGAAGAGAAGAAGATGACACAGACACAGAAGAAGAGGAGGAAGAAGACCAAGAATTTCAAAGGAAAGAAGAAGGTAAAATAAAAGGGCAAAGTTTAGATAAAGCCTTTTTCGAAGAACAAATGAGGTCATTAAAAGAATGGCTATCATTAGAATTTAATTCAATCAAAAGAAAAATGAAAAGAGCTGAAGACAGAATGCAAAGTTTAGAGTTGGTCATGACTGAAATAGGGAAAAGAGTAGAAAATGTGGAGGAATGAGAAGCTGCTGTAGAAATGGAGATAAATGATTTAAGAGGGAAGTTGGAAGAGAGCAAAAAAAAATTAAAGACACAAGATTTATTATCACAAAAAATTGACGTATTGGAAAACTACAGTAGGTGAAACAACATAAAAATAGTTGACTTGAAAGAAGGCAAAGAAGGGTCAGATATGAAGGAGTTTATAAAAGGATGGATCCTGAAGGTGTTGGGAATTACAGACTCACATTAAGAAATAGAAATTGAAAGGGAGCATAGAGCGCTAGTACCGAAACCGCTACCACATCAAAAACCGAGATCCATAGTGGTAAAATTTCTAAGATATATGACAAGAGAAAACATACTGGAGCAGGCAATAAAGAAGGTTAGAGAAGACAATAAGTCGTTGGAATATAAGGGACAAAAAATAAATTTTTTCCCCGGACATAAGCTTTGAACTTCGAAGGAATTCAACACGGCGAAAACAATCTTATGGAAGAAATAATATAACTTTATACTAAGACATCCAGCGGTACTCAAAGTATTCATTCCTGGGGAACGGAAGAGACTGTTCTTGGACCCAAAGAGAGCCCAAGAATTTGCTGAACATTAGCAGGACAAGAAAAGAGGAGGAGAAGTGACAAAAAGGATGATAGTATACAATATACTATCAATATTGAGATAGCAGGAAAATATACAAAAATATGTAATAAATATAAAGTAAAGATAATGTATATATAAAGATTTAAAGATGGATAAGAGAAGGGGAAGAAGGGAAAAAAGAGAGAGCTTTGTTATAAGTATAGGAAAATAGTGTTCTCTAGGGGGGGCTGGGGGTGGGAGAATAAGGGTCACTGCGAAATCGGTTGACGCTTGCGAGTAAGTTCGCAAACCGAATGGAAAGGGGAGTTGTGGTTGCTGTCAAGGGACAGGAGGCAATCCAAGGAGGGGAGATTCATTTGGGGTTAAAGGGTTATTGCTTGTGGGGATTGTTGGGTTATTTCATGTCTTAAATGCATTGTCATATATTGAGATTAAAAAGGAAAACTTAAAAAACAGTAATGGAAAAAAGGGATGGAGGTGAAAATAAAGATATAAGATGGCCACGTTGGACTAAATGACTATAAACACTAATGGAATATTTAACCAAGTTTAAGTGTATCCCATTGGGGAAAAAAAAATCACATATAATTTAAAAGACAAAGTTATAATGATTTGGGAAACCTGGGAACCATATATGGTACATGACAGAAAGAGTGGGCCTAGGACCTCCACCACCTAAAATGATAACAAGATCAACATGATCAGATTTAATGTGAATAAGTAGATGACAGGAGAGCAGCTTTGTAATGGAACTGAATTGTTATGCAAGCCTGTAATATGTTTATGTTGTGTTCATTTGTGACCAGATGCCAGGCACTTCTGTTCTTTAGGTGTGTTACTTTTTACTTTGCCTTTGCAAAATTGTAGAAATGTAAATTGACATGACAGTGAGAACAAACACAACAATCAGTTTCAGATTTCTTGTCAGAGTACATACATGACATCACACACAACCCAAAGATACCTTTTTCCTGTGGACACAGCAGAATGACCACTAATTGGTAGTGCAAAAAAATAAATATGTAAACAGATAATGAATGTAAACAAACTGATTGTGCAATACAGAGAGAACAAAAAGAAAATCAATACAGTGCACAAGTAAGAGTCCTTAAATAAGTCTCTGATTCATTTTGTTGTTGAGGAGTCTGTTGGTGGAGAGGTAACAGGTCTTCCTGAAACTGGTGGAATGAGTCTTGTGCCACCTATACCTTTTTCCTGACGGCAGCAGCGAAAACAGAACATGTGCTGGGTGGTGTGGGTCTTTGATGATTGCTGCTGCTCTCCTATGGCAGTGTTCTCTGGGGAGGGTTTTGCCTGTGATGTCCTGGGATGTGTCTACTACATTTTGGAGGGCTTTATGTTGAGGGGTACTGGTGTTTCCATTCCAAACTGTGATGCAGCCGGTCAGTGCATTTCCCCCCACAGCTCTGTAGAAATTTACCAGGGTTTCTCTTTTTTTAAAACTTTATTTAAAATTTTATGACATGAATAAAATAAAAATTACATTTAAAAAAATAATAAAAAAGATAATAAAAATTAGAATACTACATCATTAAACTACACAAATTAACCCCCCCAATAATTATAACACAACATTAATCATCTAATTTAAAATTAGTCCAACCCTCCCCCCCAAAATAAAGAGTGAAGAATTAATTAACAATATTGTAAATAAATTAGAAAAAACCCCACTTACAAAAAAAGGATAAAACTTAACAACAAAAAAAATTACTAACAACAAAAAAAATATCAATACTAAAATAATACCCTTAAACATATATTTAAATCAAACATAATACATGTATTTAACAAATGAAATCCACTTTAAAACTAAGTTCAAATATTAAAATCATATCAACCACATATCTGTTATTCAAAAAAATCATAATTGATAATACATAAATACAAAATTTCCATTAATACCAAGTTTCCTTTATAATTCATCGAGAGAACAAAAACATCCCTTAGAAAAACAATCAGATAAACTTTTTATTCCCTTCCCCTCCCCTTATATAAAAAGAGAAAAAAGTTCAAACTCTTATAAAATTCTCCATATTCTTCATTTATAACATCTTCAAAATTTACTATCGAAATTAATTTAATTTTATTAAACTCTTCTCCCTCAATGTATTTGTACTTAATTTTCTTCTTTTTCTTCTTATCACCTTTCCCCTCATCTTCCTCTTCATCTAATTCAACATCCTCAATTTTTGACTTATTATCTTCTGTGACATCATCCTCTTAAAAAAGAAAGAAAAAAGAGAAAAAAAACCCCCAAAAAAGAGAAAAAAAAGGAGAGAAAAAAACCTCCTAATTCCCTCTCAATTACAATCAGAAAACAAAAAGAGTTTTTAAAAAAATTATTTATTTAAAAAATAATAATAAAAAAACCTTCACTTCTTAACCCAAAAATTAAAAAGAAAAAAAAACAGGTCGGAGGTCAAAACTACCTCCTCCTGTTTAAACCGCCCAAAGCGGTAACTCCCCCAAAATATTGGGTGTGAGATAACTCACAGGTAGCTGATGACTTCTGGAAACTAGTGCCCACCCAGTTCCCTCTCCCAACTCCCATTTCATTAAACTATCATCATTATTTAAACTATTTAAACTCTTCTCCAAAAAAAGATAAAAGATTTATTTTTTTAAATCAACGTTACCACTTCGGTCACCATTGCTTTCATTTCTTTTAAAAAACTGGATCCCACCTTACATCTCTACTCTCTTTGGAGACCTTGAAGGACTACATCGTTCCTGAAATTGCATGATTGGTAGAGACTGAGCAAAGTCCATAACCTCTTTAGGATTGTCAAAGAACTTTGGCTAATTTCCATCCTAAAAAATCTTCAGTACTGCAGAATACCTGAATGTTCCCTTATGTCTTTTTTTCCCACAACCGTTCTTTCACAGAATTAAATTCGCGTCGTTGAAACATAATTTCTTGACTCAAATCTTGATAGAAGAAAACAGGATTATTCTGAACCATCAATGGAGATCTATTTTGCTGGGCATTTCTAATAGCCATACGTAAAATTGTCTCTCTGTCACAATAGTTTAAACAACGAATCAAAACAGATCTTGGATTCTGTCCTGAAAAAGATTTTCTTCTTAAAACTCTATAAGCACATTCCAGTATTAAACCTTCAGGGAATTTATCCTGTCCTAACACTCGTGGAATCCATTCAGTAAAAAATTTTCTTGGATCTGGTCCTTCTATGCCTTCTGGCAAACCAACAATTTTCACGTTGTTCCGTCTAGATTGATTCTCCAAATAATCAACCTTTTTTGCTAAATTTTTATTTTGGATCTGCAATGTTTCAATTATTCTATTTTCATCTTGCAGTTGATCCTGTGCATCGACTAAACCTTGATCACACATTTCAAATCTTTCAATGGTTTCAAGCTTAAAAGCTCCATTAATGACTTCCGCCATCGCATTAATCTTGGAAATAAACAGGTTCACAAAATTAGCTAAGTGACTCGATACAGAATATATCTTATCTTCAAGATCCTTAACAGACATTTCAACAGAAGTAGATTCAGGCATAATGGGGTCTTGCTGTTCCTTAGAGACCATGGGATTTTCTGACCCTTCCCTTAATTTAGTATCTTTTCTAGCAGTTTGACTTCGTATGAAAATCCCTCTCAAAGTCCCCCCAGCAATGCCAGGAGACTGAAGATCAGGGTTATCTTTAAGCCAAATCTCTTTAATCATCTTCACTGAATCGATGTCTGGAAAAACCGTTGTAGTTGAAGATGCATTTTGCAGCGCCACCACTATAGCAGTCGAATGACAACCCTTTAACTCTCCAGCTGGTGGCACCCCAGCTGATTCAACTGTCAAAGCCTCAGCAACAACACCTGCAGTGGCCACCGTGCGAAACACTGGCACCCGTCCAGCCCCTTGTTCTGAAAGCTGTTGAGTGCGACCTTCAGAGAGCCTCACCGGCTTAAAACGAAGCTTCAATGCCGAACTCTGCACGTCCTCCTCTGGATCCATTCTACGTTGAGTCCTGGCTTCTTGTAAACAAGTAGGCTCAGACAATTTCAGAAAATGTAGTTTTTTAACAGTCTGTTGATATTTTCTTTTACCTTTTTTTGCATATAAACCATTAGGCACTAATCCAACACCTCTTATTATTTATAAACTTTTAAAAGAACTTTAACGGGCACTTAAAGACAAAACAATAAATCAGAGTCAGGAGAGGTCTGGAAGGCACATCTGTTCCCTACGCCATCTTGCCATGCCCCCCAGAAATTTACCAGGGTTTCTGATGTCTTACCAACCCTCTGCAAACTCCTGAGGAAGTAGAGGCGCTGACGTGCTTTCTTCACTATGCCATTGGTGTGTTGGATCCAGGAAAGATCCTCCGAGATAGTGACTCCTAAAAACCTAAATTTGTTTACCCTCTCCACTTCTGATCTCCCAGTGATCACCTCTGGCTTTCCTTTCCTAAAGTCAACAGTCAGCTTCATATAGAGTGCAAGGTTGTTGTTGGTGCACCATTCAGCTATGTTTTCAATCTCCATCCTGTATGCAGACTCATCCCCATCATTTATACAACCTACTACCATGGTATCATTGGCAAATTTGTAGATGGTGTCATTGTTGTACTGAGCCACACAGTTGTAGGTGTAAAATGAGTAGAGGAGGCCCTGTGGTACTCCAGTGCTAATGGAGATTGTGGAGGAGAAGTTCTTACCAATCTTCACTGATTGTGGTGTGGAGGTTAGTAAATATATGATACAATTACACAGTGGGGAGTTAACCCCCCCAGGTCTTGGAGTTTGATGACATCAAATGCCATAACTGAGCATCCCGAGTATGCATCCTTGCTGTCCAGGTGTTCCAGGGCATCGTAAGTTGAGATGGCACCCACCATAGACCTGTTATTATGATAGGCGAACTGGAATATATCCATGTCACCACTGTGACATGTTTTTGGGATATATATTGGGAAAGGTTTGTTAGTGTAGGTTACATACAAACACTTTAAAACAGGTCTTATTTGAAATACTGGAGCTCTGCTAATGCAAGACATATCAGCCTCACAGCCTTTGCAAGAGCTTTGGACAGTGCCCAAGAGACTTCACTAATGGATTGTTGTTTACAAAAAGGCAACAGATGAAAGATCTTGTCAGAGCTGCAGATTATCTGGAGCTGTTCTAAGAGGGTCATGTGGTTTTGCAAGCAGAGAGAGTCAAACAGGATTTCTCTGTGTGAAAGAGAGAGACAGAGATCAGTTCTACAGTGTTACAGTCAGCAACAGCAGCTGGGACTGGAACAGGACAAGCTGGAAAGCTTGTGGAAAACCCCATTTGGAAGACGGGTTGTGAGTTCTTGGTTCAGCCTGGTCAAAGCCCTTATGGTTCATGCAAGAGGAGAGGACTTGCTGCCTAATGTTTCACTTGGAATAAGAGAAACAAGGAGGAACTCTGTGGTGACCTGAAAGAAAGAGGTTATCATCTGGAAAATCACTGAGGTGATTGAAGGAAGTACCTCAGTTGTGGATGTCCTGGAACAACACATCTCTCTCTGAAAACCTACAAGAACCTTCCTGAGTTGTAACCATTTACCTTTCAAGCACCAAAGCCTGGTGAATTTTATACATGTTAAATTTTATGCACAGTATAAGAATTGCCTGCAACCAGTGAACTTGGAGGAATGAGAAGTGAGATTGGACTGTGAACCAAAGAACCTTTGTCAGCAAGACACTGGAGTGGCTGATTAAAAAGGAACAACAAATCTCTCTCTGAAAACCGAAAAGATCCTTCCTGAGTAGTAACCATTTACCTTTCAAGCCTGGTGAACTTTATAAATGTTAAATTGTCTGCATCGTATAAGAATTGCCTGCAACCAATGAACTTGGAGGAATATGAACTAAAAAACCTTTCTGAACTTGCACACACATTACATACATATGCGCTTAGAATTAGAAGGGGATGAAGTTAGGTTAGTTAAGTCAATAGTGATAAGTTAAAGTGTGATTCTATTTTCATGTTTAAAGATAATTAAAAGTAACCTTTGTTTAAGTAACCAATTGTCTTGGGGAATATCTATTGCTGCTGGGTTTTGGGGTCCTCTGGCTCATAACACCACTCAGACAGGAGTTGATATGCTTCATAACTAGCCTTTCATTGGTCGATAGTCATTAAGGCTGTTTACTACACTCTTCTTGGGCACCAATATGATTGACACCTGTTTGAAATAAAGGTTGAGAACCACTGCTCTAGACCCAATTGTTACTGAAATATTTTGTTTGAGAAAAATTGTCATTGGCCCATTTCCTTTGGAGTTATGAAACCATGCACATAACGAGTCCATTAGGTACAATTAAAACAGTGGTTTTCAAACTTTTTTTCCACTTACATCTTTGGCTTGGCTTCGCGGACGAAGATTAATGGAGGGGTAATGTCCACGTCAGCTGCAGGCTCGTTTGTGGCTGACAAGTCCGATGCGGGACAGGCAGACACAGTTGCAGCGGTTGTAAGGGAAAATTGGTTGGTTGGAGTTGGGTGTTGGGTTTTTCCTCCTTTGTCTTTTGTCAGTGAGGTGGGCTCTGCGGTCTTCTTCAAAGGAGGTTGCTGCCTGCCGAACTGTGAGGCGCCAAGATGCATGGTTTGAGGCGATATCAGCCCACTGGCGGTGGTCAATGTGGCAGGCACCAAGAGATTTCTTTAGGCAGTCCTTGTACCTCTTCTTTGGTGCACCTCTGTCTCGGTGGCCAGTGGAGAGCTCGCCATATAACACGATCTTGGGAAGGTGATGGTCCTCCATTCTGGAGACGTAACCTACCCAACCTACGACCCAAGGACCTCGCTGCAACGTCCCAGCTTGCTTGGCCACGGCACACGAACCACTCACATACCACCTTAAGTAATCCCTTACTAGGCACACGAACCACTCACATACCACCTTAAGTAATCCCTTACTAGGCACACGAACCACTCACATACCACCTTAAGCAATCCCTTACTAATCACAAAGCACCTATGGCATGCGGATTACTTAAGGTGGTATATGAATGGAAAGAAAAAGTTTGAAAACCACTGATTTAAACGTACCAGTCAAATGAGGTAACAAGGAACAGAAGCAGGCCACTGGGCCCATCAGATCTGTTCCGTGACTATGCACCAAGCTAAACTAAACTCACACCTAGTTCCAATTACCAGCCTTTTTCCCATATCCCTTGATACCCTTATTAATGAGATACTTATTCATTTCCTGTTTAAATGCTCCCAGTGATCTGGCCTTCACTGCTTTGTGCGGCAGTGAGTTCCACAGATCTACGACCCTCTGACTATTGAAGTTCTTCCTCCTCTCTATTTTAATTGGATAACTTCTAATTTTAAGATTATGACCTCTTGTCCTCGACGCCCATCAAGGGAAACATCCACGTTCACTCTGTCAAAACCTTTCAATATTCAAAATGTCTCTATGAGATCCCCCTCACTCTCCTATGCTCCAACGAGTACATCCCAAGAGCTGCCAACTGTTACCCATACTCTAGCCCCTGCATTCCAGGAATCATCCTGGTAAATCTCCTCTGCACCCTTCCCAACAACATCACATATTTGCTAAGATAGGGGGCCCAAAATTGTACACTGTACTCCAAATGGGGTCTCACCAGTGCCCCATAGAGCCTCATTAACACCTCTACTCTTAAACACTATACCTTTCAAAATGAATGCCGGCATAGCATTTGCCTTCTTCACTACCAATCCTACCTGGGTATTAACTTTTAGATTACTCTGCACAAGGATCCCCAAGTCTCTTTGCACCTCTGAGGATTGAATTTTCTCCCCATCCAAATGGTACTCTGCCTGTTTATTTCCACTGCCAAAATGTAGAACCAAACACTTCTCAACATTGTACTTTATCTGCATATTTTTGCCTCGTCTCCCAATCTGTCCATATCCCTCTGCAATCTTACGGTTTCTTCAACAGTTCCTGCTCCACCACCTATCTTGGTGTCATCCGCAAATTTGGCCACAAAACTATATAGTCAACAATCCAAATCGTTAATATAAATTGTAAACAACAGCGGCCCCAAGACCAACCCCTGCGGAACACCTCTTGTTACAGGCAGCCATTCTGAATGATATCCCTTAATTTCAACCCTTTGCTTTTTGTCTATCAGCCAATTTTCATCCAGTCTAATAGCGTCCCTGCAATTCCATGGGCCTTCATTTTATTTATCAGGCTATCATGCAGCACCTTATAGAAATCCTTTTGAAAATCCAAGTATATAACATCCACCTGAGATTTCTTCAAAAAACTCTAATAGGTCAGTCAAACATGATCTACCCTTTAGAAAACCATGCTGACTAGGACCTATCCTGTCACGCATTTCCAGGTATTTCATCACTTAATCCTTAAGGATTGACTCTAATATCTTCCCCACCACCGACGTCAGACTTATAGGTCTATAGTTCTCTCTTTTCTGTTTCCCACCTTTCTTGGACAGCAGAACCACATTTGCAACCTTCCAATCCCCTGGAACCATGCCAGAGACTATTGTTTTCTGGAAGATTGTCACCAATGGATCTACAATCTCCAAAGCCATCTCTTTCAAACCCTGTGGGTATACCTCGTTCTGTCCAGGAGATTTATCTATCTTTAATCCATCCAATTTACCTAGCACAATTTCTTTAGTAATCTTAACTGTATCCATCTCTACTCCTTGAAGCTTCTGTCTGTCAGGGACATTACTAATGTCTTCCACAGTGAATACAGACGTAAAATATTGATTTAATTCTTCTGCCATATCTTTGTAACCCATTATAATTTCTCCAGCATCTTTTTCTATTGGTCCTACATCAACACGTATCTCTCTTTTATTCTTTATATATTTTTTAAAAATCTTAGTTTTTTTTATATTGTTTGCCAATCTCCTTTCATAACTCTTCTTTCCTTATGACTTTATTTCTTTCTGTAAGTTTTTAAGGGAATCCCAGTCCTCTGATTTCCCCCTAGTTTCAGCTACCTTATATGCCCTCCCTTTTGCTTTTATCTTAGCGTAAACTTCTTTTGTTAGCCACATTGGTACCATCTTTCCTTTGACTACTTTCCTGTTTCTAGGAATCTTCTAATCCTGGTCTGTTCCTCCTACTAGTTTGTTTTTCCAGTCGGCTTGGGCCAGTTCTTTCCTCATACCACTATAATTTCCTTTATTCCACTGAAAAATTGATACATCTGATAACATTTTAAACCTTTTCAAATTTGAAATTGAATTTGACCATGTCATGGTCACTGCATCCTAGAGATTCTAAGACGTTTAACTACCTAATGACCTCAGGTTCATTGCACGTGACCCAATCTAAAACTGCGGATCTCCTGGTGGTCTTCTCAACAAGCTGTTCAAAAAATCCATCTCTTAGGTTTTCTACAAACTCACTCTCCTGTGATCCAGTAAATTTCTGTCCTTTCCAATTCCCTGCCATTTTAAAATCTCCCATAATTATTTTGATATTATCTTTGCGACATGACCTCTGTATTTCTATTTGTATCTCATAGTCCTCTTCCTGGCTGCTATTTGGGGGCCTGTATATAACTGCTAATATAATCTTTTTACCCTTGACATTTCTTAATTCAACCCATACTGATTCTACTGCTTGAGACCCTATGTCCCTTCTTTCTATTGATTTAATGTCATTACTTAACATCAGAGCTACCCTTCCATCTCTACCCTCCTGCCTATCCTCGGATATTGAGCTCCCATTCGCACGCCTCATTGAGCCATGTTTTGGTAATGGCCACAATGTCATACCTTTTTAGTTGAATCTGAGCAACCAGGTCATCCACTTTGTTTCTGATGCTACGTGTATTTAAGTAGTTGTCTGTAAGCCCATTATTAATTATGTATGAGCTGTATTCCTGTTGAACAGCTCTTTCTCCTGTCTGCTCACCTGCCTTTCATTTATGTTGTTTTTGATTTCTTTACTATAATTCCTTCTTCTGATGTAACTCCCTGACTCACTACTATCCTATTTTCTTTGCTCTCATTATGATTTCCCTCCCCCCTGCAAAGCTAGTTTAAACCCTCCCCAACAGCTCTAGCAAACCCTCCTGCCAGGATATTGGTCCCTTTCCAGTTAAGATGCAGTCCATCCTTTTTATAGAGGTCTGACCTCCCCCAGAAACGATATCAGTGATCTACGAATCTGAAGCCTTGCCCTCTGCACCAACTCTTTAGCCATGCATTCATCCGCCATAACTTCCTATTTGTACCCTGTGTGACAGAGTATAGAGAAATATTTTGGGAGATAAATTGGGAAAGGTTAGAGTAGGTTACATATAAACACTTTAAAACATTTTATTTGTAATACTGGAGACTTCCTGTCCACAGTGGCTTTACAGAAACTTTGAAGAGTGCTTATGGAGACTTCACAAGTAGGTGTTAATTGGACTGATGTTGTGGAATAAATGGACTATTGTCTTTTAAACCATTAGAGGAGACATAAGAGACTTTCAGTTGGCTAATTGCCTCGCTTGTAAAACCGCATACTTTGGGAATATGCGGCTGTTGGGAGGCCACGTGAATGTTCAGGAGGTGCTTGTGAGGCGAACTTTGTAACTCTCCTCCGAGAGGGATAATCGCCACAGCACAGTGGCCACCCCAGCCATCTGAATGCAGTCACCTAAAAGCAGCTGCATTCAGGATGACAGTCAGCTGGCGAGGGCCTGACTGATCCTCTCCCAGCTGACCCTTCCCCGGTGCAGGATGTCAGGGCAGGGGCAGCTGGGTGAGCTGTCAGCGCGGGGACTGTGGGGCTAGAGCAGCCAGCGGGGGAGAACGGGGGCTGGAACGGCCAGCGGGGGAGAAGGGGACTGGAGCAACCGGGGGGGGAGAACGAGAGCTGGAGCGGCCAATGGGGGAGAAGGGGACTGGAGTGGCAGGCAGGGCAGAAGGGGGCTGGAGAGGCTGGCGGGGGAGAAGGAGGCTGGAGTGGCCAGTGGGGGAGAAGGGGGCTGGAGTGGCTGGGGGGGAAGGGGGCTGGCCAGAACAATGCTGGTACCTGACTCAAGTGCTGTACTCACCCGCCGGCCACTCCAGCCTCCTTCTCCCCCACCAGCTGCCCCAGCCCCCTTCTCCCCCGCTGGCCACCCCAGCCCCCCTCTTCGCTGCCGGCTGCTCCAGCCCCCTTCTCCCCCGCCGGAGGGCAGAGCGATCAGTGTGGGGACATTCCATGGGGGATGTCCCCACGCTGATAGCCCATGCTGGCTCTCCCAGCTGACAGCCAGCCATCCTAACTTGACAGCTCAAGGGGCAGGAGCCAGAGTGCGCTCAGATGCGCATCCCGGTGCAGTTGTCCCTTCACCTGAACGACAAATCAAAGGGATGCTTTCTCTTCTCCAGGTACATTTTTAGTGGAGAATACACCTGAAGAAGCCTATAGTGGCTTCTCACACCTTTTTGCAGGAGCTTTGAAGAGTGCTCAGAGAGGTCACTGATGGGTTCTTGTTTACCTAAAAGCAATAAATGAAAGAGCACGCTAGTGTCCTTTTGTCTACAGAAGACTTGCTGTTGTAAGAGGGTCATGTGGTTTTGCAAGCAGAGACGGTCAAATAGACTATCTCAGTCTCGGAGTGTATGAGAGAGAGATAGCAGTGTCAAGCAGCAGAAGTTGCTGGAACAGAAACAGAAGCTCCAGTGTGGCAGATGGCCTAGTCACAGCCCTTGTGGTTCATGCAAGAGGAGAGGATTGGCTGTCTAATGTTTCACTTGGAATAAGAGAAACAGAAAGGAATTCTGTAGTGACCTGAAAGAAAGAGGTTATCATCTGGAGAACCCTGAGGGGGCAAGTTTCGTCAGCAAGACACTGAGATGATTGAAGGAAGTACCTCAGTTGTGGATGTCCTTGAACAACACATCTCTCTCTGAAAACCTACAAGAACCTTCCTGAGTGGTAACCATTTACCTTTAAAGCACCAAAGCCTGGTGAATTTTATACATGTTCAATTTTATGCACAGTATAAGAATTGCCTGCAACCAATGAACTTGGAGGAATGAGAAGTGAGATCGGACTGTGAACCAAAGAACCTTTCTGAACTTGTATACACATTACACACACATGCGGTTGGAATTAGAAGGAGGATTAAGATAGGTTAAGTAGTTTAATAATAGATAAGTTAAAGTTTGTTTCTATTTTTGTTTAAAAATAATTATTTTTTTAAAACTTTATTTATTTGTTCAAAAAACAAATAATATATGACATATGCAACAGTTAAACATGAACATGAACTTTTTTTTAGGACCCCCCCCCCCCTTCAGCCAACTCTCCTAAGGAGAGCCATAACAAAAAGAAAAAAGAAAGAATATTAAAGAAAAAGTTAAATATACATATTGAAATCTAGTCAATATAAATTGAAATATAAATATTCTGAGTATAACAGCCACTTATTAATAAAAAAATTATAATTATCACGCAAAACATATGTTTTTTTCCATTATTAAACAATATTTCATCTCATTATGCCATCTATTAATATCAATTATATTTGTAACTTTCCACATACTAGCAATACATTTTTTCGCTACGGATAAAGCTAAATATACAAAAGCAAGCTGGAACTTATCTAATCCCAAACCTTTCAGAGGTTTCAAACTACCCAATAAAAATACTGTTGGATCTAAAACTATTTTAATCTTATACAGGTATTCTAAAAACGATTTAATTTTCTTCCAAAAAGATTGTATATGTATACATAACCAAACAGCATGAAAAAAAGTTCCAACCGTATCACCACATCTAAAACACAAATCTGATTCATTAAAACCATATTTTTAAAATTTTTCAGGTGTCAAATATAATTGATGTAAAAAATTGTAATTAATCATTGCATAACGTGCATTTATCAATCTAGTTACACTATCATAACAGATATCTAACCAATCAACTTCAGAAAAAATAAAACCAATATCTTCTTCCCATTTAATTTTAGATCTATCCCAACCCTTTTTATCTATACCATCCTGTAATATTTGATCCATAGATGAAATATGACCCTTCTCTGGTACCTTCATAAGAAAAGTCTCAAATTTAGTCATTTTAGGTAAAATCATATCTCTACCAAACATACATTTTACCAAAGATCGAATTTGATAATAAAGAAATAAAAAGTTCTTATCAATACCAAAATCTTCCCTCATCTGATTAAAAGATAAAAACTTACCCTCTTTAAAACAATCTCCCAAATTTTTCACACCTTTAAATCTCCAATGCAATAAACTTTGATTATATATTGAAAAAGAAATTAGTTGATTATTATACAACGGAGTCAAACCCAATAATTTACCCCTAGACCCTATCATTTTATTTTTCTTTATCCATAACTTCATTAAATGTTTTAGTAAAGGCACATTATATTGTTGTAACAAATTTATATTCCACATAAACAAAAATTGATGTATTTCAAATTCAGAAATACTTGCCATCTCAATTTTAGCCCAACTTGGAGGCCATACCAAATCCATCAATGAACTAATAAATTTAAGTTGGGCTGCTTCATAATAATTTTGAAAATGTGGTAAACATAGTTCCCCTAACTCATATTTCCAAGTTAATTTATTCAAAGCTACTCTTTAAAATTTACCCCTCCATAAAAACTCCTTAACCATTTTATTCAAATCTCAAAAAAAATTTATCAAGTAAATACGAAATAGATTGAAACAAATATTGTATACGCGGAAAGATATTCATCTTAATTGTATTTATCCTTCCCATTAAATTAATAGGTAAATCTTTCCATTTAATCAAATCAGTTTTAATTTTTTTCATTAACGGAGCATATTTAATTTATATAAAGATTGATAATTAACACTCAAAATTATACCCAGATATTTAATTCGATCAGTCCACTTCAAATTAATAATATTCTTATAAACTGAATAATCTCCTTCACTTACCGGTAATATTTCACTTTTTTCCCAATTAACTTTATATCCAGAAAGACATCCATATTGTATTAAACATTCCTTCAAATGCAAAAGTGACTGAGCTGGATTTATTAAATACACCAATACATCATCAGCAAATAAATTAATTTTATACTCCTCATCTAAAACTTTCATTCCTTGTATCTGTGTATTTTGTCTTATTGACTGTGCTAAAGGTTCAATCACTAACACAAACAAAGCTGATGATAAAGGACAACCTTGTTGAGTTGATCGAGTTAACTTAAAAGATTCCGAAATCGAACCATTCGTCATTACTCTAGCTACCAGTTTTCTATTTAGAGCCCTAATCCAACCAATAAAAGAACGACCAAACTTAAATTTCTCCAAAACTTTAAACAAAAAAATTCCATTCAACTCTATCAAATGCTTTTTCTGCATCTAAGGATATCACCATTGGGTGATCTAAAGATTGTCAAAATCTATTAATCAAACTAATCAAGCGCAAAATGTTATCTGAAGCATATCTATTCTTTATAAAACCTGTTTGATCAATATGAATCAACTTTGGTAAAAACTTAGCCAATCTAATCGCTAATATTTTAGCTATTATTTTATAATCTACATTTAACAACGAAATTGGTCTATATGAAGATATTTTCAAAGGAACTCTATCTTTTTTAGGAATTACTGTAATTAAAGCACTAGAACAAGACTCAGGTAATTCATAATGTTCTCCAACTTGACATAATACATCCCCGAACACTGTAGATAAATCATCATAAAAAATTTTATAAAATTCAACTGAAAATCCATCATCACCAGGTGATTTACCTTTCAGCATTTCCAGCATAGCCATTTTAATTTCTGAATCAGTAAATGGTTCTTCTAACTCCTGTATATCTCCATCCTCTGATATCGGTAAATTCAACTGTGATAAAAAAAAAGATCAATCGATCCAGTTTCTTGTTTTCCTTCAGATGTATATAACTTTTTATAAAATAAATAAAATTCGTCATTAATCTCACAAGGTTTATAAGTCATAAGAGAATTCCGTCTAACAGCATTAATAGTCCTCAATATCTGTTCTTTCTTTAATTGCCACGCCAATACCTTATGTGTTTTCTCTCCCCATTCGTAATACCGTTGTTTAGTCCTATTAATCACACATTCAAATTGATAAGTTTGCAAAGTATTATATTTCAGTTTCAGCCTAGATAATTCCATTTTCTGATCTATAGCATCTTTCTGAAATTCCTTTTCTAACCCATCGATCTGTTTCTCTAATTCAAGACTCTGATTTATCGATTCTTTTTTATTTTAGAAGTATAACTAATTATTTGTCCTCTCAAATAGGCTTTCATAGCATCCCATAACACAAACTTACTTTGAACAGAATTAGAATTTTCTTAAAAAAATTAATTTGTTTTTTCAAAAAATCAATAAATTCCATATTTTTAACAACATTGTATTAAATCTCCAATGGTAAGCTATTTGAGTTTTCTCAGAAGTTTCATATGCAAAATATAACAGAGAATGATCTGAAATCACCCTACATTTATATTCCGCTTGTTGTATTTTCCCTTGTAAATGTGCCGATACTAAAAAGAAGTCAATCCTTGAAAGCAATTCATGTCTAGATGAATAAAAGGAAAAATTTTTCTCTGTTGGATTAAGATGTCTCCAAATATATACTAAATTAAGATCTTTCATCAACGCTTGGACCTGAATTGTCATCTTAGATTTTTTAACTTTCTTCGGAGATTTATCCAATAAAGGTTCCAAAAGACAATTAAAATCACCACCAACTAAAACATTATCATTAGCCTGACCCAAACATAAAAATGCATCTGAAATAAATATTTCATCATCTGGATTTGGGGCATAAATATTAAGTAAAGTCCAAAATTCACTAAAAATCTTACAATTCAATTTAAGAATACATCCTGCCTTTTCCTCCTTTGATTGTAATTCAAAAGATAAATTGTTATGTATCAAAATTGCTAAACCTTTAGCTCTAGAATTAAATGAAGAATATACATGTCCAACCCAGTCCCTTTTTAATTTCACGCTTTCCCTCATGTTCAAATGTGTTTCTTGTAAAAAGGCAATATCAATTTTCAATTTCTTAATATACGCCAAGACTCACTTACGCTTAATCGTACTATTTAATCCTCGAACATTAAAAGTAGCAAACCTCAACTTTGACATATCTTTTTCTTTGGCTTGGCTTCGCGGACGAAGATTTATGGAGGGGGTAAAAAAGTCCACGTCAGCTGCAGGCTCGTTTGTGGCTGACAAGTCCGATGCGGGACAGGCAGACACGGTTGCAGCGGCTGCAGGGGACAATTGGTTGGTTGGGGTTGGGTGTTGGGTTTTTCCTCCTTTGCCTTTTGTCAGTGAGGTGGGCTCTGCGGTCTTCTTCAAAGGAGGTTGCTGCCCGGCAAACATATCTACTATTATTACTAAATACCAATAATATTTTATATAAAAACTCAAATCAATGTATATAGGCCCTCCAATAGAAAAAAATCACAAATTAAAAACTAAAAAAATAAAAAGAAAAAAAAAAAGAAAATCCCCCCCCCCCCCAAAAAAAACTAACAAAAGGTAGTAATCCCCTAAACAAAAATTGGGTGTGGGTCACCCACCAGTCGCTGATGACCAGTAAAGAACTTAGTGCAAATCTCTCCCTCCCCAGCCAAACAATCAATAACATCAAAATATCATAATAACAAAAGAAAAAAAGTAGAATAAGAAAATTCTTCTTTTCATCCAGAAGATTCCAATCTCGAAGATCCCATTTCAGAAGGAGGTAGACTCTTTCCATTCCCGTTTTTCCCATTTCTGCCATTTCTTCCATTTCCACAGCAACCAGATTTTTCTTTAGGAGATAATGGTGGACTATGTCTTTGTCCCCTTATATCTGGCAATGAATCAGCAAAAATCATTGCTTCACGATCAGTTTCAAAAAAACAAAATTGATAGTCTCCATAAAACCCCTTCAACACTGCAGGGTAACGAAAAGTAGTCTTATAACCTTTACGCCACAAAACTTCTTTAACTGGATTGAATCAATGTCGACGTTGAATGACCTCTTGACTCAAATCAGGATAAAAAAAAAGACTCTGCTATTCTGAATCAATAATGAGGTTTATCATTGTCTCGCATTTTGTACTGCAAGTCGAAGTATTGCTTCTCTGTCCAAATAATTCAAACATCGAATTATTACCGGTCTCGGTGGTTGACCAGCTGAGGGTGTTCTTCTTAAAACTCTATGGGCTCTTTCCAGTACCAATCCCCCAGAGAAAAATTCTTGCCCTAATATTTGCGGAATCCAGTCTTTAAAGAAACGTAGAGGATCTTGTCCTTCTATACCTTCTGGCAAACCAACAATTTTCACATTATTCCTTCTGCTTCTTCTCACGTTCTCATAGTTCTGTGATTGATTTTTCCACCTTCAACACTTTTTCTGTGTTAGAAGTCACTTGTTGTTTACAGTCCAAAAAAGCAGTCTGAAATTTTTTAAATTCTTCATAAGATGCATCCACACGTGCCTTAACCATATTTAATTCTGAACTCATACCAGCATTCATTTGAACCATTTCATTCATTTAAGATGTCAACAAATCCATTCCAGGTTTTATAACAGCTTGAACAATAGCATTCAATTGCATACACTGTGATTCAGTAAAGCTCAGCTCTGCTCTCTCTGACATAGTGGCAGAACAAGGTAACTGCAGCTCCTGCTGCAACTCAACAGAAGGCATTTAAAAAGTTTTACTGCAGGTCTGGACTCCCAGCGACGGCACCCCGACTTCCTCAGGGGGTCACCGCTGGTCTCCCCCTGCATCTCATTGTTTTTTCATCAAATCACGAAGATAACCAATTTCTTCAGATTGAAGTGCTACCTGATGCATTTCCAACAATGGAGTCGTCTTCCTGTGTGCTCCCTCCATTGAAATCGAAAGGCTTTCCAAATCTGGGTCCACTTCTTGGGAACACGCACCTTTGTCCGGAGACCGGGTAATTCCAGCGCCATCCTTCATTTGGTGAGCAATAGATTTTTTTTTCAGCCCCCACAGGCAATCTTTGGGGTTTAGACAATGAAGAGATTGAGCCTGTGGCTGTATCAAGTCGTCTAGGCCCCAAATCTTCAGCACTTCGAAAATGTAACTTCTTCTGAACTTGAGGTTCAGTCTTTTTACCATTAGTGGCCATAATAATTCCTTAATACTTTAAACTAAAATTTAAAAAGTTTAAACTTGGGAGGCAACATAGCATCTGGGAGTCTCTATGCATTCCAGCAAACCGTTTGCCCTCCTAAACAATAAGTCCCTATTATTAATGTGCTCCTCTTCTTAGCCCTTCCTTTCTAAGCCGATGAGTCAATCTCCATGCCAGAGACTTGGCCACCTCGACTCATCCCTCGTAGAATGTTCCCACCAGCAGTATCCAAATCAGCATACATATTGATGGTGGGAACGCGCACAAGGGTACTCTGCATTACTGGTCCCTTCCTTTTACCTCCCCTTACAGCCACCAATCTATCTGCATATTGTCTATGTGGGGTGACTACCTCTCTGTAATTTCTCTCTACAACTGCCTCAGCAGTCATTAAAAGCTTGTTCAGTAAGGTAGTTTTAATGGAGGGTCTTAATGCAGAAAACTTGGAGATATTTGAAGACCAAGAGATAGTGGGTGTAGCATAAATGGTAGGCAGATAATATGGATGATGTGGAGTAAACCAGGAAGCAGAGCTTTTAAATTTAACAGGCCCTTTCAGCCCATGAGCCCGTGGTGCCTAATTTACACCCAATTAACCTACAACCCCGGCATGTTTCAAATAATGGAAGGAAACTGAAACCCCCCAGGGAAAACCCATGCAGACACAGGAGAACCTACAAACTCCTTACAGAGAGCGCAGGACTCGAATCCCAATCACAATTGCTAGCGTGGTAACGGTGTTGTGCTAACTGCAACACCAACCATGCCACTCCCATTTGGATGGTCTGGCATTTATAAGGGGTGAAGTGAATGAAAGATCACATTATATTGATAATGGCATAACTAATGCTTTTCGTAAAAGATGATCTGAACAAGGCAGCAACTGGTAATGTTACACAAGTTTATGCAGGTGGTGTTTGTGATGCAAAGAACAAATAGGATTCTGAATCTAGGAAAACAATAGTACTGTAAGTGGAATGAGAAACAAGGAATCTGTTGGGGAAGTTAAAAGATGAAAGCTATTTTTTCTGAAAAGAATGATTTTTAAAAAAAATCGAATTACTCACAATTTCCTGAAGGCATTTTTGAAGTAATGAATAGTGAATATAAATACATTGTGATAATTTGTCTGAGTGGGAATTATTCACATAAGGTGCTTAACCCAAGCCTTTCTTGGGTTGGGGTGTGCATCAAAGCATCCATTATCCTCTTTCCAATCCAATAATTTGGCATTCATCAATTTTCCTCTCGCACTTTTGAATTTGTTGTTAGGATCACCTTTGTTTTAAGATGATGACTTGTATGGGCCAAGTTTAGAGCATTTTTGAATTGTTAATTCACCCACCATTGGATAAAGTCACTGAATTAAAGCTAAAGCAATAATAAATCTCAAAATAAATACTGTATACTGGATAGAGGATCAATAAGTTCATAATATTTTTTGTCATGACACCTTGTGTATATAACCCCACATCTGCATCATCATGTAACAGTCTCTTTCGGGATGCAGACGCGAAACTGATAACGCCGAACATTGAGGCAACCATAATGAAGGCACACCAGCCCCTTCATGGTATTTATGAGGTGCTGCCTCAAGAAGACAGCCAACATCATAAAAGAACCCCATAATCCTGGTGACAATCTCTGCTCATTGCTATCTTCGGGGAGAAAGTACAGAAGCCTGAACACCAGCATGTCTTGGTTCAAGAACAATCTGTTTTCAACAGTTATCAGTCTCTTGAATTTCTGCTTGGTACACTAATGATGGACTGTGCATTATTGCAAGTCACTTTTGCCCAAGGATAACTGAATATCTATTATCTACCTTGTATAGTTATTTTCACTTTTAGTTTATAATTTTCTTTATAAGTATAGTACAACACCGATTATCTGAAATGGTCAGGACCAGGCCTATTTCGGATAACCGTTTTTTATGAAGAACTGATCATTTTTGAAAAACAGCCCAGTAGCAACAGCAAATCACTTGTAACAGTGTTTATACAACAACAAGGGAAGGTTTTTAAAGCATTTGTTATGCACAAACAACCCTTTTAATTATGTTTGGGACTAAAGGGTTTTTGTTAGCATTAACGCAGGAACAACAATGGAAAATTCACCAGACAATGGTAATTTCAAAACAACAGTTCTTTATCAAACTATTAATATCATAACACTTCTCACCCATCTCCAAACTCACTTAACCACTATGCGCAAGTGTAAAATGCAAGTTTGTGTGTCTGTGCGTGATAATTTAAGGTCCCATTCAAGTTCAGCATCATTTTAGTCTTGCTTGAAAGTCTTAAATTCTCAGTTCAGAAATAGTTACAAAGTGATTTTAAACATATATCTTTAGGTCTCTTTTACTCACAATGTGGTTTTCCACATGAAGAATTTGGCCTCTTCTCAGAGACAGTGAAAGTGGCAAACTTCTTCCATGATGAAGTTACAAACCAGACAAGGATTAAATGAAGTGGCCAAACACAAAAATAGACCCAGTAGAATTCTGTCCTCTTTTCCAAAGAGACAGCAAAGTGGTCTTTATTAATTCTGTGTTCCCCTTCTTCTAGGAGTAGCACACAACAAACAACACCAATTCTGGTTACTGTAACTCAACCCTAATCTTTTACAAGGTTTCAACTCCTGCATGTTACAGGATTTTGACTTCTGTGAACTCCAAGCGGAACTGTTCCAAAACTGAACTCTAATGTCTGAATTTGGTAATATAGTTCTCCAAATCATGAGACTGTTACATCATCACCGAGGTGAATCCCAATTCTTGGAAACCACATGACCATTAGTTTTATTTCTACCAAAATTCTTTTCTTTTTTCAAAACCATTCCATAGCCATAACAACCTCTGATAGCTTCCTCAGCAGTTCTTGAATAATTAAGACCCACTTGAAACCCATTAGCTCTGTCTGTCCAAGACACGTGGACTCTGAGAATGAACAGTCTTCTCTGAAAATAATGGTTCTCTACTAATGTGCTGTGACCTGTGCGTGACCCTGTACCAACCCACAGCTAACTTACTAAGAATACAGATACAATATTTTAACTCTATATAATTTACTAAGACATTTTTATAAAATAAATATAGTTTAACATTAAATTAAAGATAACATAAATCTGTTACACATTAAAATAATTAATTCTCACCACTGATCACCGACACCTCTCCACCAAGGCCCCGCTCATGTTGGGAGCTTGGCATCCCCACTGCCACTGCCGGGAGTCCAAGGTCCACTGCCGTTGCTGCCGGGAACCTGAGGTCCGCTGCCATTGCCTCTGGGAACCCAAGATCCGCTGCCATCATCACCAGGAGCCTGAGGTCTGCTGCTGCTCGCTCCGGGAGCCCAAGGTCCCCGGTCAGTTCAGCTCTGAAAAAATTTTGGATAAATGAGGATTTGTGATTTGTTTGGGATATCCTTATTTATCTGAAATTTTAAAAAAATTTCAGATAATTAAGGGTTTGGAGTATCCGATTTCAGATAATCGGAGTTGTACTGTACCTGTTTGACTCCAGCAATTAAGAATTTCAGGCATATGTACAATGTATATGTCAATAAATTCATTATAATTTGTTGTTCACAATGTGTCCTGTACATTGGAGAAACCAAATGCAGATTGGGTTTTGTGATATACTAAAGTGCAAGAGAAACTCAGCAGGTCATGCAGCATCTATAGAAATCAAAAGGTAACCAACATTTCGGGATCTGATGGGAAAGTTGTTTTTACACTGAAAGTGGTTGATATCTGGAAAGTTCTGCCAGAAGAAGTGATGAAATTGAGTACAATTATTATGTTTAACAGCCATTTAGACAGGCACTTGAATAGGTGAGGCATAAAAAGATGCAGACCTGATGTTGGCAAATAGAACTAGGGTAAATGGATGAAAATAATTTGTGGGATGAAAGCAACATTTCTGAGATGTATGACTATCTTTCATCTGAGCACTTTGCAACTTATAGGGTCTAATATAGACTCCTCCAATTTTATGTACCTTGCTCTTTATTTTTGTTTGCCATCCCCTTTTGCCTGGGTACATCCCAGTAGATCAGACCAGACCATATTACACTACTTCACATTAGCAACACGTTATACAAAGGGATGTGTTTTCCCCTTATTGGCCACATTATTTCATCCTGTGGAGAAATTCTGTTTGTTCTACCCATTCTCATTTCCTACCTGCTCTGCTACCAAGACTAACTTTTTTATCTTTCTGACCAAAGGCATCCGACGTGAAGTGTCAACTGTTATTCTTTCTATAGATGCTGTCTAACCTGTCAAGTTTTTTTTTCCAGCATTTTTTATTTTTATTTCAGATTTCCAGCATTGGCATTTTTTAAATTTTCTTGCGTTAAAGCATATTGTATTTCTATTTTTGGCAGATGGTCAGAAGACTGCAAGGCTCTCTTTCTGGTTCTTGTTTACCTGGGAGTTAACAGTTATGCTTAGGGGACCAGCACAATTGATCATAAGAAATAACTCTGTGATCAAAAATATTCTGAGTTACCAAAAGGTGAATAGTGCTCTTTGTGCAATAACTCTTTGTTCATGAAGAACCAACTATCTATATTGGAAGGAAGATATTCCTTGTTTTGTGTATAAATGCATCGACTAATGTTAAGGAAGCACTGCAGACATTTTTGTTTAGAGCTAGCTAACACAGGAATAAAATGACTGATTCATTTGTTTTTGGTATTGATTTAAAGAGGAATATTTGGAAATCCAGGGAAAACATCCTTTGAGAAATGATTGGTTAGGTGTTTAAAGGTTAATGCCTCAAAACAAAGAGTACAACAGGAATATTAGAACAAATAACTGCATGACAATTTATGCAAGGTTGGATTGGCAAAGAATTGCAACAGCTAGCTGTGTCCTTGAAGAAAATACTTGTAAGATGAAATTCAGAGGAGTAGATTTAAGACAGAGATGAGGAAAAACTTCTTTTTTCCCAGAGAGTAATGGATCTGTAAAAATCTCTGCCCAGGGAAGTGGTTGAGGCTACTTCATTAAATATATTTAAGGTTCAGTGAGATTTTTTTATATAAAAAAAGGAATTAAGAGATATGGGGAAAAGGCAGGTAGGAATTGTTGCATTTTAGTTGGATGAACACTCAGGAAGATTTAATCTGGAGGGTACAATTCTATAAATGCTACAGGAGTCAAGGAAGCTGGGTAGATGTGCATAATTTATTCCAGGAACATGGGAGTTCAGTTATTTGGATAGACTGGAGAAGTTCGCTGTGCTCTCCTTGGAACTGAGGTATCCAATGAACTCTTTTTTTTTATTTGTGAAGAATTTAGGCAGAATAGAGAGACACTGTTCCAGTGCTGGAAAGATCAGGAATCAAAGGTCATTGGTGAAAGTGACATAAGGAGAAAACATTTTACATGATGAGTAGTTAGGGTCTGGCATGCATTGGCAGGATTATTAGTCACCACATTCTTAAAGGAGCTGGATAGTACATGAATTAAATAAAGATTGCAGGCCTGTGGGAAGAGGCTAAGGGGGTGTGACTTGCTGCATTGCACTTTTACAGTTGGTGAGGACTCAAGGGGCCAAATAACTTCCTTTTGCTTGTAGCATTTGTGATACTTCGTCATTTTTATCCATCTATTCTGATTGCCTCCTCTTTTGTTGTCATCTGCACCAGTTTTTTGTTATGTACAGTGTTAAAATATAGGAACAGGCCATCTAAGCTATGAAGATACCAAAAAAAGCACTGTGGTTATTGGCCAAGCATGCGAAGTTCAGATTTGAAGCCCAAAATAGCAGTGAGGGATTTAAATTCAAAGTAAGTAAAGGAAATAAACCTAGTCTCTCCAACAATAACCAGGAAACTATGTATTTTATAAAATTCCCCCAATTCAGCAATAGCTTCAAAGATGGAGATCTGCCGCCCTTTCCCTATCAACCCATGATCATGGTTTTTAAAAAATATTTAAAAAATTTTTCACACTGTGTACCATATCAAACAAAATATGTACAAACGTTTCTCATTAAATATACACAGTGGCATTTTCTCCCTTTTGTCCCCCTTTCCCTCCCTCCCACTTCCCACCCCCTCCAAAATCCATAAATATTCAACATATACAATACAATAAAACCATAAAACAATATCTTCACACAAAGGAAAATAAACAAGAAAAATGCATCATCTATTTGTTACACACTGAATCAATTTGTTTTGTCTTCTTATCATTTTACGGGGTGGAGGTCCGAGGCAAGCTCTCTCTGTTATGTTCCATGTATGGTTCCCAAATTTGTTCAAACAATGTGACTTTATTTTTTAAATTATATGTTATTTTTTCCAATGGAATACATTTATTCATTTCCATGTACCATTGCTGTATTCTCAGGCTCTCTTCCATTTTCCAAGTTGACATTATACATTTTTTTGCGACAGCTAAAGCTATCATAATGAATCCCTTTTCCACTGTATTCAACTTGAGACCCAATTCTTTACTTCTCACGTTACTCAAAAGAAAGATCTCTGGATTTTTTGGTATGTTACTTCCCGTGATTTTATTTAATATCTGATTTAGTTCTTCCCAAAACGTATTCACTTTCGTACATGCCCAAATTGCATGTATTGTTGTTCCCATTTCCTTCTTACAGCGAAAACATCCATCTGACAGTGCTGAATCCCATTCCCTCAGTTTTTGAAGAGTGATATATACTCCGTGCAACCAATTATACTGTACCATGCACAACCCCTGTTCACTAAACACTTCATTGTTCCAGAACATAACTTTTCCTATGCTTCACCTCCCACCTCCATGTTCAAATCCCCCTCCCACTCCTGTTCAGGTCCACAATTCACCTCATCATCTTTCCCATCTTGGAGCGCAATGTACATGCTCGCCACAAATCTCCCAACCATCACTGTGTCCGCAATCACACACTGAAAGCCGCTTCCCTCTGGCAATCCCAACCTGCCCCCCAATCCATCCCCCGAACAAGCTTTCAGCCGATGACACGCAAACATTGCACGATGAGCCACTCCATGCCCACACTTCAACTGTTGAAATGCCAATAAACCATTTCCCAAACAACAATTTTCTATTCTTTTGATTCCTTTTCTCTCCCATTCTCTAAAGGAAAGGTTATCTATTGTAAAAGGGATTAGTGGATTTTGTTCATCATTAATAATTTTGGTATTTGGTAATTCATTTTTTTTTCCTTTCTAAGTGGATCTTTTTTCATATATTAAGTAAATGATGCAATACTGGTGAGCTTTTATATTGCACCAACTTTTCATCCCACTTATAAAGTATATGACCTGGTACCTTCTCGCCTATTTTATCTAGTTCTATCTTAGTCCATTCTGGTAAAAATCTGATAAATACCTTAATAGTGTGGCTCTATAATAATTTCTAAAGTTTGGTAACTGCAAACCACCTTGGTTATTCCTCTCTGTTAGTTTATCTAACGCTCCCCTCGGTTTCCTCCTTTTCCACAAGAATTTCTTTATTATTCTCTTTAGTTCATTAAAGAATTTTTCTGTTAAGGGAATTGGTAACATTTGAAGTAAGTATTATATCCTTGGGAACATATTCATTTTAATGCAGTTTACCCTCCCAATCAACGTTAGTGGTAATTCTTTCCAATGTTCTAAGTCTTCCTGAAATTTCTTTATTAGTGGCTGATAATTTAGTTTGTACAAGTGGCTTAAGTTATTATCTAACCTGATCCCTAGGTATCAGATTGCTTGTGCTTGCCATTCAAATGGTGATTCTTTTTTAAATTCTGTATAATCCGCATTACTCATTGGCATCACTTCACTTTTATTTGCATTGATCTTCTACCCCGATATTTCTCCATATTCCTTCAATTTCTTATGTAATTTTTTAATTGATATCTCTGGTTCTGTTAGGTATACTACGATGTCATCTGCAAATAAGCTGATTTTATACTCTTTCTCCTTTATCTCTTTTATTTTATTTTCTATTCTTATCAGTTCTGCCAAAGGTTCTATTGCTAAGGCGAACAATGATGGGGATAATGGACATCCCTGTCTAGTTGACCTACTTAATTTAAATTGGTTCGATACATATCCATTTACTGCTACCTTCGCCAACGGTCCATTATACAATGCTTTAATCCAATTTATATATTTTTTCTGGTAGATTGAACTTCTGTAATACTTTAAATAAGTAGTTCCACTCTACTCTGTCAAAGGCTTTTTCTGCATCTAAAACAACAGCCACTGTTGGTTTCTTATTTCCTTGAACTGCATGAATTAGATTAATAAGCTTACAGACATTATCTGCTGTTCGTCTTTTCTTAATAAATCCAGTTTGATCTTGTCTTACTATTTTAGGTACACAATCGGCCAATCTGTTTGCTAATAATTTCACTATTATCTTATAATCTGAGTTAAGTAGAGATATTGGTCTATATGAAGCTGGTGTTAATGGATCCTTCCCCGTCTTTGGTATTACTGTAATTATTGCTGTCTTACATGAATCTGGCAAGTTTTGTGTTTCTTCTATCAGGTTCATTACTTCCAGGAGAGGAGGAATTAATAACTCTTTAAATGTTTTATAAAATTCTATTAGAAATCCATCCTCTCCTGGTGTTTTATTGTACAGCAGCTTTTTTAATATACCCTTACTTCCTCTATTTCAAATGGTTTTATTAGTTTGTTTTGTTCCACTTCTTGCAATTTCGGCAGTTCAATTTTACCTAAAAACTCCTCTATTTTATCATCTTTCCCCTCATTCTCAGTTTGGTATAATTGTTCATAAAATTCCTTAAAGTTTTCATTAATCTCTGTTGAGTTATATGTTATTTGTTTGTCCTTTTTCCTTGATGCCAATACAGTTCTTTTAGCTTGTTCTGTTTTAAGTTGCCAGGCTAATATTTTATGTGTTTTTTCTCACAGTTCATAATACTTTTGCTTTGTTTTCATTATGTTCTTCTCCACCTTATACATTTGTAATGTTTCATATTTTATTTTTTTTGTCTGCCAATTCTCTCTTTTTCGTTATATCATCCCTTTTTACTAGTTCCTTTTCTGTACTTACTATCTCCCTTTCCAACTGCTCTATTTCCCGATTGTAATCCTTTTTCATCTTAGTTACATAACTTATGATCTGTCCTCTAATAAAGGCTTTCATTGCATCCCATAATATAAATTAGTCTTTCACTGATTCTGTGTTTATTTCAAAATATGTTTTAATTTGGCATTCAATAAACTCTCTAAATTCCTTCCTTTTAAGTAGCATGGAGTTTAACCTCCATCTGTATGTTCTTGGTGGGATGTCCTCTAGTTCTATTGCTAATAGTAGGTGTGAATGATCTGATAGTGTAGACTAGCTTTATACTCAGTTTTCCTCACTCTCCCTTGAATATAGGCTGACAACAAAAACATATCAATCCTTGAGTATGTTTTATGCCTACTCGAATAATATGAATATTCCTTCTCTCTTGGGTGTTGCCTCCTCCATATATCCATAAGTTTAATTTCTTGCATTGATTTAACCATAAATTTGGCTATTTTATTCTTTTTGCTTGTCTTTTGTCCAGTTTTATCCAACATTGGATCCAAATTAAGGTTAAAATCCCCTCCTATCAATATTTTCCTTGTGTGTCTGTAATCTTCAAAAAAATATTCTGCATAAATTTTTTATCCTCCTCGTTAGGTGCATATATATTAAGCAAATTCCAAAATTGTGAGTATATCCGACACTTTATCATTACATACCTCCCTGCTGAATCTATTATTTCCTCCTCTATTTTGATTGATACATTTTTGTTAACTAATATGGGTACACCTCTAGCTTTTGAATTATATGATGCTGCCGCTACATGTCCTACCCAGTCTCTCTTTAATTTGTTATGTTCCACTTCAGTTAGATGCGTTTCCTGCACAAATGCTATATCTATTTTTTTCTTTCTTCAGTAAATTTAGTAGCCTCTTCCTTTTAATTTGGTTATACTCATTAATGTTTATAGTCATGTAGTTCAACATGGTCATCTTATATCTTGCTTACACCTCTTTTCCACTTCCTTGCCACCTCCATCCCCCTTTTTCCCATTTTCATCTCTTAGTTTTCCCTTATTAAACTCAATGTACGACAACACATTTAAAACATAAAATACTCCAACAATTCCCACACCCAATAATACCTTAATCCCAAATGCTCCCCCCCTCTCTGAGTTGCCCCTTATCCCTTGCCGGGCAACCACAACTCCCCTTTCCATTTGGATTGCGATCTTGCTCGCAAGCGTCAACTGATTGTGCAGTGACAGTTATTCCTTCTCCCCCCAGCCCCCCTCAGAAAGCACTTTTTTAAAACACATATAACAAAGCTCTCTCTTTTTTCCCCCTTCCTTCCCTTTTCTTTTCCCTCTTTAGTTCTTTACATATACATTGTTTTTACATTATATATACTTTATTGCCATTCTTCATTTTTGTTACATCTCTTCATCTCTTCTTCTGGCCTGCAAACATTCTGCGAATTCTTGTGCTTCCTCCGGATCCAAGAACAGTCTGTTTTGCTCCCCGGGTATAAATATTTTAAGCACAGCTGGATGTCTTAACATGAATTTATAACCTTTTTTCCATAAAATCATTTTCACTGTATTAAACTCCTTCCTCCTCTTTAGGAGTTCAAAACTTATGTCTGGGTAAAAAAATATTTTTTGACCCTTGTATTCCAATGACTTATTATCTTCTCTAACTTTATTCCTTATTTTCTCTTGTCGTATATCTCAAAAATTTTATTAAGATGGATCTTGGTTTTTGATGTGTCTGCGGTTTCGGAGCTAGTGCTCTGTGTGCCCTTTCTATTTCCTCCTGCATTTCTGTCATTTCCAGGACCTTTGGGATCCATCGTTTTATAAATTCCTTCATGTCTGTGCCTTCTTCATCTTCCTTCAGACCCACTATTTTTATGTTGTTTCGCTTACTCTAATTTTCCAACATATCAATTTTCTGAGATAACAACTCTTGTGTCTCTTTAATTTTTTGTCACTTTCTTCCAATTTTTCTCTTAAGTCATTTACTTCCATTTCTACACAGTTTCCCGCTCTTCCACATTCTCTACTCTTTTCACTATTTCTGTCATGAGCAGTTCTAAACTTTGCATTTTATCTTCTGCTCTTTTCATTTTTTCTTTTAATTGCACTAAATTCTAATGATAACCATTCTTTTAATGATCTCATTTGTTCTTCAAAAAAGACTTTATATTCTGTTCATCAGTTTTACCTTTTATTTCTGTTTGTCTATCAGTTTTACCTTCTATTTCTCTGTGATCTTGGTCTTCTTCTTCCTCTTTTTCTGCGTCTGTACCTGTGTTTGTGACTTCTTCTTTTCTTCTTTGTTTCTGTGTCTCTTCTCTTTTGTCAGGCCTCCTCTTGCTGGGCCTCTTGCTGTTGGTCCTCCCCTCCTGGGCTGCCCATCTGTCAGGGCTCCTGCTGTTGATCTTCTTGTCGGTCACCCCTTCATCTTTCTCCCTCGTCTCTTTCCTCGCTCCCTCCCCTGCCACCATCCTCATCCTCATCCTCCAGCTGAGTTCACCGGTGTCGGGCATCCCTCAGCTGGTCGCGCTGTGGTTGCCCGCTCCTCTGCTGAGCCCCCCTCCCGACAGTGTCTTCTTTTTCCTTTGATTGTGCCCTTTTGTTTGGCTCCGAGAGCCATTTTTGAATTCCACCAGTCGGGAGGTCGCGACTCCGGAGGGCAGGCACCAACCTCGGGGATCGGGCGCCCCTCCTCACCACAGCTTCCTGTTCCTTCGTGCAGGTAAGGCCTTCTTCTTTCTTCTCTGGTGACTTTTATTTTTTTCGTTTGTTTTTACCTTCTCCTTCTTGGGTGCCATCTTCTTTCTCTTCTCTGTAACATTATCTTCTATTTCATTTTTGTTGAACTTCGTCTTTTCCTAATTTTTTTTCTTTTTTTCTGGAGAGGGCTGGTTTTACCCGACCAGCCACTACTCCATCAAGTGACTCCTCAACCCACGATCATGGTTGACTCTTAATTGCTTCCTCAGTTCAGGAGCAATTGCGGATGGGAAGCATGTGCTGGCAACATCCCCATTACATAAACTAATTAATTAAAAAGCTTTAGCTCATCTGATTTCCATGTCAACAACTGCCCATCATAATTATCTCATACATTTGATGTATCCTTTCTCTTTTATGTACTTCATTGCATGAAGGCCATTAGTGTCAGATATTCTCATTGGATTTATTAATGGCTGCAATATTTTTATGGTCCTTTCACATGGAAACATCTTTGTCTTTTCTTAAGTCACAAAATTGTAAATTAAGTTGACATTTTCTGCAATAGCTTGATGCTTTTGTATCATGAAACCAAAAACTGAGGACAGCTCTGCAATCTTAGTTTTAACCAAAGTTCCATTAATAATTTTGCTGCTTTTTAATTCAACGTCCCCAACTGTGCATTCCCGTGCTGGCTTTTAATGATATTGTTCATTTGGTTGGTTTATTAATGTCTATCCATGGGCACATTCTAGTAGCTGCCTTATTTCTATCAAATGTTTTCTGTTGAAATTAATTTGCCATTGATATGTCAATTTTTATATGAGCTTTCAAAATTGAATTTGTTTACACGTCATCAACAGTTTTTAAAAATCTGTGTCAATTACAACTTATCCTAATCCCATCTATGCGAATATTCTGTCGAGTCCAAGCCTAACTCTCCTTCCCCTTTCTCCCTCCCCCCACCACATTCTCTTAACCTCAAACACTTAACACTTAGGCAACCAAAGAAAAAAAACACTTAAGACATTAAAATGTTCAAAACACGGGAATAAATCATATCGGGGAGTTATGGGTCTAGCCTGGCCCAGAGGCCAGAGATTGGGCTGATTTTCCTTTATTTTCCTGACTTTTCCTGGCTGGACTGAGGCAGACCCCCCGTTTCCCCTCCCCCCCAAAAGATTGAGGTGAGCCAGGCCCCGAGGCAAAGTTGACTTTTTTACAGCCATGCTCCTATATGGCTCAGATACGGCTGCCAAGCTTTTTGGAAGGTGCCAAAGCTTCCCCTCAAGTTATAGGTAACGCTCTCCAGGGGAACACAGGCTTTCATTTCTTTGGCCCATTGCACAATACTCAGGCAAGAGTCAGATTTACAGGTAACTGCTATACATTTCCTGGCCACCGTCAGTGCGATCATTACGAATTGAATTTGGAACTTAGACAGCTTCATTTTAAGTTTTATGACCATTATATTACCCAGCAGGAACAACTCAGGATGCTGTGGGAATTCTTTACCTATAATTTTCCCTTGGACTTCACCTAGTTCTGTCCAGAAGGACCTCACCTTGGTGAATGTCCAGGTCGCGTGCACAAAGGTTCCTATTTCAATGCCAAACCTAAAGCAACAATCCAATAGTTCAGACTTTGACTTGTTGATCTTTTGTACCATCAGATACAGATGGTGCAAAAAATTATATTGCACCAGTCTCTACCTCACATTGATTACCGCAGCCATGCTGGTCCAACATAGGTCAGACCAGCACCGCTCATCAATCATCATTCCTAGATCCGACTCCCATCTCTTTCTCAATTTTATGGAGACCTCACTTAGATCCTTCTGCTTGGAGCTGGAAATACACTATCAAAATAAATTTCCATGTGATCCCCCTTCGAATCATGATCTCTATGTCACTGCACTTTGGTAAGGCCATAGTTGGACTCAATTTGTCCTGCAGAAAAGATCTGAAGGTAGCAGTGGAACATTTTATTTGACAAATTGTATTTCTGCCTGAGCTGTTCAAATGACATTAATTGCCCTTGCTTGTAACCGTCTTCTCTGCACCTGACGCCATTCCTGCGCCAGGTCTCTAGGATCTTGATACCCACTGTCAAAGGTATTAGCTGGTTTGGAATCGGGGGTTTTTGAAGACAGCCCCAATTTTATTCCTAAGTACCGATTAATGTCATCCCAAATGCGAATGATCTGCTTCAGTATGGGGCTGTCTGTTTTTCCAGATAGCAATTTGGCATCCCATTTGTAAATAAAGTCCTCTTCTACCCTCTTGCCTACCAAGTGCAGATCAATTTGCACCCAGGAAGGTACCTCTCACCCCCCCCCCACCCCCCCAAAGAGTGTGGAGATGTACCTCGACTGGGCTGCACAATAATATTTTTTAAAGTCCGGCATCCGTAATCTGCCCAGACTATAGTCCCAGGTGAATTTCTCCATAGAGATCCTGGCTACCTTCCCGTTCCATAAGAACATCCTTATCTGTGAGAGCAGGGCCTGAAAGAAAACCCTGGGAAATGTCAGAGGCAAGGCCTGAAAGAGGTACTGGAATCTTGGCAGTATATTAATTTTCATGTAGTTGACCCTGCTCAGCAACGTTATGGGCAGGGACATCCATCTGTTTAGGTCCTCCTTGAGTTTTTCCAGCAAGGGGGTTTAATTTAATTTGTATAAATTGTTTAGATTATTATCTAATTTGATTCCCAGGTACTTGATCCCATTTTGTAGTGACTTTAGGTAACTATTTTTCTGACATTGACTATAATACCCTCCCGTAAGTGGCATGATCTCACTCTTATCCCAATTAATCTTATATCTGGAGACATCCCCATAGTCTTCCAGAGTAGAGTGCGGCTTGGGCAATGAGTTTATTGGGCCTGTCAAATATATCAGTACATCATCAGCAAATAAACTGATTTTATGTTCTTCCTGGGCCACTCAGAACACCTTAATGTCTGGATCCTGACGAATGGCCTCAGCCAACAGTTCCATGGCCAGTATGCAGAGTCCCTATCTGCTTGACCTTATGAGTCTGTAAGGCTTAAGAAATTTGCCCATTAGTCACAACTTTCACCTTGGGCACACGATACAGCGCCTTTATCCAATTTTTGAAAGCTGGTCCTAGCTCTATTTTCTCCAGGACTTTGAATAAAAAGTCCCACTCTAATCTGTCAAATGCCTTTTCTGCATCGAGAACCACGGTGAGACCCCCTTCATTTCTGGCTTGTGCCAAATGCATTATACTTAGCAGTCTGCCCACGTTGTCAGCCACCTGCCCACTTGATCTTTGTTGATTAGTTCTGGCAAATGCTTCACCAATCTGTTTGGCAGGGGGCTTTAGCTATTATCTTATAATCTGTATTTAATAGTGAAATAGGTCTTAAGAGGACGGCTTTAACGGGTCATTATCTTTTTTCAAAATCGTTGTTATGATTGCTGTCGAATAAGATTCTGGGAGTCTATGGGTCTCCATTGCCTGATCTATCAGCTCCATATAAAGAGGTATCAAAAGTTCCTTGAATTCCTTATAGAACTCAGGTGAAAATCCATCCTCTCCTGGAGACCTGTTGGCTTGTAACAAATTCAGTACACTCACTATTTTTTCCTCTGTAAAAGGGCAGTCTAGACCTTCTTGTCCCTCCGGATCCAAGTTTGATAACTCTATCTTAGACAGGAACTCACCAATTTTGTTTGACCTCCTTTCCAATTCTGATTTGTGTAAACCTTTATAAAATTTCCAGAAGGTATCATTAATTTCCTTTGGTTTATAAGAAATTCTGCCATCCCTCATTTGTATCACATTGATTGTTCTTGAGGCTTGTTCTGTTCTCAATTGCCATGCTAGGACCTTATGGGCTCTCTCCCCTAATTCAGAGTATTTTTGTTTAGACAATAATATGACCTTTTCAATACTATACATTTGAACCATGTTATACTTTATCTTCTTATTTGTTAAGACCCTATATTGGTCTTCTGACCCTGACATTTGAAAATCCTTTTCTAAGCGAGCGATTTTTTGCTCCAGTTCATCCACCTCCCTTTCATTTTCTTTCTTTATTGTTTTAGTACAGGTACACAATCCTTTATCCAGAACCCTTGGGGGACAGTGTGTGCCAAATTTCAGATTTTTCCAGATTTCGGAAAGCCAAATTTAAACCCACCAAAATTGTGCTGCTGTATCCACCCACACCCACTTCCAGTGGCGCTGCCATCTCCCCCCATCCCCCCCTCGCCGGCCCAACTCGCGCTGCTGGTCTCTCCCCCTTGCCGGCCTGACTCATGCTCCTGGTCTCCTGCCCACCCAACTCGCGCTGCCTGTCTCCTCCCCTTGCTCATGCTGCCGGCCTCCCACCGTCCCAACTCGTGCTACTGTATCTCTCCCCACTTGCCGGATTTTGGAGCTTTCCGGATTTTAGATGTCCAGATAAAGGATTGTGTACTTGTATATCCAATTATTTGACCCCTCAAATACGCTTTGAGGGTGTCCCATAAAAGAAATTTATCTGGAGTGGAGGTGCAGTTGACTTCATAGAACAGATCTATCTGTGCTCTTATAAAGGTACAAAACTCCAGTTTCTTTAACATCAATGCATTAATACACCATCTGAATACTGTCTCCTTTTTGTCCGGCATCTCTATCCTGATGACTAAAGGCAAATGGTCTGAAAGTAGTCTAGCCATGTACTCAGTCTCCATGATCCTATCTTCTATATAGGCTGAATTCAGGAAAAAAATCTATTCTAAAGTAGGAGTCATGCTGCCTTGAGTAGAAGGAATAATCCCTCTCCCTTGGATGCTTCCGCCATCCACATGTCTATCAAGTTCAGCTCCTTCATACCACCAATAGCGGCACAGGCTGGCTTTGTTTTCTCTATTCTTTTCATTGACTTGTCCAAAACAGGATCCAGACAAAAGTTAAAATCTCCTCCAATTAGAATATTCTCTTTTGCTTCTGCCAATCTCAGGAAAATGTCCTGCATAAATTTTTTGTCATCTATATTGGGGGCATATAGATTCATCTACACTCTCACCGAAACACTCTTCCCAATCAGAATTACCACCCCCCCTCCCCACTTTGCTTTTGAACTGAATGAGGAGGCTAGTACCTGGCCCACCCATCTTCTTTTTAACTTTTGGTGTTCTAGTTCTGTCAAATGAGTTTCTTGGAGGAAGACCAGGTCCACTCCCAACTTCTTAATGTGTGCCAAGACTCTTTTTCTCTTAATCGTTCATTCAGACTGTTCACATTAAAACTTGCAAACCTTATACTTTTAGCTATTGTCACAGGGATTATCATACCAATCTTTCCTTTGTACCTTTGTCGCCCAGAGATCCCTTCTCATCCAGCCCCTTATCATCAGCCGTTCGCCCCCAACCGCTTAAACCACGCCAAACCCTGAGGGATAAAAACAGAAAAAAAAACTAAAATAATTAACCACCTTAAAATAAAAGGGGACACACCAATGCAAACTAAGGCAATATACCTCACTTGTGGGAAATAAGGATGACAACAAAGACAGAGACAAAAAAGTAAAGAAGGACATAAACACCATCCACATGTCTATCAATGCTTTTGCTTGACCCCCAGTTACTCTCCCTTCGTCCCCCCTATTACTCTCCCTTTGCAACCCTTGTCTCACCCAGCACTCACTTGCTCAGTGATCACTCTTCTCCAGATGTCACCACCCTCCCCCCGCCACTACAGACTGTGCAGTTTGCACCTATCTTCTCCTCCCTCTGCTTCCATGACTCCCTGAAAGAAAAATTACCAATGTAATATTCGCTTATAATTGCTATAACCTCATTCTCTGTACTTTCCTCTCGCTTTAGCACTGTCCACAATAAGTCTGTATATTTTTGTGGGTTAGTTCCCGCTTCGACCTTGGTTCTTCCTTTTATCTGTTAGCTTGGGTAAATCTTCCGCTATTTGTTGTGCCCTTTCCGGGTCAGTAATAAATTTCCTTTCACCCCCTGCAGAAACTGGGTATCAGCACACACTTGTGGCCCTTCTGCTTAATTAAACTTTTTGCTGGTTCTAATGCCTTTCTGGCTTTTAAAAAACAGTGGGGCACTGATATCAGAGTTAAACAAATACTTTATTCCCCTCTATTTCCATGGGGCCCCCTCTCTTTTTAGCCCCAACTGCCACTGTCTTCAAAATTTCTTCTCTATCCTGTTATCGCAATAATTTTTATCAGGCCAAGTTTTGGAATGAGGGACCTGTGCGCCCTCTCTATCTCCACTTTCTCCCCAAGAGCACCTTCGCCCAGCACCCTAGGAATCAGGTTTGAAAAATGCATACTGGGTCTGCCCTTCAGTTTCCTCTTTTAACCCCACTACCTTATTATTGTTCTTCCTGCTATAATTTTCGAGGACATCTAATTCTCCTTCACCCGATCTCTTTCTTTCATGAGGGTGTCTTTTTTCTTCCCCATGCTGGTTATAATGTCTTTGGATGCCCTCACTCTTTCCCCAACCTCTGCTAACCTTCCCATCAATCCTGAAAGGACTCCTTGCATTTTATCCAATTTTCTCCCCATGTCTTCAGCCATTTTTTCCCATTGAGTGGGAAAGCCTATCTTCCATAAGGTTAAGTGCTTTCATTATATCATGGAGGGAAGGCTCTAAGCCTCCCTGTATGCATTGCCTCTTTAATTCTCACCCCTTGCAATCTGAAGCTCCTCATGAGCTCCCTCCCTCCTCCACCTCCAATGTTGCTTGGGACCTCAGCACCAGTCCCAGCCTCTTCACTTCCACTGCCGTCGCACTCCTCATCTGTGAACCCAGCGTTAAACCCGCTACTGGGGCTCACCTCCTCAGCCGACCTGACGCCGCTTGACCTGATCTCACCCGCTGCAGCCTGCAAGCTTGGGCTGGCTCTGCCTCCAGATCCTGTCTCCACAGCAGACCCAACGCTATCTGGCTCCCCTTGACTTGCTGCTCCATCCGACTCTGGGCTGGATCTGCCACTGGAGCCCAGGTAAGCTATGCCACCTTTCTCGGGGTTGGGACCGGTGCCTGCACCTCCCGACCTCTTCACACGCCACCCTGAGCCAGTCTCCGCCGCTTTCTGCCCCTCTGACTCGCGACCTCCGTGCTGGTTGAGACTGCTGCAGGGATTTCCCACACTACAAAGGTGCTCGATCCATCACTCCCGCTGCAGGGGGAGGATCCAAACCTCTCTCTCCCTCCATTACCAGACTTGGGGCTTCCTTCTGCCATCTGGCAGTCTAGAGTCCCCCTTCTGCTGGGAGGGCTTTTATTTTGAAGTGGCAGTTTCTTCAGCGGGCCTCGACACAGCCCCACCATTTTCTTTGCCACAAGGCTCCTCAGCTCTGGTCTTCGATTTCAGAGCTGTTTCCTCACCATTCTTGCTGTGGATTTACTCTTTTTTTCATTTTTGCACTCCTGACCCACGTTCCTTATGTGTATTCTCGCAGTTTATTTAAAACTTATCTTCCGTTAATTTTCTTTCTGTTTTGGGACCTCTGGAATCCTGCCTCCTACCCTCTCCACATCCCATTAATATATCATTTTGAATGTTTATTCATGGTTTGTATTTTCTTAGTATTCCTCATTATTAACTATTCAATTTGTTTGTAGAATGTTACTTGCTTTTATTGGGTGATGAAGTTTTTTTTTCTGGAGCCACAGGGCTGCGGACTATGTATATCCTTTAAAGCAACACAGCACCAAATTATAATTGTTTGATTTTCATCTATTTAATTCTTGTTAATAAAATCTGGCCTGTTTTATTCAGGTAAATATGTTCCATGTGAAACATTCTCAGAGAATTGAAGGATTAGACAAGAATGTTTGGTAAGTTGATTTGTGGCTTGAGAGGATGATTTACTGACTAAATGTGGATCAAAAAACCTTGTCTGCTGTGATATTTCAATGGATAAAATATCATGTGGAAAAACATTTCTGCTCTAATGATGGCATAATTTCTCACAGTATGAGATCAAACTATATGTAATGAATGGTGATTTTATTCCCTACTGTTTCATGTCTCCATAATTTTAGATTTCAGATTTATTGTCAGAGATTCCTTTATCCTGTGAGTGTGGCAGAATTATCACTAATTGGTAGTGCAAAAAAAAGCTGTACACAGCGTATACATGTAAACCAAACAAAACTGTAAACAGTTAACAAATGTAGACAAACTGTGCAATACGGAGAGAACAAAAAGAAAACCAATAAAGTGCACAAGCAAGAGTCCTTAAATGAGTCTCTGATTGAGTTTGTAATTGAGGAGTCTGATGGTGGAGGGGTAGCAGCTGTTCCTGAACCTGGTGGTGTGAGTCTTTGGTGTCTATACCTCTTTCCTTGATGATTGCTGCTGCTCTCTGATGGCAGTGTTCCCTATAGATGTTCTCCATAGTGGGGAGGGTTTTGCATGTGATGTCCTGGGCTGTGTCCACTATATTTTGGAGGGCTTTACGCTCAATGGTTTTAGAGTTGCTTTAATTTTATTGCTTAAAGTTATTGATAAGTTTTAAGAAGTAGCCCAAGTGGCCCTATGTACAGCCATGCATCAACTTGTGTCTGGGTTACATTCTGGAAATGGGGATGCAAATCAATTTTGGAGTAAGTCAATCATTACAGGTGAAATGTACTGTACAACAGAAGATACCATGACACACATACTAGACTTCTAGACTGTACATACATATCTAAATACCATAGTTAATAAAATGTTAATTTGTAACGTAAAATGTAAAATACAAGTTGTAAATTGTTTGCCAGCTTAATAGTAGCTCTGTTTATTATGGTGACGTCGGACGTATCTGTGATTGGACGTTAGTCGATCAGGCGTTATTTAAGGTTGACTATTTCAAGAACAAATACAGTGTACCCTGGTCAATTGCAGGTCCATTAGCCTTTTGAGATGTACAAATGCAGGTATTAAATGCACAAAGGTACTTTGACGAAGGGCTCAGGCCCAAAACATTGACTATATATTTTTGCCTTCTATGGATGCTTTTATGTAATTGCTACAATCACCTCATTTTGCAGAGTTTCTTGTTTCATTTTGTACAAATGCAGGTAATCCTTTTGTCCAATTTAAGGAAGAGATTGGTTTTACTGGGACAATTCTTGAACCCATTAGCAATAAGTGGTCAAGCTGATTTGCCAAAATGAGTGACCGGTCAATATTTTGCTCAGTGCCTGGAGAGAACTGTGGAAATTACTAAAATATTTCTGATGTGTGATTGTTTCCAATACTTTTAGGTTGGAATTTACTCAGCTTGCAGCTGACTACTCAGTTGTCAACCTGGGACAGGGATTTCCTGACTTCTTACCTCCAGATTTTGTGAAAGAAGCTTACACAAGGGCCATAAATGGTGGCCTGAACCAGTATACCAGGGGTTTTGTGAGTATTTGTTCCTGATAATGTAGCACATCATAGAACATTCAGTGCATTGTAGAGTTATTTTGAAAAGCAGCTTGAGAATATATTTTGAGGAATACCATGCAATGTGAAAAGGATACTTTCTTAAGGCAGTAGTTTTGATTATATGGCCTTTTCCCTATTTGTTGATTCTAATTAATATCAAATAAGCATAATAATGCAATGTTCCACACATTCTCATTTGGCCAGGTTTAAAAACTTAATATGTAATATTTTTGCTGCTCTTCTTTGGCTTGGCTTCGCGGACGAAGATTTATGGAGGGGGTAAAAAGTCCACGTCAGCTGCAGGCTCGTTTGTGGCTGACCAGTCCGATGCGGGACAGGCAGACACGATTGCAGCGGTTGCAAGGGAAAATTGGTTGGTTGGGGTTGGGTGTTGGGTTTTTCCTCCTTTGCCTTTTGTCAGTGAGGTAGGCTCTGCGGTCTTCTTCAAAGGAGGCTGCTGCCCGCCAAACTGTGAGGCGCCAAGATGCACGGTTTGAGGCGTTATCAGCCCACTGGCGGTGGTCAATGTGGCAGGCACCAAGAGATTTCTTTAGGCAGTCCTTGTACCTTTTCTTTGGTGCACCTCTGTCACAGTGGCCAGTGGAGAGCTCGCCATATAATACGATCTTGGGAAGGCGATGGTCCTCCATTCTGGAGACGTGACCCATCCAGCGCAGCTGGATCTTCAGCAGCGTGGACTCGATGCTGTCGACCTCTGCCATCTCGAGTACCTCGACGTTAGGGCTGCATGCCAAACTGCATGAGTTTTTCAAGCTTTGTTGGGACCAAGGTAAACTGCCTCAGGATCTTCGTGATGCCACCATCATCACCCTGTACAAAAACAAAGGCGAGAAATCAGACTGCTCAAACTACAGGGGAATCACGTTGCTCTCCATTGCAGGCAAAATCTTCGCTAGGATTCTACTAAATAGAATAATACCTAGTGTCGCTGAGAATATTCTCCCAGAATCACAGTGCGGCTTTCGCGCAAACAGAGGAACCACTGACATGGTCTTTGCCCTCAGACAGCTCCAAGAAAAGTGCAGAGAACAAAACAAAGGACTCTACATCACCTTTGTTGACCTCACCAAAGCCTTCGACACCGTGAGCAGGAAAGGGCTTTGGCAAATACTAGAGCGCATCGGATGTCCCCCAAAGTTCCTCAACATGATTATCCAACTGCACGAAAACCAACAAGGTCGGGTCAGATACAGCAATGAGCTCTCTGAACCCTTCTCCATTAACAATGGCGTGAAGCAAGGCTGTGTTCTCGCACCAACCCTCTTTTCAATCTTCTTCAGCATGATGCTGAACCAAGCCATGAAAGACCCCAACAATGAAGACGCTGTTTACATCCGGTACCGCACGGATGGCAGTCTCTTCAATCTGAGGCGCCTGCAAGCTCACACCAAGACACAAGAGAAACTTGTCCGTGAACTACTCTTTGCAGATGATGCCGCTTTAGTTGCCCATTCAGAGCCAGCTCTTCAGCGCTTGACGTCCTGCTTTGCGGAAACTGCCAAAATGTTTGGCCTGGAAGTCAGCCTGAAGAAAACTGAGGTCCTCCATCAGCCAGCTCCCCACCATGACTACCAGCCCCCCCCACATCTCCATCGGGCACACAAAACTCAAAACGGTCAACCAGTTTACCTATCTCGGCTGCACCATTTCATCAGATGCAAGGATCGACAATGAGATAGACAACAGACTCGCCAAGGCAAATAGCGCCTTTGGAAGACTACACAAAAGAGTCTGGAAAAACAACCAACTGAAAAACCTCACAAAGATAAGCGTATACAGAGCCGTTGTCATACCCACACTCCTGTTCGGCTCCGAATCATGGGTCCTCTACCGCACCACCTACGGCTCCTAGAACGCTTCCACCAGCGTTGTCTCCGCTCCATCCTCAACATCCATTGGAGCGCTCACACCCCTAAATTTTTGCTGCTAATACATTCATATTTCCATGTTATCCAAATTGATATAGGAATTTCTAGTGACCATAGCACCAATCCACAGAATGATTCTAGAATGAAGAGCTCTCCTTTCCACCCTGCCCTTGTTTTAAATGTATCCCCTTGTTTGTATAATGATGGTTGTCAGGATAATATGAGGGGATCCAGTTGACCTCCAGCATATCTGAGGGAAGGATTCCCTCGTGCTTCTGATTATTTTCTGATCCATCTTAAACCTATCTTTAAAACAAATCATTCAAGAGTTTGTATTATTTCAACAATGCCATTTGTCAACACAGCATTAGAATATTTTTTCTGCGACAAAGAAGACCAAAGTAGATTGTGTAATACTATATCCTGATGTGTCATATAGTTGATATGTTTTGATATAAATTTATCAATATATATCTCTTGTTAATTTTGATTTTTAACAAAAATATTGAAAATACCAGTCTGTTAATCAATTCATATGTATTATGCACAATCCTCTTGATCATCCTGTTCCTTAGTACTTGGTCACAGTTGACCATCATCCGTTTTGTTCCCAGCAACTCATTTCGGCTTATGACCATAAATACAAGTGAAATGCACAGTGGTTGATCATATTGTAAATAACTTTGGAGGATACACCCTGATAAAAGGCTTAGTATTTGATTCTGTGGTGTTTACAGCAACAGACTGAGAGCTTTGATGACATAAATTTAAGAGTAAGGAGTTGTGAAAATGGTTACTTCTGAAATTAAATGAAATTAAACAATTGCAAAACCTGAATTGTTGTAAATACCTTCCTACTTCATTGTCATTCCAGTAATCTACTCAACGAGTAATGTATTGCATTCTATGGTTGATTTTCAGTTTCCTCTGGAGTGTTTCAGAAAATAGTAAAATTAAAAACACTAGTAATAAGTAACAAATAATATTTTTGCCAGAATTATTTGTATCTTGTAAGCTGGCTCTTAAATGCACTGCTGCTCCACCCATACCCACACGTTGGAAAGTCTGCCCACCTGGTTGTGCTTCTCATCTTGTATATGGAAAGCATTAATTCATTGGAAGTGGAGAGAGTTAATGCCTTCAAGTTCCTGGTCAAAAGATCTTTCCTATGAGCCAGCACACCGAGACAACTAAAGAAGGCACACCGAGGACTCTATTTTCTGAGGAGGTTTGACATGCCATTGAATACTTCATAAAAATTCTACAGGTTCACTGTGGGAAGTATAGTGACTGGTTAAATCACAGCTTGGTTTGGTAATTTGAGTGCCCAGGAAAACAGAAGGCTGCAGAAGGTAACAAATACAGCCAGGACCATCATGTGCTCCAACCTCCTATCCACTGTGAGGCACTGTGCTCATGAATGCAGCCACGATCATAAAGCACCCCCATCACTCTTGTCACAACCTCTACCATTGAGCAGAAGGTATGAATGTCTGAAGTCCAGCATCTTTAGGTTCAAGAACAGTTTCTTTCCAATGACTATCAGGCTCTTGAACCTCTGATTGTTACACCAATCGCAGACTTTTCCGACCTCACAAAAGGTCTGTCTACATTGTTGTATGTACACTTTCTTTTGCACTATGATAACAGAATATTTATATCTATCCACCTTTTGCATTTATCTCTTTTTAATTTAATGTATACTGTTGTAGCTCTTTCATGATGTACCTATTCAGCTGCAGCAAGTAAAAATTTTGGTACATTATACAAAGGATATGACAATAAAGACATCATCATTATTTAACTCTTTATTTTCTCTTTTAACAACTAAATTTGCCCTAATTTTAAAAATAAAGCTGATATTATTTTGATCAAGCAGCGTTAGATCATTTAATGAATTAAAATATATTTGCTTCACGCCTCGTATTTATTCTTATCTTTGCACCTTTCAGGGACACCCTTCGCTGGTGAAGATCCTGGCAAAGTTCTTTGGGAAATTAATGAGACAAGACATTGATCCATTCAATGAAGTGCTGGTTACTGTTGGAGCATATGAGGCTCTATTCTGTTTCTGCCAGGCACTGATTGATGATGGGGATGAAGTAAGTAGATGCTATTGATGCCTTCAAAAGTTAGATATGTGGCAACAGCAAAATGTTGTGTTTGATAACTTTCCTAAATATCAATGCTTTGAAAAGTATTCAACCATTTTAAGTAGCTACTCCAATCTTTTAATCAATTTTTGAAAACATACATTGTTAGATTGTATTTGAGTCTATTTTAGTTAATTGATGTTCAGAGGTTGCTTTTATGACAATACATTTGAACTTGTATTAAAAGTGCATAGCAATTGCAAACCACATACATGGTCATTTTCTTTTTGTAATTCAAATATCTATTTTAAACTTAAACGTGGAGAGTTCTAATTTGGAGCTTGATCCCATGAGGCAATTGAAGCTTCTTGTATTCTACCAATTCATTTCCTTCTGTTGACTTCACATTTTGTGAATAAACCCAGCCCCTTTATCAGAAACAACAGTGAAAATACAATGTAGGTAGATATGTGCAAATGCCTGAAATTTTCAGGTTTAAAGTTTCTGAAGTGGTTCAATATCTATATCTATACCAGTGGGGTCTGATGTTCATAGATCTAGTAAAAGACCTAATTTCTTAGTTCCAAGAGTTCTTACAATTTGTTATGATTATACCATGCCCTCCATAATGTTTGGGACAAAGGCATATTTTTTCCTTTATTTGTCTCTGTCTTCCACAGTTTTAAATTTGTAATCAAACGATTCAATTGTGATTAAAGTACACATTCCAACATGAAAGTCTGACTCGCATCTACCCATGAATAGGTGGTCTTTGGAGACAAGTAGCTGCATCTCACTTGAAAAGGTCACATACAATCTCAGGAAGAGATATAACACTTTCCTAAATATCTGGCAGCCTTATTTAGAGCATATAGGGTACCTCACTGGCGCCGATATAAGGTTACGATCGCTACTGGCTAGCCAGAGAACCTCTGTAAAGATTTTAACACTGGTATTATTGTGTCTCCATATGTTTTACTGTATGCACTGACAATGGGATGATCTTTTTTTGTGTTTCTTTTTTTGTTCTTTCTCAGTTTAATAGGACATATAGAGGGGCGGAGGTGGAAGGAGGGGTTCTTTTGATGTTTTGTATTTGGTATGATTGTTGATTGTTAAATATATTTAAAATGATGAATAAAATATTACAAAAAATGTGCACATGCTAGGGTTAAAGGGTATTTGTATATATTTTGGTTCTTCCATGTGGAAATTACAGCACTTTTTATACAATTTCCCCAATTTCAGGATATTTGGCTTCACAGGTATTTGTGATTACTCAGGTATGTTTAATTGCTTCATTGCTTCATTGCTTCTAAGCTTTTGATCATCTTTCCAGTCTGTAGTTTCCATTTTTTAACATGAGGACCAGAGATGTGCCAATGAAAGTCAAAGAAGCCATTAGGAGGCTAAAAAACAGGAATAAAACAGTTAGAGCTAATGCGCAAACTTTAGGGTTACCAAAGTCAAATGTTTGGAACAACATTAAGAAGAAAGAGCAAAATAGTGAGCTCAGTAATCACAAAGGGTCTGGTAGGCCAAGGAAGAATCCACTATTGATAATAGAAGATTTCTCATTATAGTGAAGAAGAATCTCCAAATATATGTCTGACAGATCAGAGACACTCTTCAGGAGGCAGGTGTGGACGTGTCAATGACTACTCTCTGGAGATGACCATGAATAGAAATACAGAGGCTACACTGCAAGTTGCAAATCACCAGTTAGCCATAGAAACAGGATGGCCAGATTAAAGTTTGCTAAGAAGTATTTAAAAGAGCCTGCAGAATTCTGGAAAAAAGTCTTATGGGCAGAGGAAGCCAAGATTAGCAAGAGCAAACTGTGGAGGTGTAAAGGAACTGCCCAGAATCCAAAGCATACCACCTCATCTGTGAAACATGGTGATAGGGGTATAATATCCTGGGCGTGTATGGCTGCCACAGGTACTGGCGTACTTATACTCATTGATGTAACTGCTGATGGCAGTAGCAAAATGAATTCTGAGATCAATAAAAACATCTTATCTGCTCAAGTTCAAGCAAGTGCCTCCAAACTCATCCATCCTACAGCAAGACAATGATCCCAAACATATTGCAAAAGCAAAAAATAAGTTTTTCAAAGCTAAAAACTGGAAAATCCTTGAATCGCCAAGTCAGTCACCTGATCTAAATCCAATTGAGCATGCCTTACAAATGCTGAAGAGAAAACATGGGGACAAGCTCCCGAATCAAGCAGGAGCTGAAGATGGCTGCTGTAGAGAACTGGCAGAACATCACCAAAGAAGATACTCAGCACCTGGTGATGTCTATGAACCAAAGACTTCAAGCATGCAAGGGATGTGCAACAAAATACTAATTATGACTACTTTTATGTACATACCATTGCTGTGTCCCAAATATGGTGGCCTGGTATGAGGGGATTCGGCATAAAAAAGTCCTGTAATTTCTTCATGGTCAAACCAAAATATTTACACATAACCTTGAGTAAACTCTGGAATGTGCACTTTAATCACATGTGAATCGTTTGATTACAAATTTAAAACTGTGGAGAACAGGGGCAAATAAAGAAAAAAGTGTCTTTGTTCCAAACATGATGGAGGGCACAGTAGTGGTACATTAGCGTGTTTCAGCTAACTAATGATCAGAAGCCTTTAGCCTTTCAAAACCTGTTGGTGTTAATAATGAAGCGTCTACAATTGAAAGCTTTTTAAAATATGCTTCTTATTAGAGTTTTGCAAGGTACTTCCAATTCTGTATTTTATCATAAAACGGTGGTGCTGAATAAGCTAATGCAAAGTAAGTAAAAAAATCCCACAACATTACAGGAAACAAGTAATGACAGAAAAAGCCTAGATATTCTTCTGTAACTCTTTCAGTGCTTACTAATAGCACAGCATTACTCAGATCAAATGGACAAGAAGTATCAGATTTGTTTCCTTGCAGTTGCTGTTACTAAATAAACTGATTTTGGGAGACAGACACATGGCAACCAGGTTTCAGATCTGGGATTCAAGATAGTGCAGAGAGCAAGGGCCCCTGAAGGGCCTCGGGCAGTGATGGCTTCCTGATTGTATTAAATGTATGGATCTGGAGCTTAGATTGCCAACGAATAGAACAGGGGTCTGTGCGACTGCAGAATCCATAGACACCCAGTGTGTATGAGGGGGCTCAATTTTGCTTCTTTTTCTTTTACTGTAAGGGGTGCCGGGTGACTCTTTGATGGTTTGTGGTAGACAAAAGGAAATTTTGTGCAATGTAACATCTTACTGTTTTATTACATGACAATAAAAGAATCTTGAATTTTAAATTTAGCCAGGGTTCATATTTTTTTCTCTCTCTCAATACAGGTGATTATTATCGAACCTTACTTTGATTGTTATGAACCCATGGTTCGAATGGCAGGTGGGCGGCCAGTATTTATTTCACTGCACCCGGTGAGTCTGTAAAACTAAATGAAAAAGGCACAATTGACACTGAAAGAATGACAGTACGCAGTTTATAGCTAGTCCAATTTTTATTCTTGGGGTTGCATAATATTGTACATCATATGAACTCAAGAAAGTAGCCCTTAACATGTGGTGAACTCTGAAATTGAGGTACAATTAAAATGTAAATTCAGAATATTCTTATTTTAAAGAACATCTCTCACAAATATTTGTTTTTACTGATATAAGCCATGATTAAAAATTGGAAAAGATCCTATAAGCTAGTGAGAATATGATAAAAGATTTTAGTTGACCTTTGCTAATCTTGATTTGTTAACATTAAAATATGTACCTTTTTTTAAACTTATTACCAACTAAGCATATGCTAAAAAAAATTATTTTAAAATGCAGCAGGATATGTACTAGATTTATGGGTTTAGCTCATGAAGTATTTTCTCAGAATTTTGCAAGATGCTGAAGGCTGTATTCAGTTTCCATCATGTGGAAAGGATGTCCTTTCTTAGAATAACAGTTGGCTCCTCTTTAACCTTTGAGCATATTTGAGAGTGATGGCAGCTCATTTCAGAACTCTCATTTATTTTTGAGCTGCCTCTCATATTTTTCAATTTTTTTATTTCAATGGAATCTGGAAAGCTGTGTATATGGCTATCACCATTTCTATTGATATAACTTGGTTCATAACTGTCTTCCTCCAACATCAATCCTGCAAACATTTTAGTTGTTTATCAGTGGTAGACCCATCACATGAAATGGTAAAGCCTGATATTATTCTGACTAAAATTCAATAGATCTGTACAGGATAAGAGGATTCACTGAATTAGAGCTTATAATTATCTTTAAATCATCATGTTTGTGAATTTAGTGTATGAATGACTATTTAAAACTTTTGTATGGTTATTGATATCCCAAATGAATCATTAAGCAAGAATATTACTTTACACTATTGAATACTCATCTGTCTTTTTGTGCAGCTCCTGTAATATTCACTTCTGACTAACGTCAGAAGTGGTTGAAGGCGCTCAATGTTATTTAATTTAGTATGGATGGGGAAGAATTCTTGTCAATCAGACAAAGTTTGAAAGTTGCATTTTCTTTTTCAGAAACCAGTTTCAGGAAGGTTAATGACTAGTGCTGACTGGGTATTGGATCTTTCTGAATTAACAAATAAATTCAACAAGCGTACTAAAGCAATAATCATCAACACTCCAAACAACCCTCTTGGCAAGGTAAGCGTGAAGGAAAATGGTGGAGTTACAGGTTGCCTTACAACACATGCCAGTGATTAACATTTATCTGATGCTAATCAATTTGAATCCCAATCTGCTACAACAATAAAGCATTATCAGAAATCTTAGTGAATACAATATCTCATCTTTGCTATTTGATCATTACAGCATTAACTGATGCAGATATTTGTTTGAATAGTTGATATTATAAGCTGTTTCAATTATAAAACTTGTTAATATAAATGTAATTATGGATGATCTATTTCTAAATGCTGCAATGTTCAAAAAATGAATTCATGTTGACTTTGAAGTAATTCTCCTTTTCGAATTAAACTATGGAGGAAATAGGAAGTCAGAAGTATTGGGTGGGGGATTAATAATTGAATCAAGATGCGATGAAATTGCAGAAGAGGAAAGGCAATTAATGTGGCAAAATTTGCACAGCTACTGTTTGGAGTGATCCATTTGCAAAGGTAGCCTATGGAGTAAGAATGTGAAATCTAAGACCGCTGCAGAACTGCTTGGTCTATACTTTCCGTTAAATGGATATCTGTGTGCATGAAACAAGCACCTTTCTTTATGTTCCAGATTATCTCTTTCCTACCTAGCCTTTTCCATTCACCCCTTATATTTCAAATATAGTTATTAAGTCATTTTCAAGAAAACTTGGCATCCAGTCGAAAACAAATTTCTACCCTGCTGTCAAAGAGCACCAATTGAACGTTGACTCCTAACATGGAGCACCACTTTTATATAACATATAGTTAATGTTTATATTTAACAAACAGTTATTTTTTTCTCCCTAATGTGGTATCTAGTTCAGGACACTGATGTACTACTAATGCTGCTATTCTAATTCAGTTTGATTTGGACTGATAATCTGAGAAGATGTAGCTGGTCCATTGCAATGCAGTATTTTGGATGACCTCAAAGGAGTATCATGGATTCTGGGAGGAAAATATTGAGCAAATTTGAGGTGATTTTTAATTCCATTTTAGTTTCTTGGCTGCTTAAAAATGGCTAACATGTCAAAAGAAAATCCAATCCATCAGTATTCAATGAAAATAATTATTTTGTGACTGCAATTGACAGAAATTTCTGGACACAGCACCCTCTGCAGGAGTCCCAGATATTATTGAAGAGTAATGAGTAATTTTTTGTTGATTTTTCTTAAGAATCAGGCAGTGCAATTTCCAAAGAAATCAGTAATGGGGTCATTGCTTTCCTTGTTATAGAAAGATAGCTATGAGGGCATTTGATATGCTTGCCTTAATAGCAGGTACTGTGATAGACAAGGTATAGATGGATATGGGCCAAATGCAGGTAAATGGGATGAGCTTGGACAGGTATTATGGTTAGCATGGACAAAATGAGCCGAAAGATCTCATTTCTGTTCTGTATGATTCTAAACACATGGATGATTCAAAACATGGCAACTCAGCAAATAACCAGACTTAAGGTACTGAAGTAACTTTCAAACAGAGTCTGAGCACTTGCAAGTGTAGTATGACCAGCCACTTGAAATGATTAGGTAGGCATATAACCACACAAAATTAGTGGTTAACTGATGCTTTAGGAAGAACAACTAGATGAGTCCATATAATCAAAATAATACCATTTGGAGCGGGTTTGTAAAAGCAGGAAGATCTGAGGGGTTATTCAGAAATTCTTGAAGATGATAAGTTGATACAGTATAGGACTGTGATAAGCTGCAGTGAGAACAAACAAGCTCAAACTACGAAGGCTTTAATTAGCTTAAAACTTGCACACAAGGTTCAGTATTCCTTCTGGCTCCATGTGCTCTACTGTTACCCAAGGGCTGGCATGAGTCTTTATATGGGGCTGGTGATTGGCATGTTGCCTTTCTACCTCAGTGGGTTGCCCCTACAGTAGGTAGGCAGAAATGCAGGCAGTCACAGACAGTCCAGTGGTTGTATCATCACATTTACCCACTTCTTAA